>NC_141622.1:36116420-36773260 GCF_047967505.1 Dipteris shenzhenensis
CAGTCGTTCAAAACCCCGCCGCCATGCATTTACAGCACAGTGCACCTGCAATAGCCGCCAACCCCGGGTCCTCATGAATGATACCGATCCGTGCACCCTCTGTGCACTACCTCCACGCTGGGCCACGCCATGTGGCAACTCGGAGCCTCCCTATCCTCCACGCCGCCAAGTTCACGTCATGCCCCCTCTAGTCTGCCCCCACTCTGGTCCGCGCAGTGTCTGGCAGTCTGCCTCTGCCATGCATCGATTTTCGCACACGGTGCACATTGCACTGCAGGCTCTGCAAGCTGACGCGATGGCTCTGGAAGACTGCGTGTTCCTCGCTGACGGCCCCTCGCATGGTGCCACGTGTGCAGCCAGAGTTACTCCAGCCATCGCGCCATTTACTGCAGCCTCTGCCACTGACTAATTTGTCTGATTCTGCCCCCCTCTGGTCCGCGCAATGTCTGGCAGTCTGCTGCCTCTGCCAGACACTGCCTCTGCCAGGCCTTGCTGATGGCCCCTCGCATGGTGGCAACCATTCTATCAACAGGCTGCTTGTCACGTTTGCTCAATCAAGTCATTTCATGAATTCTCTCCAACCATCGGCGAGTGATACACGCTCGAAATCACCAGGAACAGGAGGAAGTTCAGCGCACTCAACACAGTGAAAGGCCAGTAAAAGCGGTCTATTCTGCTCGTATTGATGTTCTGCGTGGTCGCCACTCGCCAGACCTCTCTTCCGAACCTACGCGATGCAACCTCCTTGGTTCAGATGCCTCCACTCCTCCCGCGAGCCTCCCTCCTCTCACCGGACCTCCCGCGAGCCTCCCTCCTCTCACGTACGGGATTTACCGCCGTAAGAGATATAAGAGAAGAGATATTCTGCTCGTATTGATGTTCTGCGTCGTCGCCACTCGCCAGACCTCTCTTCCGAACCTACGCGATGCAACCTCCTTGGTTCAGATGCCTCCACTCCTCCCGCGAGCCTCCCTCCTCTCACCGGACCTCCCGCGAGCCTCCCTCCTCTCACGTACGGGATTTACCGCCGTAAGAGATATAAGAGATATTTGGGGATTATTTGAATAAGCAGGCCTCTAGGGCCTCTTACTTTTTGTCTTACACTTCTTATGCATTAGCATGTGGTGTTAAGGAGCCCAAATGTTTGGAGGGCTATGGAAAACACAAGCTCATAAGGTTTCGAGAGCCACCCATGATTGCATCAGGCGACGCAATTCAAGAAGAACACGTGGAGACAGCTGAAGAAAAGACACCAATAAGTTACAAACTGCTATTCATGTTTACTTGTCCATTTATGGTTTCTAAATATCTTCAATTCCCTCCATTGTCTATGTCTCTCTGCTGCCATTGAATTGTCTAGAGTTTGTCTTCGTCTTTTCTTTTGGACTAGAAGAAAAGCAAGCTTGACTTTGGAGCTAGCAACTTTTCTTTTAGCATGCACCCTCTGTAGTATGCCTCGGTAAAACCATTGGAAGACTTCCTTTAGACTATTTGCCTTTTGACTCCCTGCATAGTGTTGTGTGTGTCTAAAAAATGCATTACGTGCCATGTAGTGAGACTTCTCCATGCCTTGGGTAGACCAAATTGCTGGGCATCTATACTTTTTGACAAAATAGGGAAGGTGGTTGTAGATGATATGTTGTAAGACATAAGAATGCATAGTAAGTAATAAACAAAAAGAGGATCACACTTAAGTAAAAGAAGAAGACAGAACCTTACCATGTAGTGAGTTATATTGCAGGCTATCCACGCGTCTTTCATTGACTTCCCAAAATGTTTAATTGCCTCTTCAAAGTCCTTGTAATCACTCTTTGTCCATGTTACTTTGTCACAGAACATGAAGAGTTGATCAAGAGACCTCCTTACCTCTGCCTTCACATTTCATGCTTCCCCATCTGCCTCATGATCTTTCACGGCATTATGGACTTGCTTCCACAATCCATAATTAATCCTTGAAACTGTTCTACCTTGCCTTACTTTCTTACTGTGTTTTGGTCGAGACAAGAATCTTCTTGCCTTAACACCACCAATAGAGGTCTTGATTGGTACCTCCTTGCCATTGGTAGACTTTTTAAAATCCTTTCTGATTTGAACATCTCCTCCATGCAGACCTATATCGGATAACACTTTTTCCAATGCTTGAAGAGCATCCTTTCTATTTTTTTCGGGACGGAGTTTCCAAGCAAATCCAATATACAAAAATACCAATTTCTCAATAATTCAACATAGACCATGCAATGTGTAGATGTGAACATTACATAGTGGAATGTCCAGAATGGCCTTGAAGTCACCATCAACTTTATCTCTATTAGGTGCTCCCTTCCACCATTCGGAATCCATTACTTGAGCTGATTCTTTGCAGTAAAGACAAGGAGACTTTGAGTTGCCTCCTATACATGCACTTAAGTGTTTTAAGATCCCTCGCCATGTGCCACTCTACTTGAAAATCACCTTTTCTAGCAACATGGAGATTCTTGGTATTTCCATGTGGTGAAACACCCAATCTAGTATTTCATGGTCTTTTGTCTTCACCTGCCAGATTATAGAAAAAAAAAGTCTTACTATAACAGATTTGAAAACAATGACCAAAATCAAGTACGAAACAAAAAATGATCATACCTGGAACGAGCCTAACCACCATATGTGTTTCTCTGACTGCACACTAAAATACTTCGAACTTGCTTCAGTCAATGATGTATCAAGTGCTCCATTCATCAATGTAATAGTAACCCTTTCCATTTTCTTTTCTTTTACAACCTCACATCTAGTTTGATAACAAATTTCAAAATGCCTTTGCACTCCTCAAATGTTATTCCATAAAACTCGACCATTCTTCTTTGAAGTTGTTGTAGATCTACAAATATATTGTTCCAAGGGTCATACACAGTGGTTCCTTGAATATTTCTTCAATGTGGATGTATTGCCCAATAAACTCATCTATACTTTCATTCAAATGACCTCTTATCCTCCACACGGTTGCTGGATTTGGCAGTAAAACTCGTTCAATCCTTTGATCTTTCAAAGTTGAGGATATCGCATGGAAAATCGAACTATATCCCTTCTTGCTAACTCCACTAACATCAAGAGCCTCTTGGATTATAGTGCCATCAACTTGATTATTGGATATAAAGTCCTCTAAAACATTGCATTTGACTGTTTTGTATTTTTTTTCCTCAATCAAACCTTTTGCTACACCACAAGATAGGACTCCTTTCATTTGTTTAACAGGAAGAAGGTTTGGATCCATATTTTCTTTTGTAGGCTCCAATAATTTCCTATAGTAACAACACAATATGCCTATATCATTCAACACCTCCATTCTTGTTTTGCTGTAATGGACGAAATAGATATAGTCATTTGAGAGCTTTTTTGAGTATACAAAATGATAAATTTCAATCTAACCTTGCTTCCTGAATTCTTCACTTGCATCCACTAGTCCCAGCCTTCAAATTTGTAGTGTTTTTAATCTTCCAGCTTCGTAGTCTGTCTTCAAGCATGGTTCTCTTCTTTCTTGCTCTTATCAACTCTTTTTTACTCTTTGAATGCTCCTCAATTTCATTTAGCATTTAGCAACTGCTGCTCCAATTTTGCACGAATGGCTATCTCCTGCATCCTGGCCCGCTTTTCTTGTAGGTACATCATTTTATACGTATCTGCAAATGCAGACTGCGTTGAAATATAACCAAGAAGTCCATTTTGTCCATCGCTGGCAAACCTTAGTAATGTGGTGGGATTGACAAATGGAGGTGTAGAGTTTTTTACTTGACATTTTGGATATATGCTTCCATCGCACCATAAGTCAATATGTTGAAGCCCTTCTCTTCTCATATTTTCCTGCTGTTGAGCATTCAGCACCGTATCCTTTCGTCTTTTTTGTGTTGGAGGATATTGTTCTTCTAAGTCGATGTGAAGATGGTGTAATTGCTTCTTCTGAGATAGTGACTCACTAGTATCGGCCTTTTTTTGTGCTTCTGAGGTTGCGAAGTTTGCTTATCAATCTCATAGTCATTTTGTAACATGAATCGTGGAATTGTGGTGGTATCCATGTAAATATTTTGAAAACATGCAATCACCAAGTTCTTCTATGGATTCTTTATGAGAGGCCTGCACACGTCAGCAAAAGAGATGTAGAATCTTTAGGAAACAAAAAAAAAACTAAGGAGATATTTAATGCAAAATCGTGTTAGTTAGACAAAATATTATCTTATTCCTTTCTGAACTGACAGTTCTATAGTCCTTATTGACAATTCTGAGCCACATTTCCGTATTTTACTATTTTTGAGGTCTTTTAGGAGAGTAATAAATCAAAAAATAGTGAATTTCTTACAGGGCCCCAAAATGAGCTCCCTTTTTCCCTAATGATATGGTATATTAATAAGGGAAGAGATTGTATGCTATATTAAGTTGTATGCCTATAATTAAATAAAGTTCTCAAGGTGGTCACTCTCTAAAAACTCATAAAATGTCTGTGAGCAAGCACACATTTAAAATATCCCTATTACCAATTTTGCATTTTTTTGAATAATTCTTTATCACTCTTTTGTGCATATACATGTTGTAATTTTTTATTTAAAAGTTTCATTTGCACATTTATTGAATAAGTAATTTTTAGTTTAAAAGTACTGTCAATTGCACATTTATTGAATAAGTAATTTTTGGCCCCCTCCTATTCATAAATGGGCTCTAAATCCCAATTAGTCTTCCATTGATGAACCTAGTATGTTACCTGTTATATAGAGTCACAGCCCTAGAAAATATTATCCTAACATGCCAAACACAACCAAGATTTTTGTTTTCAGTGATGTGATTTGCTTCTTTGGGTTGGAGTACACCACATTTTCTTTTAACGTGTTATCAATTAGCTCAATGATAGTAGCTTCAAAGATAATGATTCATATCCCCTTAAAACTACACTTACATATTTTAGTAGTAGTTCAAGTTCATCTAGATCCATTCATTTAGATTAAATGAGTTTTTTGAGTATGTGTTATTTAAGAAATGATTTTGTGCAATCAATTTTAATACTCATTATAATTGAGCTTCAACTTTATAGATCCAAGTGATTTCTTCATTTGTAATATAAGCAATTTAGGAATCTAGTCAAGAGAAAATACCTTGTATATGAGGGTATCTTACTAGCAATATGTCCCGCAGTATATTCACAAACATTCATAATGTAATTCGATATTGAAGAAGCCCCCTTTGCATATGATAAAACCTCAATTAAAGAAAACTTCTTTGAGCTAATTACATACACAAGGTTGATATAGATTATAAGTGACTGCCATGCACAACAAGACAAAGCAACTATAGATGCGCTTGATAGATGCGCAAAATACCAGGCGCGTCTATAGCTGCTGTTAGAATAGTAAAAATACGGGCGTGTCTAATAGCACGTCTATTTGCGCATCTAATAGCGCGTCTATTAGCGTGTCATAGCTCCAGGCATCCATACTTATCTCCAAGCACCCACACTCATCTCCAGGCTTACACAGTCATCCCCAAGCATACAAGAGAAGAGGGTGAACAAGGAAGAGAAGAAAGAGAAGCAGCTTTGAAGAAGGACAAGAAGCTTTCATACCTCTATCGTACTAGTATTGTTCTTTTTGGGGTCCGGGCACATGTCCTTTTTAGTTTCTGTCAAAAAGGCATATGTCGGAGTGCATCTATAGATGCATCAAATAGTGCAACTAATTTTTGAGAAAACAGACAGTCGTGCCTGTAGACGCATTGTTAAATGCACTACGACAATTTTTCTTGTGTGTTCTTCCCTTTCCCCTTCCCCTTCCACTACAAGGCATAGGCCATTTTCCGATGGAAATACCGATGCATTTTACATTAAAATTTTTTTTTTTCACGAGCGCAAAGGTCGCTATAAAAGTCGTTAAAATCGTCGGAAAAGGAGCATCGCTATAAACCATCGCTATATAGCGACGTTGTTAATCGTCGCTATATAGCGACGATGACAAACGTCGCTATATAGCGACACTGTTAATCGTCACTATATAGCGACACTGGTAAACGTCGCTATATAGCGACGATTAATAGAAGTTAAAAAAAAGGGTTAGTGGGGCTAAACAGGGCTTCCTTTTGGCCCTGTTTAGCCCCACTAATCCTTTTTTTTTTTGTAATTACAAAAGAAAGTTTTTTATAACAAAATTTCCCTTGCTTGCAGGGTGATACAAAATTGTTCTTGTGAACGATGAGAAAGAAATGCATATACATATACAACTGTGTTTGTAACAAAATTACCCTGTGAAAGGGCGATACAAAATTGCTCAAATGAGCGGATATACAAAATGCTACTACCACTACTCATCCGAATCCGAATCATCTTCGTCTTGTTGGCCTGTTCCTTGGTCCTCGACACTTGCGTCTTCTCCCTCGTCCCCGACACCTGCGTCTTCTCCCTCATCCTCGGCACCTGCGTCCGATCCTTGCCCCTGTTGATCGCTCGTCTCCGATGATGGGACGCTTGAGCTTTGACCCTAAGAGTGAACCATATAAATCGAAAATTAGATTGGAACTTAAATTAAAAAGTGAGATTACAAGTAGGAGTAAACTTATACCGTGCGAGCAGCCACCTCAGCCCAATCGACTGTCGCTCCCATTGCCTCTTGCTCAATGAACCACGGCTTTGTTCCTATCCGAAATGCGCGCCGCGTCTCTGCATCCGTAGGAAGACGACCCATCACAGCTTGCTATGGATCCAATTTACGAGAGTTAGAGTTAGCTAAAGTGCATGTAATATGTAAGTAAAACAAATAGAACAATACATTAAATGGGAAGAAGTAGACTTACCACAGTTGCCTCGAACACATACCGTCCGCCTGCACCAAAGTGCGAAGTACCTACGACGTCCAGCCGTCTCTTCGCAGCCCTCCTCTGACCCTCGAACATTTCGGGATGGTCCCTATGTTGCTTCTTGAAGTACTTCCAATCAGCTTTGTCTGCCCAGCTGGGTTTAGCCAACCCCTTTGTAATGGAAGTACGCAAGGTTGATCTGCGATGCTTTAGGACCAAACCCATGCACTCGAGCATATAATTGTTATTAAACTCCACATTTGGCGGATTAGGGTATCTTTGTTTTAACTCATCGATCACCGCCTGCTTCTTTTGGGCATCTTGATACCACCAATCGATATTTATGCCGCTCTTGAAGTGATGACTCATCAACCTCCTCATGGCGGCCATCACTGCTTTGTCCTTTTTGTCTTCTATTATCTCTCCGGCAGATGTGATTTGATAGGAGAGATCCCCTGATGAGTAAGGGGGACTAACGGTAGCAGAGTCTGAAGGAGTGGAAGCTGCACGACCGCTTCCGGATCGAGGAGTAGCTGTGGGAGTAGGAGAGGGAAAGGGACCTGACTGATACTGTGTCTCCCGACCAAGTGGAGACCTAAAGGAGCGTGAGTGTGCTGACTCGTCTACATCTCCTGAGTCAGCACAACATGAGCCGCCCATCCTACTCTTCCTTCCCTTGCGGGAGGCATGCACAGGTGATGATCCCGCGGTCGAAGGGGCGCGAGGGGATGGCTGGGCAGTACGTCCACCCGTCAGTGTAGGGGAAGGAATTGCGGAGGTCCTCTGAGAGAGCAGAGAGAAGAATCTCGCTACCTCCTCATCGCTCATCTGCGCTACAAACTCGTCGGGAGTCTCGACAAAGCCATGCGCGGCTAGCAGAGGAGTTCCCTGAGGGGTAGTCACAGTGCTACATGGAAGAGGGGTCAGACCAAGGGTAGTCACAGTGCTAGGACTGAGAGGAGTCGGACCAGGGGTAGTCCTCGGGGTAGTCGCCAAAGAGGAATCAAAGTCCTCTAGAGCATATAGATCGTGAGCTCTCCTCCTGCGAGGCTGTCCATACTCGTCGAATGAGCAGCGTGATCCCATGTCTAACATAGACACAAACACGAAAACAGAAAACAAAAAACAAACATGAGCATTCTCATAGGCATAGGCAGAGGCAAGAAGAAAGAAGAGGGAAAGGAAAGAAGAGGGAAAGGAAAGAGGGAAAGAAGAGGGAAAGATAAGAGGGAAAGAAGATGTAAAGGAAAGAAAAGAATGAGAATGAGGAAATAGAGAATGAGAGAAGGGGGAAATAGAGAAGGGGAAAGAGATGAGGGAAAATAGAGAAGGAGAGAAGGGGGAAATGAGAGAAGGGGGAAATAGAGTGGGGAATAGAGAATGAGCTTATGCAGAAATAGAGAATGAGCTTATGCTTCTCTCATTCTCTATTTCCACATAAGCTCACGCATAAGCATGACCTTATGCGAAAACTTAAGCATAAGCTCATGCTCATGCATGAGCATAAGCATGAGCTTATGCTTATGCTTATGCTTAAGCATAGGCATCGGAAATAGAGAAGGAGCTTATGCATAAAATAGAGAATGAGTTTCCGCATGCTTATGCTCATGCGGAAAAAGAGAAGGAGCTTATGCAGAAAAAGAGAAGGAGAGAAGCTTATGCGGAAACTCATTCTCTATTTCCGCATAAGCTCCTTCTCTTTTTCCGCATGAGCTTATGCTTATGCTCATGGGTGAGCATGAGCATAAGCATGAGCTTATGCTTATGCATAAGCATAAGCATAAGCTCATGCTTATGCTCATGCGGAAAAAGAGAAGGAGCTTATGCTCATGCGGAAATAGAGAAGGAGCTTATGCGGAAAAAGAGAATGAGAGAAGCATAAGCTTCTCTCATTCTCTATTTCCGCATAAGCTCATGCGGAAACTTACGCATAAGCTCATGCTCATGCATAAGCATAAGCATAAGCTCATGCTTATGCTCATGTGGAAAAAGAGAAGGAGCTTATGCTCATGCGGAAATAGAGAAGGAGCTTATGCGGAAAAAGAGAAGGAGCTATTGCGGAAAACGAGAATGAGAGAAGCATAAGCTTCTCTCATTCTCTATTTCAGCATAAGCTTATGCGGAAACTTACGCATAAGCTCATGCTCATGCATGAGCATAAGCTCATGCTCATGCATGAGCATAAGCTCATGCTTATGCTCATGCAGAAAAAGAGAAGGAGCTTATGCGGAAACTTATGCATAAGCTCATGCTCATGCATGAGCATAAGCATGAGCTTATGCTTATGCTTTTCCGCATAAGCTCCTTCTCTTTTTCCGCATGAGCATAAGCTCATGCTTATGCTCATGCGGAAAAAGAGAAGGAGCTTATGCGGAAAAAGAGAAAGAGCTTATGCGGAAAAAGAGAATGAGAGAAGCATAAGCTTCTCTCATTCTCTATTTCCGCATAAGCTTATGCGGAAACTTACGCATAAGCTCATGCTCATGCATGAGCATAAGCATGAGCTTATGCTCATGCTTATGCTCATGCGGAAATAGAGAAGGAGCTTATGCTCATGCAGAAAAAGAGAAGGAGCTTATGCGGAAAAAGAGAAGGAGCTTATGCTCATGCGGAAAAAGAGAAAGAGCTTATGCGAAAAAAGAGAATGAGAGAAGCATAAGCTTCTCTCATTCTCTATTTCCACATAAGCTTATGCGGAAACTTAAGCATAAGCTCATGCTTATGCGGAAACTTAAGCATAATTCTCTATTTCCGCATAAGCTCACGCATAAGCATGAGCTTATGCGGAAACTTAAGCATAAGCTCATGCTCATGCATGAGCATAAGCATGAGCTTATGCTTATGCTTATGCTTAAGCATAGGCATCGGAAATAGAGAAGGAGCTTATGCATAAAATAGAGAATGAGTTTCCGCATGCTTATGCTCATGCGGAAAAAGAGAAGGAGCTTATGCAGAAAAAGAGAATGAGAGAAGCATAAGCTTCTCTCATTCTCTATTTCCGCATAAGCTTATGCGGAAACTTACGCATAAGCTCATGCTCATGCATGAGCATAAGCATGAGCTTATGCTTATGCTTATGCTTAAGCATAAGCATAAGCATGAGCTTATGCTTATGCTTAAAATTAAGCATAAGCATAAGCATAAGCTCATGCTTATGCTCATGCGGAAAAAGAGAAGGAGCTTATGCGGAAAAAGAGAAAGAGCTTATGCGGAAACTTACGCATAAGCTCATGCTTATGCTCATGCGGAAAAAGAGAAGGAGCTTATGCTCATGCGAAAAAAGAGAAGGAGCTTATGCGGAAAAAGAGAAAGAGCTTATGCGGAAACTTACGCATAAGCTCATGCTCATGCATGAGCATAAGCGCATAAGCATATGCTAAGCATGAGCTTATGCGTAAGTTTCCGCATAAGCTCTTTCTCTTTTTCCGCATAAGCTCCTTCTCTTTTTCCGCATGAGCATAAGCATGAGCTTATGCTTATGCTTATGCTTAATTTTAAGCATAAGCATAAGCTCATGCATAAGCATAAGCATAAGCATGAGCTTATGCTTAAGCATAAGCTTAAGCATAAGCATAAGCATAAGCATGAGCTTATGCTTATGCTTAAAATTAAGCATAAGCATAAGCATAAGCTCATGCTTATGCTCATGCGGAAAAAGAGAAGGAGCTTATGCGGAAAAAGAGAAAGAGCTTATGCGGAAACTTACGCATAAGCTCATGCTTATGCTCATGCGGAAAAAGAGAAGGAGCTTATGCTCATGCGGAAAAAGAGAAGGAGCTTATGCGGAAAAAGGGAAAGAGCTTATGCGGAAACTTACGCATAAGCTCATGCTTATGCTCATTCGGAAAAAGAGAAGGAGCTTATGCTCATGCGGAAATAGAGAAGGAGCTCATGCGGAAAAAGAGAAGGAGCTTATGCGGAAAAAGAGAATGAGAGAAGCATAAGCTTCTCTCATTCTCTATTTCAGCATAAGCTTATGCGGAAACTTACGCATAAGCTCATGCTCATGCATGAGCATAAGCATGAGCTCATGCTTATGCTCATGTGGAAAAAGAGAAGGAGCTTATGCGGAAAAAGAGAAAGAGCTTATGCGGAAAAAGAGAATGAGAGAAGCATAAGCTTCTCTCATTCTCTATTTCGGCATAAGCTTATGCGGAAACTTACGCATAAGCTCATGCTCATGCATGAGCATAAGCATGAGCTTATGATTATGCTTATGCTTAAGCATAAGCATAAGCATAAGCTCATGCTTATGCTCATGCGGAAATAGAGAAGGAGCTGCTAAGCTCATGCTTATGCTCATGCGGAAATAGAGAAGGAGCTTATGCGGAAAAAGAGAAAGAGCTTATGCGGAAACTTACGCATAAGCTCATGCTCATGCATGAGCATAAGCTCATGCTTATGCTCATGCGGAAATAGAGAAGGAGCTTATGCAGAAAAAGAGAAAGAGCTTATGTGGAAACTTACGCATAAGCTCATGCTCATGCATGAGCATAAGCTCATGCTTATGCTCATGCGGAAATAGAGAAGGAGCTTAAGCTCATGCGGAAAAAGAGCTTATGCGAATGAGAGAAGGGGGAAATAGAGAAGGGGGAATGAGAGAAGCATAAGCATAAGAGAATAAGAGGGAAAGGAAAGAGAGAAGGGAAAAGAGAGAGGGGGAAAGAGAGAAGGGGGAAAGAGAGAATAAGAGAAGAGGGAAAAAAGAGAAGGGGGAAAAATGAGAAAAAGAGAAAGGGGAAGACGGAAAGAGAGAGAGGGGAAGAGAGGGTTCCTACGCCCATCACTGCAGCTAGCGCTTAAGGCGCTAGCTGCAGGCCAATGCAAATAACAAAAGTATTAAATGGAAAGAAGAGGAAGCACTTACCTGTAAAAGTATGTCCCGCTCGGTGTAATGGACTGGCCCCACAAAAGAGAGAGTATGTCCCACTCGGTGTAGTGGACTGGCCCTACAAAAGAGAGAAAACAACCCATTTTTTCAAATAAGATGTTAGTGGAAAGAGGAGATCACAAAAGCAACTTCTTGAAAGGAGACAAGGAAAGAGAAGATTGAGGAGACAAGGAAAGGAGGAGATTGAGGAGACAAGGAGAAAGAGAAGGAAGAGAAATACAGGAAGAAGAGGTGAGTTTTCTTTTTTTCTTTCTTGAAATCTCGTTTTTTGTTTCAATCCTTTCAAATCAAGCATGAAAACTAGTTTACAACTTTAGCAATACAAGTAGAAACACTCACAAAACCAAAGCTAACAAACAAACAACCTACATTGTTGAAACAAACTCACCTCTT
This sequence comes from Dipteris shenzhenensis, assembly GCF_047967505.1. Taxonomy (NCBI): domain Eukaryota; kingdom Viridiplantae; phylum Streptophyta; class Polypodiopsida; order Gleicheniales; family Dipteridaceae; genus Dipteris; species Dipteris shenzhenensis. Next base: position 36,128,509 of record NC_141622.1, read on the forward strand.
GAAGAACTTTCTTTCTAGAAACCAAAGAGGGAAAAAGGAGAGAGAGGGAGTACAAGAGGTAGGAGAAGGGTGAGGAGTGGAAAATAGAGTGGGAGGTTGCTTGGAATAGATGGGAGGTCGTCGAAAATAGGTGGGAGGAGATTTTGGGTTGCTTACTTGAGAGATTAGGAATGGATTGAGCAAAACGCCGCGCGTTTCGGTGTTTCGGGTTTTAACCCACAGCGTCGCTATATAGCGACGCTGTTTCGTCGCTATATAGCGACGCTGTTTCGTTGCTATATAGCGACGTTTTTAATTTAAAGCGTCGCTATATAGCGACGTTTTAAATTAAAAACGTCGCTATATAGCGACGGAACAGAGCGTCGCTATATAGCGACGCTTACTGTTTATTTTTTTAGTATGGCCTCCAGTGAAGCTCAAACATGCTATGCTTATAATTGTCAATATCTCCTCTTACTATATAGCCTTACTATATAGGATTTTTTGTTTCAATCCTTACCATATAGCGACGTCATTCTTTTTATATGGCCTCAAGAGAAGCTCAAATTAAACATGCTATGCTTATAATTGTCAATATCTCCTCTTCATGCTTATGTTGTGGTTTTATAAGTGTAGATGAAAGGGACGAGTGGAAGCTCATCCGATGATGCGCCAACGCCCGGGAGCACGAAGTGGCTTACGGAGAGGTTATATTATCATTGCACTCATTGCAAGCGAGAAGTATGACATCAACGTCATATTATCATGCGCCACTTGCGGATGTATGGGGAGGAGCCGGAACCAGTACCCCCCATTGGTGTTGCACATGTTGATGGATCATCAGTAAGTCAAAGATATTTAAGTTCGCAATCTTATTGTATACCCAGAAATAGAAGATCTTCTATTTACACGAATGAGCTTATGACAGGATGAGGAGGGTGACGAGGGTACACATATACCTTCTCACTTTCAAGAAGACTATAGTCTCCCGGATGACGACGAGGGTATGGTCGACATGATGGATTCCATTTTTAGGGGCACTACATCCCACGTACACGTGATGTCAGAGTCTGAGGTGAAAATGCGAGAGTTGCAATCAACACAATTGTACGAGGGTGCTAGGATGTCTAAACTACGTGCTTGTCTCTCAATCTTGAATCTACAAGTACAGTATGGGTGGTTGGATACAAGTGTCTCGGCCTTAATGAGGTTAGCCCTTGCATTAATTTGACTCATTATTTGGATATTGTTTGTTTTGAGAATCAGCATTTGGATAGTGTCTTTGTCATAGGTTGCTCCAGAAGATGTTGCCTGCACCAAATACCATGCCCACATCAAGAGATGAAGCGAAAAAGATGCTAACAATGGTGGGTATGGATTATGATACCATCCATGCTTGCCGTAATGATTGTATTCTCTTTCGTCGTGAGCATGGAGATTTGGCTAGTTGTCCAAAGTGTGGGGAACAACAATATAGAGATGACTTGCAGGGTGAGAGGATACCGGTAAAGGTATTAAGACACTTTCCCATCATTGCAAGAATACAACACATGTTTCGATCCAAATCCATAGCGGAGTTGATGGCATGGCATGCATCTCATCAGTCCACTGATCACACATTGAGGATTCCCGCAAATTGTGCAGCTTGGAAGCACATAGATAATCAGTGGTCGGACTTTGCGAGAGAGCCACGCAACTTACATCTTGGGCTAGCCATGGACGGCGTGAATCCTTTCGGGTTACGCTCGACATCTTGGTCGACATGGCCCATAGTCGTGGTGAATTAAAATATCCCACCATGGCTAACAATAAAAAAGGGACACCTCATGCTTGCACTACTTGTGCCAGGAAAGTACAAGGCAAAAAACATGGACGTGTACATGGCACCTTTGATAGAGGAGTTACAGATATTATGGAGAGGAGTGCAGGTCTTTGATATTTCCAGAGCTCCTAGGCATACCAATGATATTTTGGTCAGGGGTATCTTGATGTGGACCATGCATGACTACCCAGGATATGGAGTGCACAGGTACGTGGTTATGTCTTTACATGTACAATGAGGGATTATGCTTTTTTTACTCTCTTTTGCACGCATGTCTTGTACTAACATATTCATGCACGCGTGCAGGACTTGTTACAAGTGGGTACCATGCTTGTCCTGTTTGTGGACCCGCTCTGAAATCGCTTGCACGCTACTCCAAACATATGAGGAAAAATGTTTATGAAGGTCATGCTCGATACCTTCCGCTTGACCATCTCGCACGTGGAGGTCAGCTTGATCCACCACCATCATAATTGAAAGCAAGTGATTGGATTCAAGCTTGGAGGGAGAATGGAGAGGAACCTCCTCCTGGTATGAAGAGGCTATCGATCTTTCACGAGCTTCCTTATTGGGGTCAGTTACAAATCAATCATCTCTTGGATCCCATGCATATCTTTAAGAATGTGGGGGCTACCATTTGGGCACACTTGGTTGGTTCCAAGGACTCGAGAGGAGTGCGAAAAGACTTGCGTGCTATGAATAGGATGTCTCGTTTGTGGCCCCAAGTGCATGCTTCAGGAAAAGTTGTCCTCTCGAAAGCAACGTGGATCCTCTCTACGAGGGAGGAGGCAGCGATCAAGGCAGACATTGCCTCTTTTCAAACACCGACAGGGTACATGCGTTTCTTGAAAGGAGCATTTTCAAAGGACAATAAGCTTAGTGGCCTCAAGTCCCATGATTGGCACAAGGTCTTACAGGTATTCTAAGTAGAATTAGTGTACCGATAATAGTGATGCATTAGCGTAATTATTATTATGTTATATTGTTGACATGATTTCATTGTTGCTTTGATAGTTCATCCTTCCAATTACAATAAAAGGGTGCTTACAAGAAGATGTTAGGAATGCTATATTCAAGATCTGTGGTATTGTGAGGTATGCTTACTATCAATTCGCATTATGTATTTTCTTCATGGACATGTGAAATAGGTGGATATCTCAAATATCTTACATATGCATGGACATGTGAAATAGGTGGATATCTCAAAAAGAGATCTCTATATCGAGCATCGAGAAGGCTAGGGTGGAATCCATCGAAGCCGTATGCTTGCTTGACAAGCACTTTCCCTCAAGCATTATGACAACTCAAGTCCACTTGCTTGTGCACATAGTTGATGAGGTGGCTATAGCAGGTACCGTTCATAATCGATGGATGTTTTTTCTCGAGCGGTTTATGAAAACTTTAAAGGGGTTTGTAAGACAAAGAGCAAGACCAGAAGCAAGCATGGCAAAGAAATGGCTTGTGCAAGAGTCATTAGTATATATCACAGAGTTTCTTGCATCCACGGATCCTGATATGCCGCAAGCTTGGCACAACAAGGATGATGATCGCATCATTGGCGAGGTCCCCCAAGGAAAAGGGATTGAAAGAAAGATGAGCGAAGAGCAAATGGAGAAATTCAATAAGTTTTGTATCCTCAATAGCCCTGAGATGCAGAAGTGGATTGAGAGATATGAAGTGGCCAAAGCAGAAAGAATAAATGCAAGGACGAGATTCAGAGTAATGTACAGGCGATCACAACCATATCCACGAGATCTGGCTCTTCTCCCTACTCACATGTCACTTGATTAGCTACAACTAGCTGTACATAAAGCCGAACGTGATGGAGAGACAATAAACGAGCGCGAGCGGGCGTTATCATCTGGATGTATGGTGCATGTAAGTTTCTTATCTCTTGACGTAATTAAGTAATTATTTGTGGCAATATATGCTATAAAATAGGTGCATCTTCATTGTTTTAATGATGCTCTTTTACAGTACAAAAAGTATAGTGCATTATGGTCATATGGACGACATTTTCACGTGGAACGCATCGATTCAAAGAGAGTCACGTATGATTGTGGAGTCATGGCTAACTTCACACAAGATAGCCGAGCAAGTGCTTCGGATACCAATCTTCTCTCCTCACAGTTGGATTATTGTGGAACCATACGCGACATCTATGAAATTGATTTCAGACGATTTACTATTTTCATTCTTGATGTAAAATGGTTTAGAACTACTTACAACGGTCCCCATGCGACAGTGAGAAAAGATAGTAGCGGTCTCTTTGCAATAGACTCCACCAAACATTGGACCGATGAAAGTGATACTTTTGTTCTTCCCGAGCACTGTGAGCAGGTGCATACTAATGATTTAATTAGTCGAAGCTTTCGTTTTTTAAGTCCATTGATATATATATAATTGATGACATTTGGCACGTGATTTTTCATCCGGATCGTTCTGATCCAAGATGGTGGTATGTGATCCAAGTTGCACCACGAAGTAAGCAGATTTTTGAAGATCGAGATGTGGATATGGAGATGCCACTACCAATGCCAGATCCAATTGATGAATCTAGCGAAGAAGATGTAGATCACCATATGAGGCAAGAGGAAGATGCGCATAATGACATCGCATGGGAGGAGGATGGAGATCACGATATTGACGAGGAAGACAACAATCATCAAGATCAATCACCACACTTAAGCTTTATTGAAGAAGATGATCAAATACTTTTAGGTGAACGTACGATACTAGAGTACGATGATGATATAGGAGATCAACTCGGTATAGAGTTGGAGATAGACTTGCTTGGCGCCTTAGGCTTGGCTCAAGATAAAACAGTTGATGTAAATGCTCTTATTTGATTTTTCTCATCTCAAACTTGGACATGAATATATGAGCTTCAAAGGCTTGATGTACATGCTCTCATTTTTTAATTCTGTATGAGCTCAAACATGTATGAAAATTTAAAAAATTTTGTCATTGGAAAAAAATAATTTTTAAGGCCTTTAAAAAAAAAAAAACCTCTCTGTAAAATGTCGCTATAATATTTTGTCTCAGTGTCGCTATATAGCAACTTTTAAAAGTCGCTATATAGCGACCTTTAATAACATCGCTATATAGCGACTTTTGGCAAAAGTCGCTATATAGCGACGATTTACGAAACCCGATTTTTATACCGACGATTAATGCTAAGCGGGCGCTAATCGTCGGTACGTAAACGTCGCAATAGGATGCGTGTGTAGTAGTGATCCACGGATCCTGATATGCCGCAAGCTTGGCACAACAAGGATGATGATCGCATCATTGGCGAGGTCCCCCAAGGAAAAGGTATTGAAAGAAAGATGAGCGAAGAGCAAATGGAGAAATTCAATAAGTTTTGTATCCTCAATAGCCCTGAGATGCAGAAGTGGATTGAGAGATATGAAGTGGCCAAAGCAGAAAGAATAAATGCAAGGACGAGATTCAGAGTAATGTACAGGCGATCACAACCATATCCACGAGATCTGGCTCTTCTCCCTACTCACATGTCACTTGATTGGCTACAACTAGCTGTACATAAAGCCGAACGTGATGGAGAGACAATAAACGAGCGCGAGCGGGAGTTATCATCTAGATGTATGGTGCATGTAAGTTTCTTATCTCTTGACATAATTAAGTAATTATTTGTGGCAATATATGCTATAAAATAGGTGCATCTTCATTGTTTTAATGATGCTCTTTTACAGTACAAAAAGTACAGTGCATTATGGTCATATGGACGACATTTTCGCGTGGAACGCATCGATTGATCTATGAAATTGATTTCAGACGATTTACTATTTTCATTCTTGATGTAAAATGGTTTAGAACTACTTACAACGGTCCCCATGCGATAGTGAGAAAAGATAGTAGCGGTCTCTTTGCAATAGACTCCACCAAACATTGGACCGATGAAAGTGATACTTTTGTTCTTCCCGAGCACTGTGAGCAGGTGCATACTAATGATTTAATTAGTCGAAGCTTTCGTTTTTAAAGTCCATTGATATATATATAATTGACGACATTTGGCACGTGATTTTTCATCTTCAATATAGGTGGTTTTTCATCCGGATCGTTTTGATCCAAGATGGTGGTATGTGATCCAAGTTGCACCATGAAGTAAGCAGATTTTTGAAGATCGAGATGTGGATATGGAGATGCCACTACCAATGCCGGATCCAATTGATGACTGTAGCGAAGAAGATGTAGATCACCATATGAGGCAAGAGGAAGATGCGCATAATGACATTGCACAGAAGGAGGATGGAGATCACGATATTGACGAGGAAGACAACAATCATCAAGATCAATCACCACACTTAAGCTTTATTGAAGAAGATGATCAAATACTTTTAGGTGAACGTACGATACTAGAGTACGATGATGATATAGGAGATCAACTCAGTATAGAGTTGGAGATAGACTTGCTTGGTGCCTTAGGCTTGGCTCAAGATAAAACAGTTGATGTAAATGCTCTTATTTGATTTTTCTCATCTCAAACTTGGACATGAATATATGAGCTTCAAAGGCTTGATGTACATGCTCTCATTTTTTAATTCTCTATGAGCTCAAACATGTATGAAAATTTAAAAAATTTTGTCATTGGAAAAAAATAATTTTTAAGACCTAAAAAAAAAAAAAAAACCTCTCTGTAAAACGTGGCTATAATATTTTGTCTCAGTGTCGCTATATAGTGACTTTTAAAAGTCACTATATAGTGACCTTTAATAACATCGCTATATAGCGACTTTTGGCAAAAGTCGCTATATAGCGACGATTTACGAAACCCGATTTCTATACCGACGATTAACGCTAAGCGGGCGCTAATCGTCGGTACGTAAACGTCGCAATAGGATGCGTGTGTAGTAGTGATCCACGGATCCTGATATGCCGCAAGCTTGGCACAACAAGGATGATGATCGTATCATTGGCGAGGTCCCCCAAGGAAAAGGGATTGAAAGAAAGATGAGCGAAGAGCAAATGGAGAAATTCAATAAGTTTTGTATCCTCAATAGCCCTGAGATGCAGAAGTGGATTGAGAGATATGAAGTGGCCAAAGCAGAAAGAATAAATGCAAGGACGAGATTCAGAGTAATGTACAGGCGATCACAACCATATCCACGAGATCTGGCTCTTCTCCCTACTCACATGTCACTTGATTGGCTACAACTAGCTGTACGTAAAGCCGAACGTGATGGAGAGACAATAAACGAGCGCGAACGGGAGTTATCATCTAGATGTATGGTGCATGTAAGTTTCTTATCTCTTGACGTAATTAAGTAATTATTTGTGGCAATATATGCTATAAAATAGGTGCATCTTCATTGTTTTAATGATGCTCTTTTACAGTACAAAAAGTATAGTGCATTATGGTCATATGGACGACATTTTCGCGTGGAACGCATCGATTCAAAGAGAGTCACGTATGATTGTGGAGTCATGGCTAACTTCACACAAGATAGCCGAGCAAGTGCTTCGGATACCAATCTTCTCTCCTCACAGTTGGATTATTGTGGAACCATACGCGACATCTATGAAATTGATTTCAAACGATTTACTATTGTCATTCTTGATGTAAAATGGTTTAGAACTACTTACAACGGTCCCCATGCGACAGTGAGAAAAGATAGTAGCGGTCTCTTTGCAATAGACTCCACCAAACATTGGACCGATGAAAGTGATACTTTTGTTCTTCCCGAGCACTGTGAGCAGGTGCATACTAATGATTTAATTAGTCGAAGCTTTCGTTTTTTAAGTCCATTGATATATATATAATTGACGACATTTGGCACGTGATTTTTCATCTTCAATATAGGTGGTTTTTCATCCGGATCGTTCTGATCCAAGATGGTGGTACGTGATCCAAGTTGCACCACGAAGTAAGCAAATTTTTGAAGATCGAGATGTGGATATGGAGATGCCACTACCAATGCTGGATCCAATTGATGAATCTAGCGAAGAAGATGTAGATCACCATATGAGGCAAGAGGAAGATGCGCATAATGACATTGCACAGAAGGAGGATGGAGATCACGATATTGACGAGGAAGACAACAATCATCAAGATCAATCACCACACTTAAGCTTTATTGAAGAAGATGATCAAATACTTTTAGGTGAACGTACGATACTAGAGTACGATGATGATATAGGAGATCAACTCGGTATAGAGTTGGAGATAGACTTGCTTGGTGCCTTAGGCTTGGCTCAAGATGAAACAGTTGATGTAAATGCTCTTATTTGATTTTTCTCATCTCAAACTTGGACATGAATATATGAGCTTCAAAGGCTTGATGTACATGCTCTCATTTTTTAATTCTCTATGAGCTCAAACATGTATGAAAATTTAAAAAATTTTGTCATTGGAAAAAAATAATTTTTAAGGCCTAAAAAAAAAAAAAAACCTCTCTGTAAAACGTCGCTATAATATTTTGTCTCAGTGTCGCTATATAGCGACTTTTAAAAGGCGCTATATAGCGACCTTTAATAACGTCACTATATAGCGACTTTTGGCAAAAGTCGCTATATAGCGACGATTTACGAAACCCGATTTTTATACCGATGATCAACGCTAAGCGGGCGCTAATCGTCGGTACGTAAACGTCGCAATAGGATGCGTGTGTAGTAGTAATCCACGGATCCTGATATGCCGCAAGCTTGGCACAATAAGGATGATGATCGCATCATTGGCGAGGTCCCCCAAGGAAAAGGGATTGAAAGAAAGATGAGCGAAGAGCAAATGGAGAAATTCAATAAGTTTTGTATCCTCAATAGCCCTGAGATGCAGAAGTGGATTGAGAGATATGAAGTGGCCAAAGCAGAAAGAATAAATGCAAGGACGAGATTCAGAGTAATGTACAGGCGATCACAACCATATCCACGAGATCTGGCTCTTCTCCCTACTCACATGTCACTTGATTGGCTACAACTAGCTGTACGTAAAGCCGAACGTGATGGAGAGACAATAAACGAGCGCGAGCGGGAGTTATCATCTAGATGTATGGTGCATGTAAGTTTCTTATCTCTTGACGTAATTAAGTAATTATTTGTGGCAATATATGCTATAAAATAGGTGCATCTTCATTGTTTTAATGATGCTCTTTTACAGTACAAAAAGTACAGTGCATTATGGTCATATGGACGACATTTTCGCGTGGAACGCATCGATTCAAAGAGAGTCACGTATGATTGTGGAGTCATGGCTAACTTCACACAAGATAGCCGAGCAAGTGCTTCGGATACCAATCTTCTCTCCTCACAGTTGGATTATTGTGGAACCATACGCGACATCTATGAAATTGATTTCAGACGATTTACTATTTTCATTCTTGATGTAAAATGGTTTAGAACTACTTACAACGGTCCCCATGCGACAGTGAGAAAAGATAGTAGCGGTCTCTTTGCAATAGACTCCACCAAACATTGGACCGATGAAAGTGATACTTTTGTTCTTCCCGAGCACTGTGAGCAGGTGCATAAGCAGGTGCATACTAATGATTTAATTAGTCGAAGCTTTCGTTTTTAAAGTCCATTGATATATATATAATTGACGACATTTGGCACGTGATTTTTCATCTTCAATATAGGTGGTTTTTCATCCGGATCGTTCTGATCCAAGATGGTGGTACGTGATCCAAGTTGCTTCACGAAGTAAGCAGATTTTTGAAGATCGAGATGTGGATATGGAGATGCCACTACCAATGCCGGATCCAATTGATGAATCTAGCGAAGAAGATGTAGATCACCATATGAGGCAAGAGGAAGATGCGCATAATGACATCGCACGGGAGGAGAATGGAGATCATGATATTGACGAGGAAGACAACAATCATCAAGATCAATCACCACACTTAAGCTTTATTGAAGAAGATGATCAAATACTTTTAGGTGAACGTACGATACTAGAGTACGATGATGATATAGGAGATCAACTCGGTATAGAGTTGGAGATAGACTTGCTTGGCGCGTTAGACTTGGCTCAAGATGAAATAGTTGATGTAAATGCTCTTATTTGATTTTTCTCATCTCAAACTTGGACATGAATATATGAGCTTTAAAGGCTTGATGTACATGCTCTCATTTTTTAATTCTCTATGAGCTCAAACATGTATGAAAATTTAAAAAATTTTGTCATTGGAAAAAAATAATTTTTAAGGCCTAAAAAAAAAAAAAACCTCTCTGTAAAACATCGCTATAATATTTTGTCTCAGTGTCGCTATATAGCGACTTTTAATAACGTCGCTATATAGCGACTTTTGGCAAAAGTCGCTATATAGTGACGATTTACAAAACCCGATTTTTGTACCGACGATTACTGCTAAGCGGGCGCTAATCGTCGGTACGTAAACGTCGCAATAGGATGCGTGTGTAGTAGTGTTCCCCTTCCCATTCCTTTTCCTTCTCTTTCCCTTCCCCTTCCCCTTCCCCTTCCCCTTCCAAGAAGGGATTGCATGAATGATGGAAATAAGTGATTGCATGAATGATGGAAAGGGATTGCATGAATGATGGAAATAAGTGATTGCATGAGGGCAAGTCCAAGAAAGAGAAATATTGGACTGAAGCATGAGGGCGGGATAAAGAAAGAGGGCATGCATGATGGAGCATTCTTCTTTCCTCTTTTTTCCTCTCTTTTTCCTATCCTCATTTTTTATCCCTCTTTCCTTCTCTCTTTTATCCTCTTTTTCCTTCTCTCTTTTTGTCTCTTTTCCTCTCTTTTCTCCTCTCTTTTTCTCTCTTATCTCCCCTCTTTTTCTCTCTTTTTTCTCCTCTCTTTCCTTCTCTCTTTTTCTATCTTTTATCCTCACTTTTTCTCTCTTTTTCCTTCTCTCTTTTATCCTCTCTTTTCCTCTCTTTTTCTCTCTTATCTCCTCTCTTTTTCTCTCTTTTTTCTCCTCTCTTTTCTCCTCTCTTTTCTTCTCTCTTTTTCTCTCTTTTATCCTCACACCGCTCACAAGCGTGAGTGGAAGAAAGCAATGAAGGCAACAAGGGTGGACCCCAGTCTACAGCACATGGAGGCACGAAGGATCCAAATGGAGCAATATGGAAACATGCATTTTGGAGCAAGGGGTGTTGAATCATGGGAGGCCCAATTTGTAAGTATCGATCTCAAATTATATTGTGTTTATGTGGTTTATTAGGAGGTTGTTTCTTTGTACCACTACAAGGCATAGGCCCTTTTCTGACGAAAATACCGATTACATTAAAAAAAATATTTTACGGGTGCAAACATCATTATCAAAGTCGTTAAAAGCATCAGAAAAGAACCGTTGCTATATAGTGACGCTGATAAATGTCACTATATAGCAACACTGGTAAACATCGCAATATAGCGATGATTAATAGAACTTAATAAAAAAAAGAGTTAGTGGGGCTAAATAGGGCCATAGCAAGCCCTGTTTTTCCCCACTAATGCTTTTTTTTTTTGGTAATTACAAGAAAAAGTTTCTTTTTACAAAATTTCCCGTGTGAAAAGGGTGATACAAAATCGCTCAAATGAAATGATCGAGCAACAAAAGCATATACATGTCGAACATATACAACATTGTTTATTACAAAATTACCCTTTCAAAAAGGGTGATACAAAATTGCTCAAACAAGCGGATATACAAAATGACATACATGGCGAAGTATATGCAAACTGCTACTACTACTACTACTACTACTACTACTACTCATTCGAATCATCCTCATCATCCTCGTCCTCGTCCTCGTCCTCATCTTGTTGGCCTGATCCTTGGTCCTCGTGAGCTGCGCCTTCTCCCTAATCCTTATCACATGTGTCTGATCCTTGGCCTTGGTGATCGCTCGCCTCCGGTGATGGGACGCTCGAGCTTTGACCCTAAGAGTGAACCATATAAATTGAAAATTAGATTGGAACTTAAATAATAAAACAATTTAAAGAGTGAGATTACAAGTAGCAGTAGACCTATACCGTGCGAGCAGCCACCTCAGTCCAATCGACCGTCGCTCCCATTGCCTCTTGCTCAATAAACCATGGCTTTGTTCCTATGCAAAATGCGCATCGTGTCTCTGCATCTATAGGAAGATGACCCATTGCAGCTTGCTGTGGATCCAATTTATGAGAGTTAGAGTTAGATAAAGTGCATGTAATATGTAGTAAGATAAATAGAACAATACAATAAATAAGAAGAAGACTTACCACGGTTGCCTCGAACACCAACCATCCACTTGCACCAAAGTGCGAAGTACCTATGATGTCCAGCCATCTCTTCACAGCCCTCCTCTGGCCCTCGAACATTTCGAGATGGTCCCTATTCTGCTTCTTGAAGAACTTCCAATTAGCTTTGTCTGCCCAGCTGGGTTTAGCCATTCCCTTTGCGATGGAAGTATGCAAGATTGATCTACGATGCTTCAAGACCAAACCCATGCACTCTCGCACATAATTCTCATTAAACTCCCAATTTGGCAGGTTAGGGTATTTTTGTTTTAATTCATCGATGACCGCCTGCTTCTTTTGGTCATCTTGATACTGCCAATCGGTAGCAATGCCACTCTTGAAGTGATGGCTCATCAACTGCCTCATGGTGGCCATCACTGCTTTGCCCTTTCTATCTTCTATTATCTCTTTGACAACCATGATTTGATAGGAGAGATCCTCTGATGAGTAAGGAGGATTGATGGTAGCAGAGTCAGAAGGAGTGGAAGCTGTGTCTCATGATGGCAAGGGACCTAAGTGATACTATGTCTCCGGACCAAGTGGAGACCTGTAGGGATGTGAGTGTGTTGACTCGTCTACATCTCTCAAGTCAGCATAACATAAGCGGCCCCTCCTACTCTTCCTTCCCTTACGAGAGGCATGCGTAGGTGATGACCCCTCGGTTGAAGGGGCACGAGGGGATGGCTGGGCAGTAGGTCCAGCCGTCGGTGTAGGGGAGGGAATTGCTGAGGTCCTCTGAGATAGCAGAGAGAAGAATCTTGCTATCTCCTCATTGATCATCTGCACTACAAACTCGTCGGGACTCCTGACAAAGCCATGCACGACTAGCAAAGGAGTTCCCTGAGGGGTAGTTGTAGTGCTACATCCGAGAGGAGTCGAACTAGCGGTAGTCGCAGTGCTAGGTCCGAGAGGAATCGGACCAGGGGTAGTCCCCTCAGGTGTCGCCTAAGAGGAATCAAAGTCCTCTGGAGCATATAGATCGTGGTGTCTCCTCCTACGAGGCTTTTCGTACTCGTCAGACGTGCGACGTGATCCCATGTCTAACATAGATACAAACACGAAAATAAAAAACAAAAAACAAACATAAGCATAGGCATAGGCATAGGCATAGGCAAAGGAAAAGAGGAAGAAGAGGGAAAGGAAAAGAGATTGGAAGAGAGGAAAGAGAGAATCTGAAGAGGGAAAGGAAAGAGGAAGAAAAGGAAAAGAGGAAGAAGAAGGAAAAGAAGAGGGAAAGAAGAGAAAGAAGAGGGAAATGAAAGAGAGATTGGAAAAGGGGAAAGAGGGAAAGAAAGACAGAAGAAGAGGGAAAGGAAAGAGGGAAAAAGAGAGAAGAAGAGGGAAAGAAGAGGAAGAAGAGGGAAAAGAGAAAGAAGAGGAGAAGAGGAAGAAGAGGGAAAGGAAAAGAGATTGGAAGAGGGGAAAGAGAGAAGAAGAGGGAAAGGAAAGAGAGATTGGAAAAGGGGAAAGAGGGAAAGAAAGAGAGAAGAAGAGGGAAAGGAAAGAGGGAAAAAGAGACATATGCTCATGCTTATGCATGAGCATATGTCTCCTCTTATGCTCATGCATAAGCATAAGCATGAGCATATTTCTCCTTCTCTTATGCCTCCTCTTATGCATAAGCATAAGAGAAGGAGACATATGCTCATGCTTATGCTTATGCATGAGCATAAGAGCATGAGCATGAAAGAGGGAAAAGAGGGGGGGAAAGAGGAGAAGAGAGAAGAAGAGGGAAAGGAAAGAGAGATTGGAAAAGGGGAAAGAGGGAAAGAAAGAGAGAAGAGGAGGGAAAAGAGGGGGGGAAAGAGGAGAAGAGAGAAGAAGAGGAAAAGAGAAGCATGAGCATATGTCTCCTTCTCTTATGCTCATGCATAAGCATAATCATGAGCATATGTCTCCTTCTCTTATGCTTATGCAAGAGAAGGAGACATATGCTCATGCTTATGCTTATGCATGAGCATAAGAGAAGGGGGAAAGAGAGAAGAAGAGGGAAAGGAAAGAGGGAAAAAGAGGGGGAAAGAGATTGAAAGATTGAAGGAGAAGGAGAAGGAGAAGGAAAGGAGGGAAAGAAGAGGAGAGAAGAGGAAAAGAAGAGGGAAGAGAGGGCTCCTGCTGCAGGCCAATGCAAATAACAAAAATAACAAATGGAAAAAAGAGGAAGCACTTACCTGGAATAGTACATCCCACTCGGTGTTTTGTGGACTGGCCCTACAAAAGAGAGGAAACATACCATTTTTCAAATAAGATGTTAGAGGAAGGAGGAGATTACAAAAGCAACTTCTCAAAGAGATTGGATTGAGGAGACAAGGAGAAAGAGAAGGAAGAGAAATACAAAAAAGACTAGAAGAGGTGAGTCTTCTTTCTTTCTTGAAATCTTGTTTTTTGTTTCAATCCTTTGAAATCAAGCATGAAAACTAGTACACAGCTTTAGCAATACAAGAAGAAGCACTCACAAAACGAAATCTCACAAAAAACCTACCCACATTGTTCAAAGAGATCCACCTTCTTGAAAAAAGTGGCTTACGGAGAGGTTATACTGTCATTGTACTCATTGCAAGCGAGAAGTATGACATCAACATGCGCCACTTGTGGATGTATGGGGAGGAGCCCAAACCAGTACCCACCATTGGTGTTGCACCAAATATCATGCCCGCATCAAGAGATGAAGCGAAAAAGATGCTAACAATGGTGGGTATGGATTATGATACCATCCATGCTTAAGCAGTCTAGCACGGCTCGCAGTCGCAGATGAAGCAATGGAGGCAAAAAAAATGTGTGTTCGGAGTCACTACGGTGTTCCAAGCACGCATGGCAAGGCCCAGGGCCCAGAGGAACGACAAATTAAGCAGGGTGGTTGCAAGCGAGAAAGCCAGTGACGAGACCCAAGTCATCAAATCAAACCTAGCGTAGATCCAATCCAAAACTTTGCTGCTTGCTCACAATCCAGTTCAAGGCGTGAGGATGGAAAGAAAATCCGAGCTCATCAAAGGGAGCAGCTACTACTGCTGCAGGTGCCCGACTACGAGGCTGAACACAACAAGACAATAGGTACTAGGTAGTGGGAGTTGGCGAACTTGAAAGTTGGAAGGGACGAGACTCAAAAGGAGGTGAGGGGGAGATTGTAAACAAAGTAATGGTGGCAAGCGCACAGAATTTAGAAAATGCCTACTCACAAGACTCTACAGTCTCCTCTTGAGTCAATAAATGCACTGCCCTGGCACCGGCCATAGTCTTCTTCCCCAAAATCCAGCATAAAATAAACGGAGCTGCTCTCCAGGCCTATCAAACAAACAGTCTTTTCTCTCTCGTAAAAAGAGTCTTTCTGTGCCCTCCCACTGCCCAGTGTAGCACTCTGTTTCTCTTCTTTGGGGGATCCTCTCCTTCCTCACCTTCGACCTGCTTGCTTGCTTGTTGCTCCTCCCCCACAATTCCTTCCTTGCTAACCGCCCCTCACGCTTCACCTGCCCCTTCTTTCATGTGCATCTTTCTTCGTCCGAGCTACTTCTATCCCACCCATAGATTCTTGGAAACAGCTTGCACATCGAGCACTCTCTTCCTGTGTGCATCCTATCTTTCTTTCTTCAGGAGACACCATGCAAGAAACGCTCTCCTTCCCTGCCTTCCCCCATGGCTACTCTCATGTCATTGATGACACTTCCAGTGCTCTCTCCACCCCCTTCGTCAGTGTACCTTCGAGTCTAGGGAGAATGGGACCTTCAGGGTTCTACTTTAGTGCCCCCACAAGCCCCAATTGGGCTCACAAGAATTTAGAACAAGAGGATGGGGCTTACACAAGGAGTGATTGCGCATCTGCCAACAAGAGGATGGCCAAGGAGTTTGACATGCATCTCCCCCTATTCCACCGGTAGAATAGGGGGAGATGCATGCCAAACTCCTTTGAGGAGTCACTAAACTGCACTAGAATAGGGGGAGATGCATGCCAAACTCCTTTGAGATGCATGCCATGCATCTCCCCCTATTCCGCTAGCGGAATAGGGGGTAATGCATGCCAAACTCCTTGGAACTTAGTGGAGTTTGGCATGCATTTCAGTCACCTTTCTCTTCCTCCCCCACCTTCTTCACTCCATCGCCATTGCTCCTTTTCTCACCTCCCCTGCTCCTCCTGCCCTCCCCTTCGTCCCTCCATCTCCACCACTGTGTATCCGCCCTGCTTCTTATCGATGCAACAGGCCTTCCTAGCGTCGCTCGTGCAAATCAGCCCAAATCTAGTCCTCGCCCCCCCCGACGCTTTCCTGCACAGAGCCCAATCCATAGGACGAGAGTGAGGGCACTGCCTACACACAAATCCAGTGATGGCTCGCGATCAAAACTAGGCAATGGGAGGGATCTTCGACCTCTCACCTCTAGCAGGCACGATCCTCGTCGAGCAATGGAAATCAATCAATGACGACGGAAATCGATCAATCACGAAAACAGGGAGCTTTTGTAGCAAAGCCAATATCAAACTCGGCAAGCTACAGCAACTCGAGGTGCTTCAAATTTGGGGCAATTCGTTGACTACTGAAGTAACACTCACATTGGCGAACTAGTCGGGCTTGAATCCACTCACAGGATACATCCCACCTCAACTCGCTAAGCTAGCACGACTGGAGATCCTTTATCTTTGGCCAAATTCATTGACGGGTGAAGTGCCAGCCACATTTGCGAACTACTCGAGGCTAAAAAGATATTGATCTCGATCACAATCAACTATCAGGAAGCATCCTGCCTAAACTAGGCTGGTTGGATAGACTAGAGGTGCTTTTTCTTTGGCTCAATTCCTTGACGAGTGAAGTGCCATCCACACTGGTGAACTGTTCCGGGTTAATCCAGCTTGACCTAGACTCGAATCAACTCATGGGATACATCCCACTCAATTTCGTAGGCTGCAGTGACTAGAGGTGCTTATTCTTTGGGGCAACTCATTGACGGGTGAAATGCCAGCCACATTGGCGTTCCTTGTTCTTGTGCTCGGCAACTCAGTGGCTACATCTCGCCTCAACTGGGTAGTCTTTAGCAACTAGAGCGGCGTTGGGAAATCAAAACAAATTCACAGGAGAGATCCTAGCAACGTTGGGAAATCTTTCGGCTTTGACATATCTGATGCTTTCCTTGAATAACCTCACGGGACACATACCCCTATTCCACGGAATAGGGGGAGATGCATGCCAAACTCCCTGGAACTTAGTGACTCCTCAAAGGAGTTTGGCATGCATCTCCCCCTATTCCACCGGCGGAATAGGGGGAGATGCATGATCAGGAAGATGATTCACCTCCTCAGGTTAATCACAAGATGTGAGAGAGAGAAACACAAAGGAAGGGGATGGAGAGATCTGACAACAAAAGCCATAGCTATGCTGTGCTAGAGCCGTAGATTCCAGCTCCATAGAGGCCTCATCCTTTCAGTGAAGACTTAAAGAAGATCATCCAAGTAGATCATCTTTCTCCTCTGTTGGATGAATCCAACAAGATCATCTTTCTCCTTTGTTGAATGTCACAAGCACCGTTAGCCTGCCACCCTTCTAAACATCAAAAGGAAGTCCTTGTTCAGATAATCCGAAAAACACTAGAAAAACGATGCCGAGATGACTCATATGATGACAAGGAAGGAGACGATGTGAGAGCCCTGCATTCAAGCTCTTTGTAAGCTCTTCGTCTCTCCCCTCATAGTTAGAGCTTTCATAGCAGCCTCTCCTTGTAAGCGCTTCCCACCTCCCCTCTCAGTTATGAGCTTTTCATAGTAGTCTCTCTATAAATCATCATGCCCTCAACTCTACTTGGAAATCTTTCATGAAGCAAAGTGGAGGTGAGCTTACAAGAACGGACAAGATCTGAAGCACGGGCCAAAAGTAGAAGCACTTCACAAACCAAAGCCTACGAGAGGACCGTCAACGGTAGGCCAGAGAGGCTCTTACACACAACGCTGTTTTGTGGACAGTGCAAACATCTTGGACACGGCTAATTTTTCTCATAAAATGGATGGCTAGAGTTTGATGAGAGTGCAGAGCTGCGCTTAAAGACCGTTTGCTGCAGTAGAAGACTACTTGTCGTAGCTTTGGAGTGACCATATCGACTGGTAGAGGTCGAGTAAATGCATGTCCACTCCATCATATGTACAAAAATGGGAGTTTCTCGAGGTTGATGGTTTCAAATCCACTCCTCGAGCATGGACATTGTAGTCACATGCATGATTGGAACGTTATCTTTCTCACTCTGAAAAATGATTTATACCAAATTTTATAATTGTCTTGGATTAATTATCAATGCAAATGAATTTCATATTTTTTTTTCATAATTTGAAATAAAACATTTATGATATCAAAATATAATATTTAAACAAAAACAACGCAAGCCATACACTAAGTTTTGAGTCAATTTTATTTAAATGCAAAGTTGATAGATTTAAAAAATAACATTTTCTACATCATTAGCTAAATATTCCTTAGTAGTTATGCAGATGTATGTGATCAATCTTTCACATTGTCATCTATCTTTTGCAAAACATGCATTATAATATATTTTTCAATCACCCCCTTAAAATTTAGAAGAATACATGTATTTAAAAGTATATCCCATCCTTTCATTGGTGGCACACACTTTTCAAGATCGTGTTACTATATCACTACTCCACCACCTTTCCTCGCAATTAAATTTGTCAAGGAGCTACCTAAGTCATATGATGGTAGTATTTTGTTCGAGCTGCCTCCAACATTCCAGGAGCAAAAGACAGTAGGATTGGAAAACAAGTTTGATGGTCATGTCTGGAGTGAGGATGTTACAACAAATATTGCTAGCTTCAATGGGATAGTTAGATTGAGGAAATGTGCAGAGGTCGATTGCAATGTGATAGTAAGATGTGTCCTTTATTTCTGAGATCAGGTGTTAGAAATGAGAGTCATTGGAAGGGATGATTAATAAAGATTCCAGAGATCCACCAAGTCACAGGTGGTACTCTCAAATGCTATCATTGCAAGACTAGTCCACTTTGCATTGCCAGGTGTCCTTGCAAATTGTACATATGTCTTCCAAGAGACACCATGGAGCATCCAGTGAGTAGATGTGCGATTCATATTGGTTTTCATATGCATGTGGTGGTAGAGGGATCATCTAGGAGTGAGTTGGATGAGTTGAAAGGAAAGGTTTCTAAAATGGTGGAAAGTAAGCATCCTTCTAGGCCTAAGGCTTTGCAAAAAATGGTGGCAGAAGAGATGGTGTTGGAAGCTATCATTCCAAACAATGATCAATCCAATCCTTTGATTGACACTGAACTGGATTCATTGCTAAAAAAGATGGAGCCTTTGCTTGACAATAAGAGGTAAGGTGTTCAGTACTTTTTATTACTCTTCTTCTTGAATGCACAGTTCCTACCTTTGATTTTGATGAGTTTAGATTTGTGTATGTGTGTAGGGTGTCTAGATGAAAGAAGGATGTGGATGAACAAAAGGGTGGAGGTGAACAAAGCCTTGATAGTATTTTGGAATTGAAGTCAAGGAGTAGATATGAATACATCCAAAGTATTGTTTTCCTAGGACAGTTATCTTTTTCATCCTTCAATAGATGCCACATTTTCAAGATGTCTACAAAAGGTCCTAGTTCTGGTGTAGATCTAGTCAACAAGATGGGACCCAATGGAGAGCTTGGGCAGTGCTGGGTTTGCTTTGATCATGTGAAGAGGATTCGAGGTTGGTCAACCATGGCTTACCATGTTTACAACCCTCATCTTCAAGAACTCCAAACAATAGCCATTGGGGATTTCAAAGGTGAGGACATAGAGAGCAGGTGATTTTTTGGGAATTGTTGAACCAAGTCATGGGGAAAGAGGGTTTTCATAAAGCACAGTTTCATGGTTTCATGGGGGATGAAGCTTAGGCAAATTGGAGGGCTGTTAGGATTGTCTTTAATGGGGGCCCAGAGAATGTGATGATGGGAAAGGAGCGCACTTGTTTGTGGCATTGGGAGGATAATCTTCATAAGCATGCTACAAAATGCATCCCACCTCATGACCAAGAGGAGTTCAAGATGAGATGTAGACAATGGAAGAATTCTCCAACCAAGGAGGCTGCCATGCATGCATTCAAATCATTGTCTGAATGGCTTGAAAATGGTCATGCAATCGAGGGCAACATCCACTTTATTCAGACATGGCTTATGTGGTGGCACTCAAGAGTTTACCACTGGGGAGAATACATTTTGAAAGTGAGTGACTTGAAAATTTTAACATTGTCAATCCATTGAAATCTTGCATCACTACTTCCTCCTTACCAAAGTTGATTTCTTATTCTTGTGTAGGAGATGGAAGCTAAAGAATGTTACCTTGTTCGTAGGACTAACCTGTCTGAATCAATCCATGGTAGTTGGTTGAGCACAAACAATGGCGTCAAGTATGTGTCGTTGTATGATGCATGCATCACTGACATGACTGTAGCAATCTTGCAAAGTAGTAAACAAGGATCCTACATGAGAGGCAAACATATTGGTGAAGGTCCGACAGTGCAAAAACTGAGAAGAAGAGAATCATTGTGGAGTAAAAAATCCTATTCGAAAAGAAATTTCATTAACCTTACAAATGATGTGGCTACAGAACTTGGAGTGGCATACGAAGGTGGGATTGACCTTGGAGATATTAGAGCAGTACGAAAGAAAAGATCAAAATCCATGTCCTCTGCAATCCATAAAGATGACTCCCACAGATCTGAGTATCAAACAGTTAGCACACCAGTGCCAAGAAGAAGACATTCAGGTTCAATTGTGATTGACAATAACAATCTTGATGGTTGTGAACAAGGTGTGGCAGAGGTGCAAATACATCAGATATAGTGGGCGATTCGACGTACACAGGCACGGAGTCAAGTCCGCTGCCAAGGGTATCTACATCGAAGGGGGGGGAAGTGTAACAAGTTAATTGACTTAAAGGGAAGAAAAGGAGCTTTGGGAGTCCCTGCACCTTCATTTTTTGGGAGGATTAGAACACTGATAGGTGTAAAGTTACAAATGATCTGGTTCTATGGGGATAGCGTGGACCACTCTTGGAATCCAACAACAGCAATTGAGGCGTTGCAAGAACCAGCGCCAGCAAAGTGGAAGGTTGCTGAAGGAACTAATATTAGCTTGGAAGAGTTGCATATTCTTATAGAAGGAGGATTTTTTCTAGAAGAACCACTTCAAAAAGGCTCAAGGAAATTTGAGCAGGGCCATAAAAAACGTTTGGAGAATCAAGCGAGGCCTGATGAATTTCGAGAGGGCTAGAGAGTTATCTTTAGAAAAAAAATAAGTAAAGATATGCAGGCAAGGATGGCAGCAAGGGCTATGGAATGTGAGGTTCTTCATGTGAATGAGGTGGAGCCTAAGGAGCACGTGGAGTTTATTGTTGGTACAACTAGGTCTCGCATGAGGGGGCTTCAATATACAGTGACCATATTTGTTTTTCCATCTTGCACTTGCGAAGACTTCCTATTTAGGTCTGGAAGATTGGATCATTACATTCCTTGCAAGCACATTTACTACATACTATTGCAATACTTGGGTCTAGATGTAGAAAATCACAAAGAGGTCCACCAAGCATCAATGACAAAATAAGAGCTTTACAATGCACTTTCAAGAATCCCATGATGTGGACATACTACCTACTACTATAGTCTTCTATGGATTGAAAACATTTTGTGTCGAGGCACTGCTCACCACATTGTGGTTTTGTGTACTCTTTGTGGTCATGACATGTATGCATGGGTCTTTTGCTCTTGTATAGTTTTGCTACACCTCAAATTGTCACTATGCGAATGGTGCAACTGAGTAAGTGTCTACATAGCGTAATTTTTGACCATTTTGTCATTTTATAATATAGCTCGGTTTGGTATATGTGTTTTAAACATATAATAATGAAAGATTCCCTGACATTTTTAACTGCTGGTTCTTTGATATTTTTGTTATCTTGTAATATTGTTGGGTTTGGTACATGTGTTTTAAACATATTACGATCAGAGTCTCCCTCACATTGAATAATTAAATACTAAATATACATATTCCTTGGAATAATATTGGTGACATGATGTACTACATTTAGGTCCAAGAACAATGTTTTTGGCCATATTCTCTGACATGCTGCTCGTCGCTCGGGGATTTCTGCTCGGAAAATGGAAACCCCCCATTATTTCTAGCAGGTCTAGTTCTATGACCAGCTGGAGAAGATTCTAAGGGCAAAGCAGGAACTCGAGGTACTATCAGAGCAGTAGACTTGGTGGAAGGAATCAGTAGAGATTGAGAGAAATTGACTTTCAGCAGTGGTTTTGATGTAGGATAAATAGAAGATAGAGCACCTTGCTAAGAATCCAACAGGGTGGCATGAGTCTCCTTGTCTTAATCTAGGGTTTTGTGGGCCCGACTTATCAACAAGCAATTTAAAAATGTCCGCCAATAGATTCTAGGTATGTGTTGCTAGTTCCACCTGTTGATGGGCTAGAGCAACTTCTCATTTGAAAAAATCATGCATCTAAAGAGCCAAACAATCACAATTCTCAAAATTATCACAACGTTCCCAAAAGAATCCAACATGTTAGAAAGAGTTGACTTTGCATCCAAAAAATCATATCTAAGTAGCTTAGTATTTCTTTACAGACAGATATTCCAAAGAGAATGGGCCCTGATGCTATTATAGTCCCCTCTAAATCTATTAGGCTTGTGTCCCAACAAAATATGGTCATAACTAAAAGGAAAAGTGCACACATGATTCCTGATAGTATTCGAGCAATATCCCAAACATTCACGAAAGCTAATAGTTCATAAAGAGATGATGAAGGTCTTCCTGAGATTTGGTGCACCTTTTACACCTTCCATCCCCAATTTTGATGTTTTTAACCTTACTAACTATCCATATTTTATGTATAATCAATCACAAAAGCCAAGATTGTTTCCTAGGGATAATCTTACTCCATATTTTATCAAACCTAATTCTCCATTCTTTGGTGAGATTCCTCCTATGCCATGTCTTATTTAGGTGGTAAACCAATTCCTTTTCTTACTTAGCAAAAAGTGGAACAGGGAATATGTTTTTTGGTCCCATCCACCTAGACTCCTTGAAAGAGGACAACTATCTTCCCCCCATATTCCTACTTAGATTGCCTCTATCCTATAGTCTTCTTCTTTCCTATATTAGCATCAAATCAAAATGGCAAAGTTTGAAATTTCTTTGTAAGTGTTTGTCCTCTATCTATGGCTAAGCTTCTCTATCCTAGAGGTCTTGCCATTCTCTAATTCCTTTCCTTTTTAGTCTCACCATCCCTTTGAATGCTCAGGGGGACCAGTATGGAAAAACTCCATATAGCATGTGTGATAATGGCTTATTAAGACCCCCCTACTTATGGATTTTTATCACCTATATACAACCCTTCTTTTAATTTTGAGATAAATAAAGTATTCTTGATGTATGATAAGTTTCAATTTTTGAAGTTTAAAACCCCTGATGTATGTATATTTTCTATAACTCCATAAAAATATAAAACCACTTCTATTGATCACACATGCCTTACATATTTCTTAGGGACCCCCGCCCATGTTTGAGTCAAGTATCTTTCATGGGACAGTCCTTCCAAATCACCAAATGTAAGAGCTACATATAGCTCACCCTAACTTGAACTAGGTCTCACGTATATATGTGTAACTAGTGATCAATATGAATCAATCTTTGGGAGTCTATTTGGTGTGTCTATCGTCTCTTCTTCTCTCTCAACATGGTATTAGAGCTACAAAGGTCTTGCTATTGTATGCTCACTGTAACAAAGAAAGATAGAAATTATTACTTGTTGATTTCATTACATAGCGCTTTCAGTATCTCATCGCTTATTTTTTCTTGTCGATTTTGACATCTCTAACTTGATGTGGTTTTTTAGAGGTCTTTTGGTGTGAATTTGAGAAAGTTATTGGTAGAAAATGGATCGTGGATCAACTTGTAAAGTGTAGCTCTCGTCGTGCTCTTCATTTTGAGCACTTAAATGCCCCAATTAGATTTTGAAGCGAAAAATTATGTTAGTTTTCATGTTGACTACTTTTATCTTGGTTTCGTGATCAGCACACTGAATATCTTGGTTTCGTGATCAGCACGCTCGTAGTGCTTTTCACCAAAAATATCTTGGTTTCGTGATCAACAAGCTATGCTCTTCTCCAAAAATATCATGGTTTCGTGATCAACAAGCTCATAGTTCTTTTCTTTGCATGTATGCTATTTCTAGAATACTCTAGTCCCATGTTTTATCCTTTTTTGGCATATCTCGAGTTCTATATTGTCAGAGCAACAATTGTGTTCTTGATCATTGTCGTGAGCTCTGACACACGTATTTTTCCAAAGCATAATGGCAACATTTATAATCATCAATGGCTTTCCTTCTGGCCAACGATCTACTCCTTTGTTTCAAGGACAAGGCTTTTCTAGTTGGAAAGTGAAGATGTTATTGATACTCGAAGGTGGCAATCTTTCTGAGATTGTTCTTGGTGATCTCATTTGTCCATCTCAACCTATTGATGCAACTATGAATCATTCTCTTATGACTGAGGACCCTCTCTTTGAGCAATGGAGATCTGACTCTGCCGATTGGCATTCTCGTGATAAAGTAGCTCATCAGTATATTTTATCTGCTCTACATGATTCTCTTATGGTGGATGTATTTGCCCTTCCTTCTTCTCATGCAATATGGGAATATCTCGTTGCTACTTCTGAGAAGAAATATGTCATAGAGATTCTTTATCTTCGTAATCTTTTGAGCATTCTGTACAAAGTTGGAGCTCTTATGACAACTCATATTGAGTCATTCAAGAATATCGTCAATCAACTTATTGCTGTTGGTGCACCCATTCCACGAAATCAATTGGTGGCCTATCTTCTTAACACAATCTAGGATCCATTACATGGCATCATTGTTTTGTTCATTTGTATTTTTCCAAGCTACATTCTATCAATCGTCCTGATCTTGTGGATGGTATGAATCTCCCATCTCATCCTGGATTATCTCTGAGCTTTTGGGCAGAAGCAATTTTGACAGCCATCTTTGTGCAAAATCGTCTTCCTATAACTGCATCTTCCGGTAAGATACCAATCACAGCTTGGATAAAGGAGACTCCTTCTGTATCACATTTTTGAACTTTTGGCTACATCGCTTATATTCATGTACCAAAAGAGACATGGAAAAGCCTAGATCTTTCTGGCTTGAAGGTCATATTCATTAAAGGTTATAAATTCTATGATCCATCTTCTAAGAAGGTGATAATCAATCATGATGCCATATTCAATGAACAATTAATGGGAGGGACATGGTCTACTGAGGATGCAGAGGACACTGAGTCCTTACTTACTGCCTTTCCTTTTCTATTTGGTAATGATTCTACTTCTGATGTCATTACTACTCCTTCATACGATGGAATCACTGCTACTCCATCTGGAGAGCAATGTGTTGACAATCTTGATTTGCATCCTACACATACACAGGCCTCTGATGAAAGTGTTGATATTTAGGTTGATCTGCCTATTGATTTTGAACATGGTTCTCCTCATGATTGTGTTGATGACTTTGAAATCATTGATCATGCAATGGTTGCACATGAAGACCCTACTACTTATATAGAAGCTATTTCTTCTGTGCAAAAGAGTCAATGGCAAGAGGACATGGAAGCTAAATATGATTCTAAAGGTAAATGGGTTCTTATTGAACTACCTTTTGGTTGTACTCCTATCAAATGTAAGTGGGTTTATAAAACCAAAACCAAAGCCGATGGTTCTTTTGATAAGTTTAAAGCTCATCTAGAAAGGATACTCACAGATTGTAGGAGTTGATTATCATGATACATTTTCACCCGTTGTTTGTAGTACACACTACTACACACAGATCCTATTGCGATGCTTAAGTATCGATGTTTAGCGTGTGCGGGGTGCTAATCATTGGTATTGGAAGTAGGGTTCATTAAGGGTCGCTATATAGCGATTTTAGTCAAACCTCGCTATATAGCGACATTTGCTAAAATCACTATATAGTGACTTTTATCAAATTGGTAATGGTCGTTATATAGCGACACTGAGACAGTTTTCTATAGCGATGTTTTACAAAGAGTTTTTTTTCCCATACCGACCTTAAAAGATAGTTTTTTCCAATGACATTTTTTTTTTAAATTTTCATACATGTTTAATCTTTTGAGAGAATAAGAGTACGAGAGCATGTACATCAATCCTTTGAAGCTCATATATTCATGTCCAAGTTTGAGATGAAAAGAATCAATGAAGAGCATTTACATCAATGGTTTCAAGTCTAACATGCCAAACAAGTCTATCTCTAACTCTATACCGAGTTGATCTCCTATATCATGATCGTACTCTAGCATTATACGTTCACCTAAGAGTACTTGATCATCTTCTTCAATAAAGTGTGGTGATTCTTGATGATTGTCATCTTCTTCCTCAATATCGTGATCTCCATCTTCCTCCCGTATGATGTCATTATGCGCATCTTCCTCTTAGCTCATATTGTGATCTTCATCTTCTTCGCTAGATTCATTTAGATGAATTGGATCCGACATTGGTAGTGGCATCTCCATATCCACACCTCTATCTTCAAAAATTTGCTTACTTCATGGTCCGACTTGGATCACGTACCACCATCTTGGATCAGAACGATCCGAATGAAAGACCACCTATATTGAAGATGGGTGCCAAATGCCATCAATTATATATATGAAATTGTGCTTAAGTACATGTATCAATGGATCTTTAAAAACCAAAGCTTTGATTAATTAAATCACTAGTATGCACCTGCTCACAGTGCTCGGGAAGAACAAAAGTATCACTTTCATCGGTCCAAAGTTTGGTGGAGTCTATTGCAAAGAAACTGCTACTGTCTTTTCTCACTATCGCATGGGAGCCATTGTTAATAGTTTTAAACCATTTTACATCAAGAATGAAAATACCAAATCGTTTGGAATCAACTTCATAGATTTCTTGTATGGTTCCACATATGGTTCCACAATAATCCAACTGTGAGGAGAGAAGATTGGTATCCGAAGCACTTACTCGGCTATCTTGTCTGAAGTTAGTAGCCATGACTCCACAATCATATGTGACTCTCTTTGAATCGATGTATTCCACGTAAAAATGTCATCCATATGACCATAATGTTGGGATATCTCAAGGTGTATGCCTCAGGCACACCTTATGTTTCTATCTCGTTTCTATGTGTGAGTGCTAGAGGCACAGTTAGGTGCCCACAAGCATAGTTAGGTGGTGGAAGAGCCACATAGGATGATTGAGTGAATCTAGGAGCAGATTGAGGAGATGATTGTGGAGCTCTGAGGTCATCAGTGATGTCAGTGAGCTTGTATGAGGTGCCTACTTAAGGACCTCACTCTTCTTCATTCCATAAGCAAGTATTCTGAGTTTGTGTCCACTCTTTGCTTTCCTTTCAGCTTTCCAACATGGTATCAGAGCCCTTTGATCCCCCTTGAGCCCATTTCTGCCACATCATCATCTTCTTCTTCATCTTCTTCTTCTCCATTTTCCTCTTTCTTCCCAAAATTTTGAGAGCTTGGTTCTCCACCTACAAACGACCATTGCCCAAACCCTCTGAGCTGGAAACTCCTCTAGTATGGGCAAACTTCCACCTGCAAGCAATTGAAGAAAAAACGTCTGTGGTGGCTGCCATTCTCCAAACAGCGAATTTCTTCTGTTGCTCAATACTCCCTGCTTGCTCCGCCATTGCCTGAGCCCTCTTAGGAGTAGATGGGCGACCTCAAGACGAAGATTTTGAGCCATTTTTCAGGTCATTTGGTTCAGTAACGAGGGAGAAATCGTCAAAACTCAGTTTCAGCCTGTAGCAACTCTCCCGGGCAAAAGTGCGCACCATTTCGTCCAACCTCTGTGCTGGACCCTCTCTGGTATATGAGCTTTCTTTTGCTTCAGAAAGCCCTCTTTTCCTTGCTTTTAAGAGTGAGCTACAAGCCCTCCAAGTTCAGCTTTTCAGTTTTGACAGTTTTGACAAGCTTTTGAAAATGATGCTACATAAAATGCTACTCTAGCATTTCTGGTCTTTTGAAGTTTTCAATAACTTCACTACAAGTGTTGCTTCAGTTTAGTTTTGACTTGCTAGACCTGGTTTTGATTGAAAAGTGTTTATTTCACCCACTTCTATGAAGCATGTAAGAAGAAGCATCATTGTTTGAAATCTGGTCACTACTATTTGCTACATCAAGTGCTCATATTTTGGAAGTCTTTCAGTTATTTTTTCCTTGTAAGAGAGATAGACACTTCCCAATATCTGGGTTAGACCCTCTCATGGCTACCCTATTTAATCTCGAGAAGTTCAATGGAAAGGGCTTCCACACATGGCAGATGAAGGTGAAATTTGCATTGATGAGGGAGAACTTATGGGGACTTCTCAAACTGACTCCTACCGCTTCTTCTACGGCCTCCAATGCTAGAGAATCCTCAACTCCGACACGACCGACAAGGGATCCAGCTAGAGAAGAAAAAGCATACGGTATTATTGCTCTTGCTTTAGGAGATGATTATATACACCATATCTCTGACTTGGAGTCTCCTTCGGAAGCTTGGCAGAAGCTTGACATGATTTTTGGTGCTAGCTCTCACATCTCTAAACTATCACTTAAAATCTCTTTCTTTGAATTGAAGATGACTAGTGGGAGACTAGTGGTACTACTTTAGCAGCTCATGTCAACTATATGCAGAGTCTTATGACTCAATTAGCTTCTATCAACTCTCCTATTTCTCCAGATGATGCTATGGCAGTGTTACTTAAGAGCATGCCTGAAGATTATGATCACATAGTTACCACTTTGAAAAATCTTCCTAATCCTAATCTTGAAGGTATTATCTCTGCTCTCTAAGAAGAAGAAAGGCATATGGAGCTCAGGAGAGGCAATGACACTGCTTATGCTATAAAAGTCCAGAAGGGCAAGTATACTCCTTGCAATCACTGTGGAAAGACAAATCACCTTTCAAAGGACTGCTTCAAAATTAATCCATGCAAGCACTGTGGCAAGAACAACCATAATGAGAAGTTTTGCAGAGCCAAAGCAAAGAAAGAAAATGCAAATCTACTTTCAGTTGAGCCTCCACAAGATGAGGCATCCCATGAAGATTATGCATTTTAATCATCTCTATGTATGCTCCAGATCTCTCTTTTTTATGTCAAGGTACTCAGCCTGGATAGTCCTCCAAAATGAATGAAATAAACTATTGTGTTTTGTGTGTTTTGTAAACACCTCTGGTCACCTTATGATGTAGGCCATGTGTATGTTTAGCTCCATGGTACCTCCTGCAGACATTGTGTGCATGTACATGCAGGGGAGATAACCATTGGAAGGTCTTTTTGTATCCCTTTTTGTTTACCTTACACCCAAGGGAACCCTTGCTAGCATGAGAACCTAGCCATAGATTAATCCTTGACCACCATGAGATGGCATGAGAAACTATGAGACTAGATGTATCCTTGACATAGCCTAAGGCATTCCCTTGAGGGGGGGTTTGTTGGGATATCTCAAGGTGTATGCCTCAGGCACACCTTATGTTTCTATGTGTGAGTGCTAGAGGCACAGTTAGGTGCCCACAAGCACAGTTAGGTGGTGGAAGAGCCACATAGGATGATTGAGTGAATCTAGGAGCAGATTGAGGAGATGACTGTGGAGCTCTGAGGTCATCAGTGATGTTAGTGAGCTTGTATGAGGTGCCTACTTAAGGACCTCACTCTTCTTCATTCCATAAGCAAGTATTCTGAGTTTGTGTCCACTCTTTGGTTTCCTTTCAGCTTTCCAACACATAATGTAATATACTTTTTGTACTATAACAGAGCATCATTGAAACAATGAAGATGCATCTATTTTATAGCATATATTGCCACAAATAATTAGTTAATTACGTCAAGAGGTAAGAAACTTACATGCATTATACATCCAAATGATAACTCTCGCTCACACTCGTTTATTGTCTCTCCATCATGTTCAGCTTTACGTAGAGCCAGTTGTAGCCAATCAAGTGACATGTGAGTGGGGAGATGAGCCAAATCCCATTGATATGGTTGCGATCGACTGTACATTACTCTGAATGTCATCCTTGCATTTATTCTTTTTGCATTGGCCACTTCATATCTCTCAATCCACTTCTATATCTCCTTGCTATTGAGGATACAAAACTTATTGAATTTCTTCATTTGCTCTTCGCTCATCTTTCTTTCAATCCCTTTTCCTTGGGGAACCTCTCCAATGATGTGATCATCATCCTTGTTATGCCAAGCTTGCGGCATATCGGCATTCATGGATGCAAGAAACTCCGTGATATATACTAATGACTCTTGCACAAGCCATCCCTCTGCCATGCTTGCTTCTGGTCTTGCACTTTGTCTTACAAATCCCTTCAAAGTTTTCATAAACTGCTCGAGAAAAAACATCCACCGACTATGAACAGTACTTGTAATGGCCACCTCATCAACTATGTGCACAAGCAAGTGCATTTGAGTTGTCATAACGCTCGAGGGAAAGTGCTTCTTAAGCAAGCATATGGCTTTGATGGATTCCACACTAGCCTTCTCGATGCTTGATATGGAGATCTCTTTTTGAGATATCCACCTATTTCGCATGCCCATGTAAGATATATTCATAGTCACTCTACAGATTATTCAGCTTAAATTGAAAAAAATACAATCAATGCGATTTGATAGTAAGCATACCTCAAAATACCACTAATCTTGAATATAGCATTTCTAACATCTTCTTGTAAGCACCCTTTTATTGTAATTGGGAGGATGAACTATCAAAGCAACAAGAAGTCATGTCAATAATATAACATAATCATAATTACACTAATGCATCACGATTATGGGTACTCTAATCCTACAGCTTCAAGCAACATGTACCCTATGGGTGTTTGAAAAGAGGCAATGTCCGCCTTGACCGTTGCCTCCTCTCTCGTAGAGAGGATCCATGTTGCTTTCGGGAGGATAACTTTTCCCGAAGCATGCACTTGGGGCCACAAACGAGATATCCTATTCATAGCATGCAAGTCTTCTCGCACTCCTCTCGAGTCTTTAGAACCAACCAAGTGTGCCCAATAGTAGCCCCCACATTCTTAAAGATATGGATGGGATCCAAGAGATGATTGATTTGTAACTGACCCCAATAAGGAAGCTTGTGAAAGTTCGATAGCCTCTTCGTACCAGGAGGAGGTTCCTCTCCATTCGCCCTCCAAGCCTGAATCCAGTCACTTGCCTTCAAATATGGTGGTGGTGGATCAAGCTGACCTCCACGTGCGAGATGGTCCAGCGGAAGGTATCAAGCATGACCTTCATAAACATTTTTCCTCATATGTTTGGAGTATTGTGCAAGCAATTTCAAACCCAGTCCACAAAAAGGACAAGCATGGTACCCACTTGTAACAAGTCCTGCATGCGTGCATGAATGTATTAGTATAAGACATGCATGCGAAAGAGAGTCATAAAAGCATAATCCTATATTATACATGTAAAGACACAACCACATACCTGCGCACTCTCCATCTCCTGCGTAGTCATGCATGGTCCACATCAAGATACCCCTAACCAAAATATCATTGGTATGTCTAGGAGCTCTGGAAATATCAAAGACTCGCACTCCTCTCCATAAGATCTGTAACTCCTCTATCAAAGGTGCCATGTACACGTCCATTTTTTGGCCTTGTACTTCCCTAGCACAAGTAGTGCAAGCATGTGGTGTCCCTTCTTTATTGTTAGCCATGGTGGGATATTGTCATTCACCAAGTCTATGGGACATGTTAACCAAGATGTCGAGCGTAACCTGAAAGGATTCACGCCATCCATGGCGAGCCCAAGATGTCAATTGTGTGGCTCCCTCGCAAAGTCTGGCCACTGATTGTCTATGTACTTCCAAGCTGCACAATCTATGGGAATCCTCAATGTGTCATTGATGGACCGATGAGATGCATGCCATGTCATCAACTCTACTATGGATTTGCATTGGAACATGTGCTGTGTTCTTGCAATGATGGGAAAGTGTCTCAAGACCTTTACCGATATCTGCTCACCCTGCAAGTCATCTCTATATCATTGTTCCCCACACTTTGGACAACTAGCCAAATCTCCATGGTCACGATGAAAGAAAATATAGTCATTACGGCAAGCATGGATGGTATCATAATCCATATCCACTGTTGTTAGCATCTTCATCTCTTGATACAGGCATGGTATTTGGTGCAGGCAACATCTTCTAGAGCAACCTATCACAATTCAAACATACATAGGCTTTGAATAATGATGATTCGGTACACTAACCCTGTAGCTTAGAATCCCTATAAGATATTGAGCAAGCTTAGAATCTTACAACCTGACATTGATCAAACATCCCGATGCAACTTGTGCCGCCACAACAAAAGAAGGGCAAGAGTGTCTTCAAATCGATGCTATAGTTGCATTTGTATAGTCACGGGAGGAAATGTGATGTCTCGATTAGTGCGTGCTCCCTGTTGTCTCTCTCTAACTTCTTCTTTGATGGCCATGAAGATATCACCAGCTGCCATTACTGACGCTACCCGTCCAATGAGGTCACATTAAAACTTGACAATTGATGTTGGGCTGGAATTCTCCCAAGAAAGAAGAAGCAAATAGTTGAAAATATATTTAAATATTATAGTCACATGCGATCCTACTATTGATGTGTGTGGGAGGTTCTACTACCACGAATTCAGCACTTATCACTCGTGGTTGCTTTCGTACTTGAGCACTTGTGGCAAAGTCCACTTCATGGCCAAGCACGAACTTTGCATATAGCATCTTTGCAAAGTATAGGGTAATATCAAAGTGAGGTATCTTGGCAAATATCAACTCCCAGATGCTAGTTGCATTCTCTTTGATGGCTTGGTTACGATAGTGCCCAATAGGCCATCGTCTGGGGTCAATGAAGGTTGAGCTCCTATCCCATATAGCCATTACATTGTCATTCGAGACAAGGGCCTTTACAACTGCCCAATTCATGGCTTTAAGGTTATGGAAAGGACTGGCAATAGCAGTTGTCTTTCTCTGCTCTCTCCTCGATAGTTGTGTGGTGGCATCATCCATGTCCATCATGAGCTTCATCACTTCACTAGAGCATGTGTGTGCATCTTGTGCTTGGTACTCAACTTGTGTGAATGGTTGAGAGGGTGTTCTTGATAGTGATACCATTGTTGTGATTCATGACCTATGATCTTGGAAATGCTAAACCTAGTAGCAAAGATACAAGTTCATAACATGAGTCATATAACATACATTCCAACATTTTGTTCTCATACAATCGTAAAAGATTGTCTCATGAGATTATAGTCATACAATCAACAGACGAAATATCAAACCCTATACCCTAAACATCCAATCATGTTATCCAACATCCATTTGAAAACAGTGCAAAATATGATTTAGGAAAATTTAAAAAGTACACGACTTATAAACGAACAATGTTTGCAAGCCAACTGGCAACATCGTTCTGTAAATACAAAACTATCCACCTTGTAAATTGTGATATGATGAGATGCCAAATTTTACATTTTATATATAAGTTTTCATATCATTGATTAGTCGCATTGTGACATTGTCATCAAAAATATTGTGTGCGTGTAGTTTGGTTAGCAACAAGTCCATTGTCATCCTTCCCTGAGGCTCATTTTGGCACAAGTGGATTTTACAATCCCACAATAGCTTCAAGATTACATGCCCTGGGTATAATTGATTAGTTGACAGTGCAGACCTGTAGCCCACGAGAAAGTTGGCTATTTTGCCAAGTAGCCAACCGACAACATAGCAATCTGGCATGTCTAAACATGCGCCATTTGGATGAGGGTATGCATCTTTTCTCGCGTATAGCTCTGGTCCCAAACCAAGGAAATCCTAACTTTGGAGCAAGTGCCTGAACTTGCTCGAGCTTTCTCACTGGCATTCAAGTCAATGTGTCTAAACCGGGCCCGTTCGTGCACTACTTTCATTACACTAGCAATAGCTATGCAAATTGCAAGAGCATTCTCACAGAATAGGCGTGCTCGCATTTGACTACACGTATTATGCCATGCATTCCAAGGTTGCTCGTGGGGGTTTCCTTGCCTTGCCCAATTGGATATACTTGGAATGCATAGAGTAGATTAAGGGCTAGAAAAAGCCCTCTCGTAAATCTATAATTGTTGTAGTACATTTATATTAAACCTTTATCTAAGGATAAAGGTAATAAGCATATGAGACAATGAATATGTTTTGAAAAAGGATATGAGAATCAATGCACTTGGTGTGTTACCATAGTGCAAGGTGTCATTGTAATGACATAGGTGATGATTGCTACATGGTTGGAGTGCCTAATATTTTTAAGCTGAAAGTGGAGCTAGAGGCTAATAATGACAAGTGTAGTACGTTAGCACTAGATGTTCTTTGCCCAAATTTACATGGCCAAACAATCTTGTAAAGAAGAACTCTTCTTCAAGTATTTGTTAACACTGTAATGACTATGGAGAAAAAATATCTTGGAAGAGTCTGTCAACTTATAATGTAGGGTACATGTTACCCCTCAAGAAATTTCTTTCTTCTTGCAATAAAGCATTTTTTTGCAGGGCATCCTAGAACATTAAGTTTGTATGTTTGTGAGTTGCCACTGGCCATCTAGAAATGGTGATTGCCCCACACACCCAAAACAAAATAAAGAACAATGAGACAATCCAAAGCATTGGCATAGAGTACCATGAGTAGGCATTAACTAGAGGAATCTTGCATGCATGAGGAGAGCCATGTGTTTTTGTTGGGCACCACACCAGGTCTTTGATGAAGAGGGAGTTGTAGTCAGGTATGCCAACCTAAGGGAAGCCAAGCGAGTTGACTAAGAACAAGCATGTCAGGCACAATAGTAGGTCATGAAATTGGGGGAGAGAGTGAGTCAAGCAGGGCATCCAAGTCCAGATGAAACACCAACAAGAAAATGACGTTGATAGTTAAAATTTGAACCTGCATTTGTCAACTTACAAAGCTTTCTTCATTAGACAATTTTTTGAATCTGCATCGAATAAATAAAGTGGGGGGAAATTTTTTCTCCATGAGATGTCTGGTCGGTGTAAGTGCCTACATAGCAAAGCCATCTCTCAAAACAAAACACTGTGAAATTTTTTGAAGATTTAAATAAGGAGAATTTGCATACTCAAATTTGGGTAAAGCAACTCTTACACGTTTCCCCTTTCAATACGACAATTGGCACACACATAGGTAATATGAAATCAGTATGTAAACTATACTCAAACTAGAAACAACTTCATTTTGTTAAATCAAAGTTTAAAATGTTCAAAATCATGAAAATTGTTTGAATGATTGTCACCTAGTGTTCCTAGAATTTGCAATGAAAATGGATAATCTTTGTTAAATTTAGCCAATCTTAAAAAGTCAAAAGTATTCAAGTGGACTTCTGTTGACTCTATATAAATTTTATGGATATAAACTAAATAGAAAATATCTATGAGAAGTTATACACATGGACGTTCATTTCTAATGCATAGATAAAATAAGACTTGCCTTATTATGAGTACAATAAATACTATACAGGGTCTCACCATTACATCTAGGATGTTTTTTTAATGTGTGATAAGGTAGAAGTAGATGGATTACACATGTAAACCTTCAAAATCTATAAATGTGTACCATCATTTCTTAGTGGAAGCAAATGTAAGCCTTTCCACTAGCCTTGTTGAGTAATATACAAACTTTGCTAAGAGGTTGCAAACTTGGAGTTGGATCTTACTAATAAGTGTTTATGGTAGTGTGGATCCATGCGCTACAAGAGGAGATGGGCACTCGTGGTGATGTGTTCCTTTGTATGATATCTCCACATATGAGGCATCAAATGAGCAACGTTGAATGTGCTTTCGAACATGACAACCTTTGTGTGAACACCTATAATAGTCTCTGCATCCATGTTAGAAACCTTCATGTGAGCAATTGTAAGTGTGAATGTGAGCTTGAGTATTTTTACGCCTTGGGCTATTTCCTTTCCTTTATAAGTTTTCCCCCCTTACAACTAACGATGCATCTAGCCATTCCAAATATAATTACATTCCTACTAGTAACCTGTCATGCATAAAACGCTACCTCGGATAAGTGGTACATTTTAGGGCTTTCTGGCCATATTTGACCCAGTTGAACCCATCGTCCACGATTTCTCCTTCGCTTTTCATAACAAACTTGACTATGGATCCTGGGGGAACGGAGGTTTGCCTCGCTTTCCTGCAGGTATAAGTCTCACATAAGTGTCTTCAATTGGTCATGATAGATTTATGGATGAATGCCTTCCGAAATTCTGCTTATGAAGATACGAATCAACAAAGATCTATGCATCAAATAAATTAGACTGCAGTCTTAAATCTCACCGGCTAGGTACTGCCTGGCTACGCAACGACGGAATGAGACGTTTTGCTTTGCCCTGCGAAGAAGCATTGGAAGTATCAGAATGCCGAGAATGCGTCATTGCGGAATTTGCGACCTTTTCTTGGGCTTCAGCTCTAAGTTCGGTATTGAACACAAGGACGTTTTTGTCTGACATAGCACCACTCTTTCTCTTCCAATCCACCTGTAGCTGATTTTCCGAAATCGGAGGCAAGGAATTCAGAAAGCACTCGTGTAACGCTGCAGCCATTGGGTCGATTTCTCCAGTGAGCTTATCGAAGTCCACCCATGGAGATTCTAGAGCCGCATTTTGTGAAATACTTTCAGAAATATCCGGCGGACCATCGGCACATTCTATACTAACAGAGATATCGGGCGGACAATCGGCACTTTGGTTCAGGACATTCAGGGGGATCTCGCTGCTGGAATATGGTGTGCTAGTTATGTTGTATCCCCCGAGTGTGGCCCGCCACAAATTAGCCTGCTGAAGATCTTCCCAGTCCCGTGGCCACAAGAGTGTTTCTTTGCAGGGTGAACATTTGCCCAGATTGAAGTCGAGAGCGACGTCATTCTTGAGGTCACAGACTGCGGCAGCCTTCTGAAGACTTGAAAGGAGCAATTCATCGTTTGGCCAGATAAGTATTTCATCCATTGTCCACAATCAAGTGGACTCAACTTGCAGCCTATATGAGTGCTTACTAAACGAATTTCGAAGCTACTGAGCGCGAGAAGCTAGAAGTCATTATTCGATAGCTCGACCTCCAT
The DNA here is from genome assembly GCF_047967505.1 of Dipteris shenzhenensis. Classification (NCBI taxonomy): domain Eukaryota; kingdom Viridiplantae; phylum Streptophyta; class Polypodiopsida; order Gleicheniales; family Dipteridaceae; genus Dipteris; species Dipteris shenzhenensis. Next base: position 36,165,671 of record NC_141622.1, read on the forward strand.
GGGAACTGCACTTAAACTTCTCTCAGCATACAAACAAAAATGAAAGGAAACTCAGTCGTAGAACGTCTCGATTCCAATCGCGGCAGATGGCATCCACTATTGTAATCAGGGAGAACAGCACGATATCGTGATCTTGACTACAACTAAGGCAAAAGAAGCCTCACAAATGAACAGGGGAGGGCTGTAAAGCCGTTGTTGAATGTTTGCTGACGGAGCTGCGAAGAGCAAGTGGGGGATGAGTCACAGGGATGATTGCACTTGCAGAGTGATAGTTTAGGTATGAACGCTCTTGCTAAATAGTTTTTGTTTTTTTTTTGGAGGCTCTTGTTAAAGAGTATTGTGGTCGGTGCCGTGTTCGAGTGTAGCACAGCATTTATTCATGATCGGTGAATCAGGGAGTTGGCTTGACCACAAATTTTAAGGGTCACGTTCGGAGCTCAGGCATCACGTCAAGTCTATACACTTATGATTGCCAACTACTAGTTACTACCAGTAACCATACTAATATGAGTTTCGAAATTCAAGGTTTACTTGTCTACTGGTAACCATACTCTAATATGAGTTTCAAATTCAAGGTTTACTTGTCAAACAGCATAAGTAGACGGCTCATTCATACGGCCATTATGATACCATGAGTGTAGGACGGATGCTCACTCCAAAACACCCATATAAAGCATTTCTTGAGTTTCCACTACTTGCTAAAACTTTGTGAAGGGTAAATTTATAGTTGATGTCTTAGCCTTTTAGCCTTCCTAGCCTTCCTAGCTTTCCTAGCTGCCAGGGTTTCTTATACATATGCGTGCATTTATTCAATAAAAGTATACATCACAAAGAGATCCCATTTATTGCATACAAATGAGTCCATATTCATGTTTGCATAGGATGTGCATTCAGCTTGCAATAATAAAGCCCTTATAGGACTTATAAAGTACAATTATGGTGCATTAATTAACATATGCAAATACATATTGTCCCATGCAATCCTTGCACGTCCTTTGATTGTATAATTATTTAATGGTGGAGATTAAAAGGACTTAGTAGTAGGATGGAGTCATGTGATAGTAGGATTGCATTGGTGCATACTATAGTTTATGTGCATTAAATTAAGGCAAGATATGGTATATTAATAAGGGAAGAGATTGTATGCTATATTAAGTTGTATGCCTATAATTAAATAAAGTTCTCAAGGTGGTCACTCTCTAAAAACTCATAAAATGTCTGTGAGCAAGCACACATTTAAAATATCCCTATTACCAATTTTGCATTTTTTTGAATAATTCTTTATCACTCTTTTGTGCATATACATGTTGTAATTTTTTATTTAAAAGTGTCATTTGCACATTTATTGAATAAGTAATTTTTAATTTAAAAGTACTGTCATTTGCACATTTATTGAATAAGTAATTTTTGGCCCCCTCCTATTCATAAATGGGCTCTAAATCCCAATTAGTCTTCCATTGATGAACCTAGTATGTTACCTGTTATATAGAGTCATTGCCCTAGAAAATATTATCCTAACATGCCAAACACAACCAAGATTTTTGTTTTCAGTGATGTGATTTGCTTCTTTGGGTTGGAGTACACCACATTTTCTTTTAATGTGTTATCAATTAGCTCAATGATAGTAGCTTCAAAGATAATGATTCATATCCCCTTAAAACTACACTTACATATTTTAGTAGTAGTTCAAGTTCATCTAGTTCCATTCATTTAGAATAAATGAGTTTTTTGAGTATGTGTTATTTGAGGAATGATTTTGTGCAATCAATTTTAATACTCATTATAATTGAGCTTCAACTTTATAGATCCAAGTGATTTCTTCATTTGTAATATCAGTAATTTAGGAATCTAGTCAAGAGAAAATACCTTGTATATGAGGGTATCTTACTAGCAATATGTCCCGTGGTATATTCACAAACATTCATAATGTACTTCAATATTGAAGAAGCGCCCTTTGCATATGATAAAACCTCAATTAAAGAAAACTTCTTTGAGCTAATTACATGCACAAGGTTGATATAGATTATAAGTGACTGCCATGCACAACAAGACAAAGCAACTATAGACGCGCTTGATAGATGTGCAAAATAGCAGGTGCGTCTATAGCCGCTGTTAGAATAGTGAAAATACGGGTGCGTCTAATAGCGCGTCTATTTGCACGTCTAATAGTGCGTCTATTAGCATGTCTATTAGCACGTCTACATTGTGAATTAGACATGGAATTTAGATGCAAAACAGAGAATATAGAAAGTGAGATTTTGCTGCAGGTTGGTGAATGTACATCACTGCTTTTCAAGCATTGCCCATGATTACCAAAGCACATAATTTTAATAAAAATATCAATGCTTTTTGGCAAACCCACATATACAAAAATTAAGTGAGGTGAGGAGAATGAGACAATATGTAAAATAGTTTTGCCAATATCAATGTTGGGCTACAATTCAATCTCATCCTCAATGAGATCAACCCTTGCCAAACTATCTACTTCAAAATCCAAACCAGTGTTGAGATCTACAAATACATTCAGCCCACTACTACTTGTGCTACTCATGTACTCATCGAAATCAGCATCACCAATGGTAGGCTCATCCTCACAGTTATGGCCTCCATATCTATATCTCCTATCTCATGATCATCCTCCTCTCTCATATCACGGTCATCATCACCTCCATGGCCATGATCATCCTCCATACGCTCCATATTAGTAAATGTATTATACATCACTCTAGAACGTGGCGTAATAGGTATGACATGCCACCACCTATTATTATCCACCATTGGTTGATAGACAACCTAATTCAAACACAAATACAATCGATACATGTTTCCTCAACATCGATCACACATACATTTGATTTTTTGCTCCAACCACATTTTGTGATGGTGGATACGGAGGGATTCATCCTCACTGGAGCTACTTGTTGAAGATGAAGACATCCTACAGATAAACAACCCAAAAAATGTGTTCTTACATGAGTTGTAAATGTCAAAACTCTGTGTAGTGTCTAAAAGCGCGTCTAACACCGCGTCTGTACTGTGGAACACGTCTATAGGTGCATCTAAAACATAGTGTAGACGCGCTGATAGACACGCATTTAGATGTGCTTTTAGATGTGCTTTTAGACATGTGTTTAGACGCCCTTTTAAACGCGCAGACTGTGAGCTGATTTTCGAACCTACTTTTAGAATGCTTGCTTTCCTTCACATACTTTTAGCGTCGTGCGGCTTGCTTTCCTATTAACAGACATAGCTCCAAGCATCCACACTTATCTCCAAGCACCCACACTCATCTCCAGGCTTACACAGTCATCCCCAAGCATACAAGAGAAGAGGGTGAACAAGGAAGTAAAGAAAGAGAAGCAGCTTTGAAAAAGGACAAGAAGCTTCCATACCTCTATTGTACTAGTACTGTTCTTTTTGGGGTCCGGGCACATGTCCTTTTTAGTTTCGTTCAAAAAGGTGTATGTCGGAGCGCATCTATAGACGCGTCAAATAGCGCATCTAATTTTTGAGAAAATAGACAGCCGTGCCTGTAGACGTGCTGTTAGATGCACTACGATAATTTTTTTTGTGTGTTCTTCCCTTTCCCCTTCCCCTTTCCCTTCCCATTCCTTTTCCTTCTCTTTCCCTTCCCCTTCCCCTTCCCCTTCCAAGAAAGGAATTGCATGAATGATGGAAATAAGTGATTGCAAGAATGATGGAAAGGGATTGCATGAATGAAGAAAGGGATTGCATTCGTGAAGAAATAAGGGATTGCATGAATGATGGAAATAAGTGATTGCATGAGGGCGGCTCCAAGAAAGAGAAAAATTGGACCGAAGCATGAGGGCGGGATAAAGAAAGAGGGCATGCATGATGGAGCATTCTTCTTTCCTCTTTTTTCCTCTTTTTTTCTCTGTTTTCTCCTCTCTTTTCTTCTCTTTTCTCCTCTCTTTTTCTTTCTTATCTCCTCTCTTTTCCTCTCTTTTCTCATCTCTTTCCTTCTCTCTTTTTCTCTCTTTTATCCTCATTGTTTATCTCTTTTTCCTTCTCTCTTTTATCCTCTCTTTCCTTCTCTCTTTTTGTCTCTTTTCCTCTCTTTTCTCCTCTCTTTTTCTCTCTTATCTCCTCTCTTTTTCTCTCTTTTTTCTCCTCTCTTTCCTTCTCTCTTTTTCTATCTTTTATCCTCACTTTTTCTCTCTTTTTCCTTCTTTCTTTTATCCTCTCTTTTCGTCTCTTTTCCTCTCTTTTTCTCTCTTATCTCCTCTCTTTTTCTCTTTTTTTTCTCCTCTCTTTTCTCCTCTCTTTCCTTCTCTCTTTTTCTCTCTTTTATCTTGACTTTTTCTCTCTTTTATCCTCACACCGCTCACAAGCATGAGTGGACGAAAGCAATGAAGGCAGCGAAGGCGGACCCCAGTCTGCAGCACGTGGAGGCACGAAGGATCCAAATGGAGCAATATGGAAACGTGCATTTTGGAGCAAGGGGTATTGAATCATGGGAGGCCCAATTTGTAAGTATCGATCTCAAATTATATTGTGTTTATGTGGTTTATTAGGAGGTTGTTTCTTTGTACCACTACAAGGCATAGGCCCTTTTCTGACGAAAATACCGATTACATATATATAAAAAAATTACGGGCGCAAACGTCATTATTAAAGTCATTAAAAGTGTCGAAAAAGAACCGTTGCTATATAGCGACGCTGATAAACATCGCTATATAGCAACACTGGTAAACGTCGCTATATAGCGATGATTAAAAGAACTTAAAAAAAAGCATTAGTGGGGCTAAATAGGGCCATAGCAAGCCCTGTTTTTCCCCACTAATGCTTTTTTTTTGTAATTACAAAAAAAAGTTTTTTATTACAAAATTTCCCTTGCGAAAAGGGTAGTACAAAATCGCTCAAATGAAATGATCGAGCAACAAAAGCATATACATGTCGAACATATACAACATTGTTTATTACAAAATTACCCTTTCGAAAAGGGTGATACAAAATTGCTCAAACGAGCGGATATACAAAATGACATACATGGCGAAGTATATGCAAACTGCTACTACTACTACTACTACTACTACTCATTCAAATCGTCCTCGTCGTCCTCATCCTCGTCCTTGTCTTGTTGGCCTGATCCTTGGTCCTCGTGAGCTATGCCTTCGCCCTGATCCTTGTCACGTGCATCTAATCCTTGGCCCTGGTGATCGCTCGCCTCCAGTGATGGGACGCTCAAGCTTTGATCCTAAGAGTGAACCATATAAATTGAAAATTAGATTGAAACTTAAATAATAAAACAATTTAAAAAGTGAGATTACAAGTAGGAGTAGACCTATACCATGCGAGCAACCACCTCAGCCCAATCGACCGTCGCTCCCATTGCCTCTTGCTCAATAAACCATGGCTTTGTTCCTATGCAAAATGTGCACCGCGTCTCTGCATCTGTAGGAAGATGACCCATTGCAGCTTGCTGTGGATCCAATTTACGAGAGTTAGAGTTAGATAAAGTGCATGTAATATGTAGTAAGACAAATAGAACAATACATTATATGAGAAGAAGTAGACTTACCACGGTTGCCTCGAATGCCAACCGTCTGCCTGCACCAAAGTGCGAGGTACCCATGATGTCCAGCCGTCTCTTCGCAGCCCTCCTTTGACCCTTGAACATTTCGAGATGGTCCCTATTCTGCTTCTTGAAGAACTTCCAATTAGCTTTGTCTGCCCAGCTGGGTTTAGCCATCCCCTTTGCAATGGAAGTACGCAAGGTTGATCTACGATGCTTCAAGACCAAACCCATGCGCTCTCGCATATAATTCTCATTAAACTCCCAATTTGGCAGGTTAGGGTATTTTTGTTTTAATTCATCGATGACAGCTTGTTTCTTTTGGTCATCTTGATACCGCCAGTCGGTAGCAATGCCGCTCTTGAAGTGATGGCTCATCAACCGCCTCATTTATATTGCCTCTATCCTATAGTCTTCTTCTTTCCTATATCAACATCAAATCAAAATGGCAAAGGTTGAAATTTCTTTGTAAGTGTTCATCCTCTATCTATGGCTAAGCTTGTCTATCCCAGAGGTCCTGCCATTCTCTAATTCCTTTCCTCTTTAGTCTCACCATCCCTTTGAATGCTCAGGGGGACCAGTATGGAAAAACTCCATATAGCATGTGTGATAATGGCTTATTAAGACCCCCCTACTTATGGATTTTTATCACCTATATACAACCCTTCTTTTAATTTTGAGATAAATAAAGTATTCTTGATGTATGATAAGTTTCAGTTTTTGAAGTTTGAAACCCCCGATGTATGTATATTTTCTATAACCCCATAAAAATATAAAACCACTTCTATTGATCACACATGCCTTACATATTTCTTAGGGACCCCCCCCCCATGTTTGAGTCAAGTATATTTCATGGGAGAGTCCTTCCAAATCACCAAATGTAAGAGCTATATATAGCTCGCCCTAACTTGAACTAGGTCTCACGTATATATGTGTAACTAGTGATCAATATGAATCAATCTTTGGGAGTCTATTTGATGTGTCTATCGTCTCTTCTTCTTCTCTCTCAACATGGTATTAGAGCTACAAAGGTCTTGCTATTGTATGCTCACTGTAACAAAGAAAGATAGAAATTATTACTTGTTGATTTCATTACATAGCGCTTTCAGTATCTCATTGCTTATTTTCTCTTGTCGATTTTGACATCTCTAACTTGATGTGGTTTTTTAAGGGTCTTTTGGTGTGAATTTGAGAAAGTTATTGGTAGAAAATGGATCGTGGATCAATTTGTAAAGTGTAGCTCTCGTCGTGCTCTTCATTTTGAGCACTTAAATGCCCCGATTAGATTTCGGAGCGAAAAGTTACGTTAGTTTTCATGTTGACTACTTTTATCTTGGTTTCATGATCAGCACACTCATAGTGCTTTTCTTCAAGAATATCTTGGTTTCGTGATCGGCATGCTCGTAGTGCTTTTCACCATAAATATCTTGGTTTCGTGATTAACAAGCTGTGCTCTTCTCCAAAAATATCTTGGTTTTGTGATCAATAAGCTCATAGTTCTTTTCTTTGCATGTATGCTATTTCTAGCATACTCTAGTCCCATGTTTTATCCTTTTTTGGCATATCTCGAGTTCTATATTGTCAAAGCGACAATTGTGTTCTTGATCATTGTCACGAGCTTTGACACATGTATTTTTTCGAAGCATGATGGAAACATTTATAATCATCAATGGCTTTCCTTCTGGCCAACGATCTGCTCCTTTGTTTCAAGGACAAGGCTTTTCTAGTTGGAAAGTGAAGATGTTATTTATACTCGAAGGCGGCAATCTTTCTGAGATTGTTAGACTGATTATGAATATATCTTACATGGGCATGTGAAATAGGTGGATATCTCAAAAAGAGATCTCCATATCGAGCATCGAGAAGGCTAGTGTGGAATCCATCAAAGCCGTATGCTTGCTTGAGAAGCACTTTCCCTCGAGCATTATGACAACTCAAGTGCACTTGCTTGTGCACATAGTTGATGAGGTGGCCATTACAAGTACTGTTCATAGTCGGTGGATGTTTTTTATTGAGCGGTTTATGAAAACTTTGAAGGGATTTGTAAGACAAAGTGCAAGACCAGAAGCAAGCATGGCAGAGGGATGGCTTGTGCAAGAGTCATTAGTATATATCACGGAGTTTCTTGCATCCACAAATGCCGATATGCCGCAAGCTTGGCATAACAAGGATGATGATCGCATCGTTGGAGAGGTTCCCCAAGGAAAAGGGATTGAAAGAAAGATGAGCAAAGAGCAAATGGAGAAATTCAATAAGTTTTATATCCTCAATAGCAAGGAGATACAGAAGTGGATTGAGAGATATGAAGCGGCCAATGTAGAAAGAATAAATGCAAGGACGACATTCAGAGTAATGTACAGTCGATCGCAACCATATCGACGGGATTTGGCTCTTCTCCCCACTCACATGTCACTTGATTAGCTACAACTGGCTCTACGTAAAGCCGAACATGATGGAGAGACAATAAACGAGCGCGAGCGAGAGTTATCATCTGGATGTATGATGCCTGTAAGTTTCTTACCTCGACGTAATTAAGTAATTATTTGTGGCAATATATGCTATAAAATAGATGCATCTTCATTGTTTTAATGATGCTCTTTTACAGTACAAAAAGTACAGTGAATTATGGTCATATGGACGACATTTTTGCATAGAACACATCGATTCAAAGAGAGTCACGTATAATTGTGGAGTCATGGCTACTAACTTCAGACAAGATAGCCGAGTAGGTGCTTCGGATACCAATCTTCTCTCCTCATAGTTGGATTATTGTGGAACATACGTGAAATCTATGAAGTTGATTTCAGACGATTTAGTATTTTCATTCTTGATGTAAAATGGTTTAGAACTATTAACAATGGCCCCCATGCAATAGTGAGAAAAGACAGTAGCGGTTTCTTTGCAATAGACTCCACCAAACTTTGGACCGATGAAAGTGATACTTTTGTTCTTCCCGAGCACTGTGAGCAGGTGCATACTAGTGATTTAATTAATCAAAGCTTTGGTTTTTAAAGATCCATTGATACATGTACTTAAGCATAATTTCATATATATAATTGATGTCATTTGGCACCCATCTTCAATACAGGTGGTCTTTCATTCAGATTGTTCTGATCCAAGATGGTGATACATGATCCAAGTTGCACCACGAAGTAAGCAAATTTTCGAAGATAGAGATGTGGATATGGAGATGCCACTACCAATGTTGGATCCAATTGATCCAGATGAATCTAGCAAAGAAGATGAAGATCACAATATGAGCTAAGAGAAAGATGTGCATAATGACATCGTACAGGAGGAAGATGGAGATCATGATATTGAGGAAGAAGATGATGATCATGAAGAATCACCACACTTTATTGAAGAAGATGATCAAGTACTCTTAGGTGAACATACGATTCTAGAGTACGATCATGATATAGGAGATCAACTCGGTATAGAGTTAGAGATAGACTTGTTTGGCATGTTAGACTTAGCTCAGGATGAAACCGTTGATGTAAATGCTCTTCATTGATTTTTTTCATCTCAAACTTGGACATGAATATATGAGCTTCAAAGGATTGATGTACATGCTCTTGTACTTTTATTCTCTCAAAAGATCAAACATATATGAAAATTAAAAAAAAATTGTCATTGGAAAAAACTATCTTTTAAGGTCGGTATGGGAAAAAAAACTCTCTGTAAAACGCTCGTAAAACGTCGCTATAGAAAACTGTCTCAGTGTCGCTATATAACGACCATTACCAATCTGATAAAAGTCGCTATATAGTGACTTTAGCAAATGTCGCTATATAGCGAGGTTTGACTAAAATCGCTATATAGCGACCCTTAACGAACCTTGCTTCCAATACCAATGATTAGCACCCTGCACATGCTAAACATCGGTACTTAAGCGTTGCAATAGGATCCGTGTGTAGTAGTGTGTACTACAAACAACGGGTGAAAATGTATCATGATAATCAACTCCTACAATCTGTGAGTATCCTTTTGCAACTAGATGAGCTTCAAACTTATCAAAAAAACCATCGGCTTTGGTTTTGGTTTTATAAACCCACTTACATTTGATAGGAGTACAACCAAAAGGTAGTTTAGTAAGAACCCATTTACCTTTAGAATCATATTCAGCTTCCATGTCCTCTTGCCATTGACTCTTTTGCACAGAAGAAATAGCTTCTATATAAGTAGTAGGGTCTTCATGCACAACCATTGCATGATCAATGATTTCAAAGTCATCAACACAATCATGAGGAGAACCATGTTCAAAATCAATAGGCAGATCAACCTAAATATCAACACTTTCATCAGAGGCCTGTGCATGTGTAGGATGCAAATCAAGATTGTCAACACATTGCTCTCCAGATGGAGTAGCCTACAGATTATTCAGCTTAAATTGAAGAAAATGCAATCAATGCGATTTGATAGTAAGCATACCTCACAATACCACTGATCTTGAATATAGCATTTCTAACATCTTCTTGTAAGCACCCTTTTATTGTAATTTGGAGGATGAACTATCAAAGCAACAAAGAAGTCATGTCAACAATATAACATAATCATAATTACACTAATGCATCACGATTATGGGTACACTAATCCTACAGCTTCAAGCAACATGTACCCTATGGGTGTTTGAAAAGAGGCAATGTCTGCCTTGACCGTTGCCTCCTCTCTCGTAGAGAGGATCCATGTTGCTTTTGGGAGGATAACTTTTCGCGAAACATGCACTTGGGGCCACAAATGAGACATCCTATTCATAGCATGCAAGTCTTCTCGCACTCCTCTCAAGTCTTTAGAACCAACCAAGTGTGCCCAAATAGTAGCCCCCACATTCTTAAAGATATGCATGGGATCCAAGAGATGATTGATTTGTAACTAACCCCAATAAGGAAGCTCGTGAAAGATCGATAGCCTCTTCATACCAGGAGGAGGTTCCTCTCCATTTGCCCTCCAAGCCTGAATCCAGTCACTTGCCTTCAAATATGGTGGTGGTGGATCAAGCTGACCTCCGCATGCGAGATGGTCCAACGGAAGGTATCGAGCATGACCTTCATAAACATTTTTCCTCATATGTTTGGAGTATTGTGCAAGCGATTTCAAACCCAGTCCACAAACAGAACAAGCATGGTACCCACTTGTAACAAGTCCTATATGTGTGCATGAATGTATTAGTATAAGACATGCATGCGAAAGAGAGTCATAAAAGCATAATCCTATATTATACATGTAAAGACACAACCACGTACCTGTGCACTCTCCATATCTTGCGTAGTCATGCATGGTCCACATCAAGATACCCTTGACCAAAATATCATTGGTATGTCTAGGAGCTCTGGAAATATCAAAGACCCGCACTTCTCTCCATAAGATCTGTAACTCCTCTTTCAAAGGTGCCATGTACACGTCCATATTTTTGGCCTTGTACTTCCCTGGCACAAGTAGTGCAAGCATGAGGTGTCCCTTCTTTATTGTTAGCCATGGTGGGATATTGTCATTCACCAAGTCTATGGGCCATGTCAACCAAGATGTCGAGCGTAACCCGAAAGGATTCACGCCGTCCATGGCGAGCCCAAGATTTAAGTTGTGTGGCTCCCTCGCAAAGTCTGGCCACTGATCTACATTAGACATGGGATCACATCACACGTCTGACGAGTACGAAAACCCTCGTAGGAGGAGACATCATCATCTCTATTCTCCAAAGGACTTTGATTCCCCTCAGGCGACACCTCAAGGGCCTACCCCTGCGACTACCTCTGGCCCGACTCCTCTCGGACGTAGCACTATGACTACCCCTCGGGGAACTCCATTACAAGTAGTCCATGGCTTTGTCGAGAGTCCCGATGAGTTTGTGGCACAGATGACCGATGAGGAGGTAGCAAAATTCTTCTCTCTGCTATCCCAGAGGACCTCAACAATTCCCTCTCCTACACCGATGGCTGGACCTATTGCCCAACCATCCCCTTATGCCCCTTTGACTGAGGGGTCATCACCTAGGCGTGCCCATTGTAAGGAAAGGAAGAGTAGGAGGGGTTCTTACACAGGAGATGTAGACGAGTCAGCACACTCACATCCCTACAGGTCTCCACTGGGTCCCGAGACCCAGTACTAGTCAAGTCCCTTGCCCTCTCCTACTCCCACTACTACTCTTGACTCCGGAAGTGATCGCACAAACACCACTCGCTCTGACTCTGCCACTACCATGAGTCCTCCTTACCTAGTCGAGGACCTATCCTATCAAATCATGGCTACTGGAGAGATAATAGAAGATAAAAAGGGCAAAGTAGTGATGGCCACCATGAGGCAGTTGATGAGCCACCACTTCAAGAGTGGTATTGCTACTGATTGGCGGTATCAAGATGACCAAAAGAAGTAGGCGGTCATTGATGAATTGAAAGAAAAATACCCTAACCCCCCAAATTGGGAGTTCAATGAGAATTACATGCGAGAGCTCATGGGTTTGGTCTTGAAGCATCGTAGATCAACCTTGCGTACTTCCATCGCAAAGGGGAGGGCTAAACCCAGCTGGGCAAACAAAGCTGATGAGTTCAAACCGTCTACCTTACTACTCCAAGTTCGTGAGAAATTATATGTGAGGAAGATTCCCTTCATGATCACTGATTCAACAATTATTGGAAGATGGCCTTGGCTTATTTGCCCTCAAAACCATTAAAATTGGAAAAACTATTCTACGATATGAAGGACGAGAGTACATATATTTTGATTGGAGGACTCTATGCTCATTAAATCATCGAGCACTAAAATACTCTATTCTTGAGGACCCTATAGTTGATGGTGAAGGAAATCAATTGTACATTGTTGGTGATGTGCGTGATGGTAATGTGGGAGGCTACATAAATAGTTGTAGAGAATGAAAATGTGCATGATGGTAATGTGCGTGATGTGCATGAAGTATGAAAATGTATGCTATGTGTACTCACCCACCCTAGAACCATGTTATTCTTGGGAGCTTAACAATGAAGTTGCATATGGAAACATTACTTTATAAACAACTCATGAAATTGAGGTAAGGGAGGAACTATTTGTAAACTATGAGTTTTAATTAAGTTCTTTTTTTTACACTGATTTTGTCAAGAGGGATCATTTCCTACAATTCGCTCCTATTGTAAATATTACAAAATGATGTGATATCAATAGGCATTAATTGTGAGTGTTACAGTATTTGAATTGATTCTAAACACCACTTTTTGTGAGTCTTGGTGTTATGTAAATTCATCGTACTAATAATACAATGTTAAACAAAGTAACATTTATCCACTACCGTTTAGTGTGTGAAGTCTGATCATGTGCGATTTTATTTGACCATGCGGCGTAGTTTTAACTCACATGCAAATGTAAGTCCACTACTTTTCTCCATGAAATCTAGAAGCTTGTGCACAATTTCTAAGTACATTATGGAAAGCTATTTATCAATTTATTGCTTTAGTTTATGTTTTGTATCTTCTATATGAGAAAAATCTATATTGGGGATTTTGGGAATTCCAAAATGGGACTTGGGAGATTCCCAAATTTCCCAATACAGTGTTGTTTGGTGAATTTGAGTCTGGTGAGAGTGCATAGCATTTGTGCTTAGTGAGTGTCAATCCTAATCCACTCATCTTTAGCAAGCTCACAATTTAACTTGTTTGGCAAGCTCACATTGTTTTCATGCTTAATTCATGATTTTCATGATCGTCCCTGCCTGACACTTTTGCATGAGAAATTCACACCTCTATTTTCATCATGAAGTCTCAGCACATGCTTAGCTTCAGCAATAAGTCATCTTAACTTAGCACTTACTTGACACTCATCTTATTTTAGGATCTCTTTTCCTCTAGTTTGCCATGACCATTTTATTAGTTCATCACCAACTGCTTCAACACGCTCCTCTACTTTTCCTCACATTCACTTTTCCTAAGTTCACCTACTTTACTAGTTCACCACTACTCAGTTGACACAATCTTCTCTCATTTCTCTATCTTCCTCTCTACTCCTCAGTCTTTCATCTTCTACTTCTCACCCTTTTTCCATTCCTACCAGCATCCCAGTATTCTCTATCCTCTTGATTAGTTTTCTCAAGTTTTTAAGCCTCTATTCCTCATTCAACCATCTACTGTCACTACTTGGATATCCTGTGACTACTTGATTAGCCATAGACTTGCTCGTTTGCTCGTTGGTTTTTCTCACCAGCCTACTTGCTCACTCGGCTACTAATGCTTGGAGTTGCTTGCTTGGTTTGTACTACTACTTTGCTATTCTAGCTACTTAGGCTTTTCATCATGCACTACTAATCAACAACAATCTTTTGTTATCATTATTAACTAGAAAAGAAATTGAGGCATGAGGCTTAATGTGAGGCATGGCGATGCTCGAGGGCCATGGAGGAAAAGGGAACATGAGGGGAGAAATGTTAACATGGGTGGGGAAAAGGGATTAAGAGGGGTGGGAATGAAGAGGGGGACTATGGCACAAGGGGGAAGGAAGAGGGGGAAGAGGAGTATGTACATGATGGGAGGCGAAATGTAGAGATGGAGACATCAAGGGAAGAGAGTCATGCTTTATTTGAAAGGAAGGATAGGGGAAATCAAAGTACTAACTAGGTGGCTTTACAAGAATGAGCTGTTACATCAAGGAATAGCCCCCTCCTTTTATAGCCAAGAGAGGGGGTCTCTCCCAATGAATGCATCCTCCCACATGCATGGTGTGTGTGGAAAAGTCTCCCATGTAGGCTAGGTGGGTACGCACTCTCAATTGTGTGCGACAACCCCTTGTCTCATTTTTCCACATAAATCACACCCCATATCCCAAGTCTAAGATACTCCCTTGGTATCCTCCCAATTTTATAATACATTCAAACATCTAGGAGGACAAGTAGAGGGTTGGCACAAGAAGTCTTGCCACCTCATCCTACTTTCCCCATTATTTAACTTACATTCTTGGACTATCTACACCCCCCCACATGGGCCCATCCTACATGGAGGGAATAATCCAATATAATATCCATCTCCACCTATTTTATATTACTTCTCCCATGGCCCTTGGGCCATGTCTCACTAAATGTAGGCATGGGGCCACCTAGGTGGAGGGGTGGCACATGGAGGAACCATGCCACCTTACCATTTTATAATATAACTACCATGGATTATGTACAACACACCTTATGGGTCCTCTTACATGGAAGGGTGGAACATGGTCATGCCCTGCCACCTCAACCCTGGGCCCTATGCACACCATATTGTATTATACTATTGCTACACATACAAGCACACACACATATTTATGCCTTTTACCTTGGTCAAATTTATTCATAACAGTTTCCCCCCCAGGCAGGGAATGCATAGCATTTCCATGCCTGGGACCATCACGAACAAAGAAGGGCTTGAGATAATGCTTGTGGATCACCTTCTTGCCATATGGCTCATGCAGCTCCTATACTTGTACAAACCCATTGCTACGTTCCTTGATGACTTTGTATGGACCGCGATCCACAGTGGAAGGAACTTTTTATCCATTTGGTGGTCCAATCTATTATCAAAGCATAGCACAACATCCCCCTTAGCAAAGTGTCTTTCCCATCCCTTGCGAATCTTAGCATCCAAGTGGGCCTTTTGTTGGTTCTTTTGGATCTCTGTTTGATGTAGGGTAAGGCGTCGGGTTTCATCTAGCTTCTCAAGTTGTACCAGCCTAGCCTCTACATGTTCATCCTCTGTTCTTGTGCCAATCTCAAGGCCGAAATCTCAATCTCTAGTGGTAAAACTGCCTCAGTACCATACACAAACTCAAAAGGAGTGTGACCTATAGACGTTTTATGGGTGATGTTGTAAGCCTACATGGCTTCAGTAACCTTCTGATCCCACTGGCTCATGTTCCCTGTGGCCATTTTCCCCATGGTTTTATAAAGGAGGCCGTTGGTCCGCTCCGTTTGTCCCATGGATGCTAGGTGATAAATGCTAGAAGTGCGGTGATCAATACCCATGCGATCCATGAGCAACTCCACTACTTCATTTAAGAATGGACTCCCATGGTCAGATATTATTTCCATGGGTGTCCCAAACCTTGTGTAGATACGTTCAAATATGAAATTTGAAATTGCCTTACCATTTGCAGTGGGGAGGGCGATAGCTTTAACCCACTTAGTGACATACTGAGTGGCTACCAGAAGATACTTCTTTTTGCGGGCAATCATGGGTAGGGGCCCAACAAAATCTATTCCCCACTTCTGAAACGGATGGATGAACATCACTGGGTGATGTTTCCCAAGACACAAATCCTTCCTACCAAAAATTGGCATGGTTCACAAGTTTTGCAATACATAGTGACATCCTTGAACAAGGTCAGCTAATAGTACCCAGTTGTAAAATCTTCTTGGCTGTATAGTCACCGGCATAGTGGCCTCCACAAAATCCATCATGATAATGCTTCAATACCTTAGGTACTTCATCTGCATCAATGGCTCGTCTTAGCATCAATGGCTCGTCTTAGTACCCCATCCATGCCTTGACGGTACAACACCCCATCAAAGAGAGTGTAGCGCCTACTGTCTCTGTGGATCTTATTTCCCTCATAGCTAGTACTTTCTGGAGGAAAGGAGAAAGCGGTCAGAAATCTATAGATACCACCATACCATGGATCCCCAACTTCTATGGCCGCTACAAGGGTTACATCGAGGCACTCCTCTAAATCAATCAAAGCATTCTTCAAGTTGGAACAACCCCCTTTTACAATTTCGAAAGAAAAATCATATTCTTGTAGAACTGCCAACCATTTAGCCAACCGGCCCATGGGATTTGGTGATTGAAGAACCTACTTTGCAAGACCATTGCTAGAGATTATAATGAAGGACTTTCTAGCCACATAATGCTTAAATTTCTCAATGTAAAACACCAAAGACAAGGCATGCTTGTCGGCCTCAGAGTAGCATCGTTCAATTTCGAGTAATTGTCGAGAAGCAAATTGAATGGGATACATGAACCGATCCTCCCATTGCTGGAGAAGAATACCCGCCAGAGTGTGCTCACCAAACCCAGGATTGATATAGAAAGTCTTTGACCAATCAGGATTGCGTGGAATGGGTTCTAAAGCCAGTGCACTCTTGATTTGTACAAACCCATGATCACAATCCTCATCCCAAGAGAAATCAACCCCATCTTTTAATAGCATAGTCATGGGTGCGTCAAAGTAGCATATTGATCTATGAAGCGGCAATAGTATCCTAATAGATTGACAAATGATCGTACCTGACATTTGGTTGTGGGCGGGGAGAGCTTGAGGATAGCTTCAACCTTCTTGGGGTTAGGCTTGATGCCCTCGGTTGAGACAATATGTCCCATTAGCCTCCCTTGAGTGGCTCCAATGGTGCACCTTGAGTGGCTCCAATGGTGCAGTTATCAGGGTTGAGACTACCATTCGCATCATTGACCATTTGGAAGGCCAACCTAACCTTCATGACGTGCTCCTTACATGTCGAGAATATACAGAAATGATCTAAAAATACCTCCAAGAAAACCCTCCATAAGGAGCAAACACCATATGCATAAATCTTTGAAAGGTAGCAGGAGCATTGGTGAGGCCAAATGGCATTACTTTGAATGCAAACGTCCCCCAGGGTGTGGCAAATGTGGTTTTAAGCACATCCTCCTCAACAATTCTGATTTGATAAAACCCGGAGTAACCATCAGAGAAAGTATACACCTCATGACCACTTACCTTCTCAAGAATGAGGTCTTGAAAGGGCAGAGGATGATGGTCCCTCTTGGTGGCTGCATTGAGTTTCTTATAGTCGATGCAGACCCTCCACTTGTTGTTTTTCTTTGGGGTGACTACCATTGGTGAAACCCATTTAGTATTGTGAACCGGAACAATAAACCTAGCTTCTACAAGCTTCTGCAACTCTGAGCGCAAAGCATTGGTCTATAAGGGCCCTAATCTCTGATACTTCTGAGCCACTAGCTTAGCATCAGGCTTCAGCTCTATCTTGTGTTCTATGACAGTCACACAGCGAAGGTGGTGGTAGCTAGTTGCAAAGAGGTCAAGGAAATCTTTAGACATTTCTAGGAACTCATCTTTCTCACTCGGAGTGAGGTCAGGGGAAAGCATAGATTCAAGCTGTTGAGGACTAGCTGTTACCATTTTTGTAGGTGGCGGTGTCGAAGCCTTGAACTCATCAAGAAGTGACATAAATATCCACCCTCCTCCTGTGGCGTGCATCCAAGGAGTGAAATTGAAAAAGTTCAAAATCTGTGATCTAGTATGAGATATGAATAGAGCACATGAAATGAAGGACTTTTGCTTTTTACAGCAAGAGGAAACTTCCTATGGTTAGAGAGTTACAGTTCATGAGATTTCACCATATAAGCAATATCATTACACTTTCATCACTTCCTATTTGCTAGCCCATTGGTAAGTCTTCCTTTTGTGAATGGGGAGGTCTTGGGTTCAATTCCCACTCCTTAATAAAAAGAGAGGAGAGGAGAGGAGAGGAAAGGAGAGAGAAAGAGGAGAAGAAGAGGGTAGGGGGTACGAGATCTTTTGCAGAAGCCCAAAAGGTATGTCCGTGATGCGCCAGATGACGCAGAAACTCAGAAAAACAATTGCGATCTGTCCGCGACATGCAAATGCACCAAAAGATGCAGGAACTCAAAAAAATAGTCGCGATCTATCCGCGACGCGTAGATGCACCAACTGCAACTAGGGGCCGTGTGGTTGTTGCAGTTTTGCAGATGCGCTTGGAACAACCAGAAGATTCGCCAACCAGAATAAGCACAGATGCATAGGAACCACGAGCAGAAAGCATGCAAATTGGAGGCGCAGAAGCAGAGAAAGTCTATCCGTGATGCGCAGATGCGCCAGAAGACGCACATCAAGGAATAGCCCCCTCCTTTTATAGCCAAGAGAGGGGGTCTCTCCCAATAAATGCATCCTCCCACATACATGGTGTGTGTGGAAAAGTCTCCCATGTGGACTAGGTGGGTATGCACTCTCAATTGTGTGCGACAACCCCTTGCCTCATTTTTCCACATAAATCAAACCCCATATCCCAAGTCTAAGATACTCCCTTGGTCTCCTCCCAATTTTATAATACATTCAAACATCTAGGAGGACAAGTGGATGGTTGGCACAACAAGTCTTGCCACCTCTAATATTTTGTGATTGATGATGTGAATTCTGTGCAGCATTACCATTTTGTGCATCTACATCATCAATCACATTTACTGGTTTATACCAGCTGCTCATCTCATCAAAAACAACATCTCCACTCACTGTAAACTTACGAGTAGAAGGGTTATAGCATCTATACCCTTTTTGCTCCAAAGAATAACTAATAAAGATGCACTTATCAGCTTTTGGATCCAACTTGGATCTCAACTCATCTGGCACATGAACATAGGCAATGCAACCAAAAACTTTCAAATGAGAAATATCAGGTTTCCTACCAGTATACCTCTCCTCTGGCATCATGCCATGTATTGCTGCAGTGGGAGTCCTGTTCATTATGTAGACTCATGTAGCAACTGCTTCAGCCCAATAATAATCTGGCAGGTCTTTTTCATTGAGCATGGCATGAGATACCTCTCCAATATGCATGTTTTTCCTTTTTGCAAGTCCATTTTGTTGTAGGGTATAACTGCATGAATATTGCTGCTTTATGCCATGCTCCTGCAGGAACCTTGCAAACTCATTTGAGAGGTACTCTCCCCCTCCATCTCACCTTAGGAATTTTATTTGCAGGCCTGTTTCTTTCTCAACCATAGCTTTAAAAGCTTTGAAATGCCCAAAGACTTCACTTTTCTTTTTCATAAAATACACCCAAACTTTTCTACTGTAGTCATTAATAAAAGTAACAAAATAATGACAGCCTCCAATAGATGCACCTTTAGTAGTCCACACATCAGAGTTGATTAATTCCAATGGCCTCTTACTCTCTTGAACATGTCTAGGAAATGGTTTCCTTGCCTGTTTTCCAAATTGACAGGCTTCACATACCTTATGCATTTCTGCAAGCTTGAACTTAGGCAATCCTGCAACAATGTTTTGGGCCTGCATTAATTTAAGTCGTCGTACATTAACATGACCAATGTGTTTATGCCAGATATCAATATCTGCAACTATACCCGTCCCATGTGCAAACATTGATGCACTCAATTCAGGCATGTCTGCATCCAACGTAAACATCCTGCCCTTCTTCTTCCCTTTTGCTATCAAGCGACCTTTATTTTTCATATCCTCAACAAAGCATCCATGAGGATTAAATCTGACCTGCAAGCCCTACTCAACCATTTGACCAACAGAAACCAGGTTCTTGGTGATATTCGGGACATGAAATACATCAGACAGGTATTTCTTTTTCCCATCCTGCATAGACAAAGGAATTTTACCAATCTGCACAATAGGATGTGCAGTATCATCACCAGTCTCCACAAATCCTAGTGTTTCCATTTTCCTTGCATCCTGCATCCATTTTGCATGACCTATCATGTGGTTTGACGCACCTGAGTCAACATAGCACACATCATTGCTTTCTTCTGCACTTGTCACAGAATTGGTCATGTGCTGCACCATAAACAAATGCTCATTTCTGTCATCACCCTGTCTACTAGAGGATGCATAATTGCCTTGCTGCAATTTTCCATTCATGATGTCATTCTGCTTTGTGTAGCAGTCTTTAGCCATATGATGACACATTTTACCACAGTAGTAGCATTCAACATTGTTGTTTGCATTTTGGCATCTCTGCCATCCACCATGACCTCTTTGGCTCCCCCTACCTCTAAGGTTACCATGTCCTCCTCCATAGGACTGGTTTTCTTGAATTTGCTACATATTTTGATTTCTACCATGGCCTCCAGATCGGCTTGCTCTACCTCTCCCTCTACCGCTTCCAGCATTTGAGTAGAAGACAGCTTCTTTTGAAGTTCCTCCTGAAGAAGATGCACCACCATTTCTCTGCTCTTCAAAAATTAGGAGAGCAATCAACTTCCCAAAATCAGGAAAATTCTCACGGACGGAAATGGATGTCCGGAACTATGCATAATCCTTTCCTAGACCATTCAAGGTCATAGAAACTAATCATCATCGTCCACTGGCAACCCAATGGAAGCAAGTGCATCTGCAATCTTCTTCACCTTCATGTGGTAGTCATTGATGCTCATATTTTCTCTCTGCACATTATGCAACACCTGCTTGAGCTACATTTTCCTGGTATGCGTATTTGTGCTATACATTTTTGTCAAAGTATCCCATGCCTCCTTCGGCGTGCCTGCATCCTGAATATGCACAATCATAGAATCGGAAATACTGATAGATAGCCAGTACATAACTTTCCTGGCTCTCTCATGCTAGCCTTTAAATGCCTGCAACTCTTGTTGATTGGGAACATTAGGAATAACTGGTTCTTGTTTAGCTCTACGAACTCCCAATAGCCTTTTCCTTTAAGGAAATTCGTCATTCTAAACTTCCATGCTGGGAAGTTGTTTTTGTCAAGCTTTTCAGTGACTATCTATGAAAGAGCATCAGACGCCATTACAGAACACTGCAAAAATATTCTGTCACTGCAAAAAACACAACGTCTGCCTCACAAGGGAAAATCTGCAAAACTGACGAAAGTGGTATTTGCTAGCCCCTTTGGACTGCTTACCCCGCCACCCACCAGCCCTGTTTGCAGGGCATAGACTTGCCCAATACCTATTGCAATAGTGCAACTCCATGCTGCTACTGATCCGCCTCTGCTCAGCCCTTGTCTGAACCCTGGCGCACCCTGCACACCTTCTGTACATTGCCCTGCAGCAGCCCATACTGATCCATATAGTGGCTATCCCCTTTCTATGGGCATACCTTTTTCTAGGTCTCCCTCCCCCATGCTCTCCTCATTTGGGGGCTTACAGGGAGGGAGGTGACCTTTCCAACAATGATTAAGCATATGCAAGGATGTGAGCTCCAATTATGTCCATAAGAATTCCACTATGTGACTACTTTGAAGCAACCATCTTCCATTGCAATTAAAAGGCAATTACAATGGCCAGAGAAATAAAGACAAGTACTACCTAAGGGATAGATTGAGGGTCCTCTTTAACTGAGTCCTATCTGTATATCGAATCTGGTACAAAAAAAGGATCTAGAACTTATCCAATCCTAGCACATCGGTTCCAATGATTGCTACTTCAGAATCTAATCCTGGAGCAGTGCAAACATATGTTGATGTCCCAGCTAGGTACAACAATCTAACTAGGGGCACAGGTCTTTACAAACCAAGGAAGGATACTTTACTACATGAATTCATGTAGACAGAAAACAATGTTATGCTAATTTCATATTGTTAGACAAGTTGCATTTATGGGTTTAGAACGTTAAGGAGGCAGCTTTTATGACAGGCAAAACTAGATTTGTTCTTACAGAGGTAGGAAATTGGATAGGCAACTTCCAAGGACTAGATAGAACTAGGCAACATCATTTAGCACTGAATCAGATATAGACAACATATAGCATAAAGCATTTTCTATAAATATCAAAGTCTCAGTTCATGAATGCTCAATGATAATAAATGGCACTTTATAAGGCACACACCCCAAGCTCACACCTAAGTATGGACCTACCTCCATTGTCTCGAGCCAATCATCTTCACTAGCTTTCCAATTTGGATCCTTTTCCATTGCTTGAATGGTAATTTCTGGCTCTCCTTGCAATTGTAAAGGAATGAAATGATTTTCAATGAGGATAAATAATTAAACCATGGACATATAGTAGATAAAAAGTTCTGAACATATCATATGATTTACTTAAAATAGGCACTTACCTCTATTCCCACGTCTACATTCAACAAATTTTCTGTTTCCTTTTCCTTGTCTTTGCATGCTGTGACCTGATTTTGATCATGTTCCTCAAACAGTGACTTATGTAGGCTCAATTTGCAAGCAGGACTCCCTTGTGCTTTAGGTTTTCAAGCATGGCTACGTTGACCATGACGCCATTCAATTACTTTTCCATATATGTCTTCTAGCTTCCATGTGAGCACATTGCTACCAAAGTGTAAAGGAATTAGCTCATCTTTCCTTGATAAAATAACTTTCATAATTTCGTCCTTCTCTTTGTTGTTGTTTATGAGATTCACTCCTACAAATTCTAATTTTGCTGTGTTACCTATCCCATTTGCAAACCACTTCCGCACAGCATCCAGGTTACTATTGTAAATCTTGTTTTGCTTCTCATAATACTTACCTAGAAAAGATATTCCTCAACATACAAACCTATCACGGACCCTGTTTGGTTGAAAAATCTGCTCGTATGTCATAGGCACAGCATCGAGATGCACAGGAGGTGACTCATCCTCAACAATTATATTACTCCCACCTTGTGGAGTTGTCTCAATATTCAACTCACTCCGAGTACATGGCATATCTGATGCTCTGGATCCTGGTGTTTGTGCACTTTCACGAGTTTTGGACTGTGTACTACAGTTTTGAATTTTTCCATGTGGCTCACCCTCAACATTCAAGAATTTCTGACACCAACCAACAATTGTCTATGTGTAATAACATCAATGCCTATTTCTCTCCATCCCTCTACAATCATAAACAACAATGTCTTCCCATTTACATGATTGGAAGATAATATATTTGTATATCTGCCAGTTTCCAACAAATCATCCACAAACTCAATAACTCTTGATGTATCCCACCCACTCACAATAGACGGTGTCACTCGCTCTTTTAGCCTGCAAATGGAAGGACTACACTTCAAGATTAAGATCATAACTACATAGTGTCAATTTCCAACACATAAATTTATTTATATTTGGAAAAAAAATTAGAAATTTAAACCATGTGAAAGTCCAATTATCAACAACATTATGCTTACAATATAGAAGCCATTGCAAGTACAATCCTGATCGTTTTAAAGCGTCAAAGCAAGTGAACAAAAAGCAATGAATCTCCCAACTAGCACAAAATAGAAACCATGATCTGGAAGCTGCAAGATTCTGAAACAAAAGCTCAATATTTTACCATAAATGCCATCACAAGCAAATCTCTTTTTAAATGCATTTTAAGAAATACAACTGGTACAGTGAGTCTTTGCCACTTGGACTTATTACAACTTTGATCAAACCTATTTGCAAATAGATATTATCTCACCTCTTCATCGATTAAGTAAGGCAAGGTGAAATAATCAGAGATGGAGGGAAGAAACCCTGTAGAAAGTTGAGAAGAAGGATATAAAGTGAAGTAGTATATTGACTACTACACAAGATGAAAAGCTTCTGTATTGAGAATGGCTCGATCATACAGTGGAAAAGCCACACTCTCGGATTATCAACCTTAAATCTCAGCGCTACCTACTCATACAGGAATAGTGTGACTATTCCTAAGCAATGGATTTTCTGCAATTCAATTGATCAGACAATCATGCATCCCTGATTCCCCATTCACGAGCGAGAATTGTTAAAGCTGGCATATTGGAAGATCAAACGGCCAAAGCAATAATTCTGAGATTCAAGATGGGGGGAACATTCCGAACAGCTTGCCTCCCCACGGAGTCTGGGCCATGTCTCAGTCCCAGTGTGGTTGATCGTCCAAAAAGGGGAAAGGGAACGTGAGGGGGAGGGGGGGGGGATTCTCCTCATTACGATGCACACCGAAACCCCTTTCCTCAGAGATCGAGTGAGAAATATCAATAAACGTCGTAAATACTCCAAAGTGTACTCCGTATTTAAGAGAGTGAAGCGACATTTTTCATCGCTTGGGGGGAATCACATCGGTTACGAGAGAAGGGAAAAGAATACACAGAATGATTCGATCAATCTGTATCTCCCTAGGATTTTCAGCTGTTCTAATCGATTGTGCAAAAATGTTCCCAACTATACTATTCGTTGGCCATTCGTCCTCCTCCATCACCAATGCACAGTCAATGCTACCATCACCATTACAAGCAACTCCCCTTCCCTCTTGTCCTTCTTGGATTCAATGCAGAAAGGATTCAGGAGCGCAGATCCCATAATGTTCCACGTCGATCTGCTACTTTATTCGTCATTTAGATAACAATCACTTCCAATCCATAATGTTCCAGACTTTATAGAGAATTTCACTTACCAACTTCTGATCGATGTTAGTACTTCTCCCACAAGCCTTTCACTACTGGATCACTTCATCAACGATGCGTTGCAGTCCTCATACAGCATTCGGTATCCCTTGGGACACGGAATGAAGCCTCCCTGCCTGTGGACAAGCCGCTGTGTTTTCAGTCGAAATTTCTTTAGGACAGGCTTTCTCTTGTTTAAAGAACTTGCACATGGAGCCTCTATAATCTACTAAATTCAAGGAGGATGACCGCAATAGGAACAAGCAATAATCCCTCTATATATTGGCGGGAGCTGCTCTTACCCCTCTTCCCTGACTGAGCTTTAGCAAACCCTATTGCCTTGCAACAAGAGAGGTTGAGTGAGTGAAAAGATTTCGATCAAAACTCTTGGGCAAAATGAGGAAGTTAGCATAAAGCAAGCTATGGCTTGCTTTGCCATGATGGGAGGAAAGGACTGCTTTGATGAACGCTCACTCACAGAGGAGTCCAGGACAAGATCTCGATCTCCATTAAATGCATGTATGCTTAAGACATTTGACGTTCTTCATAGTTGAGATCTATAACTATTTATTTATTTTAAAAAGAAACAATGCCCACTTATATTATAGAGGGTAGTGAGTCCCAAAAAAGAGAGCAATATACAAAAATTAGCTGACTTCAAGGGAGATGTGCCCACAACCTACACTACCAGCAAAGTAAAAAAACAAATACTGGAAGTTGAGAATTTCCAAAAGGCTTTCTCCCAACAGAGAGTCTTTCTACATGAGCAGGATGCGAATATCAAAGATCACCATCTTAAGCTCCTTCCTAATCGCGACTGGTCTTATACCAAACGGAATTTGTTGCTTAAACACTAGTGAATTACGAACAGACGACACACTCCCTCCCTGATATAAATCCAACAGCTTAAGAGAGTTGAAGGCAACTTAATCTCTCCCCTTAATAAGGCCAATTTCCAGTGAGAGCATAGGGAGAAGT
This sequence comes from Dipteris shenzhenensis, assembly GCF_047967505.1. Lineage (NCBI taxonomy): Eukaryota > Viridiplantae > Streptophyta > Polypodiopsida > Gleicheniales > Dipteridaceae > Dipteris > Dipteris shenzhenensis. The sequence continues at coordinate 36,191,247 of NC_141622.1, forward strand.
CATGCACTAGACCCACATTCCTAATTGCAGATTCAATAAACCTCCATACTTCCTTGACCCAACGAGCATTCCCAAAATAGATGCTTCCCGCAAACAGGGGTGATTGGCATCCATTTTAAAAGCTTGCTACATATCAAAAGCCACCTATGCCTTATTTTCCATAGGAGGAAGCATAGTTTGCCTGAGAGATGACTCTTCCATATTTTCCTAAATCATTTCTTCCACCAACCCACACCCCTGCACATATTCCATTCTGAATTGAGGTCATCCTCAACCAACCTCTTATGCAAGAGCTCCATATATACCACCTCACAGTCACCTTACTGAAAATTGTATTACCCATTGCCCAACAGTTCAATCTCCAATTGGTAGAAAAGGCATTGAAAAGGCATCATTAGATAAGTTTTGCAAGGCCATGCCATTACCTTAGAATATCTAATGATGTGTATACAAAAGACCAATGGTTTGGTTTCTTTGGGGAACATTTCTTAGTACCTCTATTTACTAATTGCTAAGCAACATTAAAAAATATAAGATCACGACTAACATCCACACACTAATACGTGTAAGCAAAACTCATTCATTGAGTAGGTAGACACCAATGTGCATAGTAAGGGTATTTGGAAGGATCTCAAAATACCATATGGAAGTCTCGAGGGATTCACTTGTGTTGACTATGTCAATTCACCTGTCTCCAAAGTAATGGGAGACATATCAAATGTGAAAACAAGCATGACATACTGTATAACGTGGTATTTCTTGAAGGTATACTTATGTGGCCTACCTTTTGTATACGATGGGAATTCTTGAGTTTTGATCCTTGCACGTGGTGTTAGTGTGAATAAACTTAGGGCTACATTCTCAAAATGTAAGGCACCATATGGGAAGAAATCTTTAAGTTCATATACAAGTAATCAATGAATCCACCTCCTAAGGTTGCTCCCAAGTCTATGTTTGTTGTTCTTTGTGCAGGCTACTATTGATGATGTGGCCCTTAGGTGGTTGATATTACTAGTTATGCTTTAGTTACTCTCAAACAATATATTTGCCTAATGAAAAATGGCCTTTGAGGCTCCATCTTATAGGTACTACTTGTATAAGTGATTGGGTTGTTTGCGAATGGTTGAACACCGTTATGCTTGGGGACAAATCTAGTCTAACCTCCTTTTATAAATATTAATGTGGCAAGCCACAAAAGATACATATCATGTTTGTGCAATTATGCATCACAACTATGCATATAGTCAAGTTGCTAAACAAAAGTGTTGCTTTTGCGCAGCTATGCCAGTACAATATCAGTAATAAATCTTTTTGCCTAAACATCGTATTTATTCCAAAGGAGAGAAATGTCATGGTTATAAGGTCATCATAGCTTATTTGTATCCGTTTATACAAATATTTATAAGTGGTGCATTATTAGTGCAAGGCATCATTGCATATAAATTATAACATCTATTGTAATGGTGCTTTACATTAGACACTATTGTGTTTTTATCTAAAGTAGATTAAGCACAGGAGAGTTGCACTTTGGTTCAGAATTGCACCCTTCCATTGTTGAATGCCCTAGCTTTGTATTGAAGGAGTAATGAAGCTTGTCACATTATGTCCATGTCATCCTTGATATGACTTAACAAGCGTAATATCATCAACTTCCGGTGGCTCAATATTTTCATGAATATTGGTATTGCTATGTAGTCATGATCAAGCATAGTAGTTTTCATTGCATCATGGGAAATGACAAGGTGTGGAACTTGGAGTTTGAACTGTTGGACGATTTTGTTGCATCAAGAATGATTTTCAACGAGTACATTGATGAGGCCACATGCAAGGAGTAAGTGCAATCTTGCATCAAGACTCAATGCTCATCTCCTTCAATCATCTCCCCTAATTTTTTTTTCAAATTCTAAATATCTCCCCTTATTTCATTACCGAAAAAATTATACTTGGCTGGGTATGTACTCAATCATAAATGTGAAATGAATATATGGCTAGAAATATGATGATAACAAGGATTTTGCTAGGATAATCCTCAAATTGCATAATTTGTAGGCAGCTTAATGATTTATATGAGAGGCCAATGAGCAACATAGATGTGGCTAATGTAGAATCCCAATGGTCCACAAGTTCGGTGGGTCGATGGGCAAAGGCATACTTAAATTTTGACTTTGCATGCAATTTAGACATTGATTTTCCACCCTCAACTTCCATCCTTCCCTCGACCTTGTCTTCCACCTTTATCCTCAAGCTCGTCTTTCTCAAACTTGGTTTTTTATTGTGATCAAGATGTATAATTAAATTCAAGCCAATTTTAACCACGTTGGTTACTCACTTAGTCCACCACCATGTTGGACGAAATGTTATTTGCTAATATAGAAATTAAATTAAATGGTTTGATTACGATCATCATGAACAATTCAATTCTAGCCAATGTGGTGGATGATGGGTGACTAGGCTATTTCGAATTACATGCATTGTTTTGATAAAATATGATAATAACAAGAACTTGAATTCCACACAAGTTACATGTAATGTAGCCTAATGTGGTGGACGATGGGTGACTAGGCTATTTTGAATTACATGTAGTGTTTTGACAAAATATGATTATAACAAGAATTTCACTTGAATTCCACACAAGTTACATGTAATGTAGCCTAATGATTTATATGAGAGTCCCTTGAGTAGGTGAGCCTAATGCATAAGCCTAGTGTTGCATCTATGCTCGGTGTACTTAATTCTAAACTTTGCATGTGATACCACCACAAAGTTTGGTGTACTTAAGTTTGAACTTTGCATGTGATTCGAATATTTTGTCAACCACCTCGACTTTCATCCTCATCCTCAAGCTCATCTTCCCCCTTCACCTTTGTCCTTGAGCTCGTATTCCTCAAGCTTGTCTTCTTTTTTTTCTTTTGTACAACAAAGCCTTTGTCCTCAAGCTCATCTTTTATTCTCATCCTCAGGCTCCATTGTTAGTCAACTCTCTTCCAACTCTTAATGATAATGTAAGTACAACTTTAAACCCTTGCAATTTTATGCATGCAAGCTTATGCCTCTTAACCTAATGCTCAAGTTGAGGACCATTTAATCCTTATCCTCTCGACTAGTAGTACGAATCAGATGGTGCATTTGAGTTGCCGCCATATTACCATGTTATAGTCTTATACTACCTAGAATTGGGATGGTCGATATACATGATGTAGAGTAGTCGAGCATGATTTTGACATTGTTATCGGAATCTCATCTTGCAAGGGATACAACTATGAGGGTGAATATCACCCTCAAGAAAACAATTTAACTCTTCATACTGTACCTAGGTTTTGTATTAGACTTGTGCCCTTTTTTCAATTTTACATATACATGTTATGTATTATGCCCTTTGAGATAAAATGTATATATTGGGCTTTTTTCTTTCTAATAGTATGAATATAAATAGTTACAATTTCCTTTGTTTAACTAAGGCATATTGGGGTTTCCTCCACGGTCGGATCCTACATGGAGCGCAACTCTTTAAGCCTTTCATTGGTGTGAGAATCAGTTTCTCTCCCTTGAGATGCTCTTTGTCTGCCCAGTCAACGGGCCACCTTCACAACAGCCTCAATGCCTTGGTCGAAGGCAACTACAGGGTCACTCACCCCGCTTGTACCGTGCTTCCATGCATCCTCAAAGAGCTTGCAGTTCTTGTTGTTTAGTAGTGAGGCATTGAGTTTGGAAACCTGCTTACCTTTCCTGAAGGGTTGACCTTTGACTACGAAGGAAACCAAACAAGGCATGTGGTCAGATACTGTCTGAGATCGATCCACCTCACCCTCCCATGGCGGGCAAACCCAAGCTGCACCCCCACTGAACCAACATAGGTCCAGTAGAGCTGACTGCACTCCTGAGCATCTCCTGCGGAACCAAGTCGGTCTGCTATCTAGCATCTCTAACTGTCTTGCCTCAATCATGCACAATTGTTCTTCTAGCCCGTTCCATGCTATACTTCTCGATTCAAAGTGGATGAAATCTCGGCAATCACAAGTTTGGCCATGAAGTCAATCTCACTCATCCATTCCCAGAGTTGGTCAACTTCGTTGGCATCGGTTGGCACATAGACTGAGCATACAGATAGAGGATCTCCCTCAATATCTATGCAGACTCCTATTGCTGAGCCTTGTGGATGATCAAAAGATTTTGACACCCTTAGTTCCTTCCGGCATAGGATTGCAGTCCCTCCTACTCCCCGTTTCCTGCAAGCAGTAAAGATGTCGAACTCCCTAAAGAGTGCAGAAAGGAAGAGCACGTCCTCCTCGCCAAGTTTGATTTCCTAAAGACAAACCACATTTACTTTCCAACGATGTATTTTATTCGCTAGAATCCATCTCTTGCCTTTTCGGCCCAGCCCCCGTGCACATTTCATGTTAAGAGCTTAACTTGCAGGCTTGATAGATAGATTGGGGTTGCCCAAAATCTCGAACCTGTCATGTCCGCTAGACTCACCTTTCTTCCTACCACTCTTACCTGAGCCGTTCTCCTTCTGCAAGATTTGTGGACTTTTCTTAGAGAAACTTCGAAAATCTTCCTTTGAGAGGCCGAGCCTTTGAGGTAGAGTAAGCTGATTCGCTATGGAAGATTCACCCAGTGGGTTGCTTTGGAGCCCTGAGGTACTACCACCGAAACAGGAGGTTTCTGGGGGGCTCTGTTCTTGATAAGCTCTTCCATCGGCTTCTTGGGGTCTCCATTTTTGGATAGCATCTCCTTCTGTGCAGCAACTTCTTGCGGTGTTTCCACTTGCATGTCACAAGCTTGGGCATCTCCTTGGGCACCTTCCTTCTTCCCTGCAGATGTTTTTAGTGGGCATTGCCTTGCGAAGTGTCCGATTTTTCTGCATGCAAAACAAGCATTGGGGAAAGGGCTAAATTTAACCCTGATCCTGATGGGCTTGAAGGCCCCCAAGTCCAATTCCACCACATCGGGTGGTTTCTGTGAAATGTCCCACAGGATACAGACCCTCGGCATGGGGTTTGTCTCAACGGCCCGAGGCAAGGGGGCAAATATAACCTGGCCAAGCTCCTTAGCAACCTCGTGGACCACGGGTTTAAGCATGAATGGGAGACCCGGGAATGAATCCATACTGGACAGACGTTTTGGAGCTCTGTGGCTGGGTCAAAATCTGTATGGTAAGCCACAACGTAGCCAACTGAGCCATAGAAGGGGATGTTGCCCCGATCCAATATTTCTTCCACCATTTTTGTAGAGCAAAGCTGAAGAAGGTAGAACCCTCGTCCAACATAGGATACTGTGGCAATGCCGAATCTATGCATGGCAATCCTGACTCGACCTACATCTTTCCAAGTCTGCTTCTCGGTATGTCCTTCCCATGAAGTAGACGAAGACACCCTTCTCTCTGAGTTCAGCATATTCTCTGATAATAGCTTTCTCGGAGACGGTTGCCTTAAAGACCACTGCCTCTTCTGATAGCTCCAGAGCGAGTTTCCCGAGGCCGCTGGAGATCTCATCTGTGACACCTTGCATGCAGGGGCCTTCATCTTCCTCCATCTCATCTCTTCCTCAGAGTCCTGCATGTCAGTAGCACAGGGAGCCTAATCATCTTTGGCTCTCTTTGCAGCGGCGGAGGCAGAGGGGGACTTGGCTTTCATGGAGCCTGACATTAAGGGGCCGCTTGGGGTCGGAGATAGAGGACACAAGGGGAAGGCACAACTCGGAGCTCGTTCGCCTCACACCTTGTTGTTGTTCAAGCTCACAAGACAATTGACCATAGAATCGATCACATGCCCAAGATGTTCATATAATATAATTCCATAGAATTATATTCCATACACGTAGTTAGGCAACCGTACATCAACTTACATTTGGAGTGAGAACTGTTTGCCTCTGATCACTTTTTGCTCGTGTTTGGCGCCTAGGTCTTCTAATCGCATCTGCGACTCTTTCAATTAATTATGCTAATGTATCTCCCCTCCGGATCCCAATTATGCTAATGTATCTCCTCTAATTGATTTACTTAATATGATTAAGGTATCCGGTATGGGCCTTCTCGCTGCCACTCTCTCACGCCAACTAGAATGCATGCTAGCGCTGAATGGCGTGTAATAATCATGACAAACAAAATCCTTGCTACTTTGCGAGGCAATTCATTCCACGGCTTCCTTTTGACCCTCCTCCAATTGCTAGCAATAGCCTCATTCCAAATGAGCTACTAGCGCTGCGTGCCTACAATGCGTGCCTGCAATCGAGAGCCAAAGCAAGGATCGGTGTAGTATCTATGAATTTTGTTTCTGACTATGTAGCGTTTTCCAAAGTGCTCGGCGTAGAAAAGGTCCCTTCCATCTCCAAACTCATGAACGCTATTACATAGGGCCCCTTTAGAGAACGCTAATATTGTCCGGGAGCAATTGTATTCAATCTCGCAATGAATTTAAGAAGTGTAGTATTGTGCCGCTTATTTTACTTTGTGGACTTAGCCTTGATACTGCCTTTTGCCTCACCATCCCTTCCACCTCTCTCGATTTGCTTTTGCCTCCTCCTCCCTCTCCACCATCCCCAAGCTTTCGCCTCACCTTCCCTTCTGTCTCCTCTCACCTTCCTTTAGGCTTGCCATCCCTTGGCTTTCGGCTCCTCTTCACCTCCTTTGGTTGCCTATCTTACCCCTCTGCTCCTCTTGCCTCGCCATCTTTTGGCTTCCAACTTTCCCTCCCCTTCCGCCTGCTAGCTTCCACCTACTCTCCCTTGCTCCCGCTCCCCCTCCCCCTCCGCATAGCATCTCCACTCTACCGTCTCTTTCCTCCCTCCCTCCCCCACCCCTTCCTTGATCATTCACTGCATGGTCATCACGTGGGTAGGATTTTCCATCAGCTTTGAATGATCGACAGTGACCTTAGTGCGAGCAGGAGTAGCTGGCAACTGCTCACTCAAAGAAGACTCTTGAACTCTGGCATCTCCCCGACACTGCTCTCTTGGTATGCTCTACAGGGTTGCTTGCAACGGAGCTTTCTTTTTGTAGGACGCAGTCTATTTTTCCATTAGTACTGATTTTTTCTTGTTTGTGACTTAGAGGCAGTTTGATCGCTCAATGCACATAATTGAGTGTTCGATTTTGCACGGACCTTGCAACATTGACCTCCCCCCTGGTGGTTAGTTATAGGTCAGTCTCCGTCTGATGTCGTAGAGTAAAGAGCTCGCTTGGCCCCTCTCTGCAAGTATTGCTATGGATTTCACAAGATTGTTGCAGGTGGTTGAGATCTTTGTCCCCCCCCCCTCCCCCCCTCTTCTCCTTCGTGACGCCAATCAAAAACCATGTCTGCGTTTTCAATCAAGTACCCCTCCGAGGCCCTATCAATCTTCTCCTAAATTGATTAGCATTGCGCTGCATAGAAGTGTCTTAATCAATCGCAGTATTGGGATTATTCTAACATAATTGGAAAATTTAATAGACACCACGAGTTTGTATAGCCAGAATAACTACCTTGTAGTGATCGCTGCTCTTGAAGCTCTTAAAGATGATAATTTTTGTAATCTTCTTCTTGAATTTTAAGGCTATCTAGATTAAGAGGATAGATTTTTGTTGGGAATCGGAGAGTGCCAATTGAGAGACTTAGTGAACAATGGTAGATATGCAGTCAACTAAGCATAGTTTCAATATGTTTTTTTTTCATTTTTACATGACTAGTGGTATAGGCATTAGGCTATGAGGGGTGCTTGAAACTCCTTCACTATGCTTGCACCCCAATTTCTAATTCACTTGTCTTACTTTAGTTGCTTATGTTTATGGTGTCTTGCCTTATTTATCTTCTATCAAGACTCTTGCCTCTATGTGTACGTATTTCAAGTGTAAAGTCCGTATTTCTATGTGTACGTATTTTGCACGGACCTTGCACTTGAAATACGTGTACATATGCTAAAGTTGGAAGTATAGGTCGTTTCATAGTGTTTATCATGGTTCATGTAGAGAGCCTTAGTGTAAACACTTGCAGCTCTCAAGGCCTCACAAAGGTTATCCACAAATCCTCAAATTGAATTGGAGGGAAGAAAGGATGAATCATGGCCAGCTCATGCCTTCCATTTGCCTTAGCGATCTATGCCATGCGTATGAAAAAGCTCTTTCATTATTCTTCATTGTATTGTTGGGTAGCTCTCATGCATAATGTTTTATTGATCTCCATGTACTATACATTTTGGAGTTAGCATGCCAATATTTGAAGAAGGAAGTGAACCTTGTCTATCTAGCGACCCTAAGTTCTAGTGTATTGTAAAACACATAGAAGTTTCATTGGCACACTTGGGGTCATACTTTCCAATGATATGGTCTCCAAGTGTGTTTTTTTGGCATCATTGACGACCTCAGGACCCTATCCTGAACCTTCCCATTCAGAAAGGATTTGTGCTTACCCTATCCTGAACCTTCCCATTCAGAAAGGATTTGTGCTTAGTCCTGCATGTTTCTCCTAGTGTGACATAGAAAGAAACAAATGAGTAAATGAATGCATAAATGAGGGCAGGGAATTTTCCATCAGGAAAAAGCTCTAGTCACTGGAATTTTCCATCATTCCCTTCTTTTGTATCCAGTTTGTAGTGAGGGTTTCAGCCCCTCCATACAGTTGTACTCAATTATATTCTTTTATGGCCCTCTTCGGAGGCCCATTATATGATCTCTCGGTCTTGTTCTCTCAGTTCAGTTAGTACAGTGAAGGAGAGAGAGTGAGGTAGCACTTCTCCCCTTACAAGGTCTTGTACATACGCGTGTCTTCCTCACTAAAGAGGGCTTGTCTGAGTCCCTCTAAGGGGATATGCCAAGGTTCTGAAGCTATCCATGGCCAAGGTTGAGGCTATGGCTGAGGCTGTACTGTAGAGGCTACGGTTGATCTGTCCCAATGAAAGGATGATCTGGTAGCGGCCATGGGGTGTGCTAATAGAGAGGCTATTATGTTTGCTGCTGCATTAGACTGAGAGCTGCTGTGGCTGAGATCTGCTGGAGCTGATGCTGGTAGTGCTGCATCATCTGCTACTGATGCTGCTGATGGAGGTTCTGCTGTGGGAGCGGGTTGAGCTAATGATGATCTAAGAAATGCTGCTAGAGGTGGAGCCAACAGTGGGGAAGGCTCTTGCTGAAGGAGGGAATCCTAGAGGGGCTACTGCTACATTGGGAGATGCAATAATCAGATGGGAATGCCCTCTTTTATAAAATATAGGGCTGCTGATTGGCCAACCCAGTCTGTGGCCTGCCAAATGCCACAGAGTGTCCCCGTCCGTCCAGGGACCTGCAGACTTGCGGATGTGGACGGCTGAGCTACTGACGTCTGTTGTTGTCTGGACCTACCACATGGCAACCTGTGATTCATCCTGGTGTCTGCGCCTGTCTACAGACTGCTGCATGTTGTGACTTGCTGCTGTTGCTGACTAAGCAGACATTCTCTGTTGAACTGTTGCTGTTGTGGGCTGCAAGGCTGCCAGTAAGGTAGCCATGCCATGGGCTATAGATGCCCATGACAGAAGCCTTATGGGCAGAGGAGAAGGCAGGCTGATCATGGAGCCTCTAAGAGGGCTGCCACTTGGGCAGATGGATGGCATGTATGGCTGCCAGTGTGGCAGCCAAGTGGGCTGCTGAATAGCACAGCATAGGCTGGAACAGATCCCATAAGGGGCAATCGAAGCACTCAGCAAAGGGGCCATAAGTGGCCTGGGCAGGCCCTTTATAGAGGCCTGCTGCAGGTCACCCAGTAAGGTTGGGGTCCACATAAAGGGCTGGTCAGCAAAACGCTGAGCAGTGTGGGCTGTTTGAAGGGCCAGTTGTGGTTGGCCAGTAGGCCAGTTCATGGGGAGGGGGTGTTGTGCCATATAACAAGGACCCCAGTCAGTCTTTGTGTAGCACTTGAGCATTGCAATGAGCAGTGCAAGCGTACTGCACAAAATTCAGCAAGGTAGTGCAGTGGCCTTTCCACAATGCCTTCTGCAGTCAGCCGGGCTTTCCTCAATAGTAAGAGTCCATGCAAGAGGCACCATATAAGGAAAAGTGGGTATATCCATTAAAGCTCACTTTGAGCCATGCATGAGCCAGGGGTGTTGGATCACTGCTTCATATTTTCCCAGATTTGCTATTTTAGCAGATTTATGTGCCAACTTTAGAGAAGGTTTTCGGTACAGTTTTGGTGCCATCTTTTGCTGTATAATTTTCAGCATATAGTCTTACATCTGTACTTTCAGTAGTTATATTTTAAAGCTTGTCTTGTTGTCTGTTTCAGGTTTACTGCTTACAATTTGAGCTTTTTGTTTTTCTATTTTTGACAAGCTTATTGGGAAGGTTCCTGATATAAACAATGTAATAATCAGGTAACTCAGCATGAAGGACAATATTATTTATGTCCAAACACCAGTGCAAGAGAGGCCAATAAAGCTCTTTTCCCCAAAGAAGGCCTCCGGTAATTTCCATGCTAGCACAGCGATGCAAGGTATCAAAGCGAATTTTATACCCACAAGAGGACCCAGATTTACTTTTAGATGGAGAGGATTCAATACCTGGAGGCATGATGTACATCTTTGAGCCTAGGGCAGTAGGTAAGGTTTTAAAAGTTGATGTATGCGAGCTAACTTTTACTTAGTAGTATAGCTTCTTTTCTGAAAAATATCTGCCTTAAGGAATTTGTTGTCATCATGGGAAATGTCAATCAACTTTGTCTTGTTTGGTTTTTCAAGAAGAGTTGACTTGATGATTTTGGTTTGGCTTCTTACATTTTTCATTCAAAATTGTGCATCTTTGCTCTTAGGCTTTGTATGTATTGATCATCATTATCTCTTTCTTGTCCAAATGAAGTTATGATGTGCAAACCAAATGAAGTTATGATGTGCAATGCCAATTTCAATGGAGACTCAATTTGGGCCAACCCCATACATTGAATGAGATGCTCCATCTAATCATGAGAAAGAGCTTCGGTGAATATGTGGCAACAATCTACGGGTAGACCCAGGGTACAAGTGGTGTGAAGAGGCTCCTCTAGGCAACCCTTCACCTATTTGTAGTGTAGCCCCACACTAGATTGATTCACTGATCCTTTGTCTGAGTCTCTTGCATATCACATAAAGTGCAGCTCTATCTCTCAAATGAGATGCCATCTACTCGTCCTGTCTCAACCTGTAGCGTGTGTGGGCTCACCTTCTGTGAAGAAGAAGTCAGTGATCTGTTCTTGCCTCCTAATCTTGCCCTTGTGGTAGGCACATCAACCCTAAGTCCACCACCCCCATGTTGTCATATCGGGCTTCACAGATGGGGAGGTGAGTTGCCAACATCTCTATGCCCTAAGTGTGGGAGCATAGCACCTGGAAGCGACACAATCTCACGAGTATAGTCCCTCTTTATCCATTGAGTCGTTGTGAGGGTCCAGTCTTACATGGACTCCATCAACTTACCTACGGTCTTACCATGGGTGAGGTGGTTTTGATGATATCTGTTGGGAGGCCGTCTACGTGACTGGCACTACTGGCCCTTACTTAGGATTGTACTTTGTGAACAAGTGGGGTGAAGAGTCTCCTCTCGGCAACCCTTCACCTATTTGTAGTGTAGCCCCACATTAGATTGATCCAAGGGCAAAAATGATCCTTTGTCTCAATCTCTTGCATATTACATAAAGTAAAGATCTATCTCTTACATGAGATGCCATCTACTCGTCCTGTCTCAACCTATAGCGTGTGTGAAGATACTCGAAACTGTGTGGGCTCACCTTCTATGAAGAAGAAGTCAGTGATCCGTTCATGCCTCTTGATCTTGCCCTTGTGGCAGGCCTAAGTCCACCAGCCCCATGTTGTCATATCGGGCTTAACAGATGGGGAGGTGAGTTGCCGACATCTCTATGTTCTAAGTGTGGGAGCATAGCACCCGGAAGCACAATATCTCACGGGTATATTCTCTCTTTATCCTTGTGAGGGTCCAATCTTACATGGACTCCATCGGCTTACCTACGGTTTTACCATGGGTGAGGTTGTTTTGATGATATCTGTTGGTAGGCCGTCTACGCGACTGGCACTACTGGCCCTTACTTAGGATCGTACTTTGTGTACAAGTGGGGTGAAGAGTCTCCTCTAGGCAACCCTTCACCTATTTGTAGTGTAGCCCCACATTAATGATTAGATTGATCCAAGGGTAAGAATGATCCTGTTTCTCAGTCTCTTGCATATCCATAAAGTGCAGATCTATCTCACATGAGATGCCGTCTACTCGTCCCGTCTCAACCTGTAGCGTGTGTGAAGATATCCAAAACCGTGTGGGCTCACCTTCTATGAAGAAGAAGTCAGCGATCAGTTCCTTCCTCCTGATCTTGCCCTTGTGGTAGGGCTAAGTCCACCACCCCCATGTCGTCGTCATATTCGGCTTCACAAATGGGGAGGTGAGTTGTTGACATCTCTATGTCCTAAGTATGGGAGCACAGCACCCGAAAGTGACAAAATCTCACGGCTATAGTCCCTCTTTATCCATGGAGTCGTTGTGAGGGTCCATTCTTACATGGACTCCATCGGCTTACCTACGGTTTTACCATGGGTGAGGTTGTTTTGATGATATCTGTTGGGAGGCCGTCTACGCAACTGGCACTACTGGCCCTTACTTAGGATCGTACTTTGTGTACAAGTGGGGTGAAGAGTCTCCTCTAGGCAACCCTTCGCCTATTTGTAGTGTAGCTCCACATTAGATTGATCCAAGGGCAATAATGATCGTTTGTCTCGGTCTCTTGCATACCACATAAAGTGTAGATCTATCTCTCGCATGAGATGTCGTCTACTCGTCCCGTCTCAACCTGTAGCGTGTGTGAAGATACCCAAAACCGTGTGGGCTCACCTTCTATGAAGAAGAAGTCAGTGATCCGTTCCTGCCTCTTGATCTTGCCCTTGTGGCAAGCCTAAGTCCACCACCCGCATGTCGTCGTCATATCAGGCTTCACAAATGGGGAGGTGAGTTGCCGACATCTCTATGTCCTAAGTATGGGAGCACATTACCCGGAAGCGATAAAATCTCACATGTATAGCCTCTCTTTATCCATGGAGTCGTTGTGAGGGTCCAGTGTTACATGGACTCCATTGGCTTACCTATGGTTTTACCATGGGTGAGGTTGTTTTGATGATATCTGTTGCAAGGCTATCTATGCGATTGGCACTACTTGTAAGAAAATAATACAACGTCTGTGCTCAACAGATAACAGGATCTCGTACGCAAGAGAGAAAACAGATAGTATGGAGAATCAAAAATTTGATTATTGTAGAACTTGATCGTGGTCCTTTATGCGGACGACCTTGTCATAACAGGGAACCATGAAGAGAAGATCTCACAAACAAAGCATTTGCTAGGAAGAGAGTTTGAAATGACAGACCTCGGATTGATGCATTTCTGTTTGGGGATTGAAGTTTGGCAAGAGCCAAAACAGATCTTCATTTCACAGCTGAAGTATGCTGGAGAGATACTGAAGGCATTTGACATGGCTGAGTGCAAGACAGTTGGTACCCCTATGGAGGTTGATGTGAAGCTCTCAAACGAGGATTCATCACCACTGGTGGACGAAGAGCGAAGTAAAGAAGGCTTGTGGGCAGTTTGATTTACTTGTGCAACACACGACCGGACATCAGCTTTGCGACTGGTGTACTAAGCAGGTTTTCCAATAAGCCCCGAGAGAACCATTGGAGGGCAGGGATGCGGGTGCTGAAATACATCAAAGGCACACTTGATTATGGCATCACCTATACCAAGGGCAATATCTTGACCGGATTCTGTGACTCGGATTGGGCAGGAGACGTGGACAGCAGGGGATCAGTGACAGGTTACTGTTTCTCACTTGGATCTGGAGCTGTGTCATGGGTTAGCAAGAAGCAACCCACAGTTACTCTTTCTTCTACCGAGGCTGAGTACAAATCAGCATGCTTTGCTTCTTGCGAGGCAGTGTGGTTGAGGAGGATTTTGGGGGACATGGGTGCAGTGCAGAACAAGCCCACGAAGTTATCATGTGACAATCAGAGTTGCATGGCGATTGCAAAGAATCCGGTGTTCCACGCTCGCACAAAACACATTGAGATTCAATCTCGCTTTGTACGCGAGCTCATCATGGATGGAGAGGTCGACTTGGTGTACTATCCGACTACAGAGAATGCTGCGGACATCTTCACGAAGGCTCTTAGAAGAGACTTGCTGGAGAGGCATCTTCATCGACTTGGCATTGGGCCGAAAAAATAAGTTCACTTATGGGTGGACATTGAGGGGGGGTGTTAGATATCAATGCTCCACTCTCGTGTAACTACGCGGGAACCAACTAACTCTACTTGTAAGCCTCCCATATGAGGAGTAGGCATTTGAGTAGCTCGGTTATCCGGTAGGTCCTGGCTTGGACACCAGATGGGGGCCATGTGTGGCCTGATGGCTGGACGGAGTTAGCACACTACCAACTAGGCTACATGCAAGTGTGGGAAGGCATCCCATGACTGACCGCATTGAGGGTAGACGGAGCATTTCTCGGGGCAGCTCACTCTCGGGTTGCGGGGCTTGTTTGGAGCCCCAGATGATCTCGGATGGCTCTGGGCCGAACGGTAACCGTAGGTTTGTTGCTCTATTTTGTGCCATGGTTCTATTGTGTGATTGGTGGCCTATTTCGAGACTGACACCTAGTCGACCGTTTTGGGCAAACTGGGTCGGTCATCAAATTGGGTCTAACCGACTACGACTAGTGGCTATATAAGAGTGAGCCCGTGAAGCCCATTTCATCACTGGCTACAGCAACTCTGATTCTTTAGCATCCAGCCTCTGTCTTCTACTGTTTCCTGCTCGCCATCGAAGCTTCTTTCACAGGAGCGCACGGTTGGGAGGCAGCGCCATCTATTGTATCTACACTTGCCTCCTTCTTTGAAGATATACAAATTTGCATCAAATGGGCTTCTCCTGAATCCGTTTTGCAGAAAGTAGGCATTAATTCGCTGGCGTTTTGCAGAAAGTAGGCATTAATTCGCTGGTACCACGCTCGTGGGGCCTGTTTCAGTCCGTAAAGTGCCTTCTTCAATTTACAGACTTTACCTTCTGAACCAGGGATCACAAAACCTGGTGGTTGTTCCACGTATACCTCCTCCTTGAGATTCCCATTCAGAAAGGCGGATTTTACATCCATCTGAAACACGGGCCAACTTCCCTGGGCAGCTAAAGCCAAAACACTACGAATTGTGGTTAGTCGAGCTGTGGGAGCAAAAGTATCTTGATAATCAAAACCATGTACATGTGTGAATCCTTTTGCCACGAGTCGAGCTTTGTACTTATCCAACGCGCCGTCGGACTTGTACTTGGTCTTGTACACCCACTTGGTGCCGATTACCTTGCATTTTGGTGGTCGATCCACAAGGTCCCAAGTGTTGTTCTTCATTATGGAGCCATACTCCGACTGCACAGCCTCCATCCACCTATCATCACCTTGTGCCTCTTTAAGACACTTGGGTTCATCAGCACGGATCACCTCTGTCATCAAAGCCTAGTTGACCAAGTGTTCTTGCGCCCTTCTTTGCTCCTCTAATCTCTTGGACCGATGGTGTTCGGATGGTTCTCTCAATGGCTGGAGGTTCTCTGCCGTCCAAAAGTTGCTTTACCCATTTCGGGAATGGCCGTTGCCGTTGTGGTTCTGCAGGCTCTTCTTCATCTTCTTTATCTTAAATCCTCCCAAGCACCGTTGGGGGAGTTCGGTCTCATGTTGATGGTGGTACTGGATGGATATCCTGGTCCTGGTTGTCTGGAAAGGAAGCATCCTCCTCCAATTGATGCGGCTGTTCTGAGAAGACCACATCGCGACTTACAATTACCTTCTTGGTAACAGGGTTATAGAGATGGTAACCCTTCATCTCTTCACTGTAGCCCAAGAAAATACACTTCCGACTCTTCGGTTCCCATTTGGTCCTGGTAGCATCAGGGACATGCACAAAACAGTCACATCCAAAAACATTTTAAGTCACATCCAAAAACTCTGAAATGTATAGCTTAAGGTTTCTTACCAGAAAAAGCTTACAGTGGAGTCATCCCGTTCACAGCCTTCGTGTAGCTACGATTGAGAATGTAAACTGCAGTGCTACATGCTTCAGCCCAGAAAGTCTGGCAAATCTTTCCCTTTCATCATACTCCTACCCATTTCGCAAATGACGCGCATCTTGCGTTCTGCTACTCCATTTTGCTGTGATGTATGTGACAGGGCTTTCTGCCTCTTGATCCTGTGACTTTTGCAGTAACTTTCGAATTCAGTTGATGCGAACTCTCCACCTTTGTCTGATCTCAATTTCTTTACCTTCCTCCCCGATTCTTTCTCGACCATTACATGCCCTTCCTTGAACCTACTAAAGGCCTCGTCTTTAGTCATCAGGAAGTATATCCATATCCTTCTACTATAGTCGTCGATCAGCATCATGAAGTAGTAGGAACCACCCAAAGCTTCCGTCTCCATCTTTCCGCAGAGGTCCGTGTGAACGAGCTCTAGAGGAGTCTTTGCCTTGCTGGCCTCTTTAGGAAAGGGCTGCCGATGCTACTTGCCCATCATGCAAGCTTCACATACATCGGGCAGATCTGAAATTTCTGGTAGGTCTGCAATCATTCCACTTTTATGCATCTCCTTCAAAGAACTAAGGTTTAGATGACCAAACCTCTCATGCCACAGCTTAGTGTTCTTCACATTGGCTCGAGCACTGAAAGTTGAGAGTTCGTAGATGTTGTCATACTATCTATTTTCTCTCTTGCGAACGAGATCCCGTTATCTGTTGAGCACAAACGTTGTATTATTTTCTTACATGGTATCAAAGCCTGGACTCTAGCAAGAAGATTTGGTAGTGTGTTTCTATGTGCGAGCAGATTGTGAGAGATGGCCCAGCCCGCAAGATTGCGAATCCCGCCGTTCGGCGAAAGCGAAAAGTTGGACGGCTCTAACTATCCACTCTGGAAGTTCAAGATGAAGACCATCCTAAGCGCATACGAGCTTTGGAATACTGCTACTTGGGTGGACGTGAGGCCGGTTGCGAGACTGGATCCAGCCAATGCAGGACAACAGATAGTATCAACTACGGATGAGATTCTCGCGTGGACAAGAAGAAATGCAGATGCGCTGTGTTCTATTGTCTGCAGTGTAAGTGATTCCGTCATGGCGTTAATTCAACATGTCACCACAGCGGAGGAGGCATGGACGGTCTTGAAAAATCAGCACAAGACCACGAATCAGACGCAGATTCAGAATCTGAAGACTCAACTCGCGAACAAGAAACTGTTCGAGTCTGAAGCGGCAGAGAAGTTCATCACCAGGGTAAAGAATCTGCGCGATCAAATGACTGCGATTGGCATCACCATCACCAGCGAGAATCTAGCACGAAGGTGCATATGGATTCTCCCACCAAAGTACAACGGTCTTGTTACGGCGCTGAATACGCAGAACAAAATTCCACCCCTCAACTTTGAGGATTTCAGCACGATGCTTCTAGAGGAGGAGATGCGTCAAAAGACGAGGACCGGAGAAGATTCGACTTTCTGGACCGGATCAAAGAAAGATAAGGGTAAGGACTCTGGTAACTTATCTTCTTCTGATGATAAAAAGAGAAAGAAGATCAAGTGCTTCTATTGCAACAAGGCAGGGCACAAGCATAATGAGTACCGAAAGAAGATTGCAAATGAGAATGGAGTAAAGAAAGAGTCCAGCAACAGCGCGCAGGCAGTACCAGTAGAGCTGTTCGTAGCAATTAAGGAGATTTGCACGGAGGCAGTTCATGTACCTGTGGATGAACCTTGGATCATTGACAGTGGTGCATCGCGCCACATGACCAGTCGAAAGGATTGGTACACCTATCTATAGCCGGTAGGGAATGACATCCTGGTAGCAGTTGGCAATGATACAAAATGTCTAGCAAAAGGAAAAGGTATGATTGCTCTCAAGTCAGATGGAGTTGTAAAACAGTTGTCCGATGTTCTTTATGTGCCACATATCAAGAAAAACTTGTTGTCCGTTTCTGCGATCACGGATCGGAATCTCAAAGTTCAATTCGATAAGAATGGCGCACAGATTTTGGATATTCAAGGGAAGGTCGTTGGTAAAGGTACACGGCGAATAAAAAATTTGATTACTGTAGATCTGATACAATAGATGGCGCTGCCTCCCAACCGTGCGCTCCTGTGATAGAAGGTTCGATGGCAAGCAGGAAACAGTAGAAGACGGAGGCTGGATGCTAAGGAATCAGGGTTGCTGTAGCCAGTGATGAAATGGGCTTCACGTGCTCGCTCTTATATAGCCACTAGTCGTAGTCGGTCAGACCCAATTTGGTGACCGACCCAGTGTGCTCAAAACGGTCGACTGGGGGTCGGTCACTAAATAGGCCATCGACCACACGATAGAACCGTGGCGCAAAATAAACCAAATAGGGATGAAGTATGCAACTTTATGTGCATATTATTGTATAATTATTTGCTACTTACAAAAAGGTTCTAAACAAGGGATATGTCCTCAATGCGGTCAGTCATGGGATGCCTTCCCGCACTTGCATGTAGCCTAGTCGGCAGTGTGCCAACTCCGTCCAGCCATCAAGCCACACATGGCCTCCATCTGGTATCCAAACTAGGACCTACCGGATAACTGAGCTACTCAAATGCCTTCTCCTCATGTGGGGGGCTTATAAGTAGAGTTAGCTTGTTCCCGCGTAGTTACACGAGAGTGGAGCATTGATATCTAACACTACTGGCCCTTACTTAGGATCATACTTAGTGTACAAGTGGGGTGAAGAGGCTTTTGTAGGCAGCCCTTTACCTATTCGTAGTGTAGCCCCACACTAGATTGATCCAGGGGCAACAATGACCCTTTGTCTCAGTCTCTTGCATATCACATAAAGTGCAAATCTATCTCCACATGAGATGCCTTCTACTCATCCTGTCTCAACCTGTAGTGTGTGTGAAGATACCCAAAATCGTGTGGGCTCACCTTTTGTGAAGAAGAAGTCAGTGATCCATTCCTGCCTCTTGATCTTGCCCTTGTGGCAGGCCTAAGTCCACCAGCCTCATGTTGTCGTCATATCGGGCGTCACAGATGGGGAAGTGAGTTGCCGACATCTCTATGTCCTAAGTATGGGAGCATAGCACCCAGAAGCGACAAAATCTCGCAGGTATAGTTTCTCTTTATCCATGGAGTCGTCGTGAGGATCCAGTCGTACATGGACTCCATCGGCTTACCTACGGTTTTACCATGGGTGAGGTTGTTTTGATGATATCTGTTGGTAGGCCGTCTACGCGACTGGCACTACTGGCCCTTACTTAGGATCGTACTCTGTGTACAAGTGGAGTGAAGAGTCTCCTCTAGGCAACCCTTCACCTGATTGTAGTGTAGCCCCACATTAGATTGATCCAAGGGCAACAATGATCGTTTGGTCTCAGTCTCTTGCATATCACATAAAGTGCAGATCTATCTCTCACATGAGATGTCGTCTACTCGTCCCGTCTCAACCTGTAGCATGTGTGAAGGCTTACCTTCTGTGAAGAAGAAGTTAGTGATCCGTTCCTGCCTCCTGATCTTGCCCTTGTGGCAAGCCAGCCCCATGTCATCATCATATCGGGCTTCACAGATGGGGAGGTGAGTTGCCGACATCTCTATGTCCTAAGTATGGGAGCACAGCACCCAGAAGCAACAAAATCTCATGGGTATAGTCCCTCTTGTTGGGATAAGTATGATCAAGGGCTTGCCCTATGGTGCATGTGTGCATCTAGGGGAGTCACATGTGTGTTGTAAAGGCACATCAAGTGCTATGATGTGTCTAGTGTGTGACCTAAGTGATGATGTAAGACAATGGCAATCCCACTGATGTAGGGATTGATTCCCACTGATGTAGGGGCTGATTGCCACTTATGTAGGAAAGGTATTACCTTCTCCCCCTTTCTATAAGAGAGAGTCATCTCTCTCACAATCCATAATAGAGAACTACCATCTTTCTTTCATTGTGCTCTCACACCTTTTGCAAGATGCATCTATTCTATCCTACGGGATTCTACACTTGGTATCAGAGCATTAGGTTCTAGATCTAGCCTAGTCTAGCATTAGGTGCTATCTCTAGCATTAGGTGCTATCTCTAGCATAAGATGCTTGGAATACTTTCATTTAGCCACCTCTATGAAGCATGCAAGTGAAAGCATCATGTTCTGTCGTATGGAATTTGGTTGCAAGCCTTTGCTACTCTAAATGCTTGTATTTTGAAGCTCTTCAACTCTTTCTAGCCTTGTAAGAGAGTAGACACTGCCCATTTTGGGTTAGACCCTCTCATGGTTACCTTCTTGAATATGGATAAGTTCAATGGTTAAGGCTTTCACACATGGCAGATGAAGGTTAAGTTTGCATTGATGAGGGAAAACCTTTGGGGGCTTGTCAAACCTGCTTCAATTTCTTCTTCAACAGCCTCTAATGCTGGAGAATCCTCAGCTCCGACACGCCCGGCAAGAGATCCTGCTAGAGAGGAGAAAGCATATGGCATCATTGCTCTTGGCTTAGGAGATGACTATATTCATCACATTTCTGATTTAGAGTCTCCTTCTGAAGCTTGGCAGAACTTTGACATTATTTTTGGTGCTAGCTCTCACATCTCAAAATTGTCACTTAAGATTGCTTTCTTTGAATTAAAGATGGCTGGTGGCACTCCTTTGGCTGCCCATGTCAATCATATGCGGAGTCTCATGACTCAACTTGCTTCTATCAACTCTCCAATCACTACAGATGATGCAATGGCAGTGTTGCTCAAAAGTATGCCTGAAGATTATGATCATGTTGTTACTACTTTGAAAAATCTTCCTAATCCTACTCTTGAAGGTCTTATTACTGCTCTTCAACAAGAAGAAAGGCACATGGAACTCCAGAGAGGCAATGACACAGCCTATGCCCTAAAAATTTAGAAGGGAAGTTTTCACCTTGCAAACATTGTCGGAAGACTAATCACCTCTCAAAATATTGCTTCAAGATCAATCCATGCAAACATTGTGGCGAAAACAATCACCATGAAAAGTATTGTAAAGCCAAAAAGGAAGCAACTACAAAGTCAGAAACTGCCAATCTACTTTCAATTGATGTGCCTCCACAAGATGAGGCCTCCTATGAAGACTATGCTTTTTAGGCACTTTTTTGTTTATCATCACTTGGTCAAATTTTGGGGTTCTCTGCCTGGAGTAGTACTCCAAAAAGAATATGTTATGTAAATCACCTCTGGTCACCATATGATGTAGACCATGTGATATGCATTTTGTCTATCCCATTTCTGTGAACCTCACACCCTTGGGAACCCTTGCTAGCATGAGATCCTAGCCATAGATTTATCCTTGACCACCATGAGATGGCATGAGAAACTATGGGACTAGAAGTATCCTTGACACTGCAAGAGGCAACCCCTTGAGGGGGGGTATGTTGGGATAAGTATGATCAAGGGCTTGCCCTATGGTGCATGTGTGCATCTAGGGGAGTCACATGTGTGTTTGTGTGTGTTGTAAAGGCACATCAAGTGCTATGATGTGTCTAGTGTGTGACCTAAGTGATGATGTAAGACAAAGGCAATCCCACTGATGTAGGGATTGATTCCCACTCATGTAGGGGCTGATTGCCACTTATGTAGGGAAGGTATTACCTTCTCCCCCTTTCTATAAAAGAGAGTCATCTCTCTCACAATCCATAATAGAGAACTACCATCTTTCTTTCATTGTGCTCTCACACCTTTTGCAAGATGCATCTATTCTATCCTACGGGATTCTACACCTCTTTATCCATGGAGTCGTTGTGAGGGTCCAGTCTTACATGGACTCCATCGGCTTACCTACTGTTTTACCATGGGTGAGGTTGTTTTGATGATATCTGTTTGGAGGCCGTCTACACGACTGGCACTATTGGCCCTTACTTAGGATCGTACTTTGTGTACAAGTGGGGTGAAGAGTCTCCTCTAGGCAATACTTCACCTATTTGTAGTGTAGCCCCACATTAGATTGATCCAAGGGCAACGATGATCCTTTGTCTCAGTCTCTGGCATATCACATAAAGTGCAGATCTATCTCTCACATGAGATGCCGTCTACTTGTCCTGTCTCAACTTGTAGCGTGTGTGAAGATACCCAAAACCGTGTGGGCTCACCTTCTGGGAAGAAGTCAGTGATCCGTTCCTGCCTCTTGATCTTGCCCTTGTGGCAGGCCTAAGTCCACCAGCCCCATGTTGTCGTCATATTGGGCGCCACAGCTGGGGAGGTGAGTTGCCGACTGTCCTAAGTATGGGAGCACAGCACCCAGAAGGGACAAAATATTATGCACTAGAATGTATCTGTAATTTGTTTAAAATGCATGTTGAGCAATTAGATGGCGAAGAGATATGAAAGAATCAATATGGAAAAGGTAAAAAGTGATTTCATCGTGTGTCCATGTGTTTTAGGAATAATTTCATGGCTGATATAACTTTGAAAAATTTCTAGGAAAATTGTGTAGGCATGCACCCTTCGCTGAAAAAGGTGAGAATTTCCAGTTCAA
Source organism: Dipteris shenzhenensis (assembly GCF_047967505.1). NCBI lineage: Eukaryota > Viridiplantae > Streptophyta > Polypodiopsida > Gleicheniales > Dipteridaceae > Dipteris > Dipteris shenzhenensis. Next base: position 36,213,742 of record NC_141622.1, read on the forward strand.
TTAAATTTGAGGATTACAGAATAGTAGAAAGGAATCGAATTTCAAGCATAGGAGAACTGATTTTATATAAAACTATTCATATGGTATATTTTATTCTACTATATAGATTAAGGGATGTTTTGATTATCACTAAAGGAATGAAGCTGGAAACATGAAAAATGAACTTCAATATCTATAAACATAAGATGCAAGTTTTTTTGAAATCCAAGTGTTTTCTTAACTCAAGTGTGTTAAATCTTTGGTAAAGGGTGGAGCTTCCAACGTGAAAAGCAGGAAGATGAAAGAATTGTCGAAGGATTACAAAAATGCTACATCTGTGAAGGTATGTATGGTTATTCTTTCTTAATCATTTTATGAAAAATGTTATAAATTTGCATTAGAACATATCTATTTTCAAGCAAGTTAAAGGATGATTAATCTATTAAAACACAAGATCCCTTTATGTCACGGGCATTCCACAAGCCTGTGGCCATGCTAGCTATAGGCCAGCACAGCAGCCACGTGGACTGCCGAACAAGTATAGCCAGCCAGTCGTACAAGTGCGAGTAGATGAGCATGAGCAAGAGTAGGTGCGGGATTGCCATCGTGTATGATGACATCATCGTTGGCATCCCTGCTGACCACCACATCAGCATATAGGTCGGTGCAGCCAGGTCGGCAGTCTGTAGCCCTCCAATCGGTGCATCTAGGGGCCCAAGGGGGGCTATAAAAGGCAGCTCCTTGGCCCTCATTCTTCATCCACTTTTTGGGCCTGAAGTGCAACTCTACAGCTTTGCAGTGAGGGTTTATCCCAGTTGTACTCAACCTTGTGGGATTCATTCTTTAGTTATTCATTGCCTCTTTGGAGGTCCCATATATTCAGTCTCACACACTCACCATCACAGTTTTCACATGGTTATTTTGAGTCTAATCTATTTCAGTCTATCTCTTGCAGTTAGAGGTGAGGTAAGAGTGAGTGAGCACCTTCTCCCCTTACATTGGTTTCAGAGCTTCAGTTTCAATCTTGAGATAGCCAGTTCCTCATCTCTCTGTGGTAGTATCTTTTGTCCCTACCTTGGACTAGTGGTAGTACCCTTTGTGCCTACCCCAGACTATTAGCTGCTCCCTCCCTTACTTCATCGCGCATTGGGCTGGCTCCCGTCTTCACTTGTAGGTCTTTACACCTTGCGGTGTGCAGAAAGGAGGGGGAAATTTTTCCCAGGGATCAGGAGGTGCGGGTCAGCCAGGGATAGCCCATCTGTTTATGGTCCAGACAAGATCCGGCAAGGACACCACGAATCTTACAGAGCAATCCGACAACGGGGTCGACGAGGGAGCCAACACAGCTCCTCACCCATCAGTGACACCACAACGGGAGGCTCCATTAACAACTTCTGCCATGTAGGTCATGATGCAAGCCATGATGCAGATGTAGGCTCAACAGAATGAGCAACAGATGCAAATGCAGGCTCAACAATCCGAGACCCTATTCACATGTTACAGCTTCAACAATTGCGGGAGGATAGGGAGCAGGACGTCAGAGATCTTGTGTGGGCTACTCAAGAAGCCAAAGAAGGAGACCGGGCAGCTCGGGACGCAAAAGAAGAATGGGACCCTCTCCTCCTCATCTCTCTACTTCACCCCAAGGAAGGAGAGGACAAGGAGCGAGTGCCGCAGCCCACAAAGTTTTCATTCCCTGGCAAACTGAATTTTCTAAGGTATGATGAAAAAGCCGAGCCCCTCGTCTTAATCTCTTGGCTTAATCAGCTCGATAGTTATTTTTCCCCTTACACTTTATGTGCAAAATGGTCTCTTATATCTGATGCACCTTCTCCCCTTACACTTTATGTGCAAAATGGTCTCTTATATCCGATGCAAAAATACATTAATGAAAACTGAGTATTTAGAGGAGTTTACCTCAACTATACCTTCACCAGTTGCAACTTCAAAATCCATAGAACTTGTAAGCCCTATCAGGGCTGATTGCCCTGCCCATATTTCAAATAAATGGTTGTTTGCCTGCACAAAAGAAGGCTCTGACCTGCCTGCAAATTCAGTCTGTCATTGTAAGACATAAAGCTACTCGAGCTGAACTCTTGTGCTAGATAAATTACTGTTTTATGACAACCAGCCACAAGGTTAATCAATACACAAAAAAGAGAGAAATTATCAGAGGAACAAACAACCAAAGTCGACTGGTGTACAAAGAGCAAGGTGGTGAAGTAGAACAATAGCAAAGCAGAACCAAAAACTAGCTCCATAACTCCAAAACAAGTTGGAGAGTCACATCTAGTTGATAGCAGTGGCATCATATCTAAGCTTCCTCATCTTTTGTTGAGATAGTTACCAGCACCTCTTTGTGCAGCTCCAAAGTCAAAAGTGGTAGGGACACTTACTTGGTAGAGCTATTGCATGTGATTTCTGTTATCTTTCTAAGAAAACATGGCCCTCAAGGGAAAACCTACAAGGGGCTCCCAAATTAAAGTTCTTTGGCAAGAGGTATTGATCATCGTGTCCCGGATGACCTTAGAGGTTCTTAATCATCCTCCCAAACTTCAAACACCACTACTCCATCCTTACGTCAACCTCATCAGAAACCCTTTATAGGAAGAGGAAGTGACAAAAGGGGTTCCACAAATGAGACCCTAAGTAAAGAATCTCTCCATACACCTCCACTAACTAACCCAGGCCACATATAGACATTATAAATTTCTCAAACATTGTTTACATAAAAAATTCCTATGGATTTTCTAGCATGCATGGCACATGAGTGTATAAAAATTATGTATGATGAGGCTACTCAATAGTACCAAGATCATCCACCCCAGCCCCTTGGTGGCGGCAGATTCTCCCATCCCACTTTCTTTGTAGTCCCACCTGTGTATTGCATGTGCGTGTATTGAAGTCACCAAGAAGGAGGGTATCTCCTTGCCTGGAGAACTCTATAATGTCATCATGTATCGTCACGAAGCTGGTGGCATCATCGATGGGGGTGGTGGATGTGGCAGGGATGCTTTACACTCTGACATTGAGAGCCTTATTGGCTCTCTATTACTGCTCCAAAATGGTGGCTGAAACAGTTGTCTTCGTAGGCTCTCATTTCACGACATCCACTCATCTGCACGTCCTTGTGATGGTCGACTACATGGTAGTTATCTGTGATTCCATTGCCTCAACCACTGCTCGGGGCTGTTACCACGGCTTCGACCACCTTATGGAGCTGTGATATATTTTTACTCAAGCTATGGATGAGGTGGAGGTGCTCCTCTCATGTTTAAAGGTAGTGTACCTCGATGAGAAGATGCTCCCAAGCATCCGATGGGATCGTGTGACCATGGAGCGATGAGTATGGATATGGTGTGAATGTGGCATGGGTGATAAGAGGTAGAGACCTAGGTGGGGCTTTCTTTGGCTTTCCTATCTAAGTAGAAAAATTCGAATTCGTGATTCGAAAAAATCGAGAAAATCGCTCGAATGATTCAAATGGGAAAAAAAATCGATTAAAAAAACGGTGACACGTTACGTTTTTTATATAAATCGCCACATCATCACCACATATTCGTATGAATAACTTTTATTCGTATGAATAAGTATTCATATGAATAAAGTATTCGTACGAATAAACTTGTATTAGGACGAATACGTTCCTTTGATTTTGCATATAATCTCATTGTTTGCCAATTTTTCTTATGGATGCTTTGATGATGTTGAAGATCCAGAGGAGAAAGAAAGAAAGAAAGAAAGTTTTTCAAAGTCTTCGGAAGACCGATGGGTCTATGAGACTGTGAAAATCCTGATACAATGAGCTGTGGTAGTGGAGCTACTAAACGAGCATCCATACCAATGCGAAATGCAAAAAATGCAAAAATGCAGAATGGCAGTACTAAGTCCTAAGTACAACATAGTCATGTCGATGGTTGACTATATATCAATCTCAGCATCATCATCAATATCATCATCAGCCCCAGCAACAGCAAGATATCAGGATAGATGAGGCAGTGGAGGCATGAAGTCGGCAATAGAGTGCTGTCGGCCACTCAGAGGTGCGGTCCTGGCACGTCTCCTGGTCGTAGCTCTGCGTCTAACCAGGGCTATTGTGACCCCCGTCGATCGTGGGCTCATACTCTAAACAAGGAGGGGATGTATCCAAGTGTGATCTGTGTGTCGACTCTCTATCTGAGCTGTCGAGTCTTGGGCTCCGGGGTCACGGTCATGTCGAGGCCTCGTCTCGTTGGGGTCCATGTGGTCTAGCTGAAAGAACTCCGTGATAGAGCTCTGAGAGGGATCAACTGAGGAAGAATTCTACTCCTGTCTCCATGCTTGGAGTATCCTCTCGCGGTGTCTAAGTGCCTCATGAATGAAACCTGCCAAACACCGCTGGTCTGGATAGGAGAGGACTCTCAGAGCCGCTCGTCGTCATCATACGAAACCCTAGCCACCAATTTGTCACTAGGCCGTCTTTAGCGCTGCTAGTTCCGACGTCGAATCCTAGAGACATCCAAGGGATCAAGAGTTGCTGAGGGGAGGGTCGCAGGCCAGGTCTACGTCAGCCCTAGGCTAAGTTGAGCCTATGGCTCAGCTTGGGGTGTTAGACTTAGCAAAGGGGTTCCCAAAACCCACGATGGACAATATGGAGTTCCCAAAGACTGGCACTCATCTCTCTTAAGAGAGTTGTGTGTTGCAATCTCAGTTTGTTTAAAAATGTTTGTTTATAGGAACTCTTGGGCTGGCACTCATCTCTCTTAAGAGAGTTGTGTGTTACAGTCCAAGCTTAGTGATGTTTTCATAGATGCTTATTCTGGCACTCATCTCTATCTTGAGAGTTGTGTGTTACAGTCTAAGTTTAGGGATGTTTTCAAGTACTTAGTCTGGCACTCAACTGTCCCTTGATAGTTGTGTGTTGTAATCTAAGTTTGTTTCGGCCTTAGGTTTGTTTAGAATGATTGAACTTAAGCTGAAAACAAAAAGCGGGGAGCTGAATAGCCCGTTTTTCTTTTAGTTTCAAAAGAGAGTTTGTTTGAGTATACTTGTGCTTTCTAAGTTAGAAATGTATTTTTGCCTCTTTGCAGAAACGAGACATAAGTGTAAAGTGCCTTTTAACTTTTTATGTTTTAAATAAGAGAGAGAGAGAGAGAGAGAGAGAGAGAGAGAGAGAGAGAGATTCTAGTTTTTTGGAAGTTTTTGTTTCTTGACTTGCTTGTTTATTTTTGCTTAAGTCACCTGCTTCGTTTCTTCTTTATTTCTTGTTTTCATTCTCTTTTGTTTATTTGACGTATTTTAGCAAGCACTGGGTTTGCCCAAGAGACTCCGCGGGTCTTTAGAAACCCAGTATAGCTGCTTATGCTTGGGCACTGATGACGACATAAGTGTTGCTTTGCTTGCTAAGTATGTCTTCCTTTTGCTTTTCATAAAAGTTTTTGTTTACCTCTTTTTTCTTCTCTTTCATTTTCTCTTTTATTTTCTTTGTAGATTTTTGATCTTTAGAACAACAAAAAATTCTAAATTTGTATGATTGGACTTATTCTAGTCTTACAAAGGTATATATAAGTTAGATATCACGCGACGTTGTCTTAGACACTTAGTCTGGCACTCAACTGTCCCTGGATAGTTGTGTGTTGCAGCCTAAGTTAGAAATCATGCGATTGTTGGAATTATATCTATAATTCAGCAGTGACCAATGTAATATAATAAGTTAGTTAGGGGCACTTTTCCCTCATTTAGAGGTTTTTCCCCCTAACTGCAGTTAGTTCACTAACTATGGTTAGTGACTACTAAGGTTTTGTCACTATGACAAAACCTTATCTACACTACTTTGTGTAGTACTCTTTACACACTCTATTGCAACTACAGCTTCTCAGCTTACGACTCTCTCACTCTCTCTTGCTCTCACACTCTCTAATCCTTCATTTGGTATCAGAGCGGGTTCAAGACCCTCGTGCCACCAGCTCCCTCAACGTTCTCTCCCTCAACGGAATCCGACGTACCATCGCCGTACAGTCCGTACGGATTTCGCCGTACAGTCCGTACGGATTTCGCCGTACGCCGTACGAATTCCGCTGTCCGTACAGTTTCCGTCGTTGCTGCCGTACAGTTCCAGTACAGATCGCCGTTGCTGCCGTACAGTTCCCGTCGTTGCTGCCGTACAGTTCCAGTACTGATCGTCGTTGCTGCCGTACAGATCGTCGACAGCGCCGTACAGGCGCAGGTGCATCCGTACTATTTGGCCGTACAGATCGCCGTACTATTTGGCCGTACAGGTCCCCGTACATACTGTACGTACAGTTCGTACTGTACTGTACCACCTGTACCCTTCACAGATTTGTGTGCATTTACACAGGTTGCCTTCAGCCACAGGTGTTCTTTGGCAGGCACATCTTGCAGGAAACCACAAATTGGGGCAGTCATTTTCTGGGAGTACATTTGGGGCTTTTACAGACAGATCTGCAGATCTTGTCTGAAATTTGGGGCTTTTGTGTTAAAATTGCAGATTTGGGGCTTCTGGCTTTTTTAACCCCTTTCTGGCTGCAATTTCTAGCTACAAATTGGGGCTTTTGTGTTTGGAGAGCATTTTTTGGAGTATTCAGTATATACTGCCTCTATTGGAGTGTTTGGAACACTTTTGGCAGATTTTGGAGAGTGTTCTATGCTTGGACAGATTTCTGACAGCTCAAGTGCAGAAATCTAAGTTGCTTATACAACCCGTGCTTGGGTGTGGTTTTTGGGAGTTGTGCATTCTATTCCCAGTAAGGGAATTCAACTTTGTATCTGCTTCAATTCCTTTTTCAGATATGGCCCATCAAAATCAGAATGATTTTCAGTTCGGTGGTCTTTCTCAGGAAGACAAATTGGATGGTACCAACTACTCCCTCTGGAGTTTCATGGTACGTAATATTCTGATTTCTCGTAATTTATGGGATTATGTCAATGGGGATGAAATCCGACCAGCAGATATTGCACCTGCTACCCCTCCTCATCAAGGAGGTGGAAGAGGTCGTGCACAAGGTGCAGCTGCAGGACAAGTTGTTGGTGCAGCTACAGTTAATACTCCTGAACAAAAGAGATGGGATTCACGAGATGCCTTAGCTTTGTCTTGCATCTCTCTTTCAGTAAAAAGATCAATCATTCCGCATATCCGGTCGTGTAAGACCTCCAGGGCAGCGTGGGATATTTTGGAAAGCATGTATGCAGCACGGAATGATGCCAGGGTATCTTTTTTAAAAAGAGAGTTGACCAATACACATATGGAGGAGGGTGACTCCATGTCAGCCCACCTCACTAAGCTTCAGGATCTCAGAGAGCAGTTGTTAAATATAGATGAAATTATTCCTGATTCAGAGATGATTACAACCACTCTGAATTCTCTTCCTGAGTCTTATCTCAGCTTTCATACTTCGCTGAATTTATCATTGAGGGGGGGTGCAAATCCTCTTTCTTTTCATGAGCTGATAGGACTTCTGCTTCAGGAAGAGCAGACCAGGAAAAATTTGGCTTCACGTGCAGGTGAACAAGCCATGCTCTCAAAATTCAAATCAAAAACAAAGGGACAGGCAAAAACAGCAGCAAATCAGCCTTCCAGTGGGTCAGGACAGCCTTCACAAAAGGCTCAAAGTGATGCAAGCAAGCCCAAAAAGAAGGGTTTCTGTCACTACTGCAAAAAGCCAGGTCATCACATAGCCGAATGCAGGAAAAGGATTGCAAAGGAAAAGAAAAACAGCTCAGGAATGGCTGTTTCAGATTCAGCCCCTTGTGCATCTGACAGTGGGGATGCTGCAGCCAACTTTGTTGGTCAAGATTATGCCTTTTTATCTTGCATTTCTGATTCTAGGTTGGCTGTTCCAGATGCTCGGGATAGTACAGCTTCATGCAGTGATGACACTTATGCATTTTTGACTTGCAGTTTTGACTCTTCTTCAGATGCATCTGCTTTCAGTGTTGATGAAACACTGAACACATGGTATTTTGACAGCGGTGCATCCAAGCACATCACTTCGCGGAAGTGTCTCTTTACTTCCTTGCATCCTCCCCCTGTTGGTAAGAAAGTCACTTGTGCCAACAACTCCTCATATTCAGTACGTGGCACAGGAGCAGTTGAGCTCACTGCAATAGATGGCTCTATTTTCAGACTTTCTGATGTTTTATATGTGCCTGGCATAACCAAGAATCTCCTTTCAGTGTCCACTCTTAACAGAGATGGATTTCAGGTCATCTTTGAGGATGACAAATGTGCTGTCCGGGACAGGGAAGCTAACTATGCCTTAATGTTATCTGGTACTCTGCTGCGTGGGCTTTTTCAGCTTGATATTTTTCAGAAAAGAGCAGCTCATGCTTTGGCAATTTCTTCCCCTACAGTTGCCATGCAAAATGCAGAATTATGGCATGCCAGATATGGCCACATGCATTACAACAGCTTGATGACACTTCAGAAATTTTCAATGGTTGATGCATTGCCCCCTCTTGCAATACCTCCTCCACATGCCTGTGAAGGGTGCATTTTAGGTAAAATGCATAGATTTCCCTTCAAGAAGGATGGTTCAGTTAAAGCTGTTCGCAAATTGCAGCTTATACACAGTGATGTCTGTGGTCCCATGAGGACTCCTTCATTGGGTGGTCATCTTTACTTTGTCACATTTATTGATGACTACTCCAATTTTACTTGGGTTTATGGGCTGAAAAAGAAATCTGAAGTGTTCACAGTGTTTAAACACTTTTCAGCCATGGTTGAAAATGAAACCGGGCTCAAGATACAGATATTACGCACGGATAGAGGTGGGGAATACCTATCTGCAGAATTTGATGCTTTTCTCAAACAAAAGGGTATTGTGCATCAGCTCACAGTCAGGCTAACCCCTCAGCAAAATGGCAAAGCTGAGAGGAAAAATAGAACCCTCATGGAGATGGACAGATGTATGCTGAAAAGCAAACACATGCCTCATAAATTCTGGTTAGAGGGTTTGATGTGTGCCAATTACATTTTGAACAGGGCTCCCACTAAGGCTTTAAAAACAAAAACTCCTTTTGAGGTCTGGAATGACAGGAAGCCTTCAGTGGATCACTTCCGAGTCTTTGGATGCCTTGCCTATGCACATGTGCCAGTTGAATTTAGGCACAAATTGTCAGATAAAGCCATCAAATGCATATTTGTTGGATACAGTGTAGAAAGCAAGGGGTATCGTCTCTACAATCCTGCTACACGCAAGATCATTGTAAGTAGAGATGTCATATTTTCTGAAAATTCAGCTTACACTCAGGCTGATTTTCAAATGCCTTCACCTTCAGAAGATGTATTTCAAGGGTTGCTACCCATTGCTTTGGGTTCCCCTGCTGATTTTTCTGATCCAAATCAGAATTTACAGCAACCTTCACATGCTTCAGTTCCGCCACGGGATGTCATGCCTCCTCCACAGGAAGTGGAACAAGTGGTACAGCAAGAAATTGCAGACATACATGCAGCAAAAACAGTCCCAAACTGGCTGTTACAGACTCTCCGGGAGAGTAAACTTGATGCTCCGTTACCTGGCAGGACTCGCAGTGCAGCAAGGCACATGGAAGGTGCTAATTCAGTGGAATCAGCATATGCAGGTACTCTCCTTGATGAAGAGGAGCCTGCCACATTTGAAGAGGCACAAGGTAATGTGCATTGGATGAATGCCATGCACGATGAGTTGCAGTCAATTGCCAAAAATCAGACTTGGGATGTTGTGGACTTGCCACAGGGTAAACATGCTATTGGCACACGATGGGTATTTAAAGTCAAACGGAAGCCAGATGGCTCCATTGACAGATATAAAGCCAGGCTGGTTGCTAAAGGCTATGCTCAGAAAAAGGGCATAGATTATGAGGAGACTTTTGCTCCTACATCCCGGATGACCACCATCCGATCAGTAATTGCAATGGCTGCACATTTTGAGTGGAATGTTCATCAGTTGGACATCAAAACAGCCTTCTTAAATGGGGACTTGCTGGAAGAGGTGTATGTCAAACCACCTCCGGGTTTTGAAATTACAGCAAATGCACTTCAAGTCTGCAAGCTTAATAAAGCTTTATATGGGCTGAAACAGGCCCCTCGTGCATGGTATGCCAAGATACATGCCTATTTGACCAGCAAGGGGCTGCACAATAGTCCTACTGAAAGCACCCTCTACATCAAGATGGATGGGGGGGAAATATTAGTCATCCTTCTTTATGTTGATGACTTACTGCTCACAGGGTCCAATGACGACAAAATTGCAGATTTCAAAACTGATTTGCAGACCCACTTTGATATGTCAGATTTGGGGCTGCTTCATTTTTATTTGGGGATCCAGTTCTCTCATGAGAGACGTGGCACTGTTATGTCTCAGTCCAAGTATGTTCAGAAACTTTTGGACAGATTTAACATGCAAGAGTGTAAGCCCATATCTACTCCTATGGAACCGGGGCTGAAACTCACAATGCATGATGCAGGAGAATCAGTTGATGCCACACTTTACAGTCAAGCTGTTGGATGCCTCATATATCTCTGCAATACTAGGCCTGATATTCAGTTTGCAGTATCTCAGGTGAGCAGGTATATGCACAGCCCTAAAACTATGCATTGGCAGGCAGTTAAGCGCATCTTCCGTTATTTGCAAGGCACCAAGTCTTTTGGCTTACTATTTCCCAAGGGGGGTGACTTGCAGATGCATGCCTACAGTGATTCAGATTGGGCTGGTGATTATGACACTAGGCAGTCCACTAGTGGCAATTGTTTCTTTTTGGGAAAATCTTGCATTTCATGGCTAAGCAAGAAACAATCTACAGTGGCTACCTCATCATGTGAAGCTGAGTACAGGGCAGCTTTCACAGCAACAGTGGAATGTGTCTGGCTGAGACGTTTATTTGCTGATCTTTATCTGTCTTTGGAGGGTCCTTCTCCAATTCTCACTGATAGTCAGAGTGCCATTGCAGTGGCAAAGAATCCAGTGTTTCATGCTCGCACGAAGCACATTGAGGTTCACTATCATTACGTCAGAGAGAAGCTACATGCAGGAGAGATCAGTATGATCTTTGTGTCCACACATGACAATGTTGCAGATATCTTCACCAAAGCACTACCACGTGAGAAGTTTGAGGCATTTCGCAGTGCCCTGAACTTATATCCATTTGGTGATTGATCAGCCTTGTACATGACATTGGCACTGCAGGGGGGTGTTGGAATTATATCTATAATTCAGCAGTGACCAATGTAATATAATAAGTTAGTTAGGGGCACTTTTCCCTCATTTAGAGGTTTTTCCCCCTAACTGCAGTTAGTTCACTAACTATGGTTAGTGACTACTAAGGTTTTGTCACTATGACAAAACCTTATCTACACTACTTTGTGTAGTACTCTTTACACACTCTATTGCAACTACAGCTTCTCAGCTTACGACTCTCTCACTCTCTCTTGCTCTCACACTCTCTAATCCTTCAGCGATGTGCCTTAGACACTTAGTCTGATCCCCAGTCACATGCTGCATTACATCCACCACAACCACAAGCACCAATGCACCCACGTCCCTAGTCATATGTCACATTCCACCCAATGCTCACAAGAGATCGAAGGTACTCAATAAAGAGAACCTAGAACGCCAACAAACAAAAGAAAAGACCAAAACCAAAATCCAAACAAGAGATCTCAGGAACTCAGAATGAGATCCTAAAGCTCCCTAACAAAAATCTATCTTATTTCGGACCTTCTAGATTGCTTTCACAACCTTGAGGACCGTTCTCCTTCTTTTCCTTTTTAGATCTCTTATGCTCGGCTGAGGAACCAAGCGTGAGAAGAATTGTCTACTAGCCCCCAATGCGTATGATTTTCTTATTTGCTTCTCTAGCTTCCAACTCTTTCAATTCCTTGTAGAAATCAGATCTGTTCACTTTGTTGTTTACATCTGCTGTGTTTCGTAGATTTCAATTGAGTGTTAACCATTTCTTACACTTTGGAAACCAGTTGTGGGGTTGTTGGAGATGTATTACATTGGTGTAGCACTTCCTTGATGACTTCTTGCTTTCCATTGCCTTCCCTATCATGAACTATCCTTTCAAGAGTTGCAAGTCGGAGCTTAATCTCTTGCACTTCAAGCTCTAGGTAGTAGATGCGCTCTTGTGGATCAGAAGGCTTCATTCACTGATATGTTTTTGCACATGGGCTAGGTGTCGAGGAAAAACCAGCAACTTGCGAATACAAAGGCTTCACGGGAGTGAAAGCCTTGATCTTGGGCATCTTGGGCATCTCCATTGTGACCTGTGCAAACTGAGTAAACCCCCTAAGCAAAGGGCTCGCTTGGGCCCTTGCTAAGTAAGAAATAGTAGGGAAAAAGAGCAATCAAGTACTGCTCAAAACCAGAGCTCCAAGTACATGTGCAGGCTCTATATAACCTGGTTCCCTGATGGTCCTTTGATGTGATGCGAAGAGCTCACGTATCTGTATCTACTGGGCTATCTCTCGTGGTGGCAGGGGACGCGGTCTCTTGGATCTTTGTATCTGATGGGCTAGATCAAGACTAATGCGGTCTATGGCGGTCCCCTTTGAGGAGGGCTGAGATAGGTTGGACCTCAATCGTGCGTGCTCTAGTAACCCCACGTGCCGTGTGTGGTCTCCGTGTCTCTTGCCCATCCATATCCTAGTGACGGGTCTCAGTGCTGATCCATAGTACTCTCGTTTCCTCGAGCTTCTCCCCCTCAATCTCATCTGGTGTTGGCTCGGATGCATAAAAGTTAGTGACGTGTGTCTGTGCTCGGTTTGGCTTGGTGTCCTGAGGCATCAACTGTGTCTTAGTCTCACGACAGTGTTAAAAATCCATCCCTTTGTTGGTGGGTCCTAAAAATGCGCCTGGAAGCACTGTCTCTCTTGTCGGGCTAGGGTGCCCTTCCCTCGTGTGAGGCGTGCTCTGGTGGCATGGGTCATCGTGAAAACTGGTCCTGTCCCTAGTGTTGGGATATCTCAAGGTGTATGCCTCAGGCACACCTTGGTTTCTATGTGTGAGTGCTAGAGGCACAGTTAGGTGCCCATAAGCACAGTTAGGTGGTGGTAGAAGCCACATAGGATGATTGAGAGAATCTAGGAGCAGATTGAGGAGATGATTGTGGAGCTCTGAAGTCATCAGTGATGTCAGTGAGCACGTAAGAGGTGCCTACATAAGGACCTCACTCTTCTTCATTCTATATGCAAGTATTCTGAGTTTGTGTTCACTCTATGCTTTCCTTTCAGTTTACCAACACCTAGGTACATGTAGGACTACACTATCTCCACTGGCTCCCCTCGGTAAGTGAAGCTATGTTGATGAAGCACCGCTCGGGATGTGTTGAAGATCATAACCTTGGTTTTTCCAAGGTTAACTGTTAGGTCCTTCTCTCTGCAGAACACCTCTAGGGCCTCCATGTGTTTCTGCAGTCCCTCAGCTGAGGACGAGAAACGAGGACTATGTCATCTGCATACAGTAATACTTGTACCATCAAATCAGCCAATAAGGAGCCCTCTTCTCCCAAGCGATCAACAAAGGATGTGATCTCATCAATGTAAAACCCGAAGAGAGTTGGTGAGAGGGGGTAGCCCTGCTTCACCCATAGAGTACTCTCAACCTAGTTTGATAGCCCTCCAAGAGCGCGGACTTACCCTTTGATGGACTCATATAAACTCATCACACCCCAGATCATGATCTTTGGGAGATGCAGCTCCTGTAGTCGCCTAATCAAGCGAGAGCGTGGGATTGTGTCAAAAGCCTTCCATAGGTCCACGAAGCAAGTGTAGACCTTCTGGCGCCTTGACATAGTGGTCTAGCATCTGTAGTGACATGCCTACTTGCATGTTTAAGAAGATTGGGTAGAGATCTTAGGAGTCCCATTGTAGGAATCAGAGGGACTCTAGTTTTCAAGAGCCAAAATAGGCCTCCCTTGCCATGCATTGATATGTTGTTTGCAGCTTTGTTTAGCACAACCTTTGTGTTGCTTCCTTTTGGTATACAATGTATATAGGTTACAATAGTACCAAAGATTGATTGGAGGTTTTTTATGTGAGGTCCCATTTCTCATCAAATCTAGAGATTTTTAGTCGTGGGTATCTTATCTCAACAAGATACAATGATGATTGCATTGAATGTGTTTACTTTTAAATGTCATTGTGGCTATTTAAAAAGAAGCTATTTTGAAAGAGAAATACTTTCATTTAATCATGTGCAAGAACGGTATGAGCATAAGCATCTCACACACTAACTTGTTAACCATATAATGTTCCTTCTTGGGTCTTCCACCGAGAAGCTCCCTTCTAAAGAGTGTAGATCACTCCTATGCTTGGAGGATTGATGCAATGCTCACATACAGGATTGGTATTTGGCATGCTCATTCTGACTTGCTTTATTTTTTGTTGTCATGATGGTTCTTTTTAAGGTTTTAAACACGTGCATGTCATGGTATAGGTTGGTAATCTAAAGGTAGAAGAAAAGGAAGCGATTGCAATGATGGCAATGAAAGAAGAGGATGTGGATATCATGTACAGTAAATTACAGAAATGTGTGAGATCATTGAAGCTTACGAAAAAGGAATTCTATCAAGTTCCTAGGCAAGACATAATGCAGCTGGACCATCTGTTAGATTGCTATGTGACGGGTACTAAAAGAGCAGAAGTTACAGATAGATCGATCAGTTCTGGGTGCATAACATTATGCATAATATTCATTTATTAGGGTTTTCATTGTACTGGTTTGGCTTTTGGGCTATGTCTAAATTATGTTGTTTGTCTAATTACCATCATATTTTTGGCTGCAGTGGCAATGAGGCATAGAATGCAAGATAACAGCTCAGATTTCTTAGATCTGCAAAAATCAACTCAGCTTGTTTAGGATGTATGTATCCTTATTATCATCTTTCTCTTTAAGTTGCTTCCAAAAAAACCAAGCTGATATTTTTTGTCTGATATTCCAAAAGAAGGTGCTTCCATTAAAGGATGCATTGCATTTTTTCTCTAGCACTTAACATTTTCTCTTGTTTGTAGGTTATGTTTTAATACTTGTATTTTGGAGTTGCATGTCTATCTATTCCAAAGACCTTACATATCCCTGTAGGTTATGTTTTAATACTTGTATTTTGGAGTTGCATGTCTATCTATTCCAAAGACCTTACATATCCATGTTCTTCTCTTTGCAGGTTACTTTTTGATAGTTATATTTTGGAGTTGGATGTGTATCTATTTCAAAGATAGCTCACATATCTATATTCTTCTCTAGTTTGTTGTGTTTTAGACTCTCGTACAAAGAAAGGAGTTTTTGTTAGGGCATTTTGGGCCTTTTTTGTTCCCTTCTTTTGAAAGCTTTCTTAAAAGTGTCCAAGATTCAGTAGTAGCTTGCTTATATATGTTAAGAACTGGGATGATAATTATAGACCTTTCTAACTTGAGTATGGTTCTTCTTTTTGAAACTGGGATGTTAATTGTAAACCTTTTAAAAAAAAAGTATAGCTCCTTTTTGTAAAAATGATGTCTTGTAAGGTGTTTAAAATGAAGCTATAATGTTTCTAAAACTGATGGCCATGCTGTTACTTGAAATTTAATCATGTTCTAAGTGATTCTAAGAAAAATATATATTCTTAGGGTTTATTAAACTATTCTTGAATGAATTTTTATTTTGAATGAATTACTTGGAAAGTAATATTTAAGTGAAAGAACAATGCTTAACTATCATACAAGAGTTGGGTGGACCATTATAAACTACTTGGGACTTAAATTTGAGCATTGCTTTTGTTGAGGTTATACGGATGCATTTTGTCAACTATAATTTTAGTATGAACATTTTTGAAATCTGCTTAATATAATCCTTATAAGGTCGATTAAAAGTTCCCATGTGGCAACATGAAGTTGGAATACAACAATTGTATATGAAACCCTCATGGGAATAACAAGAAGCTTCCATATGGGTATTTAGGAACTTTTCATATGAAATTCCCACATGGGTATCTAGACATTTTCCATATTGAATTCCCATATGCTAAAAACGTTTTGCCTTTGCGGAGATGGGAAATAACATGTTACCATATGGGAAGCTAGAAAGTTTCACATGGGAAACAAGAAGTTTCCATATGGTATTGTCTTATTTCAAATTGATATTACCACATGGAAACATTTAATTTACTATGCAAGAATAACAACTCAGAAACTTTTCAGTAATAATTCAAAGTACATTTAATTAACAACTCAAATAAGATTCCCTTGTGGCAATATTGAACACTTTTATAGGTAGGACAAATCAACTTTCCATGTGGATAAATTTTACATATGGTGAAAAGTCTCCTATGTGGTAATAAAATAATCACATGAAAACACCAAGATTTCACATGATGGAAAAATTCCCACATTTTTGCACACGATGAGTTTATTTTCACTTGTAAGACAAGGGAAAATATGTGGAAAAACGGGTTTTTATCCAAGTGGGAGCACGTCCCAAATTTCTTGTGATAAATCACGGAGTTTCTTGCATCCATGGATCCCAATATGCCACAGGCTTGGCATAACAAGGATGATGATCGCATCGTTGGCGAGGTTCCCCAAGAAAAAGGGGTTGAAAGAAAGATGAGTGAAGAGTAAATGGAGAATTTTAATAAGTTTTGTATCCTCAATAGCAAGGAGATGCAGAAGTGGATTGAGAGATATGAAGCAGTCAAGTAGAAAGAATAGTTGCAAGAAAGAGATTCAAAGTAATGTACAGGTGATCACAACCATATCCACGCGATCTCGTCCTTCTCTTTACTCACATGTCACTTGATTGGCTACAACTAGCTCAACGTAAAGCTGAATGCGATGAGAGACAATAAACGAGGCGTGAGCGAGAGTTATCATTTGGATGTATGATGCATGTGAGTTTCTTACCTCTTGACGTAATAAAGTAATTATTTGTGACAATATGTGCTATAAAATAGATGCATCCTCATTGTTTTAATGACGCTCTTTTACAGTACAAAAAGTACAGTGCATTATGGTCATATGGACGACATTTTCACGTGGAACACATCAATTCAAAGAGTCTCACATATGATTGTGGAGTCATGGCTAACTTCACACAAGATAGCCGAGCAAGTGCTTCGGATACCAATCTTCTCTCCTCACAGTTGGATTATTGTGGGATCATACACAAAATCTATGAAATTGATTTCAGATGATTTAGTATTTTCATTCTTGATGTAAATGGTTTCGAGCTATTTAAAAGGGTCCCCATGCGACAGTGAGGAAAGACAATAGCGGTTTCTTTGCAATAGACTCCACCAAACTTTGGATCGATACAAGTGATACTTTTGTACTTCTCGAGCATTGTGACCAGGTGCATACTAATGATTTAATTAATCAAAGCTTTCATTTTTAAAGATCCATTAGTACATGTACTTAAGCATAATTTCATATATATAATTGATGGCATTTGGCACCCATCTTCAATATAGGTGGTTTTCCAGATCGTTCTGATCCAAGATGGTGGTATGTGATCCAAGCTGCACCATGAAGTAAGCAAATTTTGAAGATAGAGATGTGGATATGGAGATGCCACTACCAATGCCGGATCCTATTGATCCAGATGGATCTAGTGAAGAAGATGAAGATCACAATATGAGCCAAGAGGAAGATGCGCATAATGACATCGTATGAGAGGAAGATGGAGATCATGATATTGAGGAAGAAGATGACGATCATTAAGAATCACCACATGAATAAGATGATCAAGTCTTAGGTGAATGTATGATGCTAGAGTACGATGATGATATAGGATATCAACTCGGTATAGAGTTGGAGATAGACTTGTTTGGTGTGCTAGACTTGGCTCAGGATGAAGCCATTGATGTAAATGCTCTTCGTTGATTTTTTTCATCTCAAACTTGGACATCAATATATGAGCTTCAAACTTGATGTACATGCTCTTGTACTTTTATTCTTTGAAAGGATCAAACATGTATAAAAAGGAAAAAAAATTGCCATTGGGAAAAACTATTTTTAAAGGTCGGTATGGGAAAAAACACTCTCTGTAAAACGTTGCTATAGGAAACTATCTCAGTGTCTCTACATAACGACCTTCTACAAGTCTGGTAAGTGTCACTATATAGCGTCTCTGTATAAACGATGCTATAAAGTGACACTTGCTTAGAGTCACTATATAGCGACACTTGACTAAACCCACTTTGCTTATCAACGATTAGTGTCCCACGCGGGCTAAACGTCGATGCTTAAGCATTGAAATAGGGTCCGTGTGTAGTAGTCCCTTATGGATCTCACTTCCTAGTCTATGGTCCTTCGTGCAAGGTAAATATCGAACAACCTTGGAACGAGAGTCTATGCCATCGCGTTGAGTAGCGCACATGCATTAATGTTAACAATAACGCGTATTCGCGATGCCTTCAATCTAAGTCCATCGGATCTTTACAAGGCTATCACGGTTCGTGGTCTCAACAGTGCTGTGAATCATCACACTTCTAGCACCCACAATCGTACTAAGCCTTCTTCTCAAGGCACTACATTGTGGCCACAAACTGGTAGAAATCCTGAGCAGTTCAAGTTCTTCCCACCCAACGGGCACAACACTACGTCCCTCTTGGACAACAAAACATTTCTCATACCAACGAGCAGTGAATGCACCGATGACATCCGCTCTGCATCAGCAGGGTATTTGTGGAAATATTTTATAATGTGTGCCCAAATTTACTGAAGAACTAGACCAAGATGTGGTAGCCTTCCATGAGCGCTTTCTGGATTCCTTGCCTGAGATATTCGAAATTCAGTTATAGTCAGATTTGTCCTGGTGGGGGAGTGTTGCTGCCACTGATAGAAAGGCCTCGGAGTAACACAATGAACATCACACTAAAACCCAAAATGAGGTCGTCACAAATTCAGTAGGGACAAATCTACAACCTGCTACAGTTGGTGAATCCATCAACGGTAAATTATTGTCAGATTTTTTTGTTTTGTTCGTGCGTCAACATTCTAGGTGAGCTTCTGTGGAAGATTGCAGGCTAATTTGACTTTAAATTCGTCACTCTAAGGGTGATGCGATCAGAAAACTTATTGATAAATGTGTGGATGTCCCGATTATTGAGGCAAAGTGCATGGAAATACTATAGGAACAATAGGCAAAAACATCCAATTCACAAGTTTATTAGGAGAAGTGAAGGAGACATCTTGGACGATGGGTTCAAGTGGGTGAAATGTGGCCAAAAAGTTCTAAAGCATACAATTTATCCGAGGTACCGTTTCCATTCGCTTCATATATGCGGGTTGAGATGCTTAATGCTTGTTTCACAATTAAAATCCGTAGTAATCACATTTTAATATTAGATTATCAGGCCCCCACTCACATTAACTCTTGTTATTTAGATGTAGAGAGTATTACAAGTGCACACACAAAGATTGTTATGTTCGAAATCAGATTGAGCGCTATTCATTTGATGCCTCCTTTGTGCGATATACCAAGGCATACATAAGCATCCATGTCCATCTCCTTGATTTGTTTGTTGGACATGCCTCCAAATTTCTATAAACGTTCCTCATATGCATGTACACCTTTAAAAGAGCTTGACGAGGCCATTGGAAAGATATACATTATTCTAATAAGCATCCATGTTCATCTCCTTGATTTGTTTGTTGGACATGCCTCCAAATTTCTATAAAATTTTAAAAGAGCTTGACAAGGGCATTATAAACATATATACTAGTCTCACGACTGCCCCATGCAAAAAATGTGTAGTTGATAGATGCTATATTATTACAATCATCATATCTTAGACTCTCCAAAACATCATAAATAAAATGGCACAAGGAATCTCAAGCAATAGGATCTAGGTATTTGCATCGATGATATGAGACTTTTCTATAAGCATGGATTGCTTGCTTAATAAAACAAATTCACACTAAAAATCAACTTTTCCATGTTTAGTATACTTGTAGAATTTCACTTTTATTCATTATGTTCATAAATTTTTTTATTAATCACTTGAGAAAATTATGAAATGACATCAACGCAAAAAGGACAATTATTTACTTAAGACAATTATGAAAAGCCAGTTTTGAAAGGACAAATATTTATGAAAGACAAGTGGAATCCCGGAAGGTTTTCATATATAAAACATATCACCAAAAACACTATTATTACACAAGAGTTCTCATGTACAAAAAGAGTGCAAAATCTGTCTCCAAAAGTATGCTTAAGAAAAATCTGTCTCTGAAAGAGACATTCTCCAAAAATGCCAAAATAGTGGAGGAGGTCTACTACTCTACATTACTGTTCGAGGTTCTTTCCTCCTCCGAGCTGCTAGGTGGGTCACTGGGGACCTCATCCTCCACTTCTTCTAATATGAGGTCATGCTCTTCAGGGATTATGAAACCAAAAGTTAAAACTCTTCCACACAAATTCACCACTTAATCAATTGGAGAATAAGAACACAAATCACACCATGAAAGTTACAGTAGACTGGGTACAATCTTCCCCCCCTAGATGAGTGGCTCACACTTCCTCATCTAGGGTAGTTATGATATTTCACAAAAGTACCGAGGAGCCAAAATTATCCCTCTCTTCCAAAATGAGGGATGTGCTTTACATAGCCAGGCCCAAATTTGAATTATGTCCACTCCAAAATATATCGCTCAAACTTGCAATAATAAAGAAATACAAAATTGCCCCATGGCCATAAATAATGCACTGTGGGACACCTCAATCGGTACCCTCGCACTAACTCCAATCCTCGTTATGAGTTCCATCACTTATACTCAAGCCGCCAATTACATTAGTTATTAACAATCGATTGAACGAATCACTGAATCAACCGATCCCAACATAACCGCACTTAAAGCACAATAATCAAGCACAACACCAATAACACTAGCGACATAATATTAACATGGAATCACCCATAATACTGACCATCTAGCATGGCAAAAGACAAGCTAGTCAGGCATCCCCAACTAACCACACAAGTATCCACTAGGACCCCCGCTGCGTCCGGTGTGCTCGTATGGAGTACTTTGCCATAGTCACACTTGACTAAAATAATAATGTCCAAAGCAAGATATATGAGAAATATAATTTTCGTAACATCCCTTTTGCTTGGATTACAACTGACCTGAGTTGTGAGTTTGATTATAGAAACTGATGAGGTCTGAAAAAGTTTGAAAGAACCACTCATCTACTGCATCTCTCAGATGATTCTTAAATTTGAGCAAGTATTTAGTATAGACATTTCCTTTTTGGGTGGAGGTCTGTTGATGATCAATAATGCATTCAAGTTCTAGAATTTCTTCCTCATCAACAATCAATGGAGCCTCTTCATAAATAGGATGAATAGGTAAAGGTCCTTTGAAGGGCTTTAAGAGGCTGATATGAAAAGCATTATGTATTTTCCAATTATCAGATAATTCAAGCCTATAAGCTAGATCATTGATTTTTTGAATCACCTTGAAAGGTCCATAAAGACGAGGGGACATCTTGATTACTGGCCGGAGGACCAGGCACCAAATCCTTAAACTCGTTGAGAAGTGACATAAATATCCACCCTCCTCGTGTGGCGTGCATCCGTGAAGTGAACTTGAAAAAGTTCAGAATCTGCAATCTAGTAGGAGATATGAGTAGAGCACATGAAGTGAAGTACTTTTGCTTTTTACAGCATGTGAAAATTCTCCACGGTTAAAGAGTTACAGTTCATGGGATTTCAATATATAAGCAATATCAATACATTTTCATCTCTTCTTATCTGCTAGCCCAATGATAAGTCTCCCTTTTGTGAAGGGGGAGATCTTGGATTCAAATCCCACTCTTTATTAAAAAGAGAGGAGAGGAGAGGAGAAGGAGAAGAGAAAGAGAAAGAGAAGAGAAAGAAGAGAAGAGAGGGGGCGCGGGATCTGTTACAGTTTTGTAGAAGCCCAGGAAAAATTATCCGCGACCAGAAGACGCAGGAGCCTAGAAAACTATCGCGATCTATCCGTGATGCACGCAGGTGTACACAATAGACATGCGAGTGCACGCGCATGAACTCAGAGGGAGCACGGATGTTTTGCAAAAGCAGGGAGGTTTTGCAGCCGTAGAGACAGGGAAGGCACATAGTTTGGAGGTGCAAAAGTAGAGAACTGCACACGGAAGCAGTTGCAAAGCCACACCCAATCGCAGGAGTAATAGATTTTACACCACTATCCATGGAGATTCCGATGCCAGCAGCCACACCATTTCTATTAGCCGGAAAAGAAATCAAGACAAGAGGCTAGAGGATAGGTATGGCGACGCTCAAGGGCCATAGAGGAATAGGGAACGTGAGGGGAGGAGCATTAACATGGGTGGGGAAAAGGGATTAAGAGGGGAGGGAAAGAAGAGGGAGACTATGGCATAAGGGGAGAGGGAGAGGGGAAAGAGGAGTATGTACATGGGTGGAGGAGGAATGTAGAGATGGAGACATCAAGGGAAGAGGGTCATGCTTTATTTGAAAGTAAGGATGAGGGGAAATATCAAAGTACTAGCTAGGTGGCTTTACAAGAATGAGCGTGTCTCATCAAGGAATAGCCCCCTCCTTTTATAGCCAAGAGAGAGGGTCTCTCCCAATAAATGCATCCTCCCACATGCATGGTGTGTGTGGAAGAGTCTCCCATGTGGGCTAGGCAGTTACACACTCTCATTTGTGTGCGATAATGCTTGGCCACATTTTTCCACATATATCAACTCCCATATCCCAAGTCTATGATACTCCCTTGGTCTCTTCTCAATTTTATAATACGTTCAAACATCTAGGAGGACAAGTGGAGGGTTGGCACAAGGAATCTTGCCACCTCATCCTACTTTCCCCATTATTTAACTTGCACTCTTGGACCTTCTATATCTCCCCCACATGGGCCTATCCTATGTGGAGGGAATAACCCAATATAATATCCATCTCCACCTAATTTATATTACTTCTCCCATGGACTTTAAGCCATATCTCACTAAATGTAGGCATGGGACCGCCTAGGTGGAGGGGTGGCACATGGAGGAGCCATGCCACCTGTGACGCCAAAAATTGATATTTTTAATTTGGCATTGGTATTTTTTTTCTCTATGTTTGATAAGAGTTTGAGTATCAAGTGATAGCCTAGCGGCTCTCACTTATTTCTATTTTCTATGATATTATATGGGATGGAGAGGATGAGTCGAATGGCTCATTGTAAATACCATAGCTACGAATTATAAATACCTTGGTATGGGGTGAGAGTTATTTGTGTATGGGATATTATGGAGTTTTTTAGAAAATAGAAAGAGTGAGTCATATAAAGAGGTGGGCTCATGTCCATGTGTTCCAATAATATAAGAGAGGCCACATGCCAAGCGTGTAGAAGGCATGTGGAGGAGTGTGAAGTCAAGAGGAATCCTTCTAGAACTCCTATGTGGAATAAGGAGGATGTGGACATGTGGAAAAGAGAGGGTCCCTATGGGCTCCATGTGAGGAGACTCTTGACTTTCTCAATATTTTAAGAGTCTTGAGCATCTTGTGATGGGACACATGGCAAGAGTAGCCAAAGGACATGGATGGTGACATACGTGCTTATGTGATTGATGGGGAAAGGAATCTATAGGCAGCAATTGTAAATGGATGAAGGAGGGTAACAAAATCTCTATAAAAGGAGCCCTCCTCTCCCTTGTTCATCAATCTCTTCCACCATTAGGCATCATGTTGCTGTAGCTCTAGTCTCCCCAAGCCTCTTCCATGAGCCTTCTCTCCCTCTTGTAGATATTCTCTTATGTAGACTCTTGACTCCATCTCTCTCTAGTTTATTCTCTCTCTATGAGTAGTCTTGGAGCTTCCGCTCCCTCTTGTATGTATGAAACCTCTTCTTCTCCCTTGTGTTTGTAGTGTTGAAGTGGATTCTCACTCTATTTGTAATGAAGGTCACTTCAGGTTCTCTCTCTCTTGAGTGTCTCGTCCCTTTTCTCTTTTAAAGCCTTGAAAGTTCTTTCTATTCGGCCGCTCACTGTGCATACATGGTCCATTTGTTTCCCGAGCCACCATGCAAACTTATTTACCTCTTCTAGGCAAAATATATGAGGGGTGGATCGTTGATGAAGGTGGAATCTTGAGGGAGCATCCTGCTCAGGCGAAATTAGCCTGGGTGGAGGGTAGTTTTCATGACAGTTTGACCCCTTGTTAGTGTTTTGCTCATAACTTTCTGCTCGATAGTCCGATTGAAATGAAATTTATATCAACGCGAAGCTATCTTCAAGCACATGTTTATATGTGATCAGATCTTGAATTAGATATTGGTGCAAAAAGTTATGTCTCTGTGTCTGATAGTCTGTTTTTATGATAGTTTTTTACCCCCGTCTAGTAAACTGTCCATAACTTTTTGGCAGCTTCTTTGTTTCTTATGAAACATATATCAACGCGAAGTCTGTTTAAGGGCATGTCTTTAGTGCTTAGATCTTGAATCAGATACTGCTGCAAAATGTTATGAGTCTCTATGTCTGACAGTCTGTTTTCATGACAGTTTTTACCCCTTCCAGTAAACTATCCATATGTCTTCAACCGTCTATCTGTTTTCAATGAAACTTATATCAGCGCAAAGCGCATCTCAAGTGCATCTCTTTGTATGATTGAATCTTTGATATCATGTGTCTACTGAAAGTTATAGGCCTCTGTGTCTAATGATAGTTTGTAGAGTGTTTTGAGCTAAGTATAAAGGTGTCTATGAAGGAGGTGCAATGTTTCCTCGGAATTTACCCATCCGGCCCAATCAGCCCCTTCAAACTCCTCGATATATATTAGTTCATGTCATGTTGAGCCACAAGATCTTCTTTCAACAACGTATCACTCTTCTCTTTGGCACAGACCGGCTCGCTGAGATTATGGCCTCTACTGATCCTTTCCTTCTCCCTATGCTTGATTACAACATCACTTGGGATGTTACCATCTTCATTCTCATCTGAGGGAGGAAAGTATGGTGTGGTATCTTGGCATAAAAGCTTCTTTCTAATGTCCCATTCTCAATGATAAATATCTTTGGCAGTCAGTTCGAAAGCAGGAGGAAGTAAAGAGGTGCGTGAAGTTTATTACCCCCAACTTCATGTCACATCTTTTGGTGGAGACGTCGGGTACACTTGGTATTGGATTCATCCCACCTTACTAAACGGTCTCGGGTGTACTTGATTGCATGTTATGCCTAGAAGAGGCATGTGTTTTGATGAGATAAAGGAGATGCCTAGAAGAACTCTATTAGAAGAGATTGCAACCCGTTTAAGAGAACTTGAAGATTGTGAAGGTGATGCTCAAGCTATTCGCACAATCACCATGATCATATCCTTTATGTTTGCACTGTTGAATATGTTCGTGAATCGACAACGTCGGCAGCAGGCACAATGATAGATTGGGGATTGTTCCATGTAGTGGCAGCTTGGTGTAAAGAAGAGTTGAGTCTTTGGGTAGTTTTCGACTATAACAGTGGAGTGGTGATTCTTAATGCTTTCAACTTCTTTTGCTATGCAAATGATGAAGAGTACAATATCTTGAAGCTTTTATGTGCACTTCCTATTGTGAGAAGGGTGATTCTAGAATGCATGTATACACAATGTTTTCATGGTGCTGGTTGGTCACTTATTTTTGAAGATTTTGTTGAGGATCACATTGTGGAGGGTTTTCAACAAGTGGTTATGCATAATAAGTTGGTCTTGGTATACTAAGGCTCAGTGGGATCTTGTTCAGATCTTGTTTGGGATATTATTTGGATCTTGGTGTTTCCTTTTTGTGTTTCATCATGATGAAGATTCCAGTGTTTCG
This sequence comes from Dipteris shenzhenensis, assembly GCF_047967505.1. NCBI lineage: Eukaryota > Viridiplantae > Streptophyta > Polypodiopsida > Gleicheniales > Dipteridaceae > Dipteris > Dipteris shenzhenensis. The sequence goes on from NC_141622.1 coordinate 36,239,467, forward strand.
AGGGACCCAAGGGGAAGACCTGGAGTCTTATCTTCGGGATTTTGTTCGAGGATGCCAGCTTTCTGGATGGTCCATGAAGGATCGGTCGGGCAGAGATTTTGCCTGATTTTCTTGAAGGTGTAGCCTTGAGTTGGCATGAGACCTTGCCAGACTCTACCAAGGAGGGCACCTGCATGTAAAGTGGCACACCCATCCCATAAGTACTTGTTAGGATAACACACTTGGGAGCGTGTTTTTTGACGGTGGTGCATAACACTAGAAGGAAAATGATGTATAATGCATGATCGACCATGCAAAGCATATCCGATGGGCACAATAGTTTGGACGCACCTCAACCTAGGTGGCATTGAGTTGCATGCAATGTGGCACAACCATCTGATAAGTACTTGTTCAGAGAACACCCCTAGGAGCGTGCTTTTTTACAGATGTGCATCACACTGAGGCAAAAATTGTGTTTGATGCTTGATCGACAATGCAAAGCCTATCGATGGGTACAATACTTTGCACAAACTTCAACCTAGGCAGTATTGTATTACAGGTGAAGTGACGCCCCCTTTTGATAAGTATTTGTTAGAAAATAATACACCTAGGACTATGTTTTTTTATGGTGGTGCATAACACTAAGGGGAAAACGGTGTATAACGCATGATCGACCATGCAAATCATATCCGATGGACATAATACTTTGCACGCATCTCAACTAGATGGTATTTACATGTGTGTAAGGTGGCGTGCCCATCTGATAAGTACTTATTGGAATAACACACCTAGGACCATGTTTTTATATGGTTGTGCATGACACTAAGGAAAAAACGATATTTAATTATTGATCAACCATTCAAATCATATGCGATGGGTACAATGCTTTGAACGCACCTCAACATAGATGGTATGGACTTGCATGCAAAGTTGTGTGCCCATACGATAAGTACTTTTCGAATAACACACCTAGGACCATGTTTTTTAATGGTTGTGCATGACTCTAAGGTAAAAATGATGTTTAATTCTTGATCGACCATACAAAGCATATCCGATGGGCACAATATTTTGCACACACCTCAACCTAGGTGGTATTGAGTTGCATGCAATGTGGCACGCCCATCCGATCAGTACTTGTTCGGGTAACATACTTAGGAGCGTATTATTTTACGGATGTGCATCACACTGAGGCAAAAATGGTGTTTAATGCTTGATCGACAATGTAAATCTTATCTGATGGTCACAATACTTTGCATGTGCCTTAACCTAGGTGGTATTGACTTGGGTGCAAAGTGGTTCCCCCATCCAATAAGTACTTGTTTGGATAACACACCTAGGAGTTTGTGAGGTCAGTAATTTAAAAAAAGGCGTGATTCAATGGATAGCCGATTTTGAGTAACAATTGACATTAGAAAAGTATTTGTGAGGTTAGTAGTTTCAAAAAACTCGTGTTTATTATGAAAATAATTGTGTCTAATTATTATGAAATCATTTGTGCTTAGTAGGATATGTATTAATCGAAGGAAAGAGAAGAGTGACATTAGAAAACTATTTGCGAGGTTAGTAGTTTCAAAAAAAGTGTGTTAATTATGAAAACAATTGAGTATAATTACTCTAGAACAATTGCACTTAGTATGAAAGAAAGAGAAGCGTGAAAGGAAAGGAAAAGGAAAAAGACTACTGAAAAGAAAGAAAAGGAAAAAGGAAAGAGAAGGGTAGAAAAGGAAAATCTTAATTTGCCCTAAAGAAGTATAAAAAGGTCTTCTTCTATTCATTCATTCTTATCTCAATCAATCGGAGCAAGAAGGAGCAAGATGAAGAATCAAGGAGAGTCTACATCCTATCTACAAAACCTTCAGCCAGCTTAGCTAGGTATGAAGAATTTATATTCATGTTTTCTTTTCTTAAATATTTAAGAAAGAGAAATTGAGAGAGAAGGGAGAGGGGAAATAAATCTTTTTGAGAAGCAAAGGGAGGCCATGGCCGACGGAAGAAGCAAGGATGGTAGGAAAATAGAAGAGAGGGAAAGGATGTACAAAGAGACAGGACTGAAGGGGATGCAAGAAAAGAGATGGGAAGGAGAAAAGAGATGGGAGGGGACGCAACGATGGAAGGAGGGTCACAACGATAGAAAGAGGGGACACAACGACGAAAAGAGAGGATGCAACGACGGAAGGAGGGGATGCAACAACGAAAAGAGAGGGCACAATGATGGAAGGAGGGGCATGAGGGAAGGAGGGATCCCCTTCCCTTATTCCCTGGCGACCGCAGTTGCCAGGGAATAAGGAGAGGGGGTTAACCCTCCCCTTCCCTTATGGTGATTCAGCAATGGCGATGGCAATTTTTTTAGATGGCGGGCGATTTGGCAATGGTGACGATGCGATGGCGGGTGATGCGACGTAAATTTGAATGTTGTGGCGGACAATGTGGTGGGCAATGACAAAAAATTTGAACGATGGAAATATTGAACGTGGCGGGCGATACGAGCAATGTGGCAGGCGAAGCTAGGAAATCGATGCTGTGGACATTCAATAAGGATGAAAATTTTGATGGATGGACATTCGAGCAACGAAGGGTGGGGACGATCGAATGGGCGACAGCTAAACGAGCGGGTGGAGGGAGAGAAAGGTGGGAAGAAATTGGGATGGGGAGCCAAGTAGAAGTACGATAGAAGGAGGTGGGAAGAAATTGGGATGGGGAGCCAAGTAGAAGTGCCATACTGTTAAAAATACAAGAGAGAGAGTGTGTCAGAAAGGTCTCTTACCAGTGTACTATTGTCGGGTAGAGATCTTGGGAAAGAGAATGTCGTGCATGTTCAATGAGGAAAGGATGAAAGAATATAGGATGGAAGAATGTTTAGGAGGATGCCAGGTCTTTTGTTTAGGAGAATGTCGGATCTTTTGTTTGTAGTTTAACTTCAAATCCTCCCACACTTTTTGTTTACGCTTCAAATTTAAATCTCCCGAGGAAAATTTCTCCTAAACTCTCTAGGAATTTGAATCCTTCTCATTTTGATTTTCACTTTCCTCTCCTCTTCTTCTCCTAATCTCCTCCTCCCCTAATCCATCATTGTCAACCCTAACAGGTAGAGATTTTACTCTCTCCTCCCCTTAATCGCCACCATTGCCTTTAGCTCCCAATCACCTCCCTTAATCGTCGTCGACCTCCTGAACTTCCGTCGACCCGCCCAAATCTCAGTCGCCTAGACGACGGAAGGAGGAGGTGCATACACGATGGAAGGAGGGGGTGCAGAGAGGAATGGAGGGATTGTATTGCCAAGGAATAAGGGGAAGGGGGTAGTAAACCCCCTTATTCCTTGGTAGTCGCAGCCACCAGGTAAACACCCTTCCCCTTATTCCTTGGTAGTCGCGGCCACCAGGGAATAAGGGGAGGGGTTATAGGGAAGGGTCAATTAATTTGTTAGTAAATTAATTAGTTAGTTAATTAATTAGCTAATTATTTAGTTGATTAGTTAGTTAATCAATTAGTTATTAGTTAATCCAGCATGAAGGGGAGAGGGAGGGTTTGATTAATTATTAGTTAATAAATTTGCATGTATTATTGAATTTGAATTTAAATATTTTTAAATAATGTATTTATATTATTAATTATTAATTCATTTTAATATAAATGTATATTTAAATTAACTGAATATATTTAATTTATTTTAAAATATTTTGTTAAACTAAAATAAAATTTGTTTATAACTCTTGTATTGAAGGATAACTTATTAAAATGTATATATATATGTATACATATCTATATATATGTATATATATATGCATACATACATATATATATATACATATATATATATATATATATATATATATATATATATATATGCATATATATATATATATATAAAAGATTAAAAAAAGAAGGATTTTTTTGGATGTCTACCATTTCACCATTTTATTTTCAATTATTTTATCTTAGTTTACAATTTATGTGTTTATATAATCTTTATTTCATTAGTTTGTATATATTTTTTATTTAAATCAAAATTACTTCTATATCTTTCTTAGAGAAGCTTGCATTCCATGGCTCCTCATTTTGCTCCATATCTTTCCTCGATATCGTAAGATGTAGCTCTGTTGATCTTTGAATGAGAAACCAAACTTTTCTTCCCATGTGCATGTGAGTCCACTTCCCTTCAAAGTTATCAGGGGCATACTCTTTCCCATTGAAATGTAAGGTGGTACTAGAGACAAAAGCTCTAATCTCTTGAGAGTGCTCCATAATAATTGAAAATCGTACATGAAAAATAATTCACAAGACTTTAGATATAATGCTTCAATAAAATAGCCAATAAGGCTTTAAAGTACAAACTGAAAGACAATATATTTTGCCCATCATACTGTAATGTGCCCAAGCTGAAAGACAATGCATTTTGCCTATCATACTGTAATGTGCCCAAGCTAAAAGACAATACATTTTGCCCATCATACTATAATGTGGCCAAGCTGTAATGTGTCCATTGATACAATTATGTGTATGTCCATTTAACAAAATCTTTGAATGGATGATCAAAAATAGCCTCAAAGGCTTTATGAGGCTCAATATATATCCATAAATTTAAAAATAATAGCCAATAAGGCTTTACACTGAGATGAGAAAAGATTTGTCCATCATTAACAATTACATTGTGCCCACTGAAACTCTGACTCTGATGTGTCATATGTCATTTGAAACTTTGCTCATAGGGTTGTGTTATGAGTGTGAAACCGCATGTGAACGTAGGGCTGACGCCGATTAGGAACTAGTCAAGAATTTTTTAGCATGGCTTTGATTGGTTGTTTTGGAGTTCTCTCCTCTATGGATAAACTAATCTATGCTAATCTAAGCTATACCAACTGTCGAATCGAAGAAAATGCAAGAAATAATTTCTTCTTCATATTCATTTTAATAGTTTACCTCCAAGACAAGAGTTATAAACAAAATTTGATTCTTTTCATATATAATTAAAGTATATTTAATTTAGCAAAAAAATTTAAACTAAATTAAATATACTTTAAATATACATTTAAACTAAAATTAATTAAAAATTAAAGATTAAATGAAAATTACAAACTAATGAAATAAAGGTTATGTAAACACATAAATTATAAACTAAGGTAAAATAATTAAAAATAAAATGGTGAAATGATAGACAAAAAAAATCCTTTATTTTTTTTCTCGTTTACGTATATATGTATACACACACACACACACACACACACACACACACATATATATATATATAATATAAATACATTATCTAAGATATTTAAACTTAAATTCAAATACACAAAACAATTATATATTAAATGTTGTGGGAATTACTATGGAACCAAAGAGCCCATAGTTGGATATTTTTGTGAAGTGTTCACAACCTAATATTGGGGGCTATCATTTTATCTTATCAAGAGGTCTAAATAGGTTCACAATGCCACCTCCTCCACCATCAAACTTTACAGAATTACAAACTCCATTATAGACTCTCATGGATGAATGGAGTACATTTTCGAATGCAGAGGCAAGTAGATTGTGTCAAAAGATTATGGTTGAGTACTTTAAGACATCATCAGTCAAGATAGACCATGAATTCAGTCAAGAGCAGGGAGGGCACAAGCAGGATCAGATGGATGCTAGTTTGGTTCAGAAACAAAGAGGACACAAGTAGGATGAAAGAGCTCCTAGTTTAGCTCAGAAGCAGCCTAGACAAGGAGCCCCACATCAAGGGTCTGCACACAAACTCTTTGAGATAGAAATAGAAGCAGATGCTAAGTTCGAACTAAAAAATGAAGAAGCAACACAACCATTGCAGCCTAAAGAAATACAAAAGATAGAGGAAGAGGAAGGACGAGCCACGGCCACGTTGGTGCAGCCTATCAAAGGAAAAGAAAGACATAAAATAGAAAAGATTAATACTACAAGGGCCATAGTTCCAAAGGCTGCTTTCACAAAAAGACAACATTCGTCCATTTAGAAAGTATAGGTAAAAGATAAAGAGGACACAACTCCAAAGGCTACTTTGAAAAAAAGGCAATGTTCCTTCGCTCAGAAACTTTACGTACAAGAGAAAGAGGAGGATAGAGAAAATATAGAGGAAGAAGAGTCAAATCAAGAGGTCAAGGAAGATCAAGATGAGCTCATGTCAATAAAGAATCTCAATTTGCATCTCAATGAGACCATCACACAAGATGATGTCAGATATATATGGGGACAAAAGCCCTATGCTGTGAATGCTCGAGATGTGGAGTCAGCAACTATTTTTACCAATAATAGGAATCTTGATATATCTTATGCGATGCAAATATTCAAGGCTTTGGTGGATGGCAAGAAACCCGTGTCTCTAATGTAGTCTTACATCCAATCATGTTCTGTCCAAATATAGGTAGCCATGACAATGGAGTTATGTTTGAAGGACCTACCCATTTTGAGGAGACTTTTAGCAAATTCTTCACACAAAGCCTTCGACAAATTCTGCATGAACAGGGTGAAGATGCAAATTCCGAGAAATTTTTGAAAGAGGCAAAGAGAAATTTCTTGCTGCATTGTAAATTTGAGCCGATTGATGGTTAGCATTATGCATATGCTTATAATGAACTTGCTAGACAAGCAAGGGACTCCAAAAGACTCACTGCAGAGAAAATTTCAAAGGTTCTTCCCTTCAATTTTTATATGGCCACAATATGTATTTTTAAGCATCCAACAAAATATTTGATTGAGTCCGAAAGACTGAATCATGATATTTTTGCAAAACATAAGATAACCTCGACATCGAAAATCCTAATGAAAGCAAGGTGGCTATGGATGACATTTGGTTCTCCAACAACACATTTGAAAAGAACTACCACAAAAGTGGACGAAGACACATTAGTCAATTTTTATACATGTTTAAGTGCATTTGTACCAAGGGGAAGTCAAGAACGGGAAGAATCTCTCACAAGCTTCAAGGTAGCGAGAGATAGATATGCTGACTACACAAGTATAATTTTTTGACCTGATGAGGTTTTTGAGGAAGTTGTGGTAGTTCTCCATGCATACGAGAAGGGTGAGGTTACTTATGAAGGTCCTTTGTTACTATCACAAAAGTCAAAGGTTGAGAAAAAAGAGGTGATAGCAAGAATGTGGAGGCCCATAAAGTATTTTCCAGATAGCTATGTAACAATGGAAACATAAAAACTCCTCAAGAAAGAATGGTTTTCTGACAGGAAGGACAAAAATCATTGCATGGAGGATTGCATCAACATACAGGTGAAACGTGATGCAGTGGATAGTGCGATTAGATATTTGCTCATAGAAAAAGATATCCAATGCAATATTTACTCTTATATTGTGACGCATATAGCCGCTTTATCCACAGCTAAGGAAAAGGCATGGGCACATAAGTGGATGAAGAATCAAGAAGATGGGGCCGAAGTAGTCACCTCATTCATGAGAGCCCAAATCCTACCACAGGTTATTGCATATGTTGAGAAGCTTATGAATGAGTATAAATTGAGAATAATAAGTGCACTCAACCACGGCTTTCAATTCAATGTGAATATCACTTCAGAATCTGGAAAGCTTGTAGCATACAGGGACATTTCAGATGAGGACTTTTTAATTGATGAAACCAGTTGGGGTAAGCCCCAAGTATTCTTTATTGATGAGGTTTCTTCCAATGATATTCACCAATTCATTGATAGAATACTATATACCACCATTAGTAGAGATGAAATTTGCAATATTGTCATTTTTGTCAATAAAGAAAACAAAGAAGAGATACATAACACTTTGGAGAAAGTTTATGCCTGTGATTTCAAGATCTACAATGGTGTGTATGCATCCAAGACAAGCAAGAGAGAATGTGGATTAAAGATCCAATGCCTCGAATCATTCCTCTTATGCATGCGGAGTCCATATCCTGACCAGTCCCTACAACATAACATAAGGGGGACTTCCAAGAGTTTGTGTCTCATGCTAGAGGAGAAAGAAATCCACAGGTCCTCTCATCATCAAGTGCACTTCAAAATCTATGAATGTCCTCCAAAAAGTGGAAGTCTTTTGATTAGTATGTTGGAATACTTACAACCGCCTAATTGGGAGGTCACCTTATTACGGATGGGATATGTTTTTGAAGATATTCTCAGAAAAGGATATTCCACTAATATCATTGAAAGAAAGGCTTGCATGGCACACTTCCACTTGCAAGCTGATCTAACTATCGGCTATGAGAAAGACGTGGAACATAAGATGATTGGAGATGATGACATGGAAGATCTTGACAGCTCCCAGGATAAAGACGAAGGTGATGCACAGATGATTGCAGACGATGACATGGATGATCTTCCTGGCTCACAAGATTATGCAAAGAAATCACGAACACATATCCTAGTATGACCCTTATACTTTTCTTTTACAAGAATTACATTTAATTATAACCTATCAATCTCATAAGATTTTGTATTTTTTACAGAGACGGCAAAGGGGAAGGAAGAAAAAATGAGTTCACGTAATTATGAAGTCAGGAAGGCCACAATATTTCCTTCAAGTTTAATCGATATGGGTATTGCTGGAAAAACTGAAAGTGAAATATTTAAGACAATAAAAGGATCACCTAACATAGAGAGTCAACTACATCCCTTATATGGGAACTCTAAAGATTTGTCTAAGCTACAAGAAATAGGAAGCAACTTTGATGTTTAGGTTGTGATTGGACAACGACCTCAATATCTATCATTTGGTGTAGAAGAGTTTCAAATCCTAAGATATCGAGGGAAAGAGGTTAATGATAAAGTTATAATGGCCGCCCTCAGGTTTGATACAAACTTTATCTTGGCTTAGTATTTATATATTGATTAAATCTAATGAGCTTATTTTCTAATGCAGTATAATGATAATGATATCTTGGTTTCCTACAAATTTTGGAAAGTGTGTATATGTCGTAGATTCCTTGGTTTCTACATGGCTCAATAATAATAAAAAGTCAATAGAAGATATTTGCACCTGGCTGCAAACTCTCAATATGGACAACATATGAGTTATCATTTTTCCATATTATGAGATGTAAGTGATACCACAACCTCATATTTACTTTTGCAAGATGTAAGATGAAGTCAAATAATAAAGATTCTTGATTGGCCATGCAAGAAACATTGGAGTTTGGTAGCTTTGGACCTATAAGCCAATAAATGCTATTTTGCTAATTCAATGCCAAGATATCATGGCAATGTGTTAGCATAAGTATACTCTTAATGCATTGTAACTTTCACGGTACACTTACTCTTAATGCATTGAAACTTTCATGGTATGTGTCTTTTGCGATGCACTTATTCATTCCCTTGTATTATATGATGGATAGGTCCACATCAAGGTTAATAAGTGCAATTAAACAAGTCACAAACTATGATGGTGACTTGCAAGAAGCAATGGACTTACAACAATGCGAGGTTGTAGAGAAAAATGATCCATACAGTTGTGGGAGGAGAGTGTGCTATAACAGAAAGTTGCTCCTCGATGAATCCTCAATGTCTACATTGAACTATATACATTTGTGGCTCATACCATTCGATTCATAATTGCTCAATATCCAATTAAAGTAATTGAGACACCCAACCTTGCATCAAAGACTCTTGAGGAAGTAGAGACTCAATATACTCCCAATCCATCATAGCCTTTAAAGGAGTCTACTCCCGAAGTATCACAATCGAGTCTAGCCACCGCAAAATTAGAGATTCAACATACCCCCGAGGAGTATAAACCCAAAGCATCAGAAGGGAGTCCACTCATGGAAGTAGAGACTCAATCTACAGCCAAAGCATCACACCATTTTGGGGAGTCTATGCCCAAAGCATCCTAGCAAAGTCCACGAGTGGAAGTAGAGACTCATTCTATGCTGCGGGCATCACACCCTCCCAAGGAGTCTATGCCCAAGGAATCACCACCTACCCCACACTCAAAAGAAGAGATTCAATATATTTCCGAAGAATCACAACCTCCACTCGATTCTACGCCTAAACCATCACAACCGACACACTTGGAAGTAGACAAATTCTATGCCCAAAGGAAGAGTCCATATAAGCATAAAGCATCAAAGCGTTGAGAGTTAGAGTCTACTTCCAAAGCATCACAACGGAGTCCACAGCAAGCATTAAAATCCACTTCATTGTGAAGCTTTATGATGGGGTTTAGCATGTACATGAGTTTTTTTTTAAGTAGAAAAATCTTTATTGGCAAGTGATGCATGTAAAAGTGCAAAGTCGCAAAACTTTGCATTTGTGATTTTGTTGCTCATATTGTTATTTTGGTTGATTTTTTTAAATGTGTGAATACATAATGGGCATTTATCATGTATACATATTGAATGTGTGACTTGTTTTCCTTGGCTCACAATGTTATTTTGGTTGATTTTATTAAATATGTGAATACATAAGGGGCATTTACTCATGTATACATAAGGGACATTTATCATGGATAGATATTAAATGTTTGATGATATAATAAATATCTCATGATAGGAATGTGATAATTATATTATTCTTGTCTTCAATCACTTTATTTCATAGCTTTAAATGTATTTAAAATCTATCGTCTCTTATGTCTCTCATATTACAGTCTTGCATCTTTTACTTCACTCAATCGATAATTCACCTCTCTGAATTTATTTAATTGGTTTCACTTTATTCGAAGTCTAACTTATTATATATAATAAACATCTCATGATGAGAATCTAATAATTATATCATTCTTGTGTTCCACCACTTTATTTTATAGATTTCAATGTACTCAAAATCTATCGCCTCATGTCTCGCATTACAGTCTTGCATCTGTTACTTCACAAATCTAGTAGTCTAGCATTCTCCAACCATCATCTTAGCGACATCTCAGCCTCTCCCAATTATTTATTCCAAATCTTTCATCTCACATGATGAGTCTGTAGTTCTATAAATCCCTCTCTAGTCGTTTGTATTCTACATCTCACCCACAACCTTTATAGCCAAACACTTCTTCCACTTTGCTCTCATTACCTTCCTCCTCTCCTCAAGCTTAGTCTGTCCATCTTGCCCATAGCCTTACAAACAAACACTTCTTCCACTTTGCTCTCATTACCTTCCTCCTCTCCTCAAGCTTAATCCTTCCATCTTGACCATAGCCTTACAGCCAAACACTTCTTCCACTTTGCTCTCATTACCTTCCTCCTCTCCTCAAGCTTACTCCTTCCATCTTGCCCATAGCGTTACTTTGGAACTCGAGTCTACTCCCATTATCACACTTGCACTCATCTCATAGCCTTGCTCTCAAGCTCTTTTTCCATCTCACCTTACTCCCTCACTATCTCTTATTCCTATGGTCCATATTCTCGTAGCTTAAAGCTTCATGGATCTTTTTGAAGTCATCAATTCCATGGAGGAAGCCATAAGCACCAACAAAGATTGGATTGCCAAGAACGAGGCGAACAGAGAGAAGAGAAGGCGACAATGAGCTCCGTTAACCCAGGATGAAAAGGACGAATTTGCTACTCAAAAGCGCCTAGAGAAGGAGGAGAGAGGGAAAATAAGTAGGTGTACTAGCAAAATAGATAGATTAATTTCATATTGGAGAGAGCGAACAGACTATCTAAGTGAGGTTACTTCACATGTGGCTCATTATGGGATATTTCCTCCCTAGGAAGCGCAAGCCATACGAAATCAAGAAAGTGCTATACAGGATAAAATTTATAATTCCTTAGTTCTGTTTGTAGTTTTAAGTACATCGACCATGATGAGATGGTCATAGCTCTTGAATGGGTTGAATCTAGGATATCAATTGCAAATATTAATGTCTTCTAGTGAGAGGCTTATTGTAACTTTTAGTGTTTATTAACACCATTATAAATATTGTGAGAGTTTGCTTAATATTGTAACTTTTGAAGGTGTTTGTTATCACCATTGTAAATATTACGAGAGTTTACAACTATTGAATCTTATCTTTTGGTGTAACTTATCTGTATCATGTTAAATTTTATAATTTTGAATTCATCTCCTTTAAAAATCTCTAAAAAAATACTTTGTTTTTATGTTTTCATATGTGCTAGAGAAGATTGCACATGATAGCTACTGGGTGAAGTACAACATCCAGGTGCATGCACTTGGGTGAGGTCCAAGCCGAAGGGTAGTGGAGCAAGGGCGACTGAGGAACGCGTGACACAACCTACAACATCTCCATAGGTTTTGGAGAGACCACCACAATCGCTGGAGCACCAAAGATCAATAGATAAAGGACATAATGAGTTGTGTGGAGGCCTTCATGGATAGCCAATCCACATAATCTGTTATGAAAATTATATTTTTCATATATCTTACTTTGGAAATTATTATTTTAGTCAAGTGTGACTATGGCTAAGTACTCCATAGGAGCGCACCAGATGTGGCACGGGTCCTAGTGGATACTTTGTGTGGTTAGTTGGGGATGCCTGACTAGCTTGACATAATTCAATTTTGGGCCCAAAGGTGGCTATGTAAAGCAAATCCCTCATTTTGGAAGAGAGGGATAATTTTGGCTCCTTGGTGCTTTTATGAAATATCATAAATACTCTAGATGAAGAAGTGTGAGCCACTCATCTAGGGGGGGAGATTATACCCAGTCTATTGTTGCTTTCATGGTGTGATTTGTGTTCTTCTTCTCCAATTGATTAAGTGGTGAATTTGTGTGGAAGAGTTTTACCTTTTGGTTTCAGTGGTATTAGAGCTTTGGTCACACTCTTGTGGAAAAATTAAAGAGAACCTCCTTCATGTGGAAATTGAAAGAGAGAGAAGTCTTGTGGAAGATTCAAGAGTACTACGTGACACATATGCAGAAACAGAGCTCATGGGGGAGAGAAAGTGTACATCGAGGGGCATTGCCATGCGTGTGTTTTGGAACCCCGTTGGCTACGCTATTCTCAAATCTCTACAGCTCTAAAGGAGTCTAAAGATCCCTTATTTCATACTAAAAAGGCTAAAGGCTCACTTTAGGCTTCGGAAATCAGCTTTGAGTTCTCAAAAAAAGAAGACGTTTTCTCCTTTTAGCGATCTACAACTCAAGTGCAAGGCCACTCCACTGACCAGCAAAGGCGTTTTTAAAAAAAAGAAAAAAAAAGAGAGCAAAGCTAAATCTAAGGAAGCTTGAATCAAGAAGGTGATTTGGAACCACAAAATCATCGTGCAATTAATTAGAGAGCAGTCGAGGACAAAGACAACTATAAGCGACATCATTGGTCACATATCTCCCACTCTAGTCTTTTCTATGTCCGATCAAAGAGCGAGATAAATGATTTCTTTTGTTTTATATTTCATACACTTAGTATCATCCGCCATCCGTTTCTTACCATACACTCAAAATCACATTTCTTCCATTTAATTTCTCATACACTTAGTACCCTTATTTTCCTTCACTTCGCTTTATTTGAATTTATTGCATTATCATGGCAAATCAGCCACAACCACCCACTCTCCAAGAGCAGTTAGATGCACTTCAGGCACAGTTGGTCGATGAGCATGAGCATAGGGAGAGATTGGAAAAGAAAATCAATGGTAAGAAAAGGAAGAGGCATGCATCTAATGATGAGTCATCCGGTGATGATTCCAAATATGATCCTATTATCTAGATAGTCAAAGCCACACTGAGAGCACAGAATTCGAGAAAGGGGAGTAAGATAAGTAGGATAGCTTTCTCATTCCAAAATTTTGATGCAAAGAAAGAAGCACACATTGTCTTGTCTTGGATCAGTCAGATAGATGATTACTTTTCAAGGGAGAGATTCTCTAAAAAAGATAAGATTAAATGTGCAACAAATCATTTAGTTGAGAGTGCTATACTTTGGAGGAACATCACTAAGCATAGTAAAAGGCGACCAAAATCTTGGAAGTCTTTTCAAAATCTAATCAAGAGATTTCCTCCCCTCACATTTCAAAGCAAAAACCAGACAATAGTGGGATACTTTCAGGCAATTTGATAAAGAAAAGATCTCCATATACACAAATAGGTTTTCGCAAACATTGATCTAGTTATAGTCCTTAGAGAAAGTGAGTGAGCGAGATCAATGAAGAAAGTATGTGGAAAGTCTAAAATCTAAGTTGAGAGCTGAGATTAACATGTTTCATCCTCGCTCACTGAACTCTGTGATTTCTCTTGCAAAATGAATTGTGAGAGGAAGAATGGGATCCCAAATGAAGGGGAAGATCTGGAATGGCCTGTACCCTTCCATTAAAAACAAGAGGTTTGATAAAAAGCCCTTCTTTAAATCTAAAAATGGTTTTGTTCCACAAAAGACAGATTCTTCTTTGAAGCCAAACGGTGGAAATTTTTAAGTGTTTCAGGTGCAACAAGGTGGGGCATATAGCAACTAAATGTCCAGGAAGAAAGAAGACCCCAACAGCGAAAGTGAACATGATCGAGGATGAAGCAGCCAAGCAAGAAAGAGGTAAGTATAATTGTCATGCTCTTCTAAAAATGAAAGGTCTGATTAATGGCAAAGAGGTTGTTATTCTACATGATGATGGTAGTACACATGATTTCATTTTGGAAAGAGCCTTAGCAAAGCTAAACCTAAGTCATTCCCATCTAACTATAAGGTCAAAGCTGCTTTTACCAAAACAAAGTATAATTGCACTTGAGAAGTCAAAAATCTTGAAATTTCAATCAAACCATACAAGGATAGATGAGACTTTCTAGTGTTACTGAGTTGATATCATCTTAGGAATGCCATGGAGACATCAATATAATCCTAAGATAGATTATGATTCACATTAAATGTGGATTGAGAAGGACAAATAAGAAATATGTCTGAAAAGTTCTATGAAACCTGAGATGTCCTTTAGTCAACCATACACAAGCCAAGAGAGCAATTAGGAAACGTGAGAAGACATATCTAATTTTGGTGAATATGGTAACGGCTACTCAGCGAAACACTAAGCCTACACACCAAAAGTGTCTTTCTCAAATTTTTGATTGTTTTTTAGAGGATTTACTGCCTGGACTACGATGTTCTCAACCTAAATATCATAAGATAGAAATCCTACAGAGCAATACTCCACCTTGCAAAGCTCCTTATAGAGTCAATGAGCTAGAGCAAAAGGAAATTCAAAAGCAAGTGGAGGAACTGATAGAGAGAGGATTGATAAGACCTAGTAATTCTCCTTATGGAGCACATGTCTTATTAGTAAAAAAGAAGAATGGAACCTATCAAATGTGTATAGACTATCGTGCACTAAACAAAATCACAATGAAGAACAAATACCCAATCCCTAGGATTGATTATCTTTTGGACAAATTGAAAGGGGCCAAGGTCTTCAATAAGATTGATCTTAAATTAAGTGCATATGGTAGAAGAGGATATATACAAGACTGCCTTTAGAACTCAAATGGCACATTACGAATTCCTAGTTATGCCTTTTGGGCTAACTAATGCTCCAGCTACTTTTAGTAGAATGATGAACCGAATCTTTCTTAAATACCAAGATAGTGTGGTGGTATTTTTCGATGATATTTTGGTGTTTAGCAAAGTCATTGAGGAGCTTAAGGAACATATGAGGCTAGTCTTTTCACTCTTGAAAGAAAATCAATTGTACATAAATCTTGAAAAGAGTAGTCTCTTTCAAGATCAAACAGAGTATTTGGGTCACATAGTATCCATCGATGGGATTCGAGTAGGTCCAAATAAGATTGAATGCATAGTCACATGGCCTAAACCTCGAGATATACACGAATTAAGATCATTCTTGGGATTGTGTAGCTTTTATAGAAAGTTTATCAAGAATTTTGCATACATTGCACATAGACTTCTTAGAAATGCTAAGCATTTCTTATGGACTGAGCATTAAGATAAATCCTTTGCAACTTTGAAAGAAGCTCTTATGCAAGCTCCTGTGTTGCAACTACCCGATTTCTCTGGACCATTCTTTGTAGTTGTAACCGATGCTAGTGGATATGGAATTGGAGCTGTGCTTATGCAAGATGGACATCCTATAGCATATGAGAGCTGAAAATTAAAACTAGTGGAATGTAATTATAGTACATATGATAAACAATTAACTGATGTTGTGCATGCATTACGAATGTGGAAACATTATTTGATGGGAGCTAAGTTTCTTATCAAAATCGATCAGCAAAGTATCAAGCATTTGTTGACCAGCCACCAGCCTAGAAAAGAAAATGTAGTTGTTGATGCTCTTACCAAAAAGCCAAGTATTAATCACATCACTGCTGTACAGACTTTGATTATTCCTATGCAACCCTAGGAACAAATATTTATGGATTTCATAATAGGTTTTCCTACTACAACGAATCAAAATGATATGGACGATAGTAGATCGCTTTAGTAAGCAAGCTTATTTCATCCCATGCAAGAAGAATGCAAGAAGACTTTAACAACTCAGCAAGCTGCATATTTACTCATCAAGCATATCTTTGTTCATCAGTGGCTTGCCAAAGGTCATAGTGTCTGATCGAGATTCAAAGTTTTGCAGTAATTTCTAGACTGCATTATTTCATAATCTAGGCACTTAGTTAGATTTCTCATCAGCTTTTCATCCAAAATCGAATGGACAAATTGAAGTCACAAATAGTACTATTCATGACATGTTAAGAGCTTATGTGGGAAGTCAACCAAAGACTTGGGACAATTATCTTCACCTCTTACAGTTTGCTTATAATAATACTCCTCATTATGCAACTAGAAGAGCAACCTTTGAGATCATCTATGGGAAGGTTTTACCTATTCCTATCACACGATTGACCCATAGAGTGGAGGCACCAAATGCATTTACCCATGACTATCAAAATATTCTCAAAGAGGTTCGAGAAGCCATTGCAATCACTCAAGAGAAGTACACAAAACAAGCTAATAAGAAACAAAAACACATGCTTTTTAAAGAAGGTGATTATGTACTTCGGATTGAGAAAGGAAGATTGAAGAGTGTTGAGTACCAATGGGCAAGATCTCTTTCTTGATCTTCATGTCGATCTTCAATAACTAATTGTACAGTGCATTGCTCAAGGAGACGACGGGTGGGATGATACACCATGGATGATTCAAGGTGAAGAACTAGTGATATGCTAGGAGGACTTTGATTTCAATTCTACTCATTGTGCGATGATCAAGCTACTTGCTGCTTCGAAGGTAATTAAAAGTGTGTCCTTCTTCAAAGGGTGGGATGCTCCCCAAGCTGGGGAGATTTGGCGCAACTGCCTATTAATTCCTGTGGATAAGCTCATCTTGAATGGTTTATTCTCAATCTCACTACAAAGGTTTTTAGGGCTCGACTATGGTTGGTAGTGTTTCGACCAAGGAATCCCTTTGTACCTAATCAACCCTTTGTGCCTAATTTTGAGCTTCAAGTTGTAACTCTTTTTGGTCTAAAGATAAACTATCAACAAAGGATTGCAAGTTTATTTGGTGCTGAATGTTTGGCTCAAGTATTGAATTCTCCCCACCCTCTCCTTCTACCTATCTTGGACTACTGAGAAACTTGGGATGTCTAGATTTTAGTCTTAGTGTGATGACATCTTGGATCCTTCAATTTGATGGAGCTTACAAACCTTCAACCAAGGCTGCTGGCATGGGTGTGAAGCTCACTTCACTGGGGTGGTGAGGAGTATTGTTATAGCAAGTCTGCACTTGCAAGTACTTGCAACCAAGTTGAGTACTCGGCACTCATTTTTGGGCTACAAAAGGCACAAGAACATCACGTCAAGCAACTTGAGGTGCAAGGAGATTCCCAACTAGTGTGTGAACAAGTTAGTGGAAGGTGGAAGGTGCGGAGCAAAGGCTTGGTTTCATGACATCAACAAGCATTGGAACTTTGCAACCAATTTGAAGAGGTGAAAATTCAGCATATCCCTTGAGCTCAAAATATAGTTGCTGATTTCTTGGCACAAGAAGCTTGTATTTAACCACGCATGAAGCGAGTGGAAGCACTGCCCCAACAAAGCTGCAAGCCATGAATGGGTGATCATTTGTAAGGAATGCAAAGGTTGTGGTCATCATGAAACTAAGTGTTGGGCATATTTGATACGAGTTTACTGACTTCAGAAGATCATCAGAAAGGTCCTCAAGGACATTGCTCAAAAGAAGGATGCCAGACTGCACACCCCTTGAAGAAATAGCATGGCGACTACAAGAACTGGAAGAAGCTGAAGGTGATGTGTAAGCTCTCCAATTGTTGACATTTGTCATGGCATTTTTGTTTGCCTTGATGAACAACCTCATGCAACGCCATGTCTCTAACCCTCGCTTGTAAAAATGGACGTGATATCATGAGGGTTGGTCCTTTTAAGATTATCTATGAGCGATTCTATGCTAAAGATTCTTCCCATGTAGTATTTCACAATACACCAGTCATGCCCTACCCTGCCTATGTATGCTTTGTGGATGTATCTTCACCTGATTTTCAGTTTAAGCTTCCTCTTTCTATTATTTGTCAATAGATAAGCCTCATTTCTCCTCTCTCTTTTCCATTTTCCAAGCATGGCTGACATTCCCATGTTCTGTGGATGGGTTGAAGAAAATCCAAATGAGTATCTTGTGGCCTTCAAGCACTGTTGTGTTTCTCTCAACTTTCTTACTGAAGATAGATGGCTGTTGGTTCTTCCCACATTTCTGGAGGGTTTGGCTCAAGTGTGGTATGAGAAGCAGGCCAACGACATTTGCCAAAGCTGGCCAAGGTTGACAGTAGCAATGATTGAGTATTTCAGCAAAGAAGAGGAGTCGGATAATGTGTACCTGCAGGTGGCAAACTTGTCAGAAGGTGAGACGGCACATCGACATGTGGATCGAGCAGCCGTGCTCCTAGACCATTTAATTCCCACACAGGAGGACAATGCCATATCGAGCTAGAATGACTCAGCATGTGCTAGGCTACCTTGTAGCAGAAGCAAGTGACGAATTCCACCTCAAGATTAAATGGGAGAATCCAGAAACTATGGTGCTAGCACATGAGATTGCTCAAAAGTTTAATAAAGTTCAATCTGACCCCGCTTCAAAGAAGACGATTGTCCCTCTGCAACCCCCTCAATTCTTGCAACAACAACCTGGGGGGTCTAACTCAGGGGCATACCCCACCCCTCATCAGGGATGTATCCACCGCCTCCACCTCAAATGTATGGTCCTCCCTTAGATGCTTACCCTCAACAAGGAGTATATCCTCAACCTCAGCCTCAAAAATTTCCCCAGCCTTGCCCACGAGCCCCCCTCTTTTCTACTCCCTTAGCCCCTCTAGCTAAAGAGGCCCCTCTTGCAAAAGAACCCGGAGTCAATGACCTAGCCAAGGCCCTAAATGATCTTTGGCTTGAGATGGTGGGCATCAAAAATCAATCCAATCACCCTCTAAGAGAACGTGCCAATGTTGTGTGAAGAATTCGGGACATGAGTATTTTGCAAACCTGCAACGTACTTGCTCAAGTCAAACTACCACTTAAGTTCCTTGAGATGTGCACAGTCCTTTACTCCTCAATGGCTCCAAGGCTCGGGCTCAATATCTTAATAAGTGTGTTGATAGATCCGATAGCAGCAACCAGCAGTAAGGAAAAGGGACTGAAATCTTCTCTATAACTCAAGTATCTTAGGACCTTGGACCAAGGAAAAAAGTTCATCCTCATTAGCAGAACATATCGAGCAGTGTGATGTTCTTACTCCTCTTGTTTAAATCTGTGCTTAGTGAATAGGTGTCCAAGTGGTGGTAGTGCCTTGATCAAACATCAAAAACCTAGTTATCGAGTCATGGCACAAGTATACCAAGGAGCACAAGGTTCCCATTCATATTTATCTAGCTATTAGCAAGACCAATGTTATAGCTATTATCTATTATCCAGCTATTAGCTATTAGCTATTAATGCAATCACAAGGTTCCCAATCATAGTCATCCAGCTATTAGCAAGACTAATGTCCCTCTTCCATGGCTCTCTCCCCTTGCCATCACCCAGGAAATCACCAAAAGATCCTCTCTTTTTACTAGACCTCCCCACTATAAGTGTGGTAGTACTAATGTCCTTAAGTGTTAAGCTTGGTCCTTGTATCAATTTTAGCTTATCCCATCAGCCAAGGGAGGCGTTTATTTTTTAACTTGATAGCCCCAAGGATTTCAAAGGTCACAAGGACAAAATTGTCATTATACATTCTCTAATAATTCGTCCTTTTTAAGGCAATTTAAGGGCCCGGGACCTACTTGCTTATCAAGCAACCACTTCAAGTTAAGACCTTCTAGTCTTATGTAAGAACACCCCAAGTTTTTAATGATAGAAGGGAACCCTAGTCCACTATTCTCTAGAAGAAAACATGTCTAAAGAAATAAAGAAATGTTAACTGAAAAAATCGAATGGAACATAAGCCAAGATCCTCCTAAATATAAACCCATATAATGAATAGTTTTTAGCAAATAAACTACTGCTAATCTGAAATGAAGAATCAATAAAGAGACTCTAAAATGCCTAAGTCTTTATCCCAAAAAGGCCTCTTAAGTCCATATCCCATAAAAAGTAAATTCTTCTTATGAAGTAATAAAGGCACTCTAAAAGGTTCAAAAATTTCCCCCGAAAAGGCCTCTTACATCTATATCCCATAAAAAATAAATTCCTTTTTTCGAAGGGGATACCTAGCTCCCAACTTTTGTCTAGTAATAAAGTACGACCAAGGATGTCATTATGAAATAAGTACTCGTGTAAGGATACGAATCCATGCATCTTAATTACCACCGGGGCTTTAAACGTCTTCTTCTCCTCGAAAAAAAACCTTTAAAATTCTTGAGAGAAATCTGAATATTTCCCAAAGAACTCCTTCTCATGTTATGTAGAATAATACAGGGTTATCTTATTGTGGTAGGTAGCCTAGAAGGAAGTTTTCCTTTTCTAAGCCCTCGTTAATCCATGTGTCATGATTATAGGCATTGATCTTTATGAAGATCCAAGGGTTTGAAATGTGCTTTCTAGAAAAGCAAAACTTTTGTGACCTCTCCTTAAGCCACGTGTACAATTTTAGGCCCTTGATGTTAGATTGATCTAAAGGACTAAAACACTCCTTCCAAATTTGACCCTTTATTCATTCTTCCCACATCTATTATAAAGGGGGGAGATAATTGCATATTTTCTTTCTTGCCATCACTTGATTGCATAATTGTTGGACAAAGCTCACGACCTTGCTACTGAAACTCCAATTGGATAATTCAAGTCCAATTTGGAGTTAGCCCCTCCCTTGTGCTCCATATGACTAATATAAGACCACCTCTAAGGAGGACTTCATTCATTCAATGACTTCGCAGTCGCCCTCTAAATGATCAAAATGAGGTAAAGCTTGAAGATACGTTTTATACTCGATTAATTTTTTCGTGCCTCTAGTTGGGTAGGTGCTGGTCTTTTGTTGACCAGATCCCCTCGACAAAACCGAGCCATGATGAAAGGACTGCCTACCACAACCTAGTTCTATTATAGGCATGCCAATCCTAACTCACTAGAGTTGGATCTCATCATGAGTAGGCCTCTATTTTTCATGTCTAGGTCTCAACCATTATTTCTAACAATGTGTGAATGCTTGTGAAGAGGGGTAATGATGTGACTATGTGCCGCCCTTCAAACAAGCTGTAGAATTCATAACCAAACAAACAACAAAGCTTGTCAACAATAAGAAGTAAAAAGTAGTGCTTAGTAGGGGGAATGCATACCCGTTGTATTGCAAGCAAAGAGCGTGCTCCTTGGCCAATGCTTACCATTGGACTATAAAAGAACTGTCCAATGAGGCTGTGAGTTGAGCCTAGCAACAACTAATAGTTGGTTCATAGCTTCGGGGTCAATCAAAGAAGGCACACATTGGCCATCTTGGTGTCCACTCTAGGCACTCTGCCTTCTGAACAAAATCCTCACTCGCATGTTATCATTGCATATATAGCACGAGGTCAATGGGGGGAGGGGGTTCCCGTAGCTTGTGTCCTAACGAGCAGAGGTAGCTCTTCTCTAAATGTTCCAAGCACTCACTTTGCATCATCACACTACAGATTCGATACACAAGACTCTGTCTCGATCAATAGAGGCTAACCCTGGCCAAGCTCACAACAATCGTTGTCCTTTAGCATAAGAAAATGCCAGATGCAGCTTAGCACATGGAAGTCAATGGAGCCAAGGACCTCTAGACCATGGTATACAAAGTTAACGAAATCACCATCTTACTAAGGGAGAGCTGCACATATAATCTCAAGTGTTCATAATGTTTCCAATCATAGTAATGAGGATGTGTATGCCAACGAAGCTAGGTGCTTATTGCTTCGCACTTCAACCTTTTCTGAGGCTGAGTAGGGATTGTTCTTTCCTGGTCCTTTGTCTTCTGTAGATGAGCTATTCTATATCCAAACAACAAGAGCTAAGTGGTAAAATGACCCACTCAGATGGGTCCTCTAATTGTAGGTCTACTAGTCATTCTAAGGCAGAGAGGCTTGAAGTGATTCTAGCATAAGAGGGATATGTCGTATTCTATCATGGATACTTAGGTCATTGCATGAGAGAGAACCCAGTTTTGAAAACATAAGTGTAACTCTATTCACCACAGAGCTACCATGACGAAAATACTTCCAAACAAAAAATTATAACATAGTATGCTCTCCAAAAGCATCAATAAGTGTATAGCGTGCACTCAGCCTGGCGTGAAGGGCCAACCACGTAGGATATGTATATGCTCCAAACTATGTCAAGACAAAGAAATGAGCAAGCACTTGAGCCAATAAGGCAAGACGTACTATCAACTCATAGTGGAACTATTACGTGAAGAGCATTTTGTATGTAAGAGCCCCCGTGATGCTAAACATATACTTCCATGGCAAACTAGTTTTCTAGTCTGGCCATAGATTTGATTGAGTCAAATCATGGAGAAACGAGTCATAGAGAAAAGGCAGAGAGTTTTGATGCCTTGAACAGCACCCATAAAACCTCAGGCGATTGGATGTATAGTATGACTACCTAGGGTCTCCAAAGTCATGTTCCCCATGGCACGTTGCCTTACTACTCTGCTTGAGTATGAAGCTGTTCCACTATCCAGGTCTCTCAAAGTCAAGCTCCTTGGTTCACAAAGCTACCTAACAAGGACGAAGAAGAGAAGCACATCCTTCAAAGCCCAAAGCATGTGCCTCGAACTGCACACACTCCTAGTGCAAAACAAGGTGGGGATCCCGCTAAGGCCCTGCTTTGGAGTGACATTATAAGTTTAAGTGTAAATTAGCTCCATAAATATTTCCAATAACTTGTAAAAGGGAAACGATGGGTGTAAATTGGAAGGAAAGGAAAAGAGAAGAAGTACTTGAAGGTGAAGGAATATGGGGAAACGTCAATGAGTGAAAGAGAGGAGGTATGTGGTGGATGGACCATTAGATAAAAGTGGGGACGTGCCTATTTTGGCAAGAGTAATATAAAGGTGGTGTCATACAAGAGACAAAGAGAGCCTCTATCTTTAGATAGAAATACCTAACAAAACACAAGAACATTTAGGACCTCCACAAGAAAACAAAAACCTTAAACCCTAAGCACATTAGAAGCTCTTAAACTACTACTAACGCACACTTAAAGCTCAATGCATGGTCAAATTGACCAAATGAGCTAACTTCAAAACTATGGACCTAAAAATCAAGACATCTCTTAGGACCCTTGCAAGGACCAAAAACATGTACATAGTCTCCCTCATTCTCCCTGGGTTTTCCCGCGTCTTCTCCTAAAAGCTCCATTGTCCAAGGTCATTTTCGTTTGTACCAAAGCTTTTAATCTCCTCACCAGCTGCATGTTATCCTAGCCATCCTGCAAGTGGTCCTCCTCTGATCTTATTGTTGCAACCACATATTTCCAATCATTATAATAACCGTTTTATCAATACCTCCCAAACAATGCAAAGTGTCTAAGTACAAATATATTTCAGTGGTGGCCAATCAGCAAATATTCCCCTTTATCTCTTTATTTAAGGAATGGTTCCTTAGTCCTATATGAGGATGAAGCACAACCCTTCCCAAGGAAATCGAGCAGCATGAGTCCCCAAGGGGGTTTTATTGATCAACTCATCAAGTATCAGGAAGACCCAATAAAATATAAATAATAAGGGTCCCCAAATGGGTGACAAATACCAATAAAGCACCCCAAGTTTTCATGTAAAATGCTTTCACGAACGTTTAATGGTGCATACCCTAAAATAACAAGGGATCCCGAGGGGAATTTACAAATTCTCATAGTAAACATGAACGGCCAAATTATTTCATGAAGTGAAGACCACCCACTCCGAGAGGGTAAAGTGGCATCCATACACGGATGATTTAAGTTATTTTCATTAAGAAGCTAATCTTTTAGATTGGTATCAAAAGTTTGTATGCCATAATAAAAATAAATGTTTGAAACATTCGTCAGGATTTGAAACATTTATCCAAAATAAAATTTAAGTTTCATCAAGATTTACATTTTTTCCTTCAAAATTCAAAAGAAAATACATAAAAAAGTACTACATTCCACCAAGATTGTGAAACTTAAAAAATGAGCTTGGAAACTTTTGCCAAGATTTTATATTAATGTATGAGAATAGCTTCGATAAAAACATCCCTACATCCATATCCCCTCAGTGTCACTGTGGCCTATCAATTATAGGCACACCCAAGGTTTACAAAGGTCCTCGAGGGATGCATTGTGTGTGTTGTTGTTGTTGTTGTTGGGGTGTGTGTGTGTGTGTGTGTGTGTGTGTGTGGGGCTACCTTCTGAATCTTTTCTTCATTCTCTCTATCATGCACAATAATGAGGAGTTTGTATTTATTTTATGGGATGCATGATGAATTCATCTTCTCTGCGTGCCTAGTCATCAGTGGCAGTTGGTGATCACAAATTGGATTCCTTTGTCTTTCTTGGTAAAGGTTTTTATTACGCATACACTTTATCAGTTAGTCAATATGGCTAGTGTACATAGTGTAGGTTTTTTTACTTATGTAATGCCTTGGGGTCCCCTTTTTGACCCAGCCAAAGCTCTCATGCATTTTTGTCACATATGGGTCACTCTCAAGGCCTTGTCAGTTCCTCTACTCTCACATCTGTCCTCTATTGCAGCTTTGTTGGGGAGAGTGTTGTATCTTCCTAAGATTTTTTGGTTTTGAGTAGGGACATCCGATTTTGTGTCTTGTGGGATATGGAAGAGCCCATTCCTTCGTGTTTAGATATTGATTATGGGTTTCCACATCCTTTTTGCATTCTCTTAAATTTTGCATCCTTCCCGAATGCGTGTCAAACAAATTGGTCATTTTGCTCAGAGTTGCCCCTCAGCCTCACGTCAATCTAATCTTATTAAGGGCACCTTAATAAAAGAAGAAGTAGAGGGACGAATAGAGCTTTGACATAAGTTCTTTGAGAGATTTTCATGGGTGGAAAAAAAACGTGAAGACAGATGAACATATTAATCAAAGTGGAATGAAGATAGTTTGCTAGATCGTGACGGGAATGCATTCTTTGAGAGCATGAAAGAAGTGAAAAGTTGTGGAAGAGAGAGAAACTGAGAGGGATGGTTTAGAGGTCAAAATTATAGGCCAAATGATTGAACGAGAATGAAAATCTAAGCATAGTGCTACTTAGAGGATAGTTTGGATGGGGGGAAAACAAGGAAGCCTGACATGTTCAGGCCAGGCATGGCAATGGCAATGTTTCATTGTGAAAGACCAATGACATTTTTTTAGGTGTTTTGGGAAAAAGGTGGAATTTTCCCTAGAATTGGGGAGCCTTTGTTACAAAGCAGTCCACATGGAATAATCTCTTGGATGGGTTTCGTATTCCCCTATCCATGCCTTGATATTTTTGTAATTCTCTAAAGGCCACTTTTTTGTCCAAAATTTTTGTAATAAAATGACGATGGAGTATTATGTGATTGCATGGATATCTAATTTCTATTTTTATATGGTTTCCTAATAAATTATGGAATGGAATCTATTATGAAGGAATGAATTTCAAGAATTCTTAGTTGAACATAATCCAATCGTACCTCATAGGAATACTTTTAAGTTGTTGAGTTTGAGAATGATGATAGTAGAGCGTCCAAGGTTTCAAAAGTAAAGTACGTGTGTGTTTGTATATGTTCCAATGGGATGTAGAATGAAAAGAATTAGTATTTACTTGTTAGTAAAGGATTCAGGAGAAAATAAAGGAAAATCCGAGAGCGTGTTAGCACCACATTTGTTGGAATCTAAACTATGGTTTCGGACTAGTTTTGTATTTATGGCAGTAGTTTACAGCTTTTCTCTTTCATAAACACAATGTGCACCGATGAATGAAAATGATTCAATTGGGTTGTATTAGAGGTTAACATAACTAAAAGCTAATGTTTTACTGAACACTAACTCTTGAAATCAGGATTCAGGCTGTTTTTTGGCTTGCCACTTTTAAAGTGGAAGCCTAAGGAACGATGGCTAAGCTTGGCAAAGTGAAATTGGAAGCTCTTTATTTTTAATTTTTAATTTCCACGTGTCCTCTCGTACTCTCTCTCTCTCAACTTAAAGCTAAATTTCTATTTATGCCCCCATCATTTTCTCCCCTTTTCTCTCTCTCTTTTCTTCTTCTTTTTCTTTTGGTGCTTCTTCTTCTCACCTTTCAATTTGCCAGGGCAGGCCTCTTGAATGTATTCAACTTGTTCTAGTGGTGGAAGTCATCTAGATTTGGTGGAACTCATCTAGATTTGTTGCTTTTTTTAGGCCGACAAACTTTTTGGAGGGAGAGAGCAAGAAGTGGGTATAATATGATTAAAGTATAGAAGAATAGACACACCGAAGGATTTGCTTATTTGCACTACGCAATATCCTTTGCCGAGATAGATTATCCCCGAGTGCTCTCATTGATCTTCGCGCTTGTAATGCAGAGGATTTGGTGCATGAATGTATATAAGAGCATGCCATGTGTGGCACAGGCATGTACAATCGAATTTATGTTCCAAGCCAGAGCTGCGTTAAGGGGCTCTTACATGAAGGTTTGTTTGTACGTTCATGGGTTGGGGACCAAGTGAGTGCAATGCTTTGCGTGGATTGTACACTCACAACTTAGTGATTGCGAACTCTAGTGATCTGCGGCTGCCAAATCTTAAACTAACTACCGGCCAACCTAAAGTGCCTTGCAACAATGCATAGCACGTTTTATTTGGTTGCACAGTTTTGATCAATTAATTCACTCGACCTAGGTTTTCCCAAAAGAATATCGTAAATCTCTCCATGAGCTGAAAGTATGCTAATCCATACATTCCCTGTTTTTGTGCTGGACTAAGTGACATATGGCCGCCTCAAACTCATGAATCCACGTCATGTGCAAAGGTCACATGCTTATTCTTTTTACTAATACTTTAAAGATCCTGGGATTTTCACATCATAGTTTACCACGGTGACTTTTTATGACGATACCATTGCTTCGAACACAAATAATTTTTGAATCTTGATGCCCCCATGGCGTGAAATACCCCTGATTTATCAAAGGGGTGTGAGTTTCACAGCTGCAAGGGATGCCCAATATTCTCAGATTCGTAAGAATGGGCCAACATAAAATTATATTTAAAAATATCACTAGTAAATATTGGACCCCACAATATTGCAACAAGAAAGGAATGTGAAGGATACATCTCAAATCATTGGCTCTTCTCAACCCTCGTGCAGGATTTTTTATTGATTAGGCCTTCTACAAGGATTGATTGCTTTCACTAGCAATCACTATAAATAGCCTCAAGTGTTGAAGAACTGGAAGGAAAGCATGAAGCTTGAACACGAAATGAGAATGCTTGCTTGCTTATGGAATGAAGAAAGGTGAGGTCCATATGTAGGCACCTCTTACATGAGCCACCAAGCTCCACAATCATCTCCTCAATCATCTCAATCATACTATGTGGCATCTACCACCACCTAACAGTGCTTATGGACACCTAACTATGCCTCTAGCACACACACATAGAAACCAAGGTGTACCTGGGGCATACACCTTGAGATATCCCATCATACCCCCTCTCAAGGGAATGCCTCAGGCTATGTCAAGGATACATCTAGTCTCATAGTTTCTCATGCCATCTCATGGTGGTCGAGGATAAATCTATGGCTAGGTTCTCATCCTAGCAAGGGGTTCCCAAGGGTGTGAAGTAAACAAAAGGGATACATAAGACCTTCCAATGGTTATCTCCCATGCATGTACATGCACACAATGTCTGCAGGAGGTACCATGGAGCAAAACACATACACATGGCCTACATCATATAGTGACCAAAGGAAATGATGCTTCCACTTGCATGCTTCATAAAGGTGGCTAAATGAAAGTATTCCAAGCAAATCCAGATATAGCAACTTAAAGAAAAGTTGTAGCCATAGTTGTACTGATGCTATTCAACACTTTAAAACATCATAAATGCTAAAGTAGCATCTAATGTAGCATCAAACTCATTGTCAAAACTGTCCAAAACAGAGGCTTGAACTTGAAGGGCTTATATCTCACTCTTCAAAGCAAAGAAAAGAGGGCTTTCTAGGTAGAAACAAAGCTGATATACCAGAGAAGAGCCATTGAGGAGGAGAGGCGAAATGCCGCATCACGTCGCCATAGCTAGCAGCTTGAAAGTCGACTGGTTTTTAGCTGTTTCTCCCTCCCTGGTGAGCCATTTCCCTTCAAATCTCGACGGGAGCTAGCTCATACTGTTGTGCAAGCTTGGCTCAGAGGAATTTTGGAATGGCTGCTTCAACAAGTCGCATTGCAAGAAAAGGCGTCAGGAGGAAGATGACTATTGCCCAGTTTCGTGGGCAGCATTCTCTAATTCCTCTGACGTGGAAGTTCGCCCATACACGAGGAGTCTACAGCTCAGAGGATTTTGAGAATGACGGAAAGACGAGGGAGAACAAGCTCTCTTAAGTTTGGGGAAGAAATGGTGAAGATGAAGAAGAAGAAGATGGAGAAGAAGAAGATGATGACATGGCATAAATGGGCTCAAGGAGGATCATAGTGCTCTGATACCATGTTGAAGAACTGGAAGGAAAGCATGAAGCTTGAACACGAAATGAGAATGCTTGCTTGCTTATGGAATGAAGAAAGGTGAGGTCCATATGTAGGCACCTCTTACATGAGCCACCAAGCTCCACAATCATCTCCTCAATCATCTCCTAGATTCTCTCAATCATCCTATGTGGCATCTACCACCACCTAACAGTGCTTATGGGCACCTAACTGTGCCTCTAGCACACACACATAGAAACCAAGGTGTGCCTGGGGCATACACCTTGAGATATCCCATCATCAAGAATACCTCCCGTCGTTGAAATCATGGGAAACTCTTCCCCTTTTACAATCTTTGAAACTACTATGAGCATTAGCTATCACCACACAAGAGGATTGTTTTTTTAATGGACAGGTGAGTTTTCACAGGCTGAATCGAGCAGCACAAAATAAAGCATCAGCTTTTCCATATGTCCACATTTTTCGTTTGTTCATCTACCATATCCTGCGATGGTGACCTTTACTTATACACAGATCTAAATCTCAGTAAATCTTGGCATTGCTTTCAGAATCAATTTTATCAGCTGCAACAAATGCACCTCACCATTAATTCCAATCTAGGAGTGCCCACATTCTTCTTTGCCCCTCAAGCCTGCATTTCTTTCCTTAACGTTGCTACATCATCCCACCTGCCAGCTGCAGCATATATATTAGAAAGAAGCACGTACGCTCCTGACTTGTTGGGTTCCAGTTTAATAACATTTTCAAAGGCATATCTCCCTAACTCTACGTTTTGATGTACTTTACAGGCACTAAGCAAGGCCATCCATACAGCAACGTCAGGTTGAATCTCCATTCTGTTAATCAAATCCTGGGCCTCAACTAGGTGGCCCCAACGACCAAGAAGGTCAACCATACAAGCAAAGTGCTCTACCGTTGCTCTGATGCCATGATCTTGACTCATGGAATCGAATATGATGCGCCCTTCGTCAAGCAGCCCTGCATGGCTGCATGCAAAGAGGACAGAAGTGAAGGTGACCTCAGTTGGCTTGATGCCCTTATGTTTCATTTGTTTAAACAACTTAATTGCCTCTTTCCAGTGTCCATGCTGGGCATATCCTGAAATCAACGCATTCCAAGAGACCACATTTTTGTCAGGCATTTTTTTAAATACTTGCTCTGCATCCTCTATGCTTCCACTTTTTGCATACATGTCTATAAGAATGCTTCCTACAAAAACATCAGACTCAAATCCCTCTTCCTTAATGCGTGCATGGACCTGCTTGCCTTCTTCCAAGGCTTCCAGGCTTGCACAGGCTTTGATGATGCTTGCAAATGTGACCTCATTTGGCTTAACACTTTCAGAAGACATTTGTTTGAACAGGGCTAGAGCCTTCTTGCCATGTCCATGCTGACAATATCCTGCAATCATTGCATTCCAAGCCACAACATTTCGCTCACGCATTTCATTGAACACTTGCCTTGCCTCCTGTACAGACCCACACTTGGCATACATATCAACAAGTGTGCTCCCCACAAATACATCTGTATCAAAACCTTGCTTCTTTACTTCAGCATGGATTTTCCTTCCTTCCTCCAAATCTGCAAGGCTGGAGCAGGCTT
Source organism: Dipteris shenzhenensis (assembly GCF_047967505.1). NCBI lineage: Eukaryota > Viridiplantae > Streptophyta > Polypodiopsida > Gleicheniales > Dipteridaceae > Dipteris > Dipteris shenzhenensis. The sequence goes on from NC_141622.1 coordinate 36,269,986, forward strand.
TGAGGATGCTCAGATACGTGACTCTATTGGGCTTCACATGTTCTTGTTCCATTTGTTTGAAAAGATCAAGTGCCTCCCTTCCAAACCCATGCTCGGCATATCCTGCAATCATTGTGGTCCAAGAGACCACATTGCGTTCACGCATCAGCTTGAACACACCCCATGCATCTTGTATGTCCCCACATTTTGCATACAAGTCAACAAGGGTGCTTGCCACAATAACATTTCTTTCAAACCCTTTTTTCTTCAAAATAGTATGGATCTGCTTACCCTGTTCCAAATCTCCCAGGTTTATGCATGCTTTAAGGACGCTAACAAATGTGATAGGGTCAGGCATTGCATCTTCATATTGCATTTTTTTGAATAGTGCAAGGGCTTCTTTCCCTTGCCCATGTTTAACATGTGCGGAAATCATTATATTCCATGAAAACACATTATGCTTAGGCATTTTATCAAATACCTGTTGTGCATTGTACACACTACCACACTTTGTATACATGTCTACTACAGTGTTCATCAAAAATATGTTTGATCCCAATTTACTTGAGACAATTCGTGCATGAACCCGCTTGCCCTCTGCAAGTAATTTCAATCTCATGCATTCTTTCAAAAGTCTAGCATAAGTATTTTCAGAAGGCCACGTGTGCTGCTCAACCATAAGGTCCACAATCTCCAGGGCTTCCTTTATATTACCTCTGTCGCATTGCTGCATCACCTTGACTTCAAGCCTATCCAATTGAACAAACACATTCTGATTGGAATTTTGTATATATAATATGAGGTATGGATTGCTGACACATCAAAGAAAATGTACACAAAACCTTTTGGAGTTTTTGCCTGCTCCTCGGTCAGAGCTAACAATTGGACTATAGTACAATCTTGACCCAAAGCTTGATCGAGTCGGGACTGATACGTTGAAGAATTCATGGCTTGAGGATTGGCTGAAGTTCTTGTGTGTGGGTATGATGAATGTAGACATTGCTACATTGATAGCAATGTCTACATTCATACCCAAACACAATAATTTCTGCCAATCCTCAAGCCATGAATTATTCAACATCTTCTGATAATCGTACTTTGGCTTTATCTATAAAAAGCAACATACTGTTCAGCTTCCTAGCCAAGGTAGCTTTTGTTACAACAGAACACAACGTGCCATACAGAAATCTCAAAAAAGCTTATCCATATGAGCTAGAGAAAATGACAGATTTACCTGACAGAGTTTGTTGTTCCACCATTGTAATGGGTCCATGAACAAGCACTTCCACAGCTCCTCAACTGTTAAGCCAAAACCACATAATGACGAAGACATTTTAATTCTCTCTCATTCTCTCAGAATTTTTGGATAGTGGTGTCTGTCTAATCCCATAGACCCTGAAGGGTACTTTAATGCAATCATCTCTCTCTCTCTCTCTCTCTCTCTCTCTCTCATATGCTATGCACTGAGTTCATTGCATATGGGATTAACCTCCTAGCCCCGATCTTAGGAAAGCTCTATGATTAAGCTGTTTGTTTGGAGTTTCCACGCACGTGGATCATTAACACTATCTCACCCATCCACAAGACACGGGATCCCATGAACCCGGAGAACTACAGGACCATTATGATTGGACATGTCATGTCCAAGGTTTATGCATCAATACTTGATTCCGAGGTTAGCAGATTTGCAGAGTGTCGAGGACTTAGAGCAACACGACAGGCCGGATTCTGGCGTGATCATGAAACCATGGACCACATTCTCACGCTCAAGGGGCACGGAAGCAAAGGGTTTATTGTTGCTTTGTGGATTTTCGCAAGGCATTTGACACGGTTTCGAGAGCCCGCCTCATATGGCACCTACAGGACATGGGTTATGACCAAAAGATCATTTGGGCTGTCATGGCACTTTACGAGAGAGTTTCAGGCAAAGTCCAGGCAGAGTCCAGGCAGGATCCGAGTGGACAGACGAGATCATGAGCACTATAGGGGTCAAACAAGGATGTCCTTTATCGCCTACCTTGTTTGGCCTCTACATTGACGAGCTTGAGACAGTGATGCAAACACAGGTCTCTTGCAGGCACGCTGATCCGGATATTGCTCTACGCAAATGACGTGGCTCTCTTGTCTTCCTAAGCAGAGGGACTCCAGAGACACCTTGACGCACTACAATCCTTTGTGACTCACGATTTGAAGGTCAACCTGGGTAAAACCAAGGTCATGATCTTCAATACATCTCGAGCCATCATGCGCCAGGAGCAGTTCAAATTTGATGGGTCACCAGTTGAGATAGTTTCATCATACACTTATCTTGGGGTTATCTTTTTTGGACCCATCTTCACTATGAGACCTGTGATGCAGGTACGCTTGAGCAGAGGGTATGCTTCATTGGCCAGACTAGAGAGGCAGTGCTTCCGCTCGCACTTTCAGGATCCACGTACCAAGGGGTTGCTTTGTGACTCCTTGGTTCGCCCAGCGGGGATGTACGGCAGTCCATGTTGGGGACCAGACTTGTCGGATACAGAGTGGGCCCGTGTGGAGCGGCTACAAGTTCTCATGTTATCATGGATGATTCATGGTAAGCCATCCGTTCCTCACAAGATCATTCAAGCTAAGTTTGGGTCACCTCCTTTGTAATGAAGGCCAAGTTAGTGAGGGTTAGTTCTGATTTGGCCTAGGGGATTTTTAGGCCTAGAGAAGGGCAAAAAGGAGATATAGTAGAGAGAGACTATATAAGTCCACCTCCACACTTTTGTACGGACATTTTGATGTGACATCTAATCCTATCTACTCTCCCTTCCTACGCTCACTCACTCTCTCTCTCTCTCTTCCCTATTCCCTCTCTTTCCTACCTCATCCTCTCTCTCCTACCCCTTCTCCTCCCTTCTCCCCCTATCTCTCTTCCCTTCTGCTAGTCTATCCCCCTTCTCCAAATCTGCCCCTATTGATATCAGAGCTCCGACCCTGGCACCTGATGTTTTTCCTTTCCATCTCTTGGGATTCAGTTGCACTGCAACGCTGCAAGCCATGATTGCCGCATAGCTTCCCAAGCGACAAGCCTTTTGGTAGCAACGAACCTAGGCCACCTGCACTTAGGCGTCAGCTCAATCAACCAGTTGCAGCCATGACTCACAGTCGCACCCTGAAGCAAGACAACCTTAGCGACCTACATACACAAGGAATAGCAAGAGTAATAGATACTATAGACGCCACGCCACTGCAATTGTTGCAGGAATAGATGCTCACTTGCACAACCATAGTGGTCTAAACAGCTACTGTTTCCAACAGTACTTGGGTGGATGATGGAAAAGATACGCATGGAAGTGCGATGGAAGGAGACCAAGGTAGAGCTACAGTTACGGGTGAGGCAAACTTGCCACAACACAAGTTGGGTATCGTACAGGACAAAGGCAATCAGCTTCTTTCTGAGAAGGGTGATCTCATACGACACGATGATGCTACATCCTTGTCTGTGGAGCACGAAGTTACACTCATGCATGTGGATTCTATCGCATCCCCACACAAGATGCAGGGTGGGCAGGTAGTAGACCTAGGACCGTCCCTTGTCATAGCTGGTACAATGATGAGTGCAAAGCTTTACGTCGTCAACTCACATTCGAAACCAAAAACCACCTCCCGAACAACCTAGAGACGCTACGCGAGTATCCTCGATTGGTACGTAGGAAGAAGCTGTATTTCGTCATCCAAAATGAGGAGGAACTACTGTTTAGTAACAACTCTTAAGGACTTTTGGCGGAGATTTCTAGAGGGGTGGTCCCGTCCCCTTCACCACTCACTGAGTATTTCCTTCATTGAATCTTGTTCCTTCAATGGTATTCAAAGGTAAGAAGGAGAGTGATCTTGACGACCAGAGGAGGGATCTTATCCACGCCTATGATAGAACCAAAGGACAGCGTTTTATTGTCCTTCTTGATATGGGAAGCTCAAAAGATGCCATCTCCCCATACTTGGCCAAGAAAATGGGGTACACTCTAGTACCTCATGACCTTGCCGTGGATGGGTTCACGCCCAAATTACCCGCTCAGATCATGCATAAGGTCATTCATTTTTCATTCACAGTTTAGAAGGCCTTATTTCAGTGAAAGTTCATTTTTACACTTTTGCTAGGGTGCGACATGATCTTACGTATACAATGGGTCCGCGAACATTCGTCAGTTACTGATTGGCAGCATGATACCTTCACCATCATCGAAGGTCTTCCTGAGCCATCCATCATTAGCGGAGATTGGAGTATTCCAGGGATTCCATAGATTTCTCGCATTCAAGCAAGTTGTGCTAGCCGCAAGGGCGCAATGTGTGCGCTTTATCTACGTCTATTGCCAGCAGAACGCAATAAAACCCGCTCCTCCCTTGAGGCAAGCCATGGTTGATTTACTCGAGAAGTTTTAGGACATTATGCTTTGCCACCTCAACTTCCATCCCACCGACCAGAGGATCATCGTATCGACTTGATTCCAAAATCCTTTCCTCCATTTTTTCTTTCTCAGTAAGTGTGCGCAGGGTTCATCAGACCGTATTCTTCACCATTTTCTGCTCCCATTCTTTTTGTCAAAAGAAAGGCTAGATTGCTCGAGTTCGAAGGTGGGAACGTGACTGAAGGAGGTGGTGCCAGGATAGATGGACCTATGTACCAGGATGGTGTGCGGAAGTGGAGCCAGACCTGGGGGAGCAGTAGCCACTGGAGGAAAAGCCAAGAAAATATTTTGACACTGACATGTTCCAAAGGACTTCAAGGAGTTACTAGAGCATCGTCATCGACGTGTTGGCATTGGGCCGAGATGTGTCGGTGAGAGGGGGTGTTGGAAAGGTCACGTCCCCATCTGTGAGCCCTCACATGAGGAGAGCTCCCAACTAGGCTGATTCACAGGCAGTAAGGTGGAGAAGAACACTCTGGACAGAGAGTCTACATACGCTCGAGGTGGAGCACGTGGGCTCAGAGATCTAGAAGTGCTTGACATCTAGTAGGAGAACCTTTTGCTATTGTATCCTGTCTAACTTTGTGGACGGATGGAAATATAAAGTGTTGCTTCTATATTCTCTAAGCATTGTCTATTTACTGGCTTGCACACCAAATGCACATTAAGTTAAGAAGTTTGTGATTCCACACCCCACACCACACTAAGTGAGCTCCTAGGCAATTCTATCAGTCTTCCGATGTGCACCCTCTGTTGGTCAATTTCTAACAACCCTCCCCCAATACAGGGGATAGTTTTCTTTAAACTTTGAGAACCTGAAAATACAAAAGACAGTCCTCAAGAGGGCACGAGATGTGACTCTGAGGATGACAACTTGAACACGGAGAGCTGACCTGCAAATCTTGAGAAACAGTCCAGCCACAACCAAGGCCTCAATGCTCCCCACACTGACGTTGTAGACCACTGTTCGAGGCTATCGAAGAGGCTACTGGTGTCCGCGGGCATGCCATTGAACTGCATGTGTGAGAGACGTGAACAGAGGTGAAACCGAGGACAGAAAGAGCTGAGACCTGAGATTTTACAGCTGAGTGAACCTGAGAGAAAGGGCTGTGAAAAGAGCTATAAAAGAGTTGTAAAAATGAGAGGAAAAGCTGCTGAAACAGAACTCAAACTTCCTTGATTGTGCTGACTCCAACCCCGAACTGTTGTGCTACCAATCACCCTCTCCTTGGTTCCCTGGAAGGCTGAGAACTGAATGAGGAAAGAGGGAGCAAAGGCCCCCTTATATAGGGGCTTGTAGGCCCGACTTTACCAGCCCAAACAGGCCGACCAGCCAGTCAGCTGGTTGGCTGGCTGGTAGGGCTTGATTTACCAGTCCTAGGGCCGACTTGGTAGGGGCCAAGGCTGCCTATAAAAGGCACCTTCTCCGGTCCATTAGGCCTTGCTTGGTGCTGCCTTTGGGAGGCTCTTTGGGGCCTACCATTGCCTATATCATAGGCGAGCCTTTGGGGCTCCTATCCTAGGCTATGACCTTGACCTATCTAAACTCTGAGACAGAAACACTAACCTACCCTTCTTCCGTGGGTAGAAGTAAACAAGAACACTAACCTAGACCTATCTAAAAGCTGAGACGGAAACACTAACCTACTGTTCTGGTTGCTCTAAGTTGGTCTAGATTGGCTACTCCACCACTTGATCGGCCCTACTTGGTCAGCTCAGCCTTGCCCTAGAATGAGCTATATAAGTGGAGGCTGCACCTCCACTCATTACATTCACAATTGACTCTTCTCCTCTTCATCACTTGAAGAAAGCAAGAGTGATCAAGCAGTCTGCAATATGGCACACGCGCACACACACACACACACACACAGAGGGGGGGGGGGAGAGAGAGAGAGAGAGAGAGAGAGAGAGATCCAAGAGCATGGCCAAACTCATTCTCTGAACACTCAACCCAATGTGCAGTTTCAGTCTCATGAGTAACTCGCAAGGTTGAAAACCATAAACTCCATCATGCAAAACAGAGACTAGCTACTATGACATCCCCAACAACGTCATCAGCGCCCAATGGTGGGTGTAGACCATAGTATAAACATATGCTCTCACACATACATATCCACACACCCACATACTTGAGCATCCATTTTGTATAACTTCTACCAGCACTCCAAAGGTGAGGGCAGACTTGGGAGTTTCTTCACATCAAGAGTTGTGCAAGGAAGACTACTGAAGTCCAGCACTTTTTCCCTTATGTAAGGTTTCCCCCCTAACCACAATTAGTGGTTGAGTTTAGGTTGTAGGATCGATAGGCAAAGAGAGAGTACAGGTAGCTAAAGAAGCGATGAGTTAGCCGTCACGTCAAATCTTGAATAATGAAAAATAGGAGTACAAGGTGCTTGTACCTAGACCTAGGACTAAGTGTCCTAGGTGTCACATAGGACTAAGTGTCCTATGTGGCCTAAAAGGCACTAACACAACAAGTGCCTACATTTATGCCTACAAGGCACATACCATGGCCTAAAGGGCATCACTAGAACCACCAGAAGATGGCCTACATAGGTGTGTGAGGGTTTCAACCCTATTTTGGGTCGTCCTAGGGTTTTGTCAGGTAAAACAACTCTTGTGCTCTTTCTTCATTCTTGCAACAATAGATATCATTTTGCTTTATTCTCATTCTCTCCACTCTTATCCTCCCCCCATTTCTCACATAACCGATCCTAGATCACCTTAATCTTGTTAATGAATTAATGCTCCTCACCTCTATCAGCTTCGATGCATAGAGTCGATTCCCTAAAGATTTAGAAACTTGTTGAATTGTCGATCCCATGCCAAACCTTTAATATCTTCCATAGTTCACGAGTGTTTCCTGCTAGATGAACTAGCTGGATCACATTGTCTTTGGTGGTCTAGATGGAGGCTGAAAACGCGTCTTATGTATTGTTCTTCCCACGCAAATACCCAAATCTGAAGGTGTAGCTGTGGCTACAGACTCCTGCAGAGTACCATCTGTAAACTTCCACTATCTCCAAGAAGTGACACGACTCTTGACTTCAACCTTCAAGAGTGGATAGTTAGGTCCATCAAGCTTCCCTCCCGGAAATTGAGATGTGAAGGTACCATAAGCTGGCCATCTCAGCTTCTTAACCTTGCTGAAATAGTCAAGATTAGACTGAGAGCTTGATGTCCCAAAAACAGCAAACTGAATTTACGTTCCTTGTCCTAGATGCCGTGTGAATCTCGGTAGATTGGACAGCAAGCAGAATCGCCTTTGGTATCCTCCTTTTTGCTGCCCCTCTTGCTTCTCCGGATAGCAGCTAGTGATCGCCTTGGGTATCCTTCTTTGTGCTGATGTAGACTAGCTCCCAACAGTCATGATTGTGGATGAAGTATACAATGATCTCTTAACTTTGGAAAGCTTCTATCATCTTCTCTCCCAAGTAAATCTGTTCTTCCAAGTGAGAAGAGTATTATCAATGTGTGCACAAGCACAACCATCGGAAGCAAAAGTAAATCCATGAACTCTTCACACATGAGAGTGAGTTAGAGAGAGAGAGAGAGAGAAAAGACAATGTAGATCTGTATTGGCGCTTCCCAAATCAGGCTGGAATAAAAGCTCCACCACAATTACAAACAAATGACCGTGCTCTTCCACTGGATGTCAATAGCCTTCCCACACACTCTTGAGACGAGCTTTGAGTAATGGGCAGAAGACCTACTCCTTGCTCTCAAGGTCTGTTTCAACCGGTCCTCCGTCTGGCTACATTTACAACCAATCAACATACCCGAGAAATCATATCTCAGGCACAAATCCAAATTACCTGGACCATCAAGCTCCATATATGGTTCTATACTGTTGTCCCCTCTAAGTCACTGCCTCCATCTGACCCTAAGTCCTCAGGTCCTGACAAAGAATTCCCCCTCTGCTTCAGCAACAACAGCCAAGCACCCAGATAACTCCAAGCACTCATCGTTGTCCATCACCTTCACAAAGGATCTTGACTGCTCTGCTGACCAAACCTCAATGTCTGGCATCCTCACAGTAACACCAAGGTCCATGCACCTAATCTCAGCAGCACTCGTAGTTGCCACCAAGAAAAGTTCCTCTGTCACCACCAGCTGAGCTGAATCCTCTGACTCTAAGCTGGCATTCTTCTTCTTCTTATCAACCTTCTTCTTTTTGCAATCCTTCACAAAATGCCATGGCTCATCACAGTAGAAGTACTTCTTCTCTTTCTTTCTCTTCTTTTTGTTGTCTTCGTCGGAAGAGTCCGCTCCTTCATCAGATTTGGGCTTGCCTTTACCATGCTTACCCTTGCCCTTGGCGTTGCTCATGTCCTGTGCTATTAGGACATTGTCATCCTTTTTTCCCGAGCTTTCTTGCTGTAGCAAGAGTGGAACCAACTCCTCATTACAATCACAAAACTACTATAGCTCTGAAAGTCACCAGCACCGCCTTGTGCCTTGTAGTCATTACAGTCACAAAACTACTATAGCTCCGAGGGAGCATTGCCAACAACAGTTTTGCCATCCTAGTCGAGCTCGTCCTTTGACCAACTGCTGCCAGTTGATCTCGCACCACGTTCATCTTGGTGATGTGTTCCTTTACCGATTTCCCTTCATCCATACTCATGTTGTACAGCTCTATCTCGAGGTCCAAGATTCTCGCCTTATTGTTGAGCTCATACATATCCCTCAATGTCGTCTAGGCCTCGAAAGAAGTGTAATCCATCTGAATATGCGGCAAACTGCAGTACCATATCCACTATCGTACCTACAATGACAAACAAGGCTTTTGCATCCTAGATATGCCATGCTCTCACTAAGATAGGGTGGCGTTGTCACCGCCACCGAGGATGATGTGACTGGAGTAGTCACAATGGCCTAAGGTATCAGCTCAGTCCTTGTCGCAATTCCCCACGACTCCCTCAACACCAAGTGGCTCCGGATCTTCATTTTCCACAACAGGTAGTTGTTCCTGTCGAGCTTGCCTGTCTCACCATTGTTTGGGATCTGGTATCTATTGGCCATGATAATGAACACCTATATGAACCTAAGTCTCCCACCTGTAGGCCATTCTATGGGCTATCCATAGGTGCCACTCATTCCTTTGTATGTGCCTTGTAGGCCTAGTTATAGGCAATTAGGACATTTTTAGTCCATGTACCAGTTAGTACAATTAGTACTAACTAGGACACCCTATCCTAGGGTTTTGTCATATTAGGTGTACTTTGTACTCATTTCTCTATTGCAGCACTACGGTTTTCCTTCACGACCACCCCGAGCCCTCCCTTGCTCATTGACAGCTGCTTGGTGGCTCATATACCTACTGTTCTGCACGCATTTCGATTGTGTGACCACACGTGTGGGCATTCAAGGCCATTCCGTACAGTTTTGACATGGGAAAACACATTTTTGGCTGCATAGCTGCCTACCATAGGTGCTCCATTGAGGCCCTAGTTCAGCATTTCGGAGACCTATTGCCGCCATCCACACCTGTGACCTGCATCAGTGTTTTGGAGCATCTCAAGGAGCCGCCTTGCTGTTTCAGAGCTTCCTACTGAGTTTGGGAGCCCTATACCAACCAACTTAATGTTTTGAAGCTTGCTGCTGCACTTTGGAGACCTCTCTTGAAGCCCTCTTGCACTCATTTGCTGTTTCTTTACCTCGGGCTGCGAGCTTGTCCCCTCAGGTTGCTGCTGTTCTCATTTTGAGGCCTTCTCTTGCTGGCCTTCACTTGTGGGAGACTCCACAAAAGCTCTTCACAATTGTGGAGCATATACTCTTGCTGTAATTTCATCTTCCACCTTCTTTTGGCACCCTCAATTGCCATTTTCTGTCCCTTTCACCTCTCCTACAAGGGTGACTATCTGTGCTCGAGTTTGGAGCCATTTTCTTGCTGTAATTTTGGTCTACATCACTTGGTAAGATCCTACTGCATTGACTTCTTTGATTTCCAGCAAAACAGTCCTTTCTTTGGTTCCTTGGAATTGTGGAAAGGCCCCGTGTTGCCTTGGAAGGCCTCCTGTTGCCTTTTGGGAGTCTTTTTACAGCAGGTACACTTTGTGACAGCCACACATTTGTAGTGAAAAAGCTTTGAAGCTTGTGCAGTAATTTACCTTTGGATTTGGGAGATTGCCCTCCTCTCATTTGCATTGTTAGTTCGTGCCTTTGCCTCGCATTTTTGCACTATGGCTCGCAATAAGGATGACTTGTTTGGGATGCTTTGGTCTGAGGACAAACTCGATGGCACAAATTACCCCATCTGGGCTTATATGATGGGGCATGTCTTGGTTGCCAATAATCTTTGGAATATTGTTGTAGAGCACCTAAGGTCAGACCCGGTACAGCTCTTGCTTCTAGTACATCTAGTACTACCTCTGGCTCATCTCGTGATGAGTCTAATGCTACTTCTGGTGCAGCTGCCTCTTCCACTACACATACTTTGCCTCCTACTTAGGAGCAGATTCAGTGGGATGGACGTGATGCCAAAGCACATGCCTTGATTTCTCTTTCAGTGAAAAGGGTTATTATCCCTCATATCCGTTCATGTAAGACCGCTAAGCAAGCACGGGATCAGCTTGCCTCCTTACATCAGGTGTAGAATGCATCCATATTGCCACCCTCTTCAAGCTTTAAGGCATTCAACTGTTTCCGGAGATAGGCTACTCTAGCCTCCTATCTTACCAATGTTAAGGATTTGAAAGAACAAGTGGTAAATATTGATGGCATAGTCCCGATTCTCAACTTGTAACCATGACACTTGATGGATTGCCTGATTCCTACCATGGCTTTGCTGGTACTTTGCGGTTGGTGCCATGGGCAATGCTAACCACTACTCTTTGACAAGCTGATTGCCCTTTTGTTACAAGAGGAACAAAGCCGTCTAATAGAAATGCTTCTATGGCTAGTGATCAGGCCTTTGCTACACAACATAAAAATAAGGGCAAGGGGAAAGTTTCAGCTGCTGGTAAGCCCCCTCATACACATTCTGGTCATTCCTCTAATGCATCTACTTCTGGAAAGAAGAAAAGAAAAAGAGATGAGGGCATGACATCACTTAGTGCAAAAAGCACATTGCATCTGAAAAGGAGTAGTCAGGTCTTGCAGTTTGTAGTGCTTCTAGTCCAAATGACAGGCATGAGTCAGCTAATTTTGCACATGGTCAGCATTGGGCTTTTCTTGTTACTTGTCAGTACAATCCCGACATTCATGATCCTTGCATGACACTTTTTGATGCTTCTGATGCCTGGTTCTTCAGCCTCATGTGGCATACACCATCAATGCACTGTGTCTTATACTGCTCAGCGGAATCACGTCCGTCATGGAGATGGCCAGGTGCATGCTAAAAGTCAAGCACTTGCCTAACAAATTGTCGTTGGATGCCTCAAACTATATTTTGAGCAGATGCCCAACCAAGGCATTGAAAACCATCACACCTTATAAGGCTTGGACAGGCCATAAGCCCAGGATTTCTCACATGGGGACTTTTGATTGCTTGGCATATGCACATGTGCCTTCTTAGACATGAACAAAGTTGGATGACAAAGCTGTCAAATGCATTTTTATTTGGTACAGCTCAGAAAGCAAGGGTTACAAGCTCTACCAGCCACGCATGGGCAAGAATTTTGTTAGTAGAGATGTTGTTTTTTATGAGTCGTCATCTATGCCTTTGCTGGACTGTCAAAACTAGCCCACAGTTGATGCTTCAGATATCTTTGATAGCTTGATGCCTTTATTTCAGTCAGACCCCCATGATGGTGTTACATCTGAGGTTCCTCCTCCTAATGGTCATTTACAGACACTTGTGCGGTCTGAAAATCAGAATGATTTACAGCCTGATATGCCTCCGATTGATCTAGACATTGTGCACAGAGCCATTGACCAAGAGAGAGCTAAAATTTAGGAGCCTAAAAGGCTTCCCCGTTGGCTGCTTGTAGTGTCACCAAAAAACGCGTTTCAGGGCACCGAAATGCGAAGAAACGTTTCTAGCATAAACATTTCTTAGAAACGTCCGAAACGGCCATTTAGGGCGAAACGCCTAGCTGTCGAAAATTTCGCGGCAACGGGTTTGGGGCCGAATTTGGCCGCTGTTTTCATTTTTTGGCTCCTCTCCCGCGCCGCTCCATTGCTTGCCTTGCTCCTAGTGCCTACTCCTAGCTCTAGCCTCTAACTTGATTCCTTTTGGTAAATTTTCAGAAAGGATGGCATATTAGGAATTTGGAGGAAGAGATGGGATTGGTTTCATAGGCCAATCCACACTGTTGCACATATGCTCCATCCCTTATGGAAGAAGCCTGCTAAATGGAATGATCGGGTGCTTGTGAATGGATGGACCCAATACTTAGAGAAAGTATGTGACTCATCGGTCCAGAATAGGTGAGGTAGCATGGCGTACAAGTTTGCAGCCTGCTCACTACTAAGTGCTTTGTATTATCATTTATGAATCATGATTTATGATTTATCTAATTATTTATATTGTCTTCTTCTGTATTGCCAATTGCGATAGCATTGAAGAGGACATAGTGGAGTTCCGCAATGACATGGGTCATTTCTCCCGTGCAATTGCCAAGGAAAGAGACAACAGGCTGTTGGCTCTTACTTGGTGGGAGAAATGTGGGATTTTGAATCCCTCATTGCAGAACTTAGCTCTCCGCATCCTCTCGCAAGATTGCACATCAGGTCCAACTGAGAGGATATGGAGCATATGTGCAAACATACACACCAGGAAGAGAGTTTAAGTTCGTTCTAACTTCTTATAGTTCTTATTTATAGGCTATAGCATCAAGCTTGTAACATTTTGAAAAACAATTCGTAAGTCGTAAGAACTGACTTCTTTATGCTTTGTAAACTATGTCAGGTTGAGCGTGGAACAACTCAATAGGTTGGTATATGTCAATGCCAACCTACATCTGCTTGAGAAGTATAGGTCTGCAAATGGTACCGGTAGCATCGAGTGGAAGCCCAAGGAAGTCAATCCTGACAAGATCAAGCTAAAACCTGTCGACATGTCCATCATCCAGCACAGTCGAGAGAATGATGATGCTTACGAGTTCTTACGACAGGATATGCTTCGATTTCGACGTCAGACACGTTCGATGGCTCGAGCTCTACACCACGAGTACGTGTTGCTGCTGTTGCAGAGGATACAGGGACACCTCAGATTCGTGGTTATCAACGTCGAGCACGAGCCTCATGAGGGGGATCGCAGGTATCTGTTCTTGCATCGTCATCCCGAGGACGTCGAGGCAGAGATGAGCCAGAGGAGGAGGAGGAGGCATTGGTAGACAGTGCGGACTCAGAGGACTCAAATCAGTTGCGAGCCCCTGCTTGGTTCGAGGGTGGCACTTCCTCTTTCTCCACAGAGGATGCAGATCCATCTGCTGATTCCAATGCTGATGAGCCTTGCTGATGATAACTTCCACCTAACTGACTGTCCTTCACCTTCACAAAGGTTCCCTGATCCTTCACACGCTCAAAGGGATCGACTAGAACTCCTTCCGAGAGCTACGGCTTTGGAGAACCGCTCCTTCGCATAATGCTTGCCGAAGCATCGTGTAGCAAAAGTAATGCCCGAGGCTTGCTCCGAAAACTCAGGACAAGAGGGGGAACACGGCTGTGAAGTTTGTTTCCAAAAGCCCTTTGTCTGGTTAGTTGGGAGTTACTAAATTTAGCCGGGGCTAGACTGTCCAAACCGCCAAAATGAACTGGCTCTACCTCCAGACTTAGCGGACTGTGCCAAAAGGATGGCCAACCGCCAAAACTTGAACTCAGGACCTCCAAGGAACTACGCGCAGAACCTCTCGTTGAGCTAGCCAAGTGGGCTGGTCTTAGTTAGTGTAACTGAAACCACCCACTTATATATATGGTATACTTCCTGCCACGCGCGTGTCCCAAAACTTCTGCACAGTCGGCGGAGGAGAATTCGAACCCACGACCTCCTACCAAGTACTCAAAGCGCCAACCACTGCGCCAACACTTCGTTGATGTAACTAGGTGGCGCCACTTAGTTATATTCTATCCTCGCCCGAACGCGGGCGCTCGTAAAATGATCGCGCACCACTGCGCTCGGGATTCGAACACAGCACCGCCGGGAAAGCAACCGCAGTGCCTATCATTGGGCTAGCCACGGAGCCAAGTCTTGGTTAGTGTAACCAAGCGTGGCCCCTTGGCTATATCGTGTACTCTATAGACTAGCAAAAGGGGGTCGGCCCCCTCGTCGGCTCACGCGTTGCCTCCCCTTGCCCGGACTCGAACCCGCGACCTCTGCGAAGATGCTCAGAATACCTCACAACCCGGCTAACCACCGGGGCCGTGGCCTTGCTTGCGTACCATTTCTATCCATATGCTTTTATAGCAACCTTGGGTCGTCGGAGCTATGGCGACCTCCCCGCCACCATGCACACGTCCACGAGCGTATCTCTGGCGTCGCACGGGCTCTTCAGGTCTGTGGGAGTGTGTATGGAAGAGGGTGCTCGCAATGGTGCACGCGATCGACCGTGAGGGCTCTTCTCGACTTTTCTGTCGTCTTCCGTCAAAGGATTCCGTCAATGGTCTAGAAGTCCGTCGAGCTGGTTCATGCAATCCGATGCACTGCTATGTTCATGGGCCCGACCCTATGATCTCGTTGATGGGGCGCCTCTGTGTACTCAAGGGCTCTCTGAATGGACCTTCAGAGCTCCTAGGCTGAGCCTTGACGACTAAAGCGTGACGGAACTGCAGTTCCGTCCGCTTCTGTCTGTCGATGGCGGAGTCTCAGACGGCCGGTTCTCGGTTGTCTGAGCTTCACGGGCTCTGCCACTTTGTGGAAAAGATATTCTGGAGGGTCTTCAGACCCTCACGAAGTTTTGGATCGAATGGTCCACAGCGCAGGTCACACTGCTCTCTCGATCGGCCGAACGATCTTCTGAGCGAACACCTCGATGAAGACTGTGCCTTCCATGAGCTACCGACCGGTCTACCACTTGGTAGGCTCCTTCCTTAAGCCAAGGGGAAGCCCTGGCTCGAAGGTGAGCTTCCAACACGACCTGCACGTTCAGAACTTAACGGAGGAGAGGGAACGATGCTGGCCATCTATCTACCTCAACGTTTGGAACAAAAAACACTCAGAGCAGAGACGACGAATGCTTTGTATTCCAAAAAGAAGAGGCCCTGTGGTCAAAATGCCACAGGGTAAAGATTACATGGAAGCATCTCTCAGATGCAGCAGAAAATCCTCACACTCTCTCAGGATTACAGCAGGAGCTCGCAGCTCATGTATCCTTCCAGTTCAGGTCTCCTGGATTTCTGATCCCTGTGTGTGTGAGTTGTTTTATTTTTTGGAGGGAGTATCCCCCTTGGTTCCAACATTCAGCCGCCTTCATTAAGGCTTCATTCCTCCTTTGGTACTTTTCTCCAACAGATACTTTGAAGGGCCAATCAATTCAAATATTCCCGTTTGAATTGAGCCCTTTAGAGCCATAGTTGGGAGTCCAACCTTACCATGGGCTGCTCCCCTTGGTTAGGTCCTAGGGATGTCAAAGGGTTACTCCCCCTTGACCCAAAAGAGGGCAAGGACTTCCTCCTTGCTGCCGATGTCGAATCCGAAGGTGATGATGAAGGAGGGGCGGACTGAGACTCAATCCCTTGTCAACGGGCCACCCGTTACATTCCCCCCTGTAGGCCATCTTTTGGTGGTTCTAGTGATGCCCTATAGGCCATGGTATGTGCCTTGTAGGCATAAGTGTAGGCACTTATAGTATTAGTGCCTTCTATGCCACATAGGACACTTAGTCCTATGTGACACCTAGGACACTTAGTCCTAGGCCTAGATACAAGTACTTGGTACTTGTGTTTAGGAACCTTATCTATCAATCTAAGTTTGACGTGACTTCTCTTCGACTCGTCATGTACCTGCACTCTCATTCTCTCTCTTCGTTTCGCATCTACAGTGGTATCAGAGGAAGTTTTGCTCTAGCCCTGCAGCTCTCCTCGGCCCCGAGCCTCCATTGCTCATTGGAGATTTTTCTGCCCTGCTGGTCGACAAGCAGGCGTCGTACAGTCCGTACCTTCCGTACAGTTTCTATGTCGTGCAGTCCTTACGTGAGCAGATCTACGTTGTCGCCGTACATCCGCATCGAGGGTCGCCGTACCCCGTACTGCAGTTGTGCATCACAGTACACTTCGCCGTACCTTCAATGTGTTGTCAACTGTACTCACGCCGTACATCCGCCGTACCCGTACTCTGCTCCGTACTTCGTGCCGTACATCCGCCATACCCGTACTCTGCTCCATACTTCGCGCCGTTTATTCGCCGTACTCGTATCTTCAATGGTACACCGTACAACCATTGTACAACTTAATTGTAGGACATTGAGTCTTTTGCAGGATATTGAGTCAGATTTGCAGGACATTGGGTCACATTTGCGAAATTCCAGCAAAATTTGGGGCTTTCCCACATTTGCCCTCTTTTTGGCCTATTTGCCCTAAATAAATTTGGGGCTTTTGCCAAATTTGCTGTTTTTGCATCAAATTTGCATACATTTCTCTAGGTTGGTCAATATTAGAGCATGGTTGATAGGAGGGACTGGATCAGCCACTTGTCACTTGCATGGCTAGCTGCATGGAGTACCTTGAGAGAGAGATTAAGGGCCGTAGTCTCTCCTATGATCACGGGTTGCTGGTGGCGCAGTTGTCTCTGGAGTTGGTGCACTTGATTATGCCTTGGAAGCCGATCGTGATGAGAGTGGCGACAGTCTCCCATATAGTTCATGGCTTGGTGCCTCTGTTGATCACTCGTTGTAGCTAAGTGTGTGTGAGTTGTAACTCCAACAAGCTCGGTTGAGCTGAGGAGATGAATAAAGTTGTCGCCTATGAATAAATGAGACTGTTTTTCATATCTTTCACTATTATTTCATGCACTAGTTGCTCAGCTCTTGGAATAGATAGCGATCTCTCTTTTTCTTACTACATGCAATAGTTTTATACGAGCTAAGATTTATCAATGGTATCAGAGCCAGAGAAGATGGAGAATAAATCTGAACATGCGGTGAAGCTGGTTACTTACAATGGCACTAACTTCCTGATTTGGCAGCTCACGCTTCGATTGTATATGATGGAGAAGGGCTTTTGGTCGATAGTCTCAGGTAGTACTAAGAAGAGACTGACCGGGAAAAAGGCACATGACTCCCCCGAATTGGTGGATCGATGGGAAGAAAGGAATGAGAAGGCTCTAGGAATTCTCGGGCGAGTACTTGGTGGAAGGTATAGCCACCATCTTGATCTCTCCAAGACGGCATGCGAGAACTGGACTGCAGTAGAGACTTTGTTTGGATCGAGGCTTCGAAAATCAAAGGTATTACTGAAGCAACAATTTTTCGGTTTGAAGATGACGGAAAATCAGACGCTTGGAGAGCATCTAAATTGAATGCACGCTATCCTTAGGCAGCTTACTGATCTTGGTGTTCAAATGGAAGATGATGATTCTAAGGCTGAACTTCTTTCCAGTCTTAAACCAGCTTATGACAATCTTGTCAAGATCCTAAGAGTTAACAATGATGCAAGTTTCTCAGAGATGATTTCGATGCTATTGGATGAAGAAAGGCGCAAGGTACTGACCATCGGTCAGGAACAAGCATTCGTAAGCAAGTTATCTAAAGCAAAGAACAAGGACGGGCAGAAATGTGGATATTGTGGCAAGCTTGGACATAGAGAAGAATATTTCTTCAAAAAGTGAGATGATATTGCTCAAAAGAACAAAGGAGAAAGTGCACATGTAGCAGAGGAGGTCGCGGGACTGTGTGTTGTAAGTTCAAGCGACGGAGATGAATGGGCATTCTGAATTCCGTGTTCATACGTAGTCGACAGCGTAGATTAGATTATTGATTTGCATAATAATAATAGCTAAGTTTGTCTTGTCCAAAGGCATGATGATTAGAGTTCTCTCTTGCTTTGAGAAGATGTTTACTTTCCGTTCACTTGCTGTGTGGATGATAAAAAACTTCTTGCTATCCCTAACTTGCTGTGTCGGGAAGCATTCTCTGATGTACATTGCCCTCCCTTTTGCTTGAGGGGGGTGTTGGTGTAAGCAAACTCTAGGTTGGTCAATATTAGAGCATGGTTGAAAGGAGGTACTGGATCAGCCACTTGTCACTTGCATGGCTGGCTGGATGGAGTACCTTGAGAGAGAGGCTGGTGGCGCAGTTGTCGCTGGAGTTGGTGCACTTGATTATACCTTGGAAGCCGATCGTGATGAGCGTGGCGACAGTCTCCCATATAGTTCATGGCTCGGTGCCTCTGTTGATCAGTCGTTGTAGCTAAGTGTGTGTGAGTTGTAACTCCAACAAGCTCGGTTGAGCTGAGGAGATGAATAAAGCTGTCGCCTATGAATAAATGAGACTGTTTTTCATATCTTTCACTATTATTTCATGCACTATTTCATGCACTAGTTGCTCAGCTCTTGGAATAGATAGCGATCTCTCTTTTTCTTACTGCATGCAATAGTTTTATACGAGCTAAGATCTATCAATTTTGACCTACATGCAAGGTGGGAGAGAGAGGGCGAATGCAATGTGGTAGAGAGAATGCTACGTGAGATTCACAATGAAAGGGTGATACCCTTTCATTAATGTCCCTTGAGATCACTCAAGTTCCATCTTCCCATTTACACCTACCCTTATCCTATGACCCATGCACCTACCATTCAATGCACTCTAATGCACCCTTTCCCTTTCCTATTGCCCCTAGGACCTAGACACATGTGTGCACATCTTTACTAATCATTGGCCAATGTTACATAGTTTTGGCGGTACTATTTACACCGCTTGATCGATCATAATTACAAACATATAACTGCACCATCAAAGTGGCGCCTAACAGTAATAAGGTTCCAATGACTATGAATTAACTGAATAATCATTTCTCTTGTCATGACACTAGTTAGGTCCGTACGTGTACAGACATTTTTTCTGTACGTCCGTACGTACATTATTATGTATGGCCTTCCGTATGAGGTTTTTTTTTTTTTTTTTTGGGGGGGGGGGGGGGGGGGGAGGGGGGGGAATCCATTTTGTACCTGGCCAAAACCTTGGAAAACGCATTTTTTAGCACTATTCTAATCCGTACTTCGTACACTGTTGGCCGACTTTGGTTGTGGTTGGCCTCAAGGATGGTCTCAAGGAGGAGGAGGATGGCACTGATGCAGATGATGAGGATGAGGAGGAGGATGAGCAAGAGAATGAAGATGAGGATGCAGCTTGAGGCTTGAGCCTCATCGGTTGTAACTTGTGAATCGTGATGCATTTCAATTTTCAGATTTATTTCCGGGCTGTGGCAGCCTTTTCATATATGATGTTTTGCCTTTGATGTTTTGGTGGAGTACCTACTTCCAAGTTTCTACTACCTACTACCTTTGATCATGATGTTTGGTGTAGTATTGATCTATCATTGACACTATGTATCAGAATTCAGATTCCAGATGACTCTGGTCTCTAGAGGCTGGACTCTTTGAACCTTCATGAATCACGATTCATGACTTTAATATTAATACAAGTTTGAAGTTTGAAGTTTCAAGTTGAAAGTTTTGTAGCTCTATGTTAATGTATATTTTTCTAAATGTTTTTGGGTAAAATCAGGATCACGAATGTTTCAGCCCTAGGGGCTGAACCATACTCCAAACATACTTCCATACTCGTATGACATATCCATATGGTAACGTATGGAAAAAACTATGGTGGGGCACATTCGTACTCCATCTCGTCTTAGGTTGTGCAGGAAGCTATAACAGAGGAGAGCGTGGTTTCCAAAAAATTTAGACATGGTAGACCTTCAGTATTCAACTTGATTGGGCTGTGTTGATATAGTTCTACATTTCTCTTCATCTCTCTCTCATATGTGAACTATTCTTGGTTAAATGTTGCTGACATTGATGTGTTGAAGCAGCCCTCCAAAAAGTTCAACCTCCCTTGATAGGGAGAAGTGTACTTTTGCCCAAGATTTGAATGCCATAGCCTTCAAGCAAAGTAGCTTCAAAGCAAGGAATATGACGTCATCGCTTTCATGAGTGAGTTGCTATGGTATGGGACACGATCTTAGTATCAAGTTTATCTTGGCTCTAGGATTTTCTAGACCTCACGCTCAAGGATGGTTCGACATACTAGCGACTCCACTAGCTCTCTCATATGTGATTCATGTTTATTTATTGATTGGTTTCACATATCAGTATACATTGGAGTCTACGTCACTCAAGGATGATCTAGGCCTAGAGATACGATCAGATTTTGCAAAGAATACACGTAAGTAGAATCCCACGATCGAGTGCCGTAAGGCCTTATGACATAGGAGGGGTTTCATGCGAAATTCTATTTCCCATATGCCAAAAGAGGTTCTTTAAAGAATTTGATGGGAAATTTGTCTTAAGTGGAAGGCTTTAATTTCCCACCTTATGACAATGGTGTCTTTGTGGGAAAGAGTGAAAGGCTCCTCATTATTGTTAGATATGCTCAATGCCCCACCCTGTTGGTAACCACCAGTGGTCCAAGGTGCTCAAGTTGTAAGGCCCCCATATGAGGAGAAGCCATGTGTGAGCCTAGGACACTGGATGGATCCTGACTTGCATGTCAGATGAGGTCGAGTTCAGCAACTACTGCTGCACTGGAAGCGGCTCGAGTTCAGCAACTGCTGCTGCACCAACAATCCAGGTGTTGAGGATTCGCCCACCAACCTTCACTGAAGGCAAGCTAGAAGGCAACTGTGGCCTAGAACATATTGAAGAGTCAGTATGAGACGCGGAATCAAACAAGGATACAGAACCTGGAGAATCAGCTCGGAGCAGAGAAGTTTAATGAAGGAGAGACAACGGAGGTGTTCATAACCCAAATCAAAAATCTATGTGACCAGATGGCTGGTGTTGGGATACAAAAGACTAGCGAAGAGCTAGCTCGACGGTGTCTCCGGATATGTCTGGAACCAGCGCTTAACACTCGGGTGAGACCCCAACCATTGTCATTTGAGGAGTTATGTGCTTTACTTATGGAGGAGGAATTGAGGCTTAAAGCTCGAGATGGAGGCGGCAATGGAGATGCTGCTTTCTCTGCCACTGCGAAAGGCAAAGGTGGTTCCTCCACCAATGGTGAGTCCTCTACTAGTGGTGACAAAAAGAAGAAGGGCAACAAGAAGAAGTTTCAGGGAGAATGCTTCTACTACAAAAAGAAGGGCCATATGATTGCAGATTGCCGGGTCAAGAAAGCAGATGAAAAGAATGGTATCCTGAAGAAGACAGATAAGGGGAAAGAGACAGCTAACACAGCGGAAGCAATCTATTTCTGGCCATTGAGAAAGAGTGTTCCTCAGTTCAAGAAGCTTGAACCACTGATTCATGCGTGTTGGATAGTGGTGCCTCCCGTCACATGACCTGCAAGAAGGGTCTATATTATTCCATGCAGCCTCTACAGGAACCCATCACCGTGACGGTTGGTAATAACGCAAAATGCCCTGTTGAGGGTACAGGTACGATTTCATTTGTTTCTGTAATGGAGATGTTAAGAAACTATCTAATGTGCTGTATGTTCCACAAATCAAGAGAAATTTGCTATCAGTTGCTTCCATAACTGACCTTGACCATGAGGTGAGGTTCAACAAGACAGGAGCAAAAATTCTGGATAGTGCAGGCAATCTTGTTGGCACGAGAGTAAGGAGGAACAACCTGTATGAGCTAAGTGCTCTT
This sequence comes from Dipteris shenzhenensis, assembly GCF_047967505.1. Lineage (NCBI taxonomy): Eukaryota > Viridiplantae > Streptophyta > Polypodiopsida > Gleicheniales > Dipteridaceae > Dipteris > Dipteris shenzhenensis. The sequence continues at coordinate 36,292,093 of NC_141622.1, forward strand.
ACAACCACCGCTGGAGTGGACACAAGCAAACTTTGGCATGAAAGATTTGGCCACATCGGATTTGCAGTGCTAAAGGAGATGCAAAAGCAAGGTATGGTTACTCACTTACCTGCAGTCACAGAAATCAAAGAACCGTGTGAAGCTTGCATGATGGGCAAGCAACAGAGAAAGGCATTCCCACAAGAAAGCAAGAATAGAGCAAACGCTCCTCTAGAGTTGGTGCATGTTGACTTGTGCGGTAAGATGCCTGCACAGGCCTTGGGGGGATCTTCCTATTTTTTATTGATTGTCGACGATTATAGTAGGAAGATGTGGGTGTACTTTCTTCGCGAAAAGACTCAAGCTTTTGGTAAATTTAAAGAATGGCTATAGCTTGTTGAAAATGAAACAGGGAGAAAAGTAAAGAAAATCAGGATGGTGGTGGTGAGTTTGTTTCTACAGAGTTTGGATATTTTTGCAAGAGCAAAGGGATCAAGCGACAAACAACGACACCACATACGCCTCAGCAAAATTCGGTTGTTGAACGCCGAATGCGGATCACGGTGGAGATGGGGAGGTGTATGTTGAAAGGTGCTGGACTGCCAAACCACTTTTGGGCTGAGGCTGTCAATACTGTGATTTACATCCTTAATCGCAGCTATACAAAGGCACTCAAAGGTAAAACACCACATGAGGCTTACAGCGGTAAGATGCCATCTGTCTCCCACTTCAGAACGTTTGGGTGTGAATGCTATGCGCATGTACTAGACAAAGAGAGAAACAAGCTTCAACCAAAAAGCACCTAATGCATCTTCTTAGGCTAATGTGATGAGAAGAAAGCCTATAAGTTGTATGACCAAGAGGCAAAGAAGATCATAGCGAGCCGCGATGTGGTGTTCAGGGAGCAGCCACATGCAGTGGAGGCAGAGAAGAGCTCTTCCACTTTATCATCAAGCGAAGAGGTAATTCACTATGGACCTATCCCAAGATCTATAAAGAAGGAGGAAATATCAGATGATGAAGGTATAAGTCACCAACCTGTTGTTACACCACCGGAAAAGCCATTGCCGCAATGGGTAAGGCAGCTCTACGACCATGATAACCAGATGCCTATGTCTGTTGAGCAGCATGCAGATGGACCAAGGCGGTCTCAGAGAATCAAGGAGCAAAGGAGGGCTTCTGCTCACATAGTCAATATGGCCTTGATGGCTGAGATTATTGCAGAAGTAAAGGTGCAGAAGTAAAGGAGCTTGCGAGTTTGGAGGAAGCACTTGCAGACCGAGATTGAAAAAATGCTATGCAAGTAGAATATGACAGCATCATGAAGAATGAAACTTGGGAGCTGGTAGATCGACCACCTAACAGAAAGGTTATTGACACCAAGTGGGTTTGGAAGGTAAAGTACAAGGCCGATGGGACTTTGGAAAAGTACAAAGCCAGATTGATTGCACAAGGATTTTCGCAGGTTGAAGGGTTTGATTTTCAGGAATCTTTCGCTCTGACTGCTAGAATGACCACTATTCGCACAGTACCATCGGTGGCTGCTCATAAAAAGTGGCCAGTTTATCAAATGGATGTTAAATCAGCATTCTTGAATGGTGACCTCAAGGAGGAGGTATACATGGCTCAGCCACCTGGGTTTGAGGCCCCCTATTCTGAGAACAAGGTATGTAAGCTGAAGAAGGCTCTGTACGGGCTGAAACAAGCCCCAAGAGCATGGTACCAATGGATAGACAAGTTCTTTCATAAATTAAACTTCAAAAGATGTGCCTCAGATGCTAACTTGTATGTGTACAGGAAAGGTGGAAAAACTGCTATTATTGTTCTGTATGTGGATGATCTCCTTATTACAGGTGACTATGAAGACATGATCCAGCAGACTAGAAAGGCGTTGAGCACGGAGTTTGAGATGACAAACTTCGGCTTGATGCACTACTGTTTGGGGATTGAAGTCTGGCAAGAGCCAAGCAAGATCTTCATCTCTCAACAAAAATATGCAAGGGAGATCTTGAAGGCATTTGGTATGTCCGAGTGCAAGGAGATAGCTACACCTATGGAGGTAAATGCGAGGTTGTCTATGGAGGATGCCTCACTACTAGTAGACATCGGAAGGTACCGGAAGTTGGTCGGCAGTCTCATCTATCTGTGCAACACCAGACCGGACATCAGTTTTGCTGTTGGCGTTTTAAGCATGTTCTCTAATAAGCCTCTCTAATAAGCCTCGGGAGAATCATTGGAATGCAGGGATGCGGGTGCTCAGGTATGTGAAGGGCACTCTTGATTATGGCATCACCTATGGTACGGGCACTTCCTTGGCTGGTCATTGTGACTCAGATTGGGCTGGAGATGTTGATTCCAGGAAATCAGTTTTTGGATATTGTCTCTCTTTAGGTTCAGGTATCTTCTCTTGGATCAGTAAGAAACAACCAACAGTGGCATTGTCTTCTACCAAAGCTGAGTACAAGGCAGCATGTTTTGCTACATGTGAAGCAGTGTGGCTGAGGAGGATCTTATGGCACATGGGAGTGCAAGAGGATGAGGCAACTGTGCTGAGGTGCGACAATCAGTTGCATGGCCATTGCTAAAAATCCAGTGTTTCATGCGCGCACAAAACATATAGAATTCAGCATCACTATGTGTGTGATTTGATCGCGGACGGGATAGTGGAATTGGTCTACTGTCCAACAGAGCAAAATGGAGTACATATCTTCACCAAGGCACTCGGGAAGGATCAGCTTCAGGGTCATCTTCAAAGACTCGGCATTGGGCCAAGAAGGTAGTTCACCTACGGGTGGACATTGAGGGGGGGTGTTAGATATGCTCAATGCCTCACCCTCCTGGTAACCACCAGTGATCCAAGGTGCTCAAGTTGTAAGGCCCCCATATGAGGAGAAGCCATGTGTGAGCCCGGGACACTGGATGGATCCTGACTTGCATGTCAAATGAGGTCTATCAATGAGACTGTTGATGGTAGAAAGGTGATTGTGGGAGTCCCTTATTCTTGCGGGGGCCTGGGGGCCAGCTGGGAGTCCCAGAGGGGCCAGCGGCCCCCTTGGTAGGGGTTTGGGGACGGGAGCCCCCAAGGCGACGGTATAGGAAATATTCCCTAAATATTCCATGGACGACTAGTCGGTTCCACCGACTAGGTTGACTGGTCGGCTCCACCGACTAGGTCGACTGGTCGACTCCACCAACTACGTTGATCGGACTACCGCCCTCATAGCTATAAAGAGGTGACCTCCCTAGTCCATTGTATCTGATCAGTTCAGATCAGATCAGATCTTCCAGCTAGTAGCTCTTCACCTAGTATCTATCTAGATCGCCATCTAAGCTCCATTGTGGGAGCGCACGGGTGGACGGAGCCATCATCTGTACTACATCAGTATTGAAGGAAAAGTTTGTTCCTCTCCAGTTTGCTGTGTACTCTCTATTCTTTGTTCAGTTTCTGTTCCGCTGCGCCGTGTAATTTAACAATTATGGCATGCAAATATGTTGTGGTAGGAAGTTTTATTTGTCAGATGTGGCCGATTTCCCACCATATCCTTATCCCTTTAGTGAAAATGCATTCTCTTGGGTTGAATAATAAACAACACCGATGTTCTGGTTAGGCCCCTTTCCTGATATAAAGCATTTCATTCGACATGGAAGAACTTGGTTAAATCATCTCGAAAACAAGTGGTATCATGCAAGGATCCAACTCAACCCAATGGTTTCGTTTCGCATAAAACAATTTTCTTAAAACATACAAACAAGTCGTATCATGCAAGGATTCAACTCAACCCTATGGTTTCATTTCACATAAAACTGTTGGAAAGGTCACCTCCCCATCTGTAAGCCCCCAAATGAGGAGTATTACTGTTAGGCGCCAATTTGATGGTGCGTTTATATGTTTGTAATTATGATCGATCAAGCGGTGTAAATAGTACCGCCAAAACTATGTAACATTGGCCAATGATTAGTAATAAAGATGTGCACACACGTGTCTAGGTCCTAGGGGCAATAGGAAAGGGAAAGGGTGCATTAGAGTGCATTGAATGGTAGGTGCATGGGTCATAGGATAAGGGTAGGTGTAAATGGAAAGATGGAACTTGAGTGATCTCAAGGAACATTAATGAAAGGGTATCACCCTTTCATTGTGAATCTCACGTAGCATTCTCTCCACCACATTGCATTCATCCGCCATCTCTCTCCTACCCTGATTAGTCGCACACTCCACGAGGCTGCCCTCCAAATCTTTCCCCACACCACACGGTCTTGGTTCTGTACCCTTCAACAATTGGTACGATGCGGACAAGGCTTATCGCCGACAGCTCCGACTTGAAACTAGATGTCACCTCCTGAACACACCAGACACGGTACGCAAGTACCGACGTCTCGTACGTCGGAAGAAGCAAGCTTTTCTTCCTCAAAATAAGGAGGAGGTGCTGCACATCTTGTACAGCAACAACTCTAAGGATTTTTTGCGGAGATTCCTTGAGCGTAGGTCCCCATCACCCCCCACCGACACGAGAGTCTGGCACACGTATGCACACCATCTATATGATGTCCCACACCAGCCCACTCCAGACCTCATACACACACCTCGTCCCACCACTTGCACGTTGTTCACCAGAGGGGGAGTCAAGGACGCGACATTGAAACTACACAATGGCCGAGCTAAGGATCACGAGGGGCTATGCACTGAGTCTATCGCATATGGGATCGACACGTTAGCCCCGATCCTAGCAAAGCTATTCAATGACGCTGTTTGCCTTGGCTTCCCCCGCACTTGGACACTCAACACCATCACCCCCATCCACAAGGTAGGGGATCCCATGGACCCGAGTAACTACAGGACTATCATGATTGGACATGTGATGTCCAAGATCTATGCAGCTGTATTGGATGCATCGGTCAGCCTGTTCGCAAAGATGAGAGGCCTCAGAGCAAAGGGTCAGGCCGGTTTCAGGCGAGACCATGGGACTATGGATCACATACTCACACTCAGGAGTGTCATTGAGTAGGCCAGATCATGAAAGGAGAGGGTATACTGTTGCTTTGTGGATTCCCGCAAAGCCTTTGACACAATACCTCGAGCTTGTCTTATCACACACCTACAGACACTGGGATTTCATCAGGACCGTACAAGCAGCCGTACAATCATACGTACGACAGTAGGTACATACACAGTAATCCGTACAGTCTGCATTTAATGACGACCATCCTCCGTACAGCTCATAGAAGACATCTTTAATGACCCGTACGTGCCTGTTCAGCCTGCAATCATGGCACCGTACTACCAGCCCGTACTGATCAACAATTACACCCCGTACAACCTCGTACTGCAGCCCGTACAAAGCCCACGCTTCAGATTCTGTTCCAGCCCGTATGGTTCTTTCCAGCCTTCAATCAACGCACGCCATCCGATGCAAGGCTACGCTTGTTCTCAGAGCTCGTATACTCAATTCCTGCAGTCGGAAACCTACACCCATCTCATCACGTACGTAAGCCTTTTTCTTCATAGGCGCTCAGCCCTTCACTTATGCACACACACACCCTCTTTCATCTACGGGCCTACAGTGTAGCCCTTCAACCAGCTAACAGTTGCGCTCCTTCAGCTGCTCTCTCCTCTTCACCCTACGAGCCTCCTACCATCGCAATGGCCTCCAACCAGCCCACAAGCTCTTCGCAGCCCTTCTCTCTCATTCTCTCCTGCCACTTCTCCCTTATCTGCAAGCCCAAGCTACGTACCATGCTTACTCATCGACCGGAAGCTTCCCTCTTCTATCACGTAGCCACATGCATGAGCACGATGCCTTCCCAATCAGTCCAGCCACCTCAGCCTAATTTGCCACCTCATCAGTGACATTTTACCACTCTCAAGACATTTTCCCCAAATCACGTTAAATGCACATTTTGGACCTTTAGTCACACAATCCCCACACACATTAGCATGCACATTAAAACTTGCATGCACCCCCGTACACACAAATGAAAAGCCCCTTGACATGGGTAATAATCCAAGTACACATTGACTCTAGAAAATATAAAAAAAACCCTTCATGACTTGATTTTCATGACCCCAAAAACATTTCACTTGACCACACAACACTGGACACCCTTGCTCTGGAAGTCTGGTACAACCACATTGCATTTCATCATTTCCCATGAAGTCCCTGCAAAACATACTTTATTATCTCAAAAAAAATATACATCAGTCCATCATGCTTGTGAAAGAAGAAATCCACAAATGCCAAAAGCCCACACCTATCCTGGATAACTATGTGCCTACCCACAGCTATATATAGTGCTAAAAAAACTTGATACAGATTTTGTCCCATCACCGTGTCCACTCTATCTCTGACATGTCAGGCCCCCATTGAGCAGTGGGCTGTGGGTTCATAGTATTCTGAGGCTGACTGTTTTCTGAGTTTTTTTTGGGGAGAAGTTCAGTTCTGAGTTCAGGTTCTGAGTTCAGTCTGTTTCGGGCTGTGTAGTCTTTCCCCTCTTTCAAAGAGTCTATGTGTGTTCTAGTCAGATTGTGTGGGAGATTGACTTGTTATTTGTGTGCTCTGGATATCTGTTCTGGAATCTGATTCATAAGCTCATCATCTACGAGCCCACGTTGCAGCTGATCCCTATGAAGTCTCACCTATCTGACGTGGTGAAGTACATAATTCCTGGTTGTCTATCCATATTTTTCCTTATCAACGGGTGGAGCGCTTGCAGATCCTCATGCTCTCACGGATAATCCGGGGGAAACCGTCTGTACCACATCACATCATTCAAGCCGAGTTTGATGCTTCTCCACTCCATCTAGATGCAGCCTTTCAGACCATCACATATCTACACCAGGTTAGATCATATGGGGACTGCACATCAGGGAGACAGAGGTTGCCATGGTTGGCTCTCGATTCCTCCATGAGGTTGGCAGTAGAGGGAGACGAGCGATGCTGGTATGCACGGACTCACAGATGGTTTGTGAGACTAGGGTTCCACATCGATGGGATACCTCCTTTTCAGTACAGTTTAGATGCCCCTCCGGTACTCCCACCCACCATCCCGATTGGGCCACATACCAACCAGGTCATTCAAGAGGATCTCCTACAACTACACACCTTTAGGACCTGGTTGGAGCCGAGGCAGCTTCCAGTGAAGCTGAGTTTCTACAGAGATTGATGTCTTCGCATTTCGGAGGAGGGATTCATCACACCACCGGGGTGAGCTTCATATGCCTCACTCACTACGGATCTCCATCGGACAGTTTCGGGTATCATCACACCGCCTCCGCATAGAGAGCGGCAGAGCAGAGGGGATTCCTAGGGAGCATCGCTTATGCATACTGTGTGACTGTCAGGAGGTTGAGTCGGAGGAGCATTTTATTTTTAAGTGCCCAGTGTACTACGAGATCCGAGGTCGCTACCACTGCCTCTTCAGAGACGGCTCTAGGCTCCTTTCGAGATTCCTCGCCTACCCAGATCAGAGATGCCTCGCGGCCTTCATTCACGAGGGAATCCGACATAGAGAGTACTTACTCAGGCGACGGGGCTTGGTCACATCATCAAACACCTCTCAGAGCAGGATCACAGAGTTCTTCCCATCGAGTGACATTGATCGTCCAGTCTCTAGCCGCTGACGTGACAAAGACCCCGACCTGACGATCGCAGCACGACACACGAGACATCAAGGGGACACACAGATCACTCTGGGGGACCTCCCGTCATTGTTTAGACCCGGGATACGTCCCACGGGAGTCACGGTGGCTCTGGTCTTGCGTTGAGCCTCGTCTAGGAGACCGAGACGCACGGCACCCCTTGACGGGCACCAGCGTCCCATCACCAGCTATGCACCATCTAGGGGGACATGACATACGGAGGATTCCGCTCCGCTCCAGTCCTTTTCTTTTCATTGTTACATCCAAATGTATTTGATTATGTATGATCAGACTTAGGATTCAGCACGGGTGATGATGCTCGTTTCAGTAGCTCCATCCTTACTGTGATTTGTATCAGGTTTTCTTTCAATCTCATAGACCCATCGGTCTTCCGAAGACTCTAATAAAATTTCTTTCTTTCTCCCACCTTGCATGTACGTCGAAATAGAAACAAGTACTCTCACGAGGGCGTTCTTTCCCATTGGAGGGCCCATTGGCATTCAAATTCTGCATGCATTGCACACATTTGCATTCTTGAAAAGTCTGGTTTTTCACATTTGGTATCAGAGCGGTGACGGTCCATGAGCGGGACGAGAAGAGGGCTACAGGCAGAATCGTGGCGGAAGCACTAGTGCGGGGAAGGCACGGCCTGCGACAGGTACGAACAACGGAAGTCGCAAGAGAAGGTGCAGACGAGGAGCGCGACAACGAAGGCTGTAGATGAGACCACGGCGGTACGCAGAGGCAAACATTTCGGGCTGCGAACACCTCCTTGCAGGACAACCCTGAAATCTCAAGGCAAACATCTCCCTCCCGACCAATCTCTGAGGTTCTGAAACAAGGGATTTTCCAAAAAAATTTTGGTCCTGAACGGTGAACGGGGTGTCCTAACGGGGTGACCACCCCCTCCCCCCCCCCCGGTGAATGTACCCTTAAAATCCTTAAACCGTGAGGAAAAGGGACCCCCCCGTTCTCCCCAACGGAAAGTCAAATCAGAATAAGATTTTAAGGGGATGATCCACCCATCAAGTACCCCCTATAATGGTATCGAGAGCTCCAATCCGCTCAAAACAAGTAGCCCAAACGGAGCATACCAGTTTACAAGAAGAAAAGCTTAAAAGAGAAGGAAGAGGAGGTCATTTTAAGTGTCTTCTCAACACAAACGAAGCGGGAGTCGGATAAGTACCACCAACTCTACAACACTTGACTTTGCTGTAAAATAAATTTCTTTTTTGAAATCACAGCAAGTCATTTTCTCTCTTGTATTACTAAAAGGAAGGGGAAGGGAGATATAACAACAAACTTATTCCTTTTCCTCCATTACCCCAAGGAGAGAGAGAAAGAACACCTTCACCCCACAAGCGGAGATAGATCTTATGCCGAGCAATTTTGACGATCTTAAGGAGTGAGTGAGAGAACCATACTCATACTTTGGCACTAGTATGAGTCATTCCCATTGGTGTTTACCTCGCCTATGGTTTTGCACCTTTTCTCAACTTGATACCAACATCTAGATCGACTTCCTAGTGACCTCACTAGCCATGGTGTCCACCTTGGGACCAAATGGGACCAATGGAGGTGTTGCCACAGCAATGGTGTCTTTCAGCTCTGGAGAGAGAGGCCGATTACTTATGTTGATCAATAACGTCCACATGAAGACATAGAAGTTCAAGGGACGACTGATCCCTGGCCCTTGTCGAAGCTGTGTAAGCCTAATCCCTCATGATCACTACTCACCTCCATTGATGAGACGTTCGAGCTTTGATTCTAAGAGTGAAACCATATTAATTAGAAATTAGATTGGAACTTCAAGAATAAAATAGTTTGAAAAGTAAGATTACAAGTAGGAGTAGACTTATACCGTGCGAGCAGCCACCTCAGCCCAATTGACGATCACTCTCAATGCCTCCTGCTCAATAAACCACGGCTTTGTTTCTACGCGAAATGCTCGTCTCGTCTCTGCATCTGTAGGAAGGCGACACATCATAGCTTGTTGTGGGTCCCCAATGAGCCGATATACAAAAGCATATATATGGTGAAGTATATGCAAACTACCACTAATACTACTTATACGAATCATCGTCGTCGTCCTCGTCCTCATCTTGTTGACCTGCTCTCTGGCCCTCGTGAGCTGCATCTGCTCCTTGGCCCTTGTGAGCTGAACTATATGAGGATGTTGAAGCACACGTCTGGAAGTTCCTAATGGCTTGCAAGGCCAAAGGGTGGAGAACAAGCATGCTTTCCTCCACATTTTTCCTTCTCCCTTGGAAGATGCCGCCAATGTTTGGTATAGGAAATTTATTTCTAATCATTTCCAAACATGATCAAGCCTCAAGGATGACTTCTTGCGAACCTGGAAAGTTTCAAAGATCGCAGTCAAGGAGAGCATTTTTTAGTTGTACACTTGCATGGAGGTTCTAGTTGGCAAAATGTAAGCCCTCCTAATGATGTCACCAAGAAGGCTTGGTTCTTGCGAGCCTTGCCCTCAATAAGATTGGATGATAAGCTGCCCCAACATGCTGCTCTCCAAGATTCTTGAAGCAGGTGGTAAAGATGGAGAAGTCACAACTCAGCTTTGATGCACCAAGAAGAACCATCTTTTAGATCTTCGATGGACGTGAAAACTTCAGAGTGGCAACACCTTAAACTCTGAATGAAGCAACGATGGACTTGCGACCACACCTTCGTGTCTGGTGGAGCAGCAGTTAACGCCATGCCAAGAATACCATGGTGCAATTGGTTTGATTCTCAACAGTTTAGGTTCACTTTCATATCAGAATGGCTGATTAATGGAAGGTTATGTCCCTAGAAGCTGTCAAAGGAGTTCCAATGCAGATTCGAGGGTTACCTTCCTCTCTAACTCTTTTGTGCTTGAGATGACAAGGGATGACCTCACGCATCCCCTCTTGCTGAACAGACCATGGTTCAAGTTCACAAAGGCTGTTTAAGATTGATATATTGATGAACTTAAAGTACCTCAGTGAGGTCTACATCCTTGCTGGTTGATATGATCATTGGCAACTCTTTCCATAAACAATTAGAAATGGGAGAAGAAGATTTTGAAGAGGAAGCTGGTGTAGAAGAAAAGCGGTGGGCACTTGGGGATTTACTATTACCATGAGGACATGTCGGCCTACATCAAGAACTCACCCTTCCAAGGTGAGGCATGTGAGATCTTTAGGGCGGTGAGATATTGACTTTTTGGATCAAGTTCTACATCCCTGGCTAACCATGGTTGCCAGTAGCTAGTCCTAGGGTTAGGGGATACCCTAGAGGGTGAGGCAATTAGCATGGAAGGCCGTACGTCTAAGGTTAAGAAATACCATCTGGATTAGAGGACAAGGCATTCATAAGTAATGGCATCAGGGCTTCAGCCATTGACATTCATTGATCAGCATCTGGTTTGTGGATCTTGTCCATAGGAATGGCAGGTTGGCAAGCTAGTCCACTACCTCCCTTGTAGAAAGAAAGAAAGAAAGAAAGTTTATTAAAGTCTTCGGGAGACCGTGAAGGTCTATGAGACTAAAGATAACTAATACAATGAGCATAACGGTGGTGGTCTCAAAACGGGCCAACCAACCGTTTCTACAAAAAAGAGGTTATGAAGGACTACGTGTCTAGTCCTGATACAAAAAATATGTGTCTACCTCCAGATGATACAAAGAAGAAGAAGGGGGGGGCACCAAAAATGGGGCAGAGGGGGGAGATACAGTATACATGTGCAGGTGGTGATCGTCAGAGACCAATCATAAAGGGGCCGTCAAATGGGAAGTCGGAAAAAACCCTGCGATAGATGATTGGCCTATGACGTCACGCGGCCTAGTCGAGTCCGGTCGTCGGGGGCGGCGGGTGGCCCTGTGGATGAGGGCAACGGTAACCCCAGTGGGGCGGGCCGAGAGCAGAGACGAGATGTCATGGACCTAGATGTGTGAGTCTATCCGCTGACGCAGCTGTTGTGGCTCTGACTCTCGCTCACGTCCGCGTCGTCGGCTAGACTGAGAAGAGGTATCATGTGACTGAAAGAAGTCAGTGATAGGCCGCTGGGTGTCCTCACGCTGTGTGTGCTGCTCGTGTCGCCGTGCTCAGAGAGAAGTATCTCGGTGGCGGGTCATCTCATGTAAGAAAGCGGCTAGGCACCGCTGATCCGGGAATTGTAGCATGTGTGGGAGGGAGCCGAATCTGTTGCGGAAGAGGCAGTGGTATCGGCCTCGAATGGCATAATAGATAGGACATCTGAAAGCAAAATGCTCCTCCAACTCGATCTCCTGTAAGTCGCAAAGTGAGCAAAGACGGTCCTCTCGTGGGATACCCTCTGCGCGTCCACTCTCGATCCGTAATCGGTGTGACGAGACCCTAAACTGACCGAGGGAGATCCGGAGCGCATGTGGTAGATGAAGTTGTGTGTAACCCGGAGGTGTGATGAGGCCCTCCTGTGAGATCTGGAGGCAGTGTCGGCGGTAGAAGTCGAGCTTCACAGGAAGCTCGGAGTGAAGAAACCATGTCCGCCAGGTGTGGAGCTGGAGTAGATCCGCCCGAATGAGCCGGTTGACCTCCTGGTCAGTGGGGGAGAGAGGAGATGGTGGAGCGTCGAGGCTGTACTGAAAAGGAGGCAACCGGTCTAAGTCGAGGCCCAATCGGGTGAACCAACTGGAAAGACGACTATACCAGCATCGCTGGTCCCCATCAACGGATAAGGCCATAAAGAGGATAGGGCTAACCAAGGTAGGCGGAGGCGACCGTCAGCGGAGGAGCCAAAATCCCTGACTCTGTGGAGGTAGGTGATAGCTTGAAAAGCCACATCAAGCTGTAGGGGTGAGGCACCGAACTCTGCTAGAATGATCTGGTGTGGTACTGATGGTTTGCTACGGATCATCCGAGCAAACATCAGTATCTGTAGGCGCTCAACTCGAGCCCACTCTGTGTCTTAAAGGTCGACTCCCCACCAAGGGCTACCGTACATGCCTGCTGGGCGGACCAAAGAATCAAAAAGGAGACTTGGTCCGCGGGTCCTGGAAGTAGGAGTGGTAGCACTGTCGCTCCAGCCTGGCAAGAGCGGCGTATCCCCGGCTGATCCTGGCCTGCATGGCCGGACGCATCGTAAAGATCGGGCCTGAGAAGACAACGCCCAAGTATGTGTAGGAGTCAACTATCTCAACAGGGTCGCCGGCGAAGAGGAACTGCTCTCGGTGCATAGCGGGTCTGGAAGTGTTGAAGATCATCACCTTGGTTTTCCCAAGGTTGACCTTCAAGTCATGTGTATCACAGAAGACCTAAAGTCCATCCAAGTGTCGCTGAAGACCAGTAGCAGAAGAGGAAAGTAGTACTACATCGTCTGCGTATAGGAGAATCTGGATGGCAGTTTCCGCAAGAGAGCAGCCTGCACCTCTGAGTGTCCTGATGGTGGTCTCGAGCTCGTCGATGTAGAGGCCAAATAGAGTCGGTGACAAGGGACATCCTTGTTTGACTCCGATAGTGCTCTTGATCTCTGGGGTCCAGCTGGTGCCAATCCTGCTGACCTGCCCCGTCACCCGCTCATAGAGAGCTACTACTGCCCAGATAATCGCCGAGTCGTAGCCTAACTCCTACAGACGTCTGATGAGTCAAGCGCGGGGAACGGTGTCGAATGCCTTGCGGAAATCCACAAAGCAACAATATACTCTCTGTCTCCTGTATCTGGCCTCCTCAATGATCCCTCTAAGTGTAAAAATGTGATCGTAAGTCGAGTGATCCGTCCTGAAGCCGGCCTGTCCGGATGCCCTGAGCCCCTGCATCTCTGCGCGAGCACTGACCTCACCATCTAACACTGATGCATAGATCTTGGACATAACATGTCCAACCATGATGGTCCTGTAATTCCCTGGATCCATGAGATCTCCTGCTTTGTGGATGGGTGTGATAGTGTTCAGGGTCCAGGCTCTGGGGAACCCGTGGCAGACAGCTTCATTGAACAGCGTTGCCAGGATGGGGGCTAGAGTTTTGATGCCATAGGCAACAAACTCTGTGCATAGGCCCTCATGATCCTTAGCTCGACCGTTATGAAGCTTATGCGCTCCGTGGGTGACTCCCTGGGTTGTGAAGAGGATACAAGAATTGGGGCGGGGGGTGGCTGAGAGGTCGGGAGGAGGCTGATCAGGGATATCATAGAGTGTGTGTGCGTAGGTGTGCCAGAGGGAAGTGTCCGTGAGGGGGAGGGGGATCGATGTTCTAGGAATTTCCTCCAGAAATCCTTGGAGTTGCTACTAAACAGAATGTTCAGTAGCGTATCCTCATTCTGGCGCAGGAAGGCTAGCTTCTTGCGACGGACTAGTCGACGATAATCCCTGGTGAGACGTGGGTTGGCCCTAGCGTTTCGTTGGGTCGTGAGTCGGAGTGTGCGGCGTAATGCTTTGCACTCGTCATCATACCATCTGTTGCAAGGGGTGGAGCCAACGGGTGGAGGGCGGGTGGACCGGGTAGTGGAAGGAAAGATGTGGCGGGCTGCATTGTGAAGGGAGTGGGTGATAAGGGTGGCTCGGTGATCTAGAGAGGGTATGGTGCCTATGTGTCTGAGGAGGGAGGCTAGGTGGGCTGAGTAATCACGTGAGAGGTTATGATCGAAGTGTATATCATGATAGGTAGTGTAGTGCGGGGTGTGGCTGGGAGGGGCTCGGGACGCAAGTATATGAAAGAAAAGGTTAGTGTGATCGGCTCCTGGGGGTAAGGGTGCAATGCGGAAGTCAGTGATCTGTGGGGCTAAAGCAGGAGATCCCAGAATATAGTCGACGACACTGGCTCCTCCGCCATGTGGGAAACATGTGAAACCAGAGGAGGCAGGCCACCGATCTAGTCCATTGTAGATGACCAGATCATGTATACGTCCAAGGTCCAAAAGAGCCTGCCCATACCCAGTAACGGGAGCGCGACTGTCAGCCGAGGAGCGAGGGAAGCCCGAGTCCTCTGTGTCCATCTCAGGTAATAGGACCGGATCTGAGTGGAAGTCCAAGAGTGATGTCTGACGAGCACCTGTCCTTGCGTTGAAATCCCCAACTAGGAGGACCTCTCCGCGTCTAGAGAACTCCACAATGTCTGAGTAGAGATCTAGATAGGGGGATACCCCCGTATCCTCGCGAAGCATCCGTGCGAAATGTGACGTCTCAGGAGGAAAGTAGCAGACTGCAATAAAGAGGTCGCGTGTGGAGGGGCGTCGGAATCGGAGCCATAGGTAACGGGCATGGACATCCCGTCTAACCACGGATGTCAAGCTCGTGAGCGCTGAGCGAAGGAGTACTGCAACTCCGCCTGACCCTCGGACCCCCCCAGTATATCTGGTCTCCTCACGGAATACTGACTCGCAGGTATAGCCACTGACCAAGGGGAGAGGGCGCTCGGGGCTCTCATGTGTCTCTATATAGAAAACGATGTCGCGTCCAGTGTATGACTCTGAGAAGTTCCCAGGGTCAGACCATAGGGTACCAATACAGTTCCATACGGTGCATGCCAAGGGTACTGTGTGCTGAGTCTAAGTCTCATAGACCATGTCTCCCTATTTGGGGGGGGAGTCTGCTACCGTGTCTGGAGTACCTGGTAGGGCTCGGCGGCGGGGGCCAACTAACAGGCGGCCATCTCGAACGACAGCCCACTTCCCCTCCTGACGGGCTACATCTCGCTACTGAAGCAGGGTGCGCCGCTCTTCCACCTGCATAGGTGTGAGATCCTCATCCATGAAGATAGTAGGGTGGTCCCGTAGTGTAGCACGCTGACTGAGTGCTGCAAGTCGAGCCTGAGTATCCCTGAATCGGATGATGAGTGGCTGTGGGCGCGTGGGGTCCCGTCGTGTGCACCATGCATGCTCAATCCCATGCTCGACGAGGCTGAGGGTAGAGGTCACAAAAGCAGTCGCGTCCGCTAAGGGGGTGAGTGAATCTGCGCGGGGGATACCTCGTACTCGGATGTTGAGAGCCTTACTGGCCCTCTGTTCCTGCTCAGCGATGGTGGCTGAGGCTGCTGCTTTGGGTGCCCGTCTCGCAATGTCCACCCATCTGGTAGTCTCCGCAATAGCAGTCTGGATAGTAGCGATCCGCTCCTCTACCTCTGGTGTAGTGCGCGGGGCCACTGTGACTGTAGCAGTGAGAGAGACAACCTCCTGACGAAGGTGAGTGATCTCCTGGCGCATGCTCTGAATAAGCTGGTCTTGTGCTACGGTATGATCCCGTAGTCGATGTAGCTCCGTAAAGATGTAATCTATCGTCTCAGGTGGGACACGGGGGGGTGCGAACTGGGACATGGCATATGGCTGTGGGGGCGTGGGCGATAGGCTAGCTGTATATGGCAGAGGAGTGGAGAAAGGCTGCTGGGTGAGGGGAAGGGGGGACATAAGAGTGGTGGAGACAGAAGGGAGCTGTGTGGGGGGTGAGGGACTGTGACCCTCTCCTGTGGGGGGCAGGCTGAGTGGTACAGTGGTGGGGGGGGCAGTGATTGGAGTAGAGATGATGGCTGCGGGAGAAAGAACTGCATTGGTATCCATTGCACCCGATGTTTTCAGGGCTGGTTGGCTGTCAATTGCTAATCCACTCCTTGAGATGCGCTTTGTGATCTCTCCCACAATTGGCTTCGGAGACTGTTTGGGTTTGTGGGCCATTGTAGGACTTGTTCAAGTGCACGATTTCCAGGGGAGGCAGATCTTGTTCAGCATTGCTGTAGGGGTGCACAGGCCTGCGCAAGGCCAGCGGCAAGCCAAGGCTTGCAGCAGACAAGGGCCCTCAGACCACGGGAAGGCTGCGGGAGGGTGTGGGGCAGAGGCTACGGGAGGGGGGGGTGGTGCAGAGGCTGCGGGAGGGGGGGGAGTAGAGTGGAGCTACGGGGGGGGGGGGGGGCAGAGTAGAGCTACGGGAGGGGGGCAGAGTAGAGCTACAGGAGACGGGGGGGCTGAGCGACGAGGGAGGGGGCGAGCGACGAGGGAGGGGGAGGCTGAGCGACAAGGGGGAGGGGGCTGAGCGACGAGGGGGTGGGAGGGGGCTGAGCGACGAGGGAGGGGGAGGGGGCTGAGCGGCGAGGGAGGGGGCTGAGCGACGAGGGAGGGGGAGGCTGAGCGACAAGGGAGGGGGCTGAGCGGCGGTGAGGGGGAGGGAGCTGAGCGGCGGTGAGGGGGAGGCTGAGCGACGAGGGAGGGGGAGGGGGCTGAGCGGCGAGGGAGGGGGCTGAGCGACGAGGGAGGGGGAGGCTGAGGGACAACGGAGGGGGCTGAGCGGCGGTGAGGGGGAGGCTGCGAGCGACGAGGGAGGGGGAGGCTGAGCGACAAGGGAGGGGGCTGAGCGACGAGGGAGGGGGAGGCTGAGCGACGAGGGAGGGGGCGAGCGACGAAGGGGGAGGCTGAGCGACGAGGGGGTGGGAGGGGGCTGAGCGACGAGGGGGTGGGAGGGGGCTGAGCGACGAGGGAGGGGGAGGCTGAGCGACGAGGGGGAGGGGGCTGAGCGACGAGGGGAGAGAGAGAGAGAGAGAGAGAGAGAGAGAGAGAGAGAGAGAGAGAGAGAGCGGGGGGGAGAGAGACGTTAGGCGAGAGAGAGAGAGAGAAAGAGAGAGAGAGAGAGAGAGAGAGGGGAGGGGAGAGAAAACGATAGAGAGAAGAGAGACAGAGAGAGAGAGAGAGAGAGAGAGAGAGAGAGAGAGAGAGAGAGGGGATGCCCATTGCATGAGACGTGGATGTCTATGGGGATAGGTTTAGGACATAGACCTTACCTGTGACCTCTATGTGCTCAAGGGTCTGCTGGAAGAGCTCTATGGTTGGGCGGCGAGTTTAGAATTTTCTCGTTCAATGAAAATGATCAGGGTCTCGTTCAATGAAAATGATCAGGGTAGCTAACTTGAGGAAGAGTTGTCTCAGTGCTATCAGAGTAGAACTTCGCCATGTGAACCTTCCAGTTGTGAGTGGCTGTGTCTTTCTTCAAGATTGTTTTTCATGATTTGGGAAGAACGAGTAAGCTTTGGTTTCCATTGTGTTAGTGGTAATAGGAAAAGCTTCTTCCATGTATGTTTACCTGAGCGCTGGCTAATTTATAAGTTTGATTGTGTCTGGAGTCCATCATGGGTGCTCAATAAATGATGGATTGTACAGACTAAGGCAGGGTTTTATTTGAGGCCCATATTAAGGGCAGAAGAAGAACTTTGCTGGAGTGGTGGAGTGTAATTGTGGCAGCCTCCTACATAAGAAAAGAAAAGAGAGAGACCAGACTCTGTACACAGTCTGGCCAATGATTGGACTACGTGTGCGGGGGCAAAGAACAGACTGGGGTGATTGGATAGACCAGAGCGTAGCTGGCACTTGGAGCAGCCTGATTCAGAGGATTTTGGTTCTGTGTAACAATGCGGGACAGAATGGTAGGACTGGGGGTGGCAGACCCAGTGTTGGGTCAGAATAGCAGACCAGGATCTGACAGCATAGGCAGTCTTAAAGGCCTGATAGGAGACCAGACGGGGGTCTGGGCATCTTGTACTTTTAGCAGAGTCGCAGATTCACGTGAGGCAGCCCAACACAAATATCTGATATATGAGAAGCCCGAGGACGATTCCTTCATTGCAGCTGCAGACCCCTGTCTGCAGATCTGGGTCAGGGAACCAGAACAATAGTCTAGCATGGATGCAATACCCAAATTTCCTAGGGCTCTAGATATAAAAAAGGCTTACATCTTGCTGCAGTTTTATCTGATCAGACCCACAGTCATGTTTTATATATATATATAATCAAATTTCCTAGGGCTCTAGATATCAAAACTGCTTACATCTTGCTGCAGTTTTATCTGATCAGACCCCCAGTCATGTTATCCCTTAGGGAATTGTCCTTTGGGGGTGAATTAGTGAATAAGTCCAAATAGGGGGCAAAGTACCCTTAGGACCCGAAGTTGGCCGTTGGTTTGGTTCCCATAGAGAGGGAAAGGGGAAAATAAACTTTAAATTGGTCATTGGAGTTGACCAGAGGGCCTAGGGGCAAATTAAAGACCAAGGGGACGTGGGCATGCCACGTGGCATTCACCAGGCCAGCCTCCTTGCGTGGATGAATTAAGCAAGGAAGATATATATACCTTTGTAAGACTAGAATAAGTCCAATCATACAAATTTAGAATTTTTCTTGTTCTAAATCTACAAAGAAAATAAAAGAGAAAATGAAAGAGAAGAAAAAAGAGGTAAACAAAAACTTTTATGAAAAACAAAAGGAGGACATACTTAGCAAGCAAAGCAACACTTATGTCATCATCAGTGCCCAAGCATAAGCAGCTATACAGGGTTTCTAAAGACCCGCGGAGTCTCTTGGGCAAACCCAGTGCTTACTAAAATACGTCAAATAAACAAAAGAGAATGAAAACAAGAAATAAAGAAGAAACGAAGTAGGTGACTTAAGCAAAAATAAACAAGCAAGTCAAGAAACAAAAACTTCCAAAAAACTAGAAACTCTCTCTCTCTCTCTCTCTCTCTCTCTCTCTCTCTTATTTAAAACATAAAAAGCTAAATGGCCCTTTACACTTATGTCTCGTTTCTGCAAAGAGGCAAAAATACATTTCTAACTTAGAAAGCACAAGTATACTCAAACAAACTCTCTTTTGAAACTAAAAGAAAAACGGGCTATTCAGCTCCCCGCTTTTTGTTTTCAGCTTATGTTCAATCATTCTAAACAAACCTAAGGACGAAACACCATAGGTAAAAGACTTCATATCTAAGAATGTGCGAACTTTTTTCATTATTTTCCTTGGATTATACCTCTTGTGTAATAGTAAAGTGATCAAATTACTACATTGAGTGATAAAAGACTCCTTAGTTGTACAAAGGCAGGAAAATCTATGGAATTGGGAAGAAATGACTCCATATTTTGCCAAATCAGAAATGTTTGAGTCAATGTGAGGCCTTTTTATAATGTGTAAACCACTATATTCAGGTTGTTCACGTTTATCGTATATATCAACCTCTAATCCTATGGTAGATTGAGAAAGTCTAAGATCTAAGAAAACACAAGAATCCCCTCTTGAAGTGCAGTTCAGTTCACAAGAGTCACGAGGATAGATTCCTTCTCCAAAAGCTCTAGCGTCTTTGTACATAAAGTCTTGAAAGTTAGGAACATCTGGTACAAATAAATCATCTATAAAACGCCTAACTTGACTAAGCTTATGTAATATGATAGGGCAGGTATTGATAGAAATAAGACATTGCATAAACTCAAATTCATAAGTGACAAGATAAAATTTTGCTAAAAAGACGGCACAATTAGTGCCCATAGGGATTCCTATAACTTGTTGAAACAAAGAATCACCTATTGTGATGTAAAGATTATCTAAAAGAAAATCTATCCAAGAGCAAACATCTTCTACACTTACTACCTTTGTGTATCTTTTCTTTTTAGAACCTATGTCATGATCTTTATTTTTTAGCCACAAAAAGTCAAAGCATAAGGCTGTTTTCTCAACTTTTAGCACTTTGCATCTATCTTTGTCAAATCTCAGCTTGAAAACTTCAGCCACTAGCTTTTTAATTCTAAACTTCAGGTCTTCTAGCTCAATCTTTGTGTAAAGGTTGTAAAATCATAGGTTTGAAGGAGAATAGGAGACTCTTTTTCCTAAATGCTTCGAGAGGAATTAAAAAATTTTACAACAAGAATCACTCCTACAGAGTCATTTTAAATCCAGCTTGAGTTCAAGGGGACATCTGCCTCTTTTAATAAGTCCCTCCAAAGTTCATGGACACTAGGCAACAAGGCTTTGAGGCAGTAGCTTAGCCATTCAGAGACATTCGTCAAAGTAGTCTCACAAGCAGCTGCAATAAATCTTGGCTTTTTTGGAGTTTTGTGAAACTTCCAAGCAGCACAAAGAAAAGGTATGCTTGGATTGCAAACAAACCCAGAAGACTCGCAAAAACTCTGATGTTTTGATATCAAATCCTTTTGAGAAACTAAGGCAAGGGCGTAAGTTTTGGCAGACGAGTTCACTTCTCTCAAAAGACATTCTAAGTAAAACTTTTTGCAAATAAAAACAAAGTTATTGGAACATTTGTCCACATAAGAAATGACAAAACTATTTTCGAACAAGAGTTTCATCTTCTTTAGAAAGATAGTTACTTTTCTTTGAGCAAATAACCGAAGGGACTTCTTCTAGTTTCAAAGCAACTTTCTTCAAAATCTTCCCTTTCCATTCTGATAAGATATTTTTAACTCCTAAACATTCTTCTAATTGCAAAACAAACTTTGAGATTCCCTTATCGATAGCTTTTAAAAGGCAAGACTCTTTAAAAGAGTACAATCGAAATTTTGTGCCTTTCATGAAAAGGTCTCTTAGGTTACTAGAAAGCAAAATTGAGGTATCACTTGTGACTACATGTCCTAAATCAGCATCAATAAAGCTTTGGAATCTCTTACTTTTACAACAACAAGGTTCTTTAAGGATAGAAGATTTTGAATGCTCTGAAAGCCTTTTACCTATCTCTCCATAGTTGAAAGCCTTTTGTCCTCAAGTTTTTACATACTTCCAAGCTACTACTAGATGCTTCCAAATTCTTCTCACAAAATGAGGGAGAGAATCCATTACTTCAGGAGACTTCAAAATGGAGTTTAAGCCTATCTTGTCAAGTGAGGGAGAAGTAAAAATACAAATCAAGAGTTCCTTATTTAGATAGACTTCTTTGCTTTGAAAGGAAGCTTTTACTTTTAAGAAGCGATCCAACGAAGTTTTAAGTTGTATATAATGGAGCTTATTTAGATTCAAATCCTCAAAAGAGAAGTTTTCCAAGGTGTATTGAAGTTTAAAAAGAACTTTAACATTATATTTTTCAAAAACTTTTATTGAAAAAAGACCCAGTGACATTAATCTATCTAGGTAGAGTAGTCTTCTTTTATAGTCTTGAGAAGCAAAACTCTTGGAACTCAGGAAGTTAAAGGAACTAAAGGAGGAGGAAGTGGAGGAAGAGGAAGTGAGGGAGGCAACTCACGAACTACATGTGAGATTGCAGGAGAGCTCTCAGCTAGGACAACCTCGTAACATAACTTTAGGTTTCCATACGATGTTAGGTGTATGACTATGTTGGTAATGATGAATGTTAAAGGGCTTGATATGAGTTCTCCACATCAAAGGGTTCTTTTTAGAGGTTCTTTTATTTTTACGAAGAGTTGATTTTCCTTCCAAATTAAAACCTCTTGGGAAGAAAGTGTGTAAAGTTCTCATCCAAAACAATTCACGAGGATGAGCAGCCTTGTAAAAGTCCTTGGCATTATTAAAATGGGATTTGGATGGCCTTTGTGCAGGAGAGATTGTATAGTTGCAAGGCTCTCTATTCAATAAAGAAATACTGAAAGGGGCGCCAAGTGTTTGGGTCCAATCTGTATCCTTCCTCATGAGCAAGAGCACTCTAGCTCCCAATCCATGTCTAACGTAGTTTGCTAAATATTTTTAATTGAAAGCATTTCACCTCCTTAAGAAAGATGGTGATGTCCCGGCAACGGAATCATGAGACTGGTCTCCAAGCCAGCAAGAGGGCGGTAAAAGACAAGCCTATGATTATCTCTGGTGAAGTATTGCCTACTGTAATTGGATTACAGCAAGACAAAACTCAACAAATATCTCTCACAGATAATGATTGGGATATGGAGGGGCAGTCCTCCCAAGATGAGCAAGAAGAGCAATCTGTGCATGAGGGAGCCTCCCAAGATGACCAAAATGTTGAGGCACAGCAAGCTGTAAATTCTTTTGGTGTGAGTGCCTCCCAGTCAAAAGGGTCAAAAGAGGCTGAGGATGCAAAGGATGCTGATGCTATGTTTAAGGCACAGTTAATGAGCACTATGGGAACACTCACGCAGCTCATGCAGGACCCACGGTTCTTGGACCTTTGAGGTCTAAGGAGAAAAAGAAGCATTCTCATGCAAGAGAGCCTAGTGGGGTCCAAAAGCAGTCACTTGGCATGATGCCATTGGATAGAAATCCTCCAGTAATGCCAAATGTACAAGTACTCCAGTGCAGCAGCCCTTTCAAGAACCTGTTATGGATATGCATGGCCAAGGGACTGATTTTCAGAATTTAAATCAAGGGCAGCAAGCCTTTCCCCAACCCTTTTTGCATACAGGGCATTTTGGTGGCGATTCAGTATTTCAAGCAATGGCTGGTCAAGCTAATGATGGTCAAGAAATGCTTGGAAATTACCTTGTTGGTTTTCAGTTTGGGATGTAAGAAATGCAAGGCAATGTATCTGGGGATATGTAGCTTGCAATGCCTAACATAATGTGTGGCAATATTGGCATGCAGCCAGGAATGAAAAGTGGAAGGTTATGGACCTTTGGAGCTCCTACAAGTATGTTTGGTATGCTTGGGGCTGGTTTGGCAAACCCTTTAATGGGTAGTGGCAGTGCAAGACATGCTGGAGCAAATGCAATGCAACCTCCATTTTTGCAGCCACCTGTGTATGACAATCTGACACCCATAGGAAAGGTAAAAGATTACAAAGAGGGTGGGGCAGTAGTGAAGTTTGAGACCTTTAATGGGGCTCAAGACAAGTTGAAGGCTTTAACTTTTGTACAGGTTGATGCAGCATTTTCAGGGGGAAACTTCACTGAGTCCTCAAAAATGTGTAAGGCAGCCACCTTCCTGAAAGGTAATGCTCTACAGTGGTGGACAAACTTGCTGCTCTAGAATAGAGCACCCACCAGTTGGGTTCAGTTCAAGCAGGTGTTTTCAGCTACTTGGTTGACCACTACCTTCGGGGTGGATGTTATGATAGATGGCACAAGTTGGATGCAGCCAACTGTCATAACTTGAAAGAGTACAATAAAATGTTTTGGGAAGCCCTCTTGCTAGATAGCTCTTATCGGCATGTGCCTTTGTCAGAGCAGATTGAGAAAATATTGTGGTGGGCTGCCAAAGGAAATTAGAGACTATTGCACAAAACCAAGGTAACCAACATGTCTCAGCTGATTGAGAATGCTACCACATCTGATGCATTGTTGCTTGGAAAGACCAGCAGGTATAAAAAATTAATTCTAAGAGCTTCAAGGAAGCAAGGAAGCAATTCCAAGTAGCCATTTGACAAAGGGAAGAAGCATGACAGGCCAAGCTCCAACTGGCTGTCACGTGAGGAAAGGAAAGCCTTGATGAAGGCCAATAAATGCTTTTAGTGCAAGGAAGAGGGGCATGTGGCATGGGACTGTAATGGAGGGAGGAAAAGGGCTATTTTAGAGGCCCTTTATGTAGGATAGCTACCACATGGCAGCCTCCTACTGGATACGCCGAGTCCGAGGGGGTCCCATGCCCTCGCCTCCTAGCCACGCTTAACCTCCTCCAACCCCCAACAAAAGGCCGGCGGGACTGAAGGAAGGTCTACCCATTACTTGCTTATACATCAAGGAACATTCATTATTCTTTTTGCATATGGGATTTCTCCCCAATATTCCACCTGTCACATGCGCATCAAAGGGCCTCAATACCCCTTTAATATTCACATATCCAAGGTGTTAGAATTATTATTATAATTCAGCAGTGACCAATGTAATGTAATGTAATAAGTAGGTTAGGGGCACTTTTCCCTCATTTAAAGGTTTTTCCTAACCACAGTTAGTCCACTAACTACGGTTAGTGAAGGATAAGGTTTTGTCACTTAGACAAAACCCATCCCACTCCTTGTATTAGTCACTCCTTCTATTGCAAGCACTACGTTCAGCTCTCTTGCTTCCTGCTCTCTCACTCTCTCATTTCTAACATTTGGTATCAGAGCAAGATCCTACTCCTAGCTTCCGAGAGCTACCTACCTGCGAATCATTCCGTACAGCCATAGTTGGCTGTTCCGTACTAGCTTCCGAGAGCTACCTACCTGCGAATCATTCCGTACAGCCATAGTTGGCTGTTCCGTACAGCTCGTTGGCTGTTCCGTAAACAACTTCCATACCAGCGCCAATCTGCTCTCAGCTCCCGTCCATACAGCAGCCCACGCTTCAATTCTTGAGGTGCTGTACACCCTGCGCCGTACGCCTGCTCCCTGCTCACTAATTTCGTACATCTGCCGTACAATCAGCCGTATTGTTTGCCGTTGTACCGTACTGTTTGCCGCCGTACGTACTTGCAACGTCGTCAGTCGCCGTACTGATTCCGTACATCGAGCGCCTTCCATACAGTCGACGTACATCGAGCGCCTTTCGTACAATCGTCGTACTGATTCCGTACATGTTCCTGATGCATCAGCACCGTACAGCCCATACAGTTCGTACATCTGCCGTACAGCTGACATCAGTTGTCCGTACAGCTGTAAAGTCTGTACTGTACGGACTGTTGCTGTTCTTGAGGTCAAGGTGCCTTTACATGGTACTCTAGAAAGGTGGTTGTTAATGATGACGATCCTTAAGTGCAAGTCTACGAGAAAATAATGATTAGATAATGATTAATCCTTAAGGCGAAGGTATTGATTGTGACAAGTTGCCTTTCCAGTAGGTGATGATGGCGAGTTCTGGAGGTGCAAACTTGACCGATGTGTCAAACCTCTAGAATTGAGTCTGTCAATGGTCATAAAAACCTAGAGAGGCTCCATTAGTAGACAATCGCGCTAGGCAATTCTTGGCATCTCGAATAGTCAAAGGGTCATATCTGATGGCTATTGAGCCATATTGGACTTAGTGTGATTTGATGTTGAGTTGTAGGAAATAACATGTGGCAAATTTGGAAGCTAAGTTTTAATGAAAATGTTTTTTTTTATAAAAGAAAATGTCAAATATATTACAAAAGGGGGTCAGCTTTGCCAAAAAAGAGGGGGATCATATTACAAAAATTGGCTCAAGAAGGGGCTAGCCACTCGAGCCTACGTTGTGCAAGCACTAGTCACCCATCTAGAAGATAGGCCCCTATGTCTACAAGGGCTTGGCTCACCACAGGGTCTCAATCAGCGTTCAAACATCAAGTGTAAGTTGGTCTTAGATCTACGGCCATTGTGGCTTGAGTCAAGATGTATGTGACGGATTTTGGCAGGCTATGGGCCAATGAAAATGTTTTATCATATATCATTGCTTTTGCTACAGTCTAACTCATTTCTAATTGAGATATAGACTCATAAACAGAATCTTGAGTGAATGTGCATTCCTCTATTGCAATGTGTGTGCTCAACAATACATGATAGGCCTCTTATAAAGAGAGTTCCCTTTGAATAGTCAACCATGTGGGATCCTCTCATCCACATCTGTCCTTGTGGATATCCTCAATCCACATCTCCACATCATGTAGTCCACATCCTAGGGTGGCTACTTTAATTCTTTCCTATACCATACCTTAGCCTCTAATTATGTGCTCATGGCACCACAACTCTCAACACCTCCCCTTGGTGCCATGATCCTTTGGCTACTGCAAGGTAGTCAGATGTGAGTTACAAATCCATCGCAAGAAGGGGTATGGAATGTATAGCCAATCTTGGTATTCCGCAAGGTAAGTAGTAAAGTGCTAGATTTGTAGGGTTTTTATTTCAATTCTTGCAACAGTACAATTCACCAATTTTGATATGCATATGCTCTCAAAGTTTCATGTAACTTGGATATCATTTGCATGGTTGGGCAATGTATATTTCCTAGCTTTTAATCATGCATCATGCATAAGTGCTAAAAAAATATGCATCGATATGCTTATACCATGTGTGTATGTGTCCGATGGGTATGATACTTTTCCTAAGCCTTAATTTGACTATTATTCATGTTCTCACAAAGTTTTATGTGCGTCCCATGTGGGTCGGATATCTAAAACATGTGTATTTTCTTGTATTTTAGCATGCATCATGCATGTGATAAAAAATATGCATCAATGTGCTTCTACTATTTGTAGAGGACTTAATCTGAGTAAGATCCATGTGCACACAAAGTTTAATTGGTTCGAATATCAGTTGTATTCTAAAACATGCGTAATTTTTTATTTTTTATTATGAATCATGCACAAGTATTAAAATGTATGCACGGTTGTGCTTCTATCATATGTGTTGGCACCCACAAAGGATGCCTAATGTTACAAACAATGCACCAGGTGCGAGGTATCAATCTCTGCCTCATAGCCGCATAGAACCTTGTCTACATCCCAACAAAATGGCAGTGAGATGTTCAAGGAAGGCTTCAATCTGCTCTTATATCCAAGGTCCACTTAAGCCCAACATGTCATATGTGCATACCATCAATTCTTGCACCAGCCACCTTCACATTTCAACAAAATTATTGTAGTAGTCCGCTCTGAACGTTTGAGCGACAGACTGCAGTTTAGCCCCCCGCACATGTAATCTTTATTGTATCCACAATAGTAGTCACCTTTAGAATGATCATCACAAATCAATGCACACGCGGGCACCACATCCTACACGTGTGAGCAGTCCGCTGCCGTTGATAGTTGTCATGTGTAGTCCACACAGGCCGCAAGCCATTCCTTGCTCTCTTACCAATGTTTGGCACCCACAGAACATGCCACGTGTCACAAGGTATGCACCAGGTGTAGAGGTCCCAATCCGCATAGCCACGTGCTCTACATACCAACAAAAGGCCGACCGGATGTTTGAGGAGAGGTTCAATCTGCCCTTATATACAAGGTCCACAATTTGCATCTTTGTATATGGGACCAATTAATCTCCCCAATGCCACATGTCACAAGTGCACGAGGAGCCTTATTCGCCTATTTCAATTCAAATGCCTGATGAGGGGATTGGCCCTAGTCCACATGTTTCAATAGTCCAATGGGTATTTCATGGTAAGACTTGAATATTTTCGTGTTTTTTAATCATGCATCGTGCATCTTATATTCCTTAAGGAAGAGTTTGACGTGTCAATCAAAGGTTGTGCCACATGTCCTTCATTTACCCTCCATTCATTGCAATGATGAAGCAAATTAAAATATAGGGAAAGGAGGGGAAGAAATTACTCTACCTGAGGTGGGAGGGGAGGACAGTAGTCACAATATGTGGATGAGGAAAGCTGAATTACCTTTGCGGGTTATTGCCATCCTCCAACGATAGCACCAAGTTTTTTGGGAACAGATTTCCTGTGTAGGCATCAATCATGGTGGCTATCAACACCACCAACAAAGCTGTATTTATTACTGCTACCAACAAGAATGCCAAAGCTCTCAAAATCAACTAGCCAGACGTGGGCATATGCCATTATTGTTGCCATGGCAGTAGCCGCACTGGGGAATGTGTTTGCCCACCAGAGAAGATTTATATGAACATTTACAATCCCATCTACAAAAATGTGAACGGGACTATAGCCGAAGAGCAAAGCATCCTATCTACCTGAAAGCAAAAGCTCACTTCTACATCATTGTGTTCCACTTCCTCTATTACCGCTTTAGAGCCACCTCTGTACCGTCCGATAGAATGCCTTTGTATATGTAGTTGGTCGTCCCAGCTCCAACTAGGTTGTTGAAGTTCTCGCGGTATTTCTTGACATCATTGAATGTGAAGGCCCTCATAGGATCTACAACACAGAGTTCCTGGAAATCTTTTTCGTACGTCTGTTGGAAAAAAAATTAAGCGACTAATATTTGTCTAACGAGTAGAAAGAGAGCACGAAGAAGCACCTTCCATGTGAGCCATTTGTGCCTGCGACATTTAGCCAGAGCAAAGAATTGGTCATTCTCGGCTTTGGGTTTTAGTAGAATTTGTTTTGTAGCTAGCTTTGTTGAGGTACTTTCTAGGATGACATCTATATACAAGAGCAAGTGTTGTCCTGATTAAAAAGGAACTCTTGATGTTGATTAAAGGAGTAAGTCTAGACTGCATTATCTTCCCTCAAGAGGACATGAGTACAGCAGGGAGTGTAAAAAATCAGGTGGGCTTTATGAGAGAATGAGAGAGTATGCATATAATATTTACAACATAACATTAGCATGCTAAAACATGTCTCAAAATCTAGGACCTTAAAAGAACACATTGTCTTTAAAGCCTTCAAAGATCAAGAGTCCTATTGAATGTTTAGTAGCAAGGCAATGTGCTGAAGCTCTCAAGTTGAAATTGAGAGGGAGAGAGGGAGAGAGTATCGTTAACACTCGAATAGTGGAATATGATCTTCTTGCATGGGAAACTTCTTTTCTATTTCAATAAGTTGGTACTAACATGGAAAGATAAAAGAGTATAAGGGAAACTAGAAATAAGGACATGGTCCACACATGTAAGATTTCCCATGATAATGAAATTTAATGCAATCCTTGATAGATCCTTGATGTGTGTAAAACATATAACAAGGTTGGAAAATGTTGAAAGTAATGTAAAGCACAACCTGATATACCTCGAAAAGAAGAAACTCTTCTCTTGTTCTCTGGCACCTCCTGCACGCACAGTTGCAATCTATACAATAAAACAACCGTACGCCTTATTTTTCCCTTCATGGCCAAAACATGCCACTATTATGACAGGGGATGTATAACACTCCAACCTGAAGCTGAAAAATATAAATATTTAAGAGGAGAATGATCTTACAACTTTAAGTTGCACTACACCACCGGGCCTTAGGTCTGGTACAGCTCTTTCAACTTTTGCTGCAGCAACAGCTTCCTTGTCTAAGATCTGGGTAATCAATAAAACCAACTTATGAATGTAATACACATTAAAAGCCAGCAAGTTAAAGCCTCGTATCTAGGTTCACGGGTCCTTCAATCTACAGCAATTCAAAATATAAGCACTGCTCACCTGCATAATATAAGCAGCTGTTTTAGTTAGCTTTTTTGATTTCAAGTATTGGGGTTTTTCTTCCAACATATGCAAGACTTCTGTTGATCCAACAGCAATCTGAAGACCCCGTGCTGACATGGTGAGTGTGCCACCATAATCTACTATCTTTTTTATGGTCTGTGAATTCAAAAAGGTTCCCCCATTCTTGCGTACCTGCAAAAGCCTCAAAATGCCAGGCACGCCTTTGTATCATCCCGACTATATATTGTAAGAGTAACTTCATCTAGAAACCCAGCAGCAGACTACAACAGAAAGATTGAAACCAACCTTTTCCTCATAAAGGCAAGTGTCCAATATATCTGAAACTAGACAAGAAACTTAATAATATATTGGAAATCTTAACCTTCGCTGTTTGATTTGGATTCGCTTTCTTCTTTTTCAGTCGAACAAGTAGGTCATGTTGTGTTTTAGATATTAAATTCTTTAAAGTGCAAGCGAAAGAGCACTGAATTAGCATCCAAAGTGGCTAAAAGTACTAAGAGGAGGTAAAGGAGAAACATACCTGATTCAAGAAAGAAGGGCACCGTGTTCTTAAGCTTTGCATGATGGAGGAGTGCATGAGAGATGGAAATCAGAGCTATGATGCCTGAAGAAAGAACACAAGGAAACGTTGAACTTTGATAAACAGCCCCTCCTCATCCAGCTCTAACAGACCTACACAGTCAGCACCACATGTGACTTGAAAGGCATAAGAAGATTCATTGTGTTGCATGATATTATGATGCAAAAACAAATACATCCCATGCACAAATTAAACTTCAACCTGAAAGGTCAAACATATTACAACAACAGAATGCCAAATCCACAGGTTTCTCTAAAGATTGAAGCACATTGCCATGCCAATTCCTCTAAAGCCCTCACAAAGTTTCTCTGATCAGACACCAAAGCTGGGAGTTTTGCCCATGGACAGAAACAATAGCAGCTAGTAGAATTCAATACAACCCATTTTATTCCCAGATTCATAGCTCAAAGTGAGCCTTGCGGTAGCATAGCCTTGTTTTTCGAGAAATTGGGAATGACACAGCCTGCTAATCTTATTTCCCACACTTGTGAAGGTCACGCGCTGTTTCCTTCTCGATCATTAAGCTGAAGGTCTTGAGAACCATTGGCATTGGCTCAAGGACTTTGTAGAGCTAAAACAGGTGCCACAGCAGTCTAGGACTGCTGCGAGTCCAGAGAGCACTTCACAAGATCTTTTCAAAGCTCACTAATAAGTGCAACTTCCAAGCAGGTAGTAGCTTCATCATTTGGTCCTTCTTGTGGTTCCATGTGAAGTCCAGAAGTCAAGATTCTGTGAGAATAGGCATTCCGTATTTAAATGCTCAGAGGTTGAAGGGCTCCAAACTTAAATTCTTGAAGCTCATCAATGAAGAAAGAAAACTTCACTCTTAAGGAGGACTTAGAAGAGGACAATTACCACAAGCTAGAGGACACTTACCACAAGCAGAGCTCCAGCCAAACTGGAGGCTGTAGAGACACAAACAGACACAAGTCTCAAGGAAGCCTCAAGCTGCCTATAGATTATCAAGAAAGGTAAAAATGCCTCTGCAGTCCAGCCACCAAAGAAAAGGTAGAAGGAACTCATGCACATGTTGTAAACACGTCAGGAGACCCAATACAGCATAGGGAAACTGTTAGAAAACAGAGACGGAGATTGCTTGCTGTAGTCAACACTCCTGCCAGCAGAAGAATATATAAACGCAGCCCAGCAAATACACGGTGCTAAAATCAAATATCGCTCATTTCCCTCATGCACACATGTAGATAGAGATAGATACAGACAAGCTCAATGCACAATATATATAATAGCAAAACATTTACTGAAGATTGCTCCAAAGATGGACAAAACCTAATTAAAAGGTGTGCTCAGTGTGCCACCATCTAGCAGATAGGGTACTGCCCAGATGTGGACAAAGCTTAGAACTCAAAATTTTCCTATGGATTTTTGTGTGTTTTTCAAAGTTTAAAGCTAAAATGGAGAGTTCAAAGCTGTAGAAAGTTAGTCTTTCAGATTCTAGTATGGTTCAACATCTAAGGTTTCCGAAACGTTCTTGTTCCCTGGTAAGTATGGGTGCAAGTTGCAATGATGGGATCCTCCGATTACACTACAACCAATATTGCCCATCGACATCCTGTTGGCTGTTACAACTTCCGAGTGTGGGGTTCCCCTCAAGACCAGCCCTTGTTCAGGACTGATGCTATGAAACTTAAGTTACGGCAGCTCATAAGACAGAAGAGAAGCGACCCTTTCAGAAATTAGAGAAAGCTGGAATTCTGAATGTAAGCTTATTGATGGTGAGGTGCTCGATGGGGAGGTTGTCGAAGGAGAGACTTTGGTAGCAACCATTGATTCTGTTAGGCTATTCCGAGCATGGGCAATCCCATGACTGGCTCTTGTTAATTATTGATGCTACAAAATACAACGTAAAAGTATATTCTCTCATTTTGTAGTTACTTCAGTTGTAAAACTTGCGCCCACGCAAATCACCACGTGTTTAATAGCTAGACCTTTTATGCAACGTGATAGAGAAATGAAGGAAACATAGCTTTACTGGCTGACAGAAAGCAAAAGCGATGACAAGAGGAGTGTGGAGGAGCCTACACCAGCTACAAGACAAGTTTTGAACACAATCCGCAATTGTTGTCGAGAAACAGTCGAAGCAGTTGGTGATCACATGGTTCCCTTTTGAAAAGTCGAGCACTCTAACGGGTAAAAGCGCTCATATTGGTTTCTCATGAAAGATAATGTAATGTGTTCATGAAGGATTTAAGTCAATGGCTTGAGAAAGGCTTTGAGGTGTAGGCTAAGAAGAGGAATTGTGCTTGGGTCACATATTACCTTGTTTTTGGCATGCCATAAGCGAATGCCTTCCTCTCTGTATCTATGGGGATTGTGCAAGGGCCTTAAATGAATGCTATCAACCTCAGAGGCGATTTAAAGGTTGCCCTAATCTAAGGGCGAGGTTGTCCTGAAATGAATGCTATCATGGAAGGATAACTTGATGGGGATTTAAAGGTTCTCCTAATCTAAGGGCGAGGTTAATCCAAGGGTCAGGTGTCGGATCTCCTTTGGCACGCCTAGTGAAAATTTCACCTTGTTCTTGATAGAGGGTCATATTGAACCCCATGAACCTATAAGCTCACCTCACTCGCACGCCTAGTGAAATTTTCACCTTGTTCTTGACAGAGGGTCATATTGGACCTCATGAACCTATAAGCTCACCTCACTAGACATGGGAACATATTTGGGCCTCATTTCACCACCTTGTTCTTCATGGGGGACCTCATGAATGGATAAGCTCACTTCATTAGACAATGAGAAAATATTTGGGCCTCTTGTATGGGTGAGCTCATATTTGGATGACATGGTGGACCTCATGAAGGACTTAACTTAAGGTCAGGATAGGACATTCTCATCCCTCATTCGTGTATAACAATCATGTTGATGTTATCTTCTATGCTTGAAGCGACAAATCATCTTTATTAACAAACTTGATTTTAGTTTCATATAGGACCTTTGCATTGGTTCAACTTTGTTTTAGTGGTACCTAGTTGAACATTGCTCATGATGAGTTGAAAAAACAAACATTGATGGCTTAGTGATTATTTTTTTAGCCATCTACATCTAATTTATCACTATTGCCTTTCCCTTAACTATTGGTGTTGGTACATTAAATGTTTGCATTAGAGCCGTTGTAATTATGTTTTTGTCAATTTGAGTCTTTACCAAGCATATTATTTGGTCAGTTGCTTTTGGATCTTCTCAAGGTTCTTCATCCATAATGGTATTCAAGGTTGGTGTGCCCTTCTTACTAACATAATAATTTTTTCTTGCTATAATCCAATGTTCCTTAAGTTCAAATGTTTTTGTACTTGATAAAGGTTTCTAATTAGTGGGATCCCAATGAGATTCTATAATCTAAGTCACCTATGCCAACAAACAAACCTCCAAGCTATCCTTTTAGATATGGTTGGTTCACACACTTAGACATAGGGGCTAGCCTTCCCATGTGATATGGTTAGTTCACACCCTAAGTTGATGAATACATTGGCATGATAGGGTATCACATGGTTGTCTACTCACACTAAGCTTATTCAACCTATATATTAAATATATGGTTCTAGTAGCAAATGCGGTGGTTAAGGATTGTGATCTTATAAGAATATCAATGAGAAACCCTTTTTATAATAGTGAGCATGTCATGCACACCACAATGAATTTGAAGAGAAGATGCAGCTTGGTGCCATATGTAAAAGTTCAAGTCAGTAAAATAGTGTGTATCGTGTACATCACATGGAATTTGTAGAGCAGATACAGCTTGATGCCATATATAAAAGTTCAAGTGTGTAAATGTTGTGTAAATGTAGGATAAGAAAAGATATGGGCAAGCACCTCCGAGGGAAGAGCATGTTATTGCAAGGCAAGTGCTTACACGTAGGGCAAAATGAAGGGTGTGGGGAACTAAAGAATGTGTATACCAATGAGGGCAAAACAAAGTGCATGAATCCTTTAAAAAATGTATATGAGGATTTGTTTTGATGGAGTAGAGGCTCCTTATTATTTTTCCATACTATATGCTATAGGTGATAGAGACCAAAGCTCAACCCGCAATACAAGGACTCATTGGCCCCATAGAAAAGACATGGTTTGAGTCCACAACCAAACCTAAACCTCCCTCTCTTTACCACTTCATATCTGTCAATCCTCAAGCACTCATTTGCATCCACTTTATGCTAACCTACACCCCTTGCGATCACAAACTCTTGCTCTCAAACAACCTTACTTTACCCCTTGAACTCCCTTGACCTTTCACTCCTCATACCTCTTGCATTTAGATTCCCCCTTTCTTACCATTCCCTCCCCTTACAATAGACCCAAGTTATTTTAGCCACGGTTCCACATGTCTAGAGCATGTGACTCATTATAAATGGCAACAAGAATCAAAGCTTCTCTTGGACATATGTTGGGAATGCATATAATATTGTGTTTATCTCTTCCTTTGCAAGAAGGAAAGGAGAAAAGGAATCCTGAACTCTAATGTCAATAAAAGATAGGTAAGTAGAGGAATGATGATTGAAGATGTTAGAAGAGGCACAACCATTTAAAAGCCTATTTTTGATGTTTACAAACAAGACATGCATGTAGACATTGTCTTACAACATAGAGACTATTGGATAAAGTATTATCCCATTTGTATCTAGGGATCTTTTGTTTTTTTCATGATTTCACAAGCCCGATCTTGTTTGAATAAGGGGCATGCTCCATTGGATTTGTCAGTACTTCTAGTCACAAATTGAGGAACCAATCTAGAATGTATGATGATTGTGGGGGTTAAAGGTCACTGTGCCTTAACCCCAGTTATGTACAATACTCAAACACATATATAAATGAATGAAAAAGAAGATTAGGGTGGTTCTGCACCCACCAAAACTTGTGTGGCTCTCTGTCTCTCTCTCTCGCTCTCTCTCCCTCTTCCGTTCTTGCTTCCGTTGAGAGCACTCTCAACTGGTATCAGAGCTCGGGTGATCTAGCTGAGCGTGCGTGAATGCTTGGAAGCTCAGCAGCTCTGTGGGAGGAAGGAGAAGCTTTGTGGGTGACTTTACTTGCATCCGAGTGTGCAGAGACCTTGGAGGAACCTTTGGAAAAGTCACTTTGGCTTTGCGAAGTGGTTTTGAGAGCCTGTTAAGAGCTTTCAAAGAAAAAGTCGTTTTTTGAGCTTTTTCCTATTCCGTTCGATGACAGAGACTCCGTATTGACTTGTAGAGGCAACTATTGCTTGCTTTTGGTGTCCACATTACTTCAGGAGCTTGGAAACACCTTCATTCTTGAATCTGGGATCATTTCATTGGATTTCTGAGTCACTGTGTCAGTTCCTGCGTTTTTTGCCCGGGTGTTGGAACTCAAGTTTGGAGCAACCATTTGCAGATCTGTCAGTTCCGGTGGACTCAGGAGGTCCTAAAACTTCTATGTTGCTCATCATTCGCACTCCGGTGGAGTTTACAGATAGCTCTGTTTCCAAAAACGTTTTTCAGTCCGTGTGTTGGACCCAGTGATTGAGGCCACGGTTTCCAAAACCGTCTGTCCCATTGCGTTCCGGACGCCCAAAAACCCCTACCTATCAGTTCTTGCACGATTCGGTGGAGGATTTTCAGAGTTATAAATCTCTGTGTATTCGATTTCGTCTCTCTGTTATGCATTTTTCATACTAAGGTTTTGAAACCTTAGATTTATGCCACATGGCAGTGGATAAGTGTTGACTCCCATTTCTCACTCATCGGTTGGGATTTTGGAGTTCTGGCAGAAGAGAGATATTTGCAGATTTTCTTGCTGATTCCGATTATGCAATGGCGCC
Source organism: Dipteris shenzhenensis (assembly GCF_047967505.1). Lineage (NCBI taxonomy): Eukaryota > Viridiplantae > Streptophyta > Polypodiopsida > Gleicheniales > Dipteridaceae > Dipteris > Dipteris shenzhenensis. The sequence continues at coordinate 36,327,730 of NC_141622.1, forward strand.
CATGTTTTGAGGCATCTCAGGTTCTATTTTCAGTAGCGCTCATTACCGTGGGACTATGATTTCTTGAGCATACCTTATGCAGATCACTCTGGTTGCAGTTTGAGCAGTGTGCGCTCATTCGTGGTGTGCATTGGGTTGCAGTGGATGATTTATAGGCCATTTGGATGCATTGCGGTCCTTGTTGGATGCGCTGATAGGCCCAAATTACCTTGTGGGATGCTAATTTTTATGGACGCTTTGCATATGGATGCTATTTTATGCTGAGGGACAGCTTTGAAACATTGTTGGTGATGCACTGATAGTGCTATGCTCTCTTGGATGAGACATTATTGATGCATATGCAGTGGACGGTGTTTATGCTTGAGTCATTTGGCACTTATTGGCATTTTCTTTTGGGCCAGATTTGCTCATATGGATGCATAGTATATGCACATGAGTTAGATGCTTTGAGCTTTGAGTTTTGGTGATATTTCACTCTATTGTGGCATACACATTTGGGTGCACCTAGTATTTGGTGTGATTCTCTCTTGCAGGTACTAGCATTTGGGATTTTGTTTCATTTGCATCATGGCATCCTCTTCCACGTCTGAAAAGGAGTTTTTCAGCATTAAAAAGTTTGATGGGACAAACTTTTCTTTGTGGAAAGAACAGATAAGGGATGTGCTTATTCAAAAGAAGCAGATTAAACCCTTGGCAGGGATTGAAGCTAAGCCTGCAAATATGTCTGAGGATGATTGGAATGAGTTGGATGCATTAGCAAAGTCTACTATTAGACTCCATCTTGCAGAGTCAGTTTATTTCACAGTAGTAAATGAGCAGACTACGGAAGATTTGTGGAAGAAACTGTGTGCCACTTATGAGAAGGAAACTGCCTCTAATAAAGTTTACCTCATGAAGAGGTTGTTTGAGCTGCAAATGAAGGAAGGGGTCTCCATTGCTTCTCACTTGAATGAATTCAATATTATTTTCAGCCAGCTTCAGGCTCAGAAAATGAATTTTGATGCGGAGACTAAGGCAATATTTCTCTTATGTTCATTGCCATCCTCATGGGATACCTTCCGTACAGCTGTCAGTAACTCTGCACCTGGTGGAGTACTGAAATTTGATGATGTTGTGGGTAGCTTGTTGGCCGAGGAGATTAGACGGAAGTCTATGGATGGCAACAAGCAGGATGCAGCCTTAAATGTGCAAAGGGGCAGATCACAGTTCAGGGGGAAGTCCCAAGAAAGAGGGAAGTCTCGTAGCAAATCCAGGGCACGGAACATTGAGTGTTACCATTGTGGCAAGAAGGGCCATATGAAAAAGGATTGCTACAAGCTGAAAAGAGAGCAAAAGGATAAGAAAAAGAATGCAAATTGGGGTGCAAATCAAAAGGAAGAGAGTCCAAGGGAGGACAAAGGAAAAGTGAAGATCGAGGAGATCAATGCAGTCACACATGATAGTGACAATGATGTTCTCTTCATGTCTAGTTTATCTGCAGAGTTGCTTACCACTTCAGATGATGCATATTCCCAGGATTGGATTTTGGATTCTAGTGCTTCATTCCATGTTACTCCCCATAGGGAATGGTTCTCCACTTATGATAGTGGAAAGACAGGTTGTGTGCATCTTGGAAATGACTATGCATGTGACATAGTGGGAGCAGGTGACATAAAGTTTTCTTTTGCAAATGGGTCTGCATTTGTTTTGAAACATGTGAGACATGTGCCTAAGCTGACCAAGAGTCTTATTTCAGTGGGTCAGCTAGATGATGCTGGTTTTCACACCACTTTTGGCTTTCAGAGTTGGAAAATTCAGAAGGGCTCTATGCTTTTGGCCAGGGGTGCCAAGTGTGGGACTTTGTATCCCTTACATGTATCACGGGTATTTGATCATGTTGTTGCAATAACCGAGCAGCCAAGCACTTCTTTGTGGCATTGCAGGTTGGGGCACATGAGCCAGAATGGAATGAAACTCTTATGCCGTTTGGGTTATGTACCGCATTTGAGTTTCTCTGATTTTGAATTTTGTGAGCATTGTCTCTATGGGAAGCAGACTAAATCAGCCCATAAAAGAAGGGGAAAGAAAGAGTTTGAAATGCTTGATTTGGTGCATTCAGACGTATGTGGTCCCATGCCTACACGGTCATTAGGCGGGGCTGAATACTATGTGACATTCATTGATGATGCAACTAGGAAAGTGTGGGCTTATGCTATAGCTCGAAAGAGTGATGTGTTCCAGGTATTTCAGAAATGGCTGGCCTTGGTTGAGAATCAGTCAGGTAGAACGCTTAAATGCCTACGGACTGACAATGGTGGAGAGTATCTCTCTCATGACTTTCAGCATTTCTGTGATACTCGTGGGATTAAGAGGGAGCTTACATCCCCTCGTACTCCAGAGCAAAATCCAGTTGCAGAAAAGATGAATCGTACCATTCAAGAAAGGTTGCAATGCATGCTTTCCAATGCAAGTCTTTCTGGTGGTTTTTGGGCTGAGGCAATGAAGACTGCAGTGCATGTGATCAATAGATCACCTAGTAAGAGTTTGGATGGTGGTATTCCTGAAGAGGCATGGAGTGGAAAGAAGCCCTCTTACTCTCATTTGCGTATATTTGGGTGTGAGGCATATGCACATGTGCCAAAAGAGCTTCGAAAGAAGCTAGATCCTAAGTCTAGGAAATGCATCTTTCTAGGTTATGGTGAAAGTGGAGAGATGGGCTATCGTCTTTGGGATCCAGAAGCAAAGAAGATCATACGCAGCCATGATGTGGTCTTCAATGAGAAGAAGATGCATAAGGCACCCATGAGGGATGTGGAAATGAGGAAAATCACTTTCCAGGATGTGAATCCACCTGCATATGTTGATAGACAGCAAGCTGTCCATTCACCAAATGTGCAAGAAATGGTACAACCAAGTACTCCCACAGGTATACAATCAAGGGTAGATGATGGATCATCTATTGGTGGAAATGATGTGCCAAATGTGGCTGATATGCAAGTGGGACAGCAAGCTGAAATGCCCTTGAGAAGATCATCTAGAGTGTCTAGACCGCCTGATAGGTTTGTTCCAGGGGTAGACTATGTGATGCTTACTGATTGCGGGGAGCCTTCTTGCTACAGAGAGGCTATGATGCGTGAGGATCAACGCAAGTGGGAGTATGCTATGCAATCAGAGATGAGTTCACTTATGAAGAATAAGACTTGGGACTTGGTTTCTTTGCCACATGGAAAGAAAGCATTGCCATGTAAATGGGTCTACAAAATGAAGGTCACAGGTGATGATGTGCCTAGATACAAGGCCCGTTTGGTTGCTAAAGGGTTCAAGCAAGAGAAGGGTGTGGACTTTGATGAGATATTCTCTCCGGTTGTGAAGATGACCACACTTAGATGCATGCTTGGACTAGTGGCAGTAGAGGATATGGAGCTTATGCAAATGGATGTCAAGACAGCTTTCTTGCATGGGGATTTGCATGAGGAAATTTACATGGTGCAGCCGGAAGGCTTTGAAGAAAAGGGCAAAGAGCATTTAGTTTGCAAGCTGAAAAAGAGTCTCTATGGTCTTAAGCAAGCACCTAGAGAATGGTATCAGAAGTTTGATGCTTTTATTCGGTCCCAGGGTTTTAGAAGGAGTGAAATTGATCACTGCCTCTACACTAAAAGGGCTAAGGATAGTAGCCTGATAATCCTGGCACTATATGTGGATGATATGCTATTGGCTAGCAAGAATACTTATGAGCTAGATGCATTAAAGGCCAAGTTGCATGAGGCCTTTGATATGAAGGATTTGGGATTTGCAGGTCATATTCTTGGTATGCGCATCACGCGTGATCGGAGTAGGAAACTCCTTTGGCTTTCACAAAAAGAGTATGTTACAAAAGTATTACAGCGTTTCAATATGGAGGGGGGGAAGGCAGTGAGTACTCCATTGCCTCCATATGTGAAACTGAGTCATACAGATAGTCCCAAATCAGATGAGGAAAAGGCCATGATGGCCAAGGTTCCTTATGCATCAGCAGTTGGGAGTCTTATGTATGCTATGATAGCTACTAGACCAGACATTGCATTTGCAGTGGGAGTTGTTAGCCGGTATATGGCTAATCCAGGAAAGAGGCATTGGGAGGCAGTTAAGTGCATCATGAGGTACATGAAGGGTACCAAGGAGATGTGCATTTGCTTTGGTAAAGGAGACATGCGTGTACTTGGGTACACAGATTCAGACTATGCAGGGCATGTGGATAGTAGGAGATCCACTTCTGGTTATGTGTTCACCTTTGCAGGTGGTGCAGTGTCGTGGATGTCTCGCGCACAAAAGTGCGTTGCTTTGTCTACCACAGAGGCTGAGTATGTTGCAGCCACAGAGGGTTGCAAGGAGGCTATATGGCTTGATCGGCTAGTGGGAGATTTGGGGATTCATACAGGTGTACCGACATTGCATAGTGATTCCATGAGTGCTATTCAGCTAGCACGGAATCCGGTCTTTCATGCAAAGACCAAACACATTGAGGTAAGGTACCATTTCATCAGGGAGGTACTTGAGGACAAGCGCATAGAGCTTGTCAAGGTTCATACAGATGATAACCCTGCAGATATGCTGACGAAGAGTCTACCTAGTCAGCGGTTTGAGTATTGTCGTGTATTGATGGGCATTGGATAGTATGCTCACTGGTTGTTCTCCCTTAAAGGCACATTGTCCTTTAAGTGGGAGGTTGTGGGGGTTAAAGGTCACTGTGCCTTAACCCCAGTTATGTACAATACTCAAACACATATATAAATGAATGAAAAAGAAGATTAGGGTGGTTCTGCACCCACCAAAACTTGTGTGGCTCTCTGTCTCTCTCTCTCGCTCTCTCTCCCTCTTCCGTTCTTGCTTCCGTTGAGAGCACTCTCAATGATAGCATGACTAGTTAGAAGCACACTTCCAATTTCATTAAGCCATTTGGGTTGAGATTGGAGCATCAATTATTTAGCTTAACACTACATTATAGACCATCCCAAAGAAGGAAAGGCTACCTTTATTTCGTCTATGGCCTTCCTACAAATCCAAAATATGCCTTAGTTCACTTCATTAGGCTCTAGGTTGGATACGTGAGAATCACCTAGTTTTTTATAGCCTAGGAGCCCCAACCATGCACCCTACAAGAGTTGAATATGACTTCTTTTTCAAGAGCATTATAATACCTCGGTTCTTGATGATTGGTTGAGAAGCTTTAAGGTATGGATGCTAAAAAATGGGAAGCCTTTAAGACTAGTTCTCAAGAATTTATTGCCTCTAAATTTTTCAAGGAATGGGAGTCGCTCTCCTAGAAAGAGCACGAGAAACTAGAGGCATATCATACACTCATTTGGAAGGTTTTCTTCTCATGCAAATCAAGGAAGAAGATAAGATGCAAAAGCTCAAGGCTAGAATTCAATGATGTTAGCCCCATCCTCCAAGATAAATTAGAGGTATATCCTCATGGTTCTTTTAAGAAATTACTTCTTTCAACCTTGGCTATGGTGGCAATTTTTTTTCTTCAATGAGAAGCTTTGCTTTCTTCAGTATCTGGTGATATTCTGTGGGATTTGCTTCAATCATTTACGCTAATATCACTTGTGGACTCAATCAAGTGGGGTCGGATGCTTTCCAAATAATCAGCAATGCACTTATCCAATTTCCATGTCGCACTAATATCATGTGTGGACTTAGTCAATTGTGGTCATATGCTTTCCAAATCATCTGCAATGCACTTATCCAATTTCCATGTCGTATCTTGCTGGATGAAATCAAGGAGCTCCCTTTGGTGCCCAATAGACCTTAGCAACAAGGCTCCAAGGAAGTGGAGGTAGGAAGTTGGTGATGGTGGTGCGCTTGGCAGTCGATGGTGGCCAAAAACAAGAAGGCAAGGGAAAAGCATGATGAGAAGGAACAATCGATTGTTCCGATACAAACAATACAATTACGGAATGGGGAGATAGGGCAGGAAAGTGTGTCGATATATGAACTTGTGCAATACAAATACGAATATGAATTGGGAGGATAGGGCAGGAAAGTGCTTCAATATATGAACTTGTGTGTGATTATGCATGGATGGATGGTTATTCTTTCTTTTTTTGGGAAAGCATGTGGTTAGCATAGCAGTGCTTGAAGTTAGTGTTTGGCTCCATGTGGGGCAAGTTGCATGTAGCCTAGGCTACACGCAACAAGCCCTTTGGATAGGCCAAGTTTTGTATGGATGGCTGTCATGATATGTCGAGGATGACCTCTCCACCCACGTGGACCTCAACCAAGGAGGGTTAGTAGACCCCTAATAAAGGGGAGTTACAATAGTATGTAGTGGATAATTTTGTAACTATCGAGACAGTTATAACTATTCCTAATAGCCAGTAGTAGTGGCCTTATCCACCACATCATTCTTGTAACTATCTCTGTTTCTGATTGTTTTTTACTGAAGTCGGATCACTATCAGATGTTGTTATAAGCTGGTCTTCATCTCTTGCATCACGGTTGTTGTTGCCATCTGCTGAAATACAAACTATTTGCAATATTTCTACGGTACAAATAGTTGTCTCAGTTCTTTGTATGTTTTGTACTATCTTTTTCTTTTTTTGACGTTAGTCAGATTTAAGTCTGACCCTGCATTTCCATTGCCAGGAGTGGATATGTGTAGGTGTTTTTCAGTCTTTTGGAGACACCACTAACACTATTGGCGATCGTCTACTACGTTCAAACCAGTTACTGCTACATAGCAATTCTGCAAAAGAGTGAAAACTATATGATCTACAACCACTATAGGAAAAATAGACTAGCAGATGCAACAACTCCCAAGAAAATCAAATCAACAATGACATATTGTTGCAAAGACGACGTCTAGCAAATTAGAAACAACATACAATCATGTTCAACAAGCAAAGTCATTCAGAAATCACTTCACGCTAGACCATTGTCAAAATTCCTTCAAGACTTCTGTAAACGACTTCCTCACAAAATGAAAATCAGCTGGATAGCTGCCACAACACTCTAGACAAGTGAACACACTACAAGAGTGAGGTGTCTACAAAGTTGTGGCTTGGAGTCAACAATCAGCAAGAAGCGAATTGTACTCTGACTCGTTTTCGACCATCCAAGTGTGCAACATCAGTAAGACAAGCCAGCACATAATCATTGGATTACCAGCGGGGACAGTCGTCTGACTACACAACGATCATAATCAAATACTCAAGGCGACAAGATCCAACAAAGTGCTAGCAGATTCCTTATCAAATTGCACTATAGGCAACTCAATAGTAGCCAATGACTACAGTGCTCTATTTCTCTCTTACATGGCGAGTACCTTGGTCCATGTTGGTTAACTCTCAAGAGAAAATGTCACCTCGCCAAATTGGCTATGCCTACTTCACAAGAAACCATGCTAGACTGGAAGCGAGCACACAAACAAATGATCAAGATGACATTTTCCACGATCCAAATTACACACCAAGTGGAACAAGTTCTTCTAATAATTATGTGCATGGCACAGAAAATTTGTTCAGGCTCAAAGGAAACTCGACTTCAATCGACTACCTCCACCTCCAAAAAAGAAACTACAAGCTCCAGCTCAAAGACAACAACAACAGCCAAGAATGCAGAATCCTTTGGTGAAGTCAAGCAAATTCACGAGCAAAAAAGGACAAAAGATCCAGACAGTCATGTCAGACAATTTGAAACAAGGTGGCTGCAAGCGGATTCGAACAACTTCTGGACCTCACTGAAAAAGAGCAGTTTGCAGCAACTTTTAATGGTAAGGCAATGATTTGGCTTATGCAGTATGGTGTAGCTCATTTTGCCTCTTATGATGAATTAAAAACTGCATTTTAAAGCCATTTTTGTAAAGAAAAAACTCTAGAAGATATACTCAAGAAGCTTCGGAATATGAAGCAAAAAAATCTGTTAGTTGAAGACTATGCACAAATGTTCAGAAATCTGAACAAGAGGTTGACAAACAATCAACAACCCACTGATGAGCAGTTGGCAGATTATTTTTGTAAGGGACTAAACAAAGAATTATGGACATTAGTAGCTGGCAGAGATTAGCTTGGAGGAGTAAATGATTTTAACAACATGGTTGATGCGGCACAAAGAGCAAAACAAAGACTAGGCATGGAGTCAAGGTCTAAAAAACAAAAGAAGAAAAGGCATTCCAACTCTAACACAGATTCTAAAACATGGACAGATATACTGATGCAGAAGACGAGGAAAGTGATGCTATAGAAGATGATACATCAGATGACAAGAGTGAAGAGGAAGACACCTCAAAGAAAAAGAAAATATAGAGCAAGAACAAAGAGCAATCCAAAGGCAGGAAGAAAACAAATAAGCTCTCTGAGTTAGAGCAGATGATTAAAGAGCAATTGGAAACTTTAAAAACACCCCCACCCCCACACAAAGTTATCATGAGAAAGAGAGTGCTGGTATAATCCAAATTATAGAAGGAGAGCCCCTCGTCATGTGCAAAATTCAAACAATGAAGCTCCACCTGTGGCAAGCTAATCAGATTGCAGTAGGCAGGCAAGGACAATAAAGATTCAATAGAGATTCACCACCAAGGAGACCCAATTAGAAGAATTGGGAAAATCAACAAGGACAAAACCATGATCAAGCATGCACATATTGTGGTATGGAAGGCCACAGACAAGGTCCTCAATGTGAGCTTTGGTAATATACAAGCACTAGTAGCGATCAGATCTAAAGGTACAAAGCCCATGCCCAGCCTTGGAGATGCACTAAGAATGACAGCCAATGAACTGGCCTAATCAAGCACAGGTCCGAAATAAAGCTCTACATCAAATACTTGAGAGTAATGCAGCAACAGAAGCAAGAGCATCACAGCTCCAAAACAAGGGTAAGGCTCAACTTGACCTCGAACAAATCCAAACATAGTCCGACAGTCTTCCAACGAAAAATGTCCGAGATCAACCTATAGGTAATCAACTTCAACAAAGCAACATCCAACAACTTAACAAGGTTCCAGATACACACACAATAGGACAACCTTCTTCCAACCAGAGATATATTCCCAAAGAAAAAAGTGATTTGCTGGATGGAACCAGCTCGGACTCAGTAGAACAAAAAAACAGTGGTGACAAGGTCAAGCTGATAGAAATCAAAGAGGAGCAAGCCGTTCAAATTGCAGATACCACACTGAAGAACAGAAGTCAGATATAGGAAAAGGCCAAACATGAACACGAAGACCCCACACTCTTCTTTAAATAGCTTTTGGATTCCAAAGTTCAGATAACATTGGATCAACTTCTCAATCTTGTCCAGCATTCAATAATCAATTATGTCAAAATTTGCATTTTACTAATGTTTCTAGACCAAAAAATCACCCACAAAGTGATGATGAAGAGGAAACACCTGACATTTACACATCTAGCATTGAATATGTGGATTATCAAGTCCCACTCATAGATATGTATTATAAAAGGCAAAGAATACCAGAAGTATTGGTAGATGGAGGATCAGGAGTGAACATCCTCTCTGAGGATCTATTTAAGAAATTTTGTTGCAATGAACTTGCACCAGCACCGTTTTAGGTCAGAATGGCTAACCAAAAAAGAATACAACCTCTTGGAATACTAAGAGGACAGGAAATTACCATTATGGGACTATCATTCACAATTACATTTGTAGTACTCAAAATGGAGGAAAGAGATTGTGCCTATTCCATGTTATTGGGGAGACCATGGCTAAGAGCTACCAAAATAAAACAAGACTAGGGATCAGAAGGAATAAGGATCAAAAAAGGGAAAAAGAAGTTTAAAATCAATCTCTCTTCAAAGAGAAGCTTCCCAAAACAAATTCAGCCATTACAAGCAGAGGGCATCAATATGATAGCTGAATTTGAGGAAGATGAGGAGGAAATTTTCCATAGGAGAAATCCTATTGTTTTCCCCATATTTGAAATTGATGTAATCAAAATCATTGATCAGTATACACACACTCAAATCAATAAACACAACCACTTGACCTACATCCCACCACAGTAAAATAGAACACGATCGGAAAATAGTCGGAGGCAGATTCTATCAACTATAGTATGACAAATGACAATCTTGCCCACACAGATGACACCCTACAAGAAGACAATAAAAAATCAGTTGCACAAGCCATCCCAGAAGCTGAAACTCAATTTGAGGAGCATATGCAAAAGAGTGCCATAGTCCGATAGGATGACTTAGAAGAGATGAACCTTGGAGACCCCGACAACCCCAAGATAGTGTTGGTAAGTACAGGTCTTCCTCCACCTTTCAAAATGGCATTAAAAGACTTATTGACAAAGTATAAATATGTCTTTGCTTGGCATTATACTGATATGAAGGGGCTAGACCCTAAGTTCTGTCACACAAGATCAACTTAGAGCAAGATAATGTCCCAGCGATTCAAGGAAGATATAGAATGAATCCCAACTATGCAAAACAAGTCAAAGAGGAAATTAATAAGTTGTTGAGAGTGGGTTTTATATATCCTCTCACCCATGTTACATGGCTTTCACCTATTGTCATTGTGCCCAAAACGAATGGAAAACTTAAAATATGTGTGGACTACAGAAAGCTCGATGCTGCCACCATTACTGACCCTTTTCCTCTACCATTTTGTGATTCCTTACTAGATGCTGTAGCAGGTCATGAAATCTATAGTTTTCTTGATGGTTTCAATGGCTACAACCAGATAAGAATGGCACCTAAGGATAAAGACAAAACAACATTTGTTACTGAATGGGGAGTATTTGCTTCTAATGTCATGACATTTGGTATTAATAATGCTCCTCCAACCTTTCAAAAGTACATCCAGGAGGTATTTGCTGAGTATCTTACATCTTTTATCAAAGTCTTCCTTGATGACTTTTTAGTATTTGGGAAAAGAGTGGAACTTCTACAACACTTGAGTTTATGTTTTGCCAAGTGTAGAATGGCTGGTAAAACCCAGCCAAATGTGCATTTGCTATGAGTAGAGGAATCCTCCTAGGGCACATTATCTCACAAGATGGAATGGAAATAGATTCAAACAAAGTGTCAGCCATACAACATGCCAAACCACCCAAAAACATTAAGCAGCTTCAAAGATTTATAGGCCAAATTAAATGGAACTGTAGATTTCTTAGATACCTTGCTGACATATGCTATCCTCTCACAAAACTCACACGGGAAACTGAGCCATACATCTGGGGTGATGCACAACAATATGCTTTTAATATCCTGTAGAAAATGTTGATGATAGCTCCTATACTACAACTCTCTAACTGGACTCTTCCATTTGAGGTTTTTGTTGATGCTTTTGATGCAGTACTAGGTGCAATGCTTATGTAGCAAAAAACACCTAAGTGGCTCAGACCAATTTACTATTGCAGCAAAATCTTAACAAAGCATGAAAAGAACTATGCAGTCACAAAGAGGGAAGCACTTGGAATGATCTATGCATTGCACAAATTTTAACATTATTTATTGGGCAACAAAGTGAATTTTCATGTAGTTCATCAAGCTCTCATTTACTTAGTGATGAATAAACTGCAATTGACAGGAAGATAGGCTAGATGGATGCTCTTGTTGCAGGAATTTGACTATAGCATTGTGCATAGGCCTAGAAAGCAACATGCCATTGCTGATTACTTGAGCAGGTTGCTATTAGGAGAAGCTCCAATAGGTATACCAAATGGACTTCGTGATGCAGGCATTTTCATGGTAAGAATTAAAGAACTACCAAATTGGTATGATAAATGCTACTCTTTCTTACTAATGGTTTGATCTCAGAAACATTAACTAGGGATCAGAGAAAGAAACTTGTTTTATAGAGTAGACCTTTCCTAGTCATTGCTGATGTTTTGTATAGAAGAGGAATTGACCAAGTAATTAGAAGGTGTGTGCAAGATCATGAGCAAAAAGCTATCCTAGCTGAAGCCCATGGAGGACCAATAGGAGGACCCTTTTCTGGAGACATTACAGGTAAGAAGATTTTGCAAGCTGCTTTATGGTGGCCCACAGTTTTAAAAGATGCTCATAATTAGGCCAAAGCATGTTTGCCATGTCAAAGAGATGATAGACCACTTGACAATGATAGGATGCCCCATCAACCAATTCTCCCCTTGGGACCTTTTCAGAAATGGGGACTAGATTTTATTGGACCCATCAAACCTCCAGCAAAGTTTTTAGGTAATCAATATATTTTGGGTGCCACTGACTATGGTACAAAATGGGTTGAAGCTGTAGCACTCAAGACATGCAAGGCTAGGACTGTAGCACTTTCCTTAATCATAACATTGTCACTAGGTTTGGTGTTCCTATTGAAATAGTGTCAGATAGAGGGACCCATTTCCTCAACAAAACAATTAGGAAGATGACTAAAATGCACATGATGTTGCATAAAAAGTCTACAGCCTATTACCCACACAAGCCAATGGGTAGGCTAAAAGCTCCAACAAACTGATGAAAAAAGTATATAGAAGAACAGTGTAGATGATCACCTAGAGGATTGGGATCAACACTTGGATTCAGTACTATAGGCACTTAGAACAACACACAAGGTTGCAACTAGATTAACACCTTTCAGGTTGGTGTATGGATGTGAGGTAGTAGTACCTATGGAATTTCTGGCAGGTAGCCTAAGAGTGGCAATAGATAATAGATTATTTCCAAAAGATTCCATCAATGCAAGATTAAAACAACTTCTACAATTGGATGAGGATAGGCTCACAAGTTCACATACTGCTAATATTATTCAAACTGCTAGTATCCTTTGAGTGGACCAAGGAATGCCAAACATCCTTTGAAACCGTCAAGCTAGCTCTAGCCACTGCCCCAGTACTGAGGTCTCCCGACTGGAATGAAATATTCCATGTCCTCATTGATGCCTCTAACTTTGCCATTGGAAGTGTGTTAGCTTAGCCTGGGGAGCATAATTTGGATTACCCGATATACTTCGCTAGCCATCAACTAAATGAGCGAACAAGTTTGTCTTCTTTGTGGACCATCAAGCACTGTTGTACTGCTAATCCTATTAGAATTTGACTTTACAGTCGCGGTGTGCAAGGGCAAAACCCACGTTTTAGTCGACCACCTATCAAGGATCCCTAATGGCAAATCTCTGACTAGAGTAGAAGATGATCTTCTCGATGCTTCCCTCTTCTTCCTCAACATCATTCCAGAATGGGCCGTCGAGATCAGCCCATTACTTGGCCAACAGCCCACCCCTAGGCCAAGACCTTAAGAAGGATAGGGCTCGTAAACTCATTAAGGATGCAATGCCATACCAGCTGATAGCAAGCCAACTCTACTGCGGGTAAGGATGGCATACTGCGAAGATGCATGTGCAAGCATGAATACATCGAGGTGCTTGAAGAAGCACACTTAGGAATCACAGGAGGCCATTTTGCCGCTGAGGTTACAGCATGAAAAGTGCTGCAACTGGTCTCTGGTGGCCAACGTTCTTCGAAGATGTGTCCGAATTCGTCAAACGATGTGACCCTAGCGCATCTAAATCCCACACAAGGCCGACATGATGCCCCTAACCAGGATCCTAGCTGACCAACCCTTCGAGAAGTGGGGCAGCAATTTCATTGGTCCCATAAGCCTAGCTACCACTAAGGGGATCGGGGCTCGATACATCATCCTAGCGACCGACTACTTCACCAAGTGGGTAGAAGGAAGAGCCATAGTAAAGGCTGATGCAAGATCCACCGCCAAGTTCTTATATGAACAAGACATCACACGGTTTGGATGCCCATTGGAGTTAGTTAGCGATCGAGGAACTCACTTCCTCAATGAAACCATAGCAATCCTAACAAGCGAGTTTATGATCATTCATAGGAATCAACGCCCTACTACCCTAGAGCAAATGGCTTGGCCGAAAGCTCCAACAAAACTTGCTGTAAGATTATCACATGTACGGTAGAAGCCACTCATACCGGCTAGGCGTATAAGTTCATAGCAGCGTTATGGGCCTACAGGACCTCCTACAAGGTGGCAATGCATTGTACCCCTTCAAATTAGCCTTTGGGGTAGAGGCAGTAATGCCAATGTAGTATGTGGTGCCTAGACTCCATCTTGCTATAAAGGAAAGACTCACGGAAAATGCACTAGTCGAACAACTAGTCGACCTCGAAAAGCTAGAGGAGACAAGGTTGCGAGAGTAGCCTACGCTCTTCGAGTAGAAAAGGCCCGATGTAAAAAGTGGTTCGACTACAACCTCAAGAATAAGGACTTGGCAGAAGGAGACTTGGCACTCCTGTACAGTGTCCGCAACACCAAACACAAGCTTAAGTACCGAGGTATGGGTCCTTACCGCATAGTTGCAATCACCCCCTAAGGGGCGTGCCGAATAGCCACCCTTGATGGGATAGAAATGGATGGCTACCTAAATGGGAGCAAATTGAAAAGATACTACGGACCACTCACTATCCCTACCCTTCAAGCTGTACATAGAGAAAAAGAGCTCAAGGCAGAGGTAGCTAGAATGAAGCGCCAAGCCATTGAGGAAGCTAGAATCCATAATGCTAAGATCCGATAGCATAGACAAATGACCCTTTTTAAGGCAAAGAATGAATGGATTCAACTAACAGATGAGCTAACAATAGAGCCAGCTAGGTTTCTAGGATTGATGACAGGGCAACCTCACGAGGTTGCTGATGTGGCAGTTGCTGAGGTGATGACATGGCTGATCAGGTCTACCACGTGGCACCAAGTCTAAGGTTGACCAAAATCTTGAAGATTCTCTGAAATCTACGAAGATTTCGTCAACTGGTCTTTGCAACTACTAGGCTAGCTACTGGGTGCTGGCTAGCGACGTTTGGAGTGGGTTGTTGTCACTGGAGAGCGTCGACTGAAGGAGACGGTAAGCTCACTGTATAGCTGAGGTGTGATATCCCGTCGAGGGTGAGTGCACACAGAGAATGCTGGGTGCTACGGTTGTTGAAGGCACTGTGGACGGAGGTGGCCCATGAAGGAGGCGATGAAGCTGCTGTGGTTGTTGTCGAGAGTCTTGGAGCCTTGGAGTGCCTTTGCTATAGATTTGGTGAAGAGCCTTTGCGGCTGGTCGTTGTAAAGGAGCCCAGGAGATCATTGGCCCCTAGAGCACTAGAGTAGTCTGTGCACGAGTTGTAGAGAAGAGGCTTTGCATGATTATCATGGAGGTCACTGGAGAGCTGTTGTAGTCCGGTTGCTTGGGCAAGCATCTGTGTGTTGGTTGATGGCGGATCTACAGACCGAGCGTTGTAGGCCTAAACGTTGTAGAGGCAAGCCCACTACTGCTATACATTGATAGCCTGATTGCTTGGATGGGCTGCCGGTGGAGTCGAAGCTAGAGTTTCTTTGTTGTTGGAATACCAAGGAGCCGCTGGAGACTATGCGGCTACTACTTGGAGGCCTGATGCTTTCTTGGAGCCATCAATTGGGAGTTATTAGAGAGATACTAGCAACTGCAGTAGAGAATCAATCTCCTCATGGGACTTTTGAAGTTCCAGATATACTGCTCAGGCACCAAGCTTAGTTTCCTGAGCAATCTCTTTGCAAAGAACCTTCTCGATTTTGAGCTCTCAAAAGAATCAAGGCAATGAATAACTCTCACAAATCTCTCTCTCTCTCTCTCTCTTTCTCAATCCAAGAAGAAGGAATTCTTGGAATTCTCTCAACGGAATCAAGTGAAGAATGAATCTAAATCTCTGTATGACCAAAATCTTTCAATGCAAACCTTAATGGAATGAAGAGTAATCCTCACAAAGAACTCAAGCAATGAACGAAAAACTCTCTCTCTTTCAATAGACGGAAATTCCTCACATGAACGGAATTCTATCTTTCATCAACAGAATGAAAGGATGCTTAATCACTCTCAATCAATCTTGATCTATCACTCTCTCTCACGTGGATCGCAATGCCTCAGCGGAAGGCAAGGGAGCTCTGATACCATGACAAAATATGAAGAGGGGAGAGGAGAAGAGTGGAGATGAGGAGAGAGGGCACAGCTAGAGAACACACCACAAATGACTAACTATACACTAGATTTAGTTGAAAAAATAGAATATATACAAACCCATTTAGGGTTAGGGTTAGGGGATCTAACCCTTTCCTTTATAGCACTCTATAAGGTTAGTGCTATGCACATATGATCACATGATGGTGCTATGCACACATGATCACATGATGTTGAGCGTGAACTCTCAACACCCCAGAGCCCAGTCCTTCTGCTACTCCTCGCTCCTTAAGCGCTTGCACCACTGCTCTACTACTCCCCCGCCCGAGGACCTTTACTATGAGGTTACTATGGGTCGAGAGATAGTAGAAAATAAAAAGGGGATGCAAGCGCCATGAGGCGGTTGATGAGCCACCATTTCAAGAATGGCATAACACTTGACTACTGCTAGCTCCAAGATGACGACAAGAAGAAGGTAGCCTTGCAGGAATTGAGAAGACAATTCCCTAACCCCCCCAAGTAAGAGTTTGATGAGCACTACATGCGAGAGTGCATGTGTGGTGTCTTGAAGCATCAAAAGTCAGAGTTGCGAGATGCCATCGTGGCAAAGATTCTTAAAACCAGCTGGGCAGATAAAGGTTGAGTAGAAGCTTTTGATGAAGGAGCTGAGGGACACGCCCACAAAGTTTGACACAATGAGAAGAAGGTTCTGATGAGACGATTGGACACCGTAGGTGCTTCGCACCTTGGCAATGGTAGACGGGCCGCGTTTGAGGCATGGGTGGTAAGTCTAATTCTCATTTAATTTATTGTTTTATTTGTTTTATTACATATTTCATGCACTTTATCTAGCTCTCATAATTTGGGTCCACAACAATCTGTAATTGATCGCCATCCCACAGACGACGAGCAGAAATGTGCATTCCACATAGGAGCAAGGAAGTGGTTCTTTGAGATGGAGGCACAGGGAGTGGTAGTCGATTGGTCTACGGTTGCTGCTCATGGGGTATAAATCTACTTCAACTCATGGGGTATAAGTATACTCCAACTTGTAATCTCACTTTTTAAATTGTTTTATTCTTTAAGCTCCAATCTAATTTCAGATTAAAATGGTTTTACTCTTACGGTGCAATATCAAACGTCCCATCAGCGGAGGCGAGCGGTAATGATGAGGCAGTTCTCAGTGGATTTGGCATAGACATCGATGAGGGACATGGATCAGGTGGAGGTCAGGAGGGCCAGGGATCAGGTGGAGGCCACTAGGGCTAGAGATCAGACACACTTGTATACAGGGAGGGCGAGGTTGACGACGACGACGACGACGAGTCGGATGAGCAGTAGTAGTAGTAATAGTAGTTTGTATATACTTCGACATGTATATGCTTTTGTCTATCGGCTCGTTTGAGCAATTTTGTATCACCCTTTTCAAAAGGAAAATTTTGTAACAAACAAGGTTGTATATACTTGAGCATGTATATGCTTTTGTTTGTTGGCTCATTTGAGCGATTTTGTATCACCCTTTTCAAAAGGGAAATTTTGTAATAAACAAGGTTTGAGAGTTTTATTTCACATGTTTGCTTTCAAACATTCTTTTGTATTGCCAAAAAAAAAACATTAGTGGGGCAAAATGGGGCTACAACAAGCCCTGTTTTGCCCCACAAAAAGAAAAATTGTGTTCTGTTAAAGGTCGGTATATGGCGATGGTTATTTGATACAAAGTTGGTATATATCGACCTTTACCACAACACTACCAGTGTCTGTATATACCGACGAATTTATACCGATGCACATTTTTCGATACTAATCCAACATAATTGCCGACCTTTTTACCCTTTAATTTTAAAAAAATTAGTGTAAAAAGGGCAGTGTTTGTGTTGGAAAACGGCCTATACCTTGTAGTGATTGGAGGAGAGAATAATATGCTAGACGATGTGGTATGTCAGGATGGTGTAAAAGACGTTTCTTTTTAGGCACATCTGCATCACTATTAGTACAACAAAGATATGTGACACATGTCAAAGATGAAAGGAATAGATGCCAACACGGTGACTGGAAGGTTAACTGCACATATGCAAGCTTGGTGGTGCTATCCAAACAATCATGAGCCATCTTCAATTAATAAAAGTTCAAGCCACATAAACAACACCGATGTTCTGGTTGAGGCCCCTTTCCTGATATAAAGCATTTCATTTGACATGGAAGAACTTGGTTAAATCATCTCGAAAACAAGTGGTATCATGCAAGGATCCAACTCAACCCGATGGTTTCGTTTCACATACAACAATTTTCTTAAAACATACAAACAAGTTGTATCATGCAAGGATTTAACTCAACCCTATGGTTTCGTTTCACATAAAACAGTTTTCTTAACACATAAAGAAGAAACCTTAAGTTAGAAAATTTATAAGTTTTAATAATAAGATGAATATCATCCATAAGGCCTGACCGAGATCGAAAAAGAAGACGGATTGAATGTGCAGCATGGAAAAGGGGGAAGAAAGCTGAGAGAGAGAGAGAGAGAGAGAGAGAGGATTTGAAGGGAAGAAATTAGCAATGAGAGAGGGAGAAAGAGAGAGAGGATTGGAAGCGTTGGTGTGGCTCCACGTGGTGGGAATCCCAAAAAAAAAAGAGCTTTCTGAAATGCCCATGGGCGTTACTTAAGCCTCCATATATGGCAGGCCAAAAAACATAACAACTAAAATGACTTGCCATTCACACTCGCTTTTTGAGAACATTAGATGGAGGCAGGGGTGTCGTATCTGTAAACGTCCTCGAGGTGGCTCGATGCTCATACTATTGCTTTCCAATTGTTCTCCTTAGCCATTGTGGAGGACTGACTCTCTAAACAATCCTCAAAGCTGATGCTTGGTCTTGTTTTGGATAGTTAAATGGGGAAGTCGATCAACCTTCGGTGCTTTGTCATTTGCCCTCCTTGGACAGCCTCCCGTTCACCTCCATCGGAGTGTCACTTGGTCTGCACTTCTCCATCCGGTAAGACTCAAGAATCTCCTTGGAGTACTTCTGTTGTGAAATATAGATCTTATTCATCTCAAACTCTGGAATCTCCTTAGAGTTCTTCTGTTGTGAAATGTAGATGCTATTCTCAATGCTGAGACGTAATGCGACCTCCCAAGGTCACTCACCTCAAACTCTATCGTGACTAAAACTTGACGATCTTTTCGCATGGTCCCCTGTCATGATTAGATTGGCAATATAGAATGAGTACAACTCTTTTGCATCCCTCCCAAAAGAGATGGAGGTTGGCGTTTGAAGTACTGCTGAACAATTTACTTCACATTGCTGAACAATTTATTCCATGTGAAGTAGTCATCAATGCGCGTGTACCATGCTCTTGGGGCATTGTGGAGTGCCTCATTGAGTCTGCACACTGTCCCTTGGAACAACCTGAAATCCTAGAGATTATCCCACATACACCTCCTACCCCAGGTCTGTGTTTAAGAAAGCTGACTTCACGTCAATCTCAAGTACTGGCAATGTCTGATGTGTAACAAAGTGCAAGAACTGTCTTGATCGTTGTCATCCTTTTAGTTGGAGCAAATGTTTCCATATATTTGAAGCCTTCTACCTACGTGTATTCCTTGCAAAATCTGATCATATCTCTAGGCCTAGATCATCCTTGAGTGACGTAGACTCCAATGTGTACTGATATGTGAAACCAATCAATAAATCAACATGAATCACATATGAGAGAGCTAGTGGAGTCGCTAGTATGTCGAACCATCCCTGAGCGTGAGGTCTAGACAATCCTAGAGCCAAGATAAACTTGATACTAAGATCGTGTCCCATACCATAGCAACTCACTCATGAAAGTGATGATGTCATATTCCTTGCTTTGAAGCTACTTTGCTTGAAGGCTATGGCATTCAAATCTTGGGCAAAAGTACACTTCTCCCTATCAAGGGAGGTTGAACTTTTTGGAGGGCTGCTTCAACACATCAATGTCAGCAACATTTAACCAAGAATAGTTCACATATGAGAGAGAGATGAAGAGAAATGTAGATCTATATCAACATAGCCCAATCAAGTTGAATACTGAAGGTCTACCACGTATAATATTTTTGGAAACCACGCTCTCCTCTACTGGATGTTATAGCTTCCTGCACAACCTAGGGCTGAAACATTCGTGACCCTGATTTTACCCAAAAACTTTTAGAAAAATATACATTGTACAGATTACATTAACATAGAGCTACAAAACTTTCAACTTGAAACTTCAAACTTCAAACTTGTATTAATATTGAAGTCATGAATCATGATTCATGAAGGTTCAAAGAGTCCAACCTCTAGAGACCAGAGTCATCTGGAATTTGGATTCTGATACATAGTGTCAATGATAGATCAATACTACAGCAAACATCATGATCAAAGGTAGTAGGTAGTAGAAACTTGGAAGTAGGTACTCAACCAAAACATCAAAGGCAAAACATCATATAAGAAAAGGCTGCCACAGCTCGGAAATAAATCTGAAAATTGAAGTGCATCACGATTCACAAGTTACAACCAATGAGGCTCAAGCCTCAAGCTGCATCCTCATCTTCATTCTCTTGCTCATCCTCATCCTCATCATCATCTGCATCAATGCCATCCTCCTCCTCCTTGAGACCATCCTTGAGGCCAACCACAACCACAGTCGGCCAACAGTGTACGAAGTACGGATTAGCAACGTACGGATTAGAATAGTGCTAAAAAATACATTTTCCAAGGTTTTGGCCAGGTATAAAATCGATCCCCACAAAAAAAAAAAAAAAAAAAAACTCATACAGAAGGCCATACATAATAATGTACGTACGGACGTACAGAAAAAATGTCTGTACGTGCACGGACCTAACTATGTGCCCCACTTGCACAATGCCTAAATACTTTTGCACAACTCTTGAGGCAGGGGATGAAGAGACATATGAGTGTGATGGAGAGTGGCGGTGCAACCGTGACTATTTATTGCCCAAGTAATGGGCAGTGTTGGGCTGGCCAGCCCATTGACCTAAACGTAGACTTGGGGCTGATCAAGAGCCAACCTGGGAATAACATGCCATGTTCCATCTGTGCCATGTCATTGTTTGCCACATCATCTTTAGCACTTGACAACGGCTGCCATGCCACCCGTCGACTTGCTCGTGTGGTTGTTTTGCCACTTCAAGAATGTGTTGTGAATGCCACATAAGGCCACATCAGCATCTCGGGTACCTCTTGTAAGCTCTCTCTTTGCTACTAATAAGATTTCTCTTTCATGCCTCTATTCTAATCTCAACACACTTTGGGGGACTCGAGGTTGAGGGGGAGGAAGGGGCTAGAGAAGGGGAGGGGCGGGGGGGGGGGGTTTAGAAGAAGCTATTCGTAGGAGTGGAGCTGAGGGAGAAAACTTTTGGAGAGAGGTTGCTATCTTTGAAGGAGTGTTCAAAGGGGGAGGAGAGGATGGTAGTCAAGTGCAAGAGGAGGAGGGTATTGAAGCCTAGTTGAGCGGCTTCTCAATGTAGTGGATCTCAAGAGGACCTTGCATCCCTTGGTTCCATAAGCCCACACACCCGGTCTCATTCTACTTGAGTGGGAGGAAGTATCTAGCCAAGCCAAGTTGGGCGCCTTGTTGAGGGTCTATGCAATGTGTGCATCCTTAGAAGCGTGTGCACACCTTCGCCCTATCGCCAAATTCCTTGTCATTGGCCAAGGGTCTGGGAGCATCTTATCGTGTGGCACAACTTGCCTTCGCTCAAGGTCTCTAGCATGATCTTTTGAGGGGGGGTCATAGGGTTTTCAGCACCATCCTTATTGTTAACGTCGCAAAGCCACATTAAAGTTATTAAAGGTTACTAAAGGGTTCTTCACCACTGTTCTCATATTCAAAGCAGTAGTGAGCAGCATTTCCCCAAGGACGAGAGAAAGACAAAGAAATGGAGGACGGAGTGAAAATTTAAGGTGATTGTGAGAGAGGGACGAGCAAGGGGGGAAGAAAGCAGGGACAGTCATGGGGCTATGCACTAGGTTGGAGGGTGTTAGGAAGGGGAAATCTGTTAGGAAAGAGCAAGGGAACGAAGACCTATGCATCGATTGAATAGCCAATTGAGAGGTTTGGGAGACAAGGAAGAGGAAGAGAGAGCATGAAGGGGGGGCATCGCAGTCAATGGTTGGATGGCAAGAGATGAGGAAGCAGGGGCTGTGTGGAGGTAATGTGAGGAAGGGATGTGGCTGAGAAGGACAGGTTGAAAGGGACATGGAGGAAGAGAAGGTGGAGGCGAAGAGAAGAAGGGTGGCGAGAGGCGAAGCGAGCGGAGGGGGGCACAGCAAGCGGGCGGGGAGGCAACAGATGTGGGAGAAGAAGGGGCGGGCGGGAGCACAGCAACGGGTGCAAGAGCAAAAGAGGAGGTGGGGAGGGCGGGGGAGTGCAGAGGGAGAGGATGCAATGGGATAGGCAGGGGCGGCGCGGCGTCACGAGGAGAAGCTAAAAGACATTCTTCAAAAGGCATAATCTTCATGAGGTTTATTTGAGGTTGACAAGACTGAGCCAGATTGGGTTGAGCCTAAAGGGTGGGATGTGAGGGGCAGCACGGTGTTGGAAATATAGAGGTCACCTCTGCATCTGTAAGCTCCTAAATGAGGAGAGCATTGGGGGAATAAACCTAGTGTTTGAGGGAATGTCACATGGGCAGCAAACAGGCTGCCATGTGGGCAGCACGCCTGGCTTGGAAGGGAGGCTTGAGGGTGTACAGAATTTCAACACAGGGAGTATGAAAGCTGCAGCACAGATCTTGTAGCTGCAGGACAGTGCTGAGGTGGTGCAAATGTACGCCTACATGCCGGGATATGAGGAGGTTGGAGACGCCAGCAAAGGGGCAGGTATTGGGCCTGCCTTGGACCCCGACTGGAGCACAAGAGAGGAGCAAGGGAGGGCTGGCCCCTTGCCCTTATATAGGGCTGGTTGGCCTGAGCCAACCAAGTCGGTTGGGACAGCCAACCAAGTCGGCCAGCAGGAGGCAAAGAAGTTGGCCCCTAGAGTCGGCCATTTGCCCTAGGGGATCGGTCATTTTTGGGGCAGGTTTGCCCTATAAAAGGAGGGCCTATTGGCCTCATGTTACATTATCTGGACAGGAGTAGTAAGAAGGGGAGCCTTGGGCCTATACACAGGAAGTGAAGGTGACCGTGAAGGAGCTGCAGACTGAGCTTGAGTGGCAGCCCACCTAGGCTAAGGTTCCGGACAGCAAGGTGAAGAGATACTTTCTCTCCATATGCCTAATGGAGCACGCAGGCTTAAAGATCTAGAGGTGCCAGGCATGTAGTAGGAGAACCCTTTTGGGATTGTATATTGTCTAATTGTGGACGGACTGAAATATAAAGTGTTGTTCATTTGCTCGGAGGAATTAGCTTTGGTGTCTAAAGGATTGTACCCAGACGGGGGGCTTAGGTTCAGGTAGACGCCTGAAGGATCGTACCCAGGCTATGTAGATTAGGGCAAGTGATGGAAGCAATGGAGGTGGAAGCAATGAAGGAAAAGTCTACTGCTGTAATAGATTGCTGCAATATAGAAATGCGTACAAAGTACACCTAATATGACAAAACCCTAGGACAGGGTGTCCTAGTAGTACTAATTGTACTAATTGGTACATGGACCAACTCTATGAAGTGTCCTAACTGCCTATAACCATGCCTACAAGGCACATACCAAGGAATGAGTGGCACCTATGGATAGCCCATAGAATGGCCTTCAAACCCCCCTCCATGGTATGGGCTGAAGTATCCTGGAGACATCTCAGAATATCTAAAGAACTAATGTCATGGTTGCACATGTTCATCCTGTAGGGATATAGCAACCTATGACTGTACAGAGCATAACATATCAAGTCACTAAGGGTTTTAAGTTCAAGCTTGCTGGAAAGCTTCAAACTTAGGTCGAGGAAGAGCCTTTGTAAAAAGATATGCCAAGTTGTCTTCAGTGGGAACATAAGACAACTGAATATCACATGTTGATAATCTCTCTCTGACACAGTGATAGTGAACCTCAGTATGCTTTGTGCAGGCATGGAAAACTGGGTTCTGTGCAACAGCCAAAGCACTTTGACTATCAGTGAAGATGACGGTAGGAGCTGTCTGACATACATGAAGATCTGCAAGTAACTTCCAGAGCCAAACACACTCCATTGTAGCTGTAAGAGCTACTGTGTACTCGACCTCACATCTAGAAGTAGCGACTGTAGTCTACTTCTTGCTGAACCAAGAGATGCATGAAGTACCAAGCATGAAACAGTCGCCACTATGTGACACACGGGTGTTGGAACAGCCAGCCCAATCATTGTCAGTGAATCCATGCATGACACGTGAAGATTTGGCCTCGTAGAGAAGGCCCAAATGCTGCTTGCGTTTGAGGTACCTGAAGACATGCTTCACGGCCTGCCAATGGTGTATAGAGGGTCTGTGCATATATCTGCTCAACTGGGAACCAACGTATTGAAGATCGGGCCTGGTATGGCATAAATAAGTCAAACAACCAAATGACTGCTGATAGAGAGTGACATCACATGCACCACTACCATCCTTAGATGAGAAATGAAAACCAGGCTCTAATGGTGTGGATATTGGCTTGCAATCCTTTAGATAGGTCTAGGTTAGTGTTCTTGTTCACTTCTACCCACTGAAGAAGGGTAGGTTAGTGTTTCCGTCTCAGAGTTTAGATAGGTTGAGGTCATAGCCTAGGATAGGAGCCCCAAAGGCTCTCGCCTATGATATAGGCAATGGTAGGCCCCAAAGAGCCTCCCAAATGCAGCACCAAGCAAGGCCTAATGGACCAGGGAAGGTGCCTTTTATAGGCAGCCTTGGCCCCTACCAAGTCGGCCCTAGGACTGGTAAATCAAGCCCTACCAGCCAGCCAACCAGCTGACTGGCTGGTCGGCCTGTTTGGGCTGGTAAAGTCGGGCCTACAAGCCCCTATATAAGGGGGCCTTTGCTCCCTCTTTCCTCATTCAGTCCTCAGCCTTCCAGGGAGTTTTCCAGCCCTTGTGCAGTCCTAATTCAACTCCAGCCAGCCTCCATACAGCAGCCCAAGGCCACCATACAGATCAGGCCCAAGGAGAGGGTGATTGGCAGCACAACAGTTCGGGGTTGGAGTCAGCACAATCAAGGAGGTTTGAGTTCTGTTTCAGCAGCTTTTCCTTTCAGCTTTACAGCTCTTTTCACAGCCCTTTCTCTCAGCTTCACTCAGCTCTAATCTCTCAGGTCTCAGCTCTTTCTGTCCTCGGTTTCACCTCTGTTCACGTCTCTCATGCATGCAGTTCAATGGCATGCTCGCAGACACCACTAGCCTCTTCGATAGCCTTGCACAGTGGTCTACAACGTCAGTGCGGGCATCATTGAGGCCTTGGTTGTGGCTGGACTGTTTCTCAAGATTTGTAGGTCAGCTTTCCATGTTCAAGTTGTCATCCTCATAGTCGCATCTCGTGCCCTCTTGAGGACTGTCTTTTGTATTTTCAGGTTCTCAAAGTTTAAAGAAAATTATCCCCTGTATTGGGGGAGGGTTGTTAGAAATCGACCAAGAGAGGGTACGCACATCGGAAGACTGATAGAATTGCCCAGGAGCTCACACAGTGTGGTGTGGGGTGTGGAATCACAAACTTCTTAACTTAATGTGCATTTGGTGTGCAAGCCAGTAAATAGACAATGCTCAGAGACAAATATAGAAGCAACACTTTATATTTCCGTCCATCCGGAAACTAGGACAGGATACAATACCAAAAGGTTCTCCTACTAGATGTCAAGCACTTCTAGATCTCTAAGCCCATTTGTTCCACCTCGAGCATATGTAGACTCTCTGTCCAGAGTGTTCTTTTCCACCTTTCTACCTGTAAATTAGCCTAGGTGGGCAGCTCTCCTCATGTGGGGGCTTACAGATGGGGATGTGACCTTTCCAACACCCCCTCTCACCTACACATCTCGGCCCAATGCCAACACATCGATGGCGATGCTCCAATAACTCCCTGTAGTCCTCTAGAACATTTCAGTGTCAAAATATTTTCTTGGCTTTTCCTCCAGTGGCTCCTGCTCCCCCAAGTCTGGTTCCACTTCCGCACACCATCCTGGTACACAGGTCCATCTATCCTGGCATGACCTCCTTCAGTCACGCTCCTACCTTCGAACTCCAGCAATCCAGACTTTCTTTTGACAAAAAGAATGGGAGCAGCAAATGGTGAAGAATACGGTCTGATGAACCCTGCGCACACTTACTGAGAAAGCAAAAATGGAGGAAAGGATTCTGGAATCAAGTCGATATGATGATCCTCTGGTCGGTGGGATGGAAGCTGAGGTGGCAAAGCATAATGTCCTGAAACTTCTGGAGTAAATCAACCATGGCTTGCCTCAAGGGAGGAGCGGGTTGTATTGCGTTTTGCTGGCAACAGACGTAGATAAAGCGCACACATTGCGCCCTTGTGGCTAGCACAACCTGCTTGAATGCGAGAAATCTATGGAATCCCTGGAATACTCTAATCTCTGCTAATGATGGATGGCTCAGGAAGACCTTCGATGATGGTGAAGGTATCATGCCGCCAATCAGTAACCAACAAATGTTCGCAGACCCATTGTATACTTAAGATCATGTCGCACCCTAGCAAAAGTGTAAAAATGAAATTCCATTGAAATAATACCTTCTAAACTGTGAATGAAAACTGAATGACCTTATGCATGATCTGAGCGTGTAATTTGGGCGTGAAACCATCCACGGCAAGGTCATGAGGTACTAGAGTGTACCCCATTTTTTTGGCCAACTATGGGGAGATGGCATCTTTTGAGCTCCCCATATCAAGAAGGACAATAAAACGCTGCCCTTTGGTTCTATCATAGGCCTGCTGGATAAGATCCCTCCTCTGGTCGTTGAGATCACTCTCCTTCTTACCTTTGAATACCATTGAAGGAACAAGATTCAACGAATTCTCAATGAGTGGTGAAGGGGACCACCCCTCTAGAAATCTCCGCCAAAAGTCCTTAGAGTTGCTACTAAACAGTAGTTCCTCCTCATTCTGGATGACAAAATCCAGCTTCTTCCTACGTACCAATCGACGATACTCGCGTAGCGTCTCTAGGTCGTTCGGGAGGTGGTTTTTGGTTTCGAATCTGAGTTGACAACGTAAAGCTTTGCACTCATCATTGTACCAGCTATTACAAGGGACGGTCCCAGGTCTACTGCCTGCCCACCCTGCATCTTGTGTGGGGATGCGACAGAATCCACATGCATGAGTGTAGCTTCATGCTCTGCAGACAAGGATGTAGCATCATTGTGTCGTATGAGATCACCCCTCTCAGAAAGAAACTGATTGCCTTTGTCCTGTACGATACCCAACTTGTGTTGTGGCAAGTTTGCCTCATCCCTAACTGTAGCTCTACCTTGGTCTCCTTCCATCGCACTTCCATGCGTATCTTTTCCATCATCCACCCATGTACTATTGGAAACAGTAGCTGTTTAGACCACTATGGTTGTGCAAGGGTTGCTTGCCATCATACACCTTCTCAAAAGTGTCATAACAGGCATCTTCCTTCTGCTGTCCATTGCCATAACAGCCATCTTCTTTGTGCTGTCCATTGTCTTCATAATTTGGGCTGCCATTTCAAGGTTGTACCATGTACTTGCAGGTTTTGTCATTCCTAGTAGTCATGAACGTATGCCATCTGGTAGTATCCCAGAAATCTGCATGCTTGGCCTGGTTTCCATTCCTACCATTAAGTTTAGTCCCATTCCTACTAGTCATGAACGTATGCCATCTGGTAGTATCCAAAAAATCTGCATGCTTGGCTTGGTTTCCATTCCTACCATTAAGTTCAGTCCCAGATGAATGCATCTCTATTGTGTGCTTCATAAACATGTCATTTAAGTTGAGCAGCTCAAGTTTTGATTGCGCTTTGAAAACTTTGTTCTCAAATTTTGAAAGTGCCAATACATGGCAGGAATATTTATGACATGCTGCCCTTGCATTTACAGCACTCATGCAAAATGCCTTCATTCCCATTATGGCTGCTAAGTATTGGAGGCAAAACTCCGAGGTATACTCATTTAGTGAGCAATAGTGAAGGGCATTATTCATGTGGCTATCTTTCCCACTGTACTGCTCCTGAATGTGTGGTGATGCAACGTTAGGGATTAAACCTGTCATGCATATCTTGCTCTTGCTGCACAATCTGCTTCTTAGTAGATTTGCTTTGGCATCCTTTGTTATCATCACTGTGGTCTTTAATATTTTTTTCCTTAATGGAGACCATAGTTGCATCCGTATGCATACGGTCCTTTTTTTCGTATGGATTCCGTATGGCCGTGACTTTTTGGGGGGGGCAAAAAATCGGGATGCGTACCTTATAGTATTACTTGGCTCCTATTTTATAATCCGTACGACGTCCTTGTGAAGGTTCCCGAATCCCAAGAAAGGCCGTACGTACTACAGTCTACGCCCATGAACCGACTCTCTGCTTGCACACCGACCTTGCTGCCTCAAGAGCCTCTTTAGGCAGCCGTTTGCCCTCTTCTTCAGCACCTTGCTGCCCTCTATTTAGGCAGCCCTTTGCCGTCTTCTTCAGCAGCTTGCTGCCCTCTATTTTAGGCAGCCCTTTGCTTTCTTCTCAAGAGCCTATTTAGGCAACCCTTTGCCCTCTTCTTCAGTCCCGACTCCCAAGTCCCCTCAACCCTTCACTGTTCTTCAGTTTGCCCTCTTCTTCAGCACCTTGCTGCCCTCTATTTAGGTAGCCCTTTGCCCTCTTCTACTTGCTTTGGAGGTGAGTGGTCACCGTACAGTTGCAGCCCGCAGCCTACCTCTACGCTCTACCTGCTCTAAGCGTCAAGGTAATTGCAATGGTTGCTCTTTTTTCCGGTTTTGCAGCAAGTGCTCTCTCTTTAGTTGATGCCATTTAACAGTGCAACCTGCAAAGGCTTCAAGCCCTTTTCTGCCCAATGCCTTATTTGCCCTCTTTTGCAAATTTGCAGCTTGCAGATCTGCAAATGGGAAGACAAAAAGGACCAGAGGATAACGATGCAGCTTGAGGCTTAAGCCTCATTGGTTGTGAATTGTCATGCATGCTTTATTTCCGGGCTGTGGCACACTGGCAACCTTTTCTTTATGATGTTTTGCCTTTCATGTTTTGGTGTAGTTACTAGTACCTACTTCCTTTGATCATGATGTTTTGGTGTAGTATTGATTATTGATCTATGATCTATGATTCCATCATTTGACAGTGGACACTATGTATGATGTATCAAAATCTAGAATCCAGATGACTACGGTCTCTAGAAGTTGGATTCTTTCATGAATGATGAATCACGATTCACGACTTATGAGTGATGACTTTAAAATTAATACAAGTTTCAAGTTTTAGTTTAATACCTCTATGTCAATTTAATGTGTACAATGATCAATGATCAATCTATATTTTTCTGAAAATTTTTGGGTAAAATCAAGGTCACGTATGTTTCAGCCCCAGGGGCTGAACCATACTCCAATCATACTTCCGTACGTCGTATGACGTATGCGTATGGTAACGTATGGAAAAAACTATGATGAAGACCATACAACGCTGGATACTCACCTCCTCCTCAAAAACCTTGTCCTCAAAGTTTGCATGCCTAGACATGTCAAGTGCAAGTGCATCCACATCCTTATCTTGCTGGTCAACATCCGCATCTTGATTTCTATCACAGATTTGCTCAAAATTTCTTTTCTCATCATCTGTCTTTTCAACCATTTGGCCTACTTCCTTGTCACTGTTATGTAGGCTTCTGCCATCACCATGCATACATGTATTCCTTCCATTGGTATGCTGAACTGCTAGGGCATCGTCTGGAGCAATGTATCGGTCCTGCAAACTAATACACCAGCATCCTTGCTGTCCATATTCGTTTCCATCATGTGGGCTGCTGCTTTTATTTGAGCAGTTATCCCAACATAACCCTTGTATATTTGCAGCAGTAATAGCTTGGAAACAACCAGATTTTTGTCCTAGATATTGAGACATTTCCACGGCTTTGAAGCATGATTTAGCTGCGTACTAGGGAGACGCATAGCATGGCTGGGCTGCATGACAAACATTGGCCTGGCTGCATTCTCCTCAGATGTTGGGTGTGTGCTCTTATAGGATTGCATAGCCTTTGGCATCACTCCCCTCGGAATCATAGTTCCAACAACTTGCTCTATGGCATTTGTATCTAGACATTTAGCATAGGACATCGCTGTCAAATCTAACAGCTGAATATGTAAGGTACAACCACCATCATATATATCCCGACCTTGCAAGCTACTTCGTGCTTGCAATGCACTAGCCTATGAGGCATAGTGTAGTTCAGCTTGTAGACCACCTGAAACCGGATGCATGACAATCTTATCAATACACCCAAAAGGATAAAATACTTGATACAACACATCCAATGTAATGGGGTACACCAAATTGTGGATGGTAATCAGAAGGACTCCATTGGGCTGTAAATTTTCCCCACGTTGAGGCTGCCCTAAGCTTTTTGCATGCTGCATAGAGCCCTGCATAATCTGTCCAAAACTAGAGGCATGTCGTCTCATTTTCCCTTCATTTGCATGCGGCTGTCCCATCGTGTGCATTAAACCTTTGTGGCTGCCCCACTTTCTGCCTGTCTCAAGGCTCAAAATGTGATGGAGAGGCTCGGAAGAAAAGTTGATGAAGATGCTCGGGAGGAAGGTTGTTGAAGAGGCTTCTGAACGGGATCCAAATGAGCCCAAATAGGGCTGTGGAAAGCCCCTAAAAGAATTTGTGGGGAGCACACTTGTTGATATGTATGCCAAGTGTGGGTCTGTACAGGAGGCAAGGCGAGTGTTCAATGAAATGCGTGAGCGAAATGTTGTGGCTTGGAATGCAATGATTGCAGGATATTGTCAGCATGGACATGGCAAGAAGGCTCTAGCCCTGTTCAAACAAATGCCTTCTGAAAGTGTTAAGCCAAATGAGATCACATTTGCAAGCATCATCAAAGCCTGTGCAAGCCTAGAAGCCTTGGAAGAAGGCAAGCAGGTCCATGCACGCATTAAGGAAGAGGGATTTGATTCTGATGTTTTTGTAGGAAGCATTCTTATAGACATGTATGCAAAATGTGGAAGCATAGAGGATGCAGAGCAAGTATTTAAAAAAATGCCTGACAAAAATGTGGTCTCTTGGAATGCGTTGATTTCAGGATATGCCCAGCATGGACACTGCAAAGAGGCAATTAAGTTGTTTAAACAAATGAAACATGAGGGCATCAAGCCAACTGAGGTCACCTTCACTTCTATACTCTTTGCATGCAGCCATGCAGGGCTGCTTGACGAAGGGCGCATCATATTCGATTCCATGAGTCAAGATCATGGGATCAGAGCAACGGTGGAGCACTTTGCCTGTATGGTTGACCTTCTTGGTCGTTGGGGCCACCTAGTTGAGGCCCAGGATTTGATCAACAGAATGGAGATTCAACCTGACGTTGCTGTATGGATGGCCTTGCTTAGTGCCTGTAAAGTACATCAAAACGTAGAGTTAGGGAGATATGCCTTTGAAAATGTTATTAAACTGGAACCCAACAAGTCAGGAGCGTACATGCTTCTTTCTAATATATATGCTGCAGCTGGCAGGTGGGATGATGTAGCAACGTCAAGGAAAGAAATGCAGGCTTGAGGGGCAAAGAAGAATGTGGGCACTCCTAGATTGGAATTAATGGTGAGGTGCATTTGTTGCAGCTGATAAAATTGATTCTGAAAGCAATGCCAAGATTTACTGAGATTTAGATCTGTATATAAGTAAGGGTCACCATTGCAGGATATGGTAGATGAACAAATGAAAAATGTGGACATATGGAAAAGCTGATGCTTTATTTTGTGGTGCTCGATTCAGCCTGTGAAAACTCACCTGTCCATAAAAAAAAACAATCCTCTTGTGTGGTGATAGCCAGTGCTCATAGTAGTTTCAAAGATTGTAAAAGGGGAAGAGTTTCCCATGATTTCAACGACGGGAGCTGTTCTTGAGGCTATTTACAGTGATTGAGAAGGCCTAATCGATAAAAAATCCTGCACGAGGGTTGAGAAGAGCCAATGATTTGAGCTGTATCCTCCACATTCCTTTCTTGTTGCAATATTGTGGGGTCCAATATTTGCTAGTGATATTTTTGAATATAATTTTGCGTTGGCCCATTCTTAGGAATCTGAGAATATTGGGCATCCCTTGCAGCTGTGAAACTCACACCCCTTTGATAAATCAGGGGTATTTCACGCCATGGGGGCATCAAGATTCAAAAATTATTTGTGTCCGAAGCAATGGTATCGTCATAAAAAGTCACCGTGGTAAACTATGATGTGAAAATCCCAGGATCTTTAAGGTATTAATAAAAAGAATAAACATGTGACCTTTGCACGTGACGTGGATTCATGAGTTTGAGGAGGCCATATGTCACTTAGTCCAGCACAAAAACAGGGAATGTATGGATTAGCATACTTTCAGCTCATGGAGAGATTTACGATATCCTTTTGGGAAAACCCAGGTCGAGTGAATTAACTGATCAAAAGTGTGCAACCAAATAAAACGTGCTATGCATTGTTGCAGCACAACCTTGTGTGAAAATGTTACACCTATGGTCATGAGGTGAACCTAAGATTGCAAAACTGAAAGCACTTGAGATCAACTTCCAAGGTTGGTGGAGTCTTCTCTTATAAAATCATAAGAAAGACAAGTTTTGCTACTGAACCTTCATCCACATATGAGTGTGACCTCACTTCTTTTTGCATTTTCTCTGCATCCTCCTTGAGATGTGTAGGCTCAAGATTAGCAGCCTTCGTCGATGCCTCATTGCAAACAGTAGCTACCTAATACCTATCCTCGTGGTGCAAGGCACTCCAGGTTGGCCGGTAGTTAGTTTAACATTTGGCAGCGGCAGATCACTAGAGTTCGCAATCATATTAAGTACAAACCAAAGTAGCCTGGCAAGCTTCCTAGGGAACACCCCAAAAAACTTCAAGGACTACTTCTCCAATGCTACTTGACATTTTTTTCAAGGAGCAAAGATCCTCAAGATGAAGTCTGCAAAGACTTTGAACCCACTTTTCCACATTGATTGGTAAACTTTCAAGTCTCGAAGAACTTTTAATAATGAGGCCTTCTAATTCAAGGTTCCAAATGCCTGGCAGAGGTGCTTGATTGAAGAATAGTGTCTAAGTTCTAGGATTTCTAGACTTCTCAGCAGTTCTCCTTCGAGTCTTACAGGCAGCTCTTGTTCTACAAACATTTGGCCTTTGAGCGTTATGACTTCCGATTTGCCTGTGACGTGAGCAAAGTCTTACACGTTAATTTGTGCATCTTGCTGCTACTTTTGTTAAATTCTTCAGGAATCTGCTCACTTTCTAATTTTCAAGCACACGGAGGGTGCTAGAGAGCTGCATATCAAAGAACCATCGGTAGAATGAGTTCGCGTCACCCCTTATCTTTTGCAGAAACTTTGAAGACTATAAATGGAGTTCCTCACACAGAATATTGTGACGGACTGGGCAGCAAGGTAAGTGCACTTCATGGCCAACCTCGCAATGGAAAGTTGGGACATCTTCTAGACTGTGGCCTTGATGATGACTGTTTTATTGATGCCTCCTACCTTGTTGCCGATGATTCAAAATATTGCACAAGTTGTGAGCGTGCAATCCACGCAAAGCATTGCACTCACTTGTACAAACAAACCTTCATGTAAGAGCCCTTCAACGCACATGCGGGAACATTTGCCATAGCTCTGGCTTGGAACATAAATTCGATTGTGCATGCCTATGCCACACATGGCATGCTCTTATATACATTCATGCACCAAATCCTCTGCATTACAAGCGCGAAGATCAATGAGAGCACCCGGGGATAATCTATCGTGGCAAAGGATCTTGCGTAGTGCAAATACGCAAAACCTTCGGTGTGTCTATTCTTCTATACTTTGATCATATTATACCCACTTCTTGCTCTCTCCCTCCAACAAAGTTTGTCGGCCTAAAACAAAGCAACAAATCTAGATGACTTCCACCAAATCTAGATGACTTCCACCACTAGAACAAGTTAAATACATTCAAGAGGCCTGCCCTGGCAAATTGAAAGGTGAGAAGAAGAAGCACCAAAAGAAGAAGAAGAAGAAGAGAGAGAGAGAAAAGGGGAGAAAATGATGAGGGCATAAATAGAATTTTAGCTTTAAGTTGAGAGACAGAGAACGAGAGGACACGTGGAAATTAAAAATTAAAAATAAAGAGCTTCCAATTTCACTTTGCCAAGCTTAGCCACCGTTACTTAGGCTTCCACTTTAAAAGTGGCAAGCCAAAAAACAGCCTGAATCCTGATTTCAAGAGTCAGTGTTTAGTAAAACATTAGCTTTTAGTTATGTTAACCTCTAATACAACCCATTTCATTCATTGGTGCGCATTGTGTTTATGAAAGAGAATCGCTGTAAACTACTTCCATAAATACAAAACTAGTCCAAAGCCATAGTTTGGATTCCAACAAATGTAGTGCTAACACGCTCTCAGATTTTCCTTTATTTTCTCCTGAATCCTTTACTAACAAGTAAATACTAATTCTTTTCATTCTACATCCCATTGGAACATATACAAACACACATGTACTTTACTTTTGAAACCTTGGACGCTCTACTATCATCATTCTCAAACTCAACAACTTAAAAGTATTCCTATAGGCTACGATTGGATTATGTTCAACTGAGAATTCTTGAAATTCATTCCTTCATAATAGATTCCATTCCATAACTTACTAGGAAACCATATAAAAATAGAAATTAGATATCCATGCAATCACATATACTCCATCGTCATTTCATTACAAGATTTTTGGACTAAAAAAAGGGGCCTTTAGAGAATTACAAAAATATCAAGGCATGGATAGGGTATGAAACCCATCCAAGAGATTATTCCATGTGGACTGTTTTGTAACAAAGGCTCCCCAATTCTAGGGAAAATTCCACCTTTTTCCCAAAACACCTAAAAAAATATCATTGGTCTTTCATAATGAAACATTGTCGTTGGCATGCCTGGCTTGAACATGTCAGGCTTCCTTGTTTTCCCCCCATCCAAACTATCCTAGATCTAAGTAGCACTATGCTCAGATTTTCATTCTAGTTCAATCATTTGGCCTATAATTTTGACCTCTAAACCATCCCTCTCAGTTTCTCTCTCTTCCACAACTTTTCACTTCTTTCATGCTCTCAAAGAATGCATTCTCGTCACGATCTAGCAAACTATCTTCATTCCGCTTTGATTATTATGTTCCTTCATCTGTCTTCACGTTTTTTTTCCACCCATGAAAATCTCTCAAAGAACTTTTGTCAAAGCTCTGTTCGTCCCTCTACTTCTTCTTTTACTATCACGACCATTCATTCTCTACTTGCCTCTCTCTCTCTCTCTCTCTCTCACACACACACACACACACACACACACACACACACACACACTTTTATTATTATAGTGAAATCTTTTATTTCTTTGTGGGAAACCTCAGAAGAGGTGAAAACCCACTAGGAAGTACAAAATTAAAAAGACTACAAGTAGGCACCTGGAAAAGGCCAGGAGGCTACCTGAAAAGTAGGAAAGTGAAAATGTTTACAAGCCACTAGGGAGCATCCAGTATGATATTCTCCACACACAGAATGAAGATAACAAGTAACCCAAAGACAAAGGAGGAAAATATGAAATTACACGCCTCCAGGTGGCGACATAAAGACAATATCCTCCAAAGTGATCCCCTGTTGTACCAGAAGGGCATTGAGTGAAGTAGTAGTACCATCAATAAAATACAATTTCTTTTGACCTTTGTGATTTTTCTTGACATAAGCAGGAAGGCGAAAACGTTGAATCATTGGATCAAAAACTTGTTGCAACATAGGATGCATATCCTGAAGATTGACGATTCTTTTTGGTAAAGGACAAGTATCCTGAGTATCTTGAGCTCTCAAATTCACAGTTTGTTCCATTGTATCATCATCAACCACCTACAACTTACAAGGTGTAGATTCAGGGACTAGAGTGTCCGACGGAGACGCATACTGAACTGAAGAGGGTTCCCGAGGATCAGATATATCAATAGTAGAAGAAGTTGAAATAGTAGAGGAAGAGGGAACATCATGATGAACCATTTCAGGCATCTGCAACTGAGTATCTGACATAAGAGTATCACAGAAATAAAGAACCTAAAAGGATTTGACAAAGGAATCGAAGAAGACATTGTGACTGAGGCTTTCCCTTCAAGGTGCACCCTTCTCCATTCTTTTTTATGCTTAGATTGTTGATCCAATTTTTCAGAGCAAAGAGGAGTAGAAACCCAAGGGGGAACCAAGGTGCCCTTAATAAGATTAGATTGACGTGAGGCTGAGGGACAACTCTGAGCAAAATGACCAATTTGTTTGCATTTGTAACACACATTCAGGAAGGATGCAAAATTTAAGAGAATGCAAAAAGGATGCAGAAACCCATAATCAATATCTAAACACAAAGGAATGGGCTCTTCCATATCCCACAAGACACAAAATCGGATGTCCCTACTCAAAACCAGAAAATCTTAGGAAGATACAACACTCTCCCCAACAAAGCTGCAATAGAGGATAGATGTGAGAGTAGAGGAACTGACAAGGCCTTGAGAGTCACCCAGATGTGACAGAAATGCATGAGAGTTTTGGTTGGGTCAAAAAGGGGACCCCAAGGCATTACATAAGCAAAAAACCTGCACCATGTACACCAGCCATATTGACTAACTGATAAAGTGTATCCACATCAACGCAAAGTGCGTAATAAAAATCTTTACCAAGAAAGACAAAGGAATCCAGTTTGTGATCACCAACTGTTGTTGATGACCAGGCACGTAGAGAAGATGAATTCATCATGCGTCCCATATAATAAATACAAACTCCTCATTGTTGTGCCTGATAGAGAGAATCAAGAAAAGATTCGGAAGGTAGAGCCTGACACACACACACACCCCAACAACAACAACACACACACAAAATCCCTGGAGGACCTTTGTAAACCTTGGGTGTGCCTATAATTGATAGGCCACAGTGACACTGAGGGGATATGGATGCAGGGATGTTTTTATCGAAGCTATTCTCATATATTAATATAAAATTTTTTAAGTTTCACAATCTCGGTGGAATGTAGTACTTTTTTATGTATTTTCTTTTCAATTTTGAAGGAAAAAATGTAAATATTGATGAAACTTTTTTTTTGCATAAATGTTTCAAATCCTGACGAATGTTTCAAAAATTTATTTTTATTATGGCATACAAACTTTTGACACCAATATAAAAGATTAGCTTCTGAACAAAAATAACTTGAAAAAATCATCCATGTATGGATGCCACTTTACCCTCTCGGAGTGGGTGGCCTTCACTTCATGAAATAATTTGGCCCTTTATGTTTACTATGAGAATTTGTAAATTCCCCTTGGGATCCCTTGTGATTTTAGGGTATGCATACTCATACCCTTGGGGGAACCTTTAAACGTTCATGAAAGCATTTTACATGAAGGACTTCGGGTGCTTTATTGGTATTTGTCACCCACTTGGGGACCCTTATTATTTATATTTTATTGGGTCTTCCTGATACTTGATGAGTTGATCAATATAACCCCCCTGGGGACTCATGCTGCTCGATTTCCTTGGGAAGGGTTGTGGTTCATCCTCGTATAGGACTAAGGACATTTTGATATTCATTCCTTAAATAAAGAGATAAAGGGGAATATTTGCTAATTGGCCACCACTAAAATATATTTGTACTTAGATACTATGCATTGTTTGGGAGGTATTGATAAAATGGTTATTATAATGATTAGAAATATGTGGTTGCAACAATAAGATTGGAGGAGGACCACTTGGAGGATGGCTAGGATAACATGCAGCTGGTGAGGAGATTAAAAGTTTTGGTACAAACAAAGATGACCTTGGACAATGGAGCTTTTAGGAGAAGACATGGGAAAACCTAAGGAGAATGAGGGAGACTACGTACATGTTTTTGGGCCCTGCAAGGGTCCTAAGGGATGTCTTGATTTTTAGGTCCATAGTTTTGAAGTTAGTTCATTTGGTCAATTTGACCATGCATTGAGATTTAAGTGTGCGTTAGTAGTAGTTTAAGAGCTTTTAATGTGCTTAGGGTTTAAGGTTTTTGTTTGCTTGTGGAGGTCCTAAATGTTCTTGTCTTTTGTTAGGTATTTCTCTCTGAAGATAGAGGCTCTCTTTGTCTCTTGTATGAAACCACCTTTATATTACTCTTGCAAACCACCACATACCTCCTCTCTTGCACTCATTGACATTTCCCCATATTCCTTCACCTTTAAGTACTTTTTCTCTTTTCCTTTCCTTCCAATTTACACGCATCGTTTCCCTTTTACAAGTTATTGGAAATATTTATGGAGCTACTTTACACTTAAACTTATAATGTCACTCCAAAAGCATGGCCTTAGTGGGATCCCCACCTTGTTTTGCACTAGGAGTGTGCGTGGTTCGAGGCACATGCTTTGGGCTTTGAAGCATGTAAGGAGGGCAGCTTCGTGAACCAAGGAGCTTGACGTTGAGAGACCTGGATAGTGGAATAGCTTCATACTCAAGCAAAGTAGTAAGGCAGTGTGCCGTGGGGAACACGACTTTGGAGACCCTAGGTAGTCATACTATGCATCGAATCACCTGAGGTTTTGTGGGCGTTGTTCAAGGTGTCAAAACTCTCTGCCTTTTCTCTATGACTCGTTTCTCCATGATTTGACTCAATCAAATATCTGGCTAGACTAGAAAACTAGTTTGCCATGGAAGTATACGGTTAGCATCACGGGGGTTCTTACATACAAAATGCTATTCACATAATAGTTCCACTATGAGTTGATAGCACGTCTTGCCTTATTGGTTCAAGTGCTTGCTCATTCCTTTGTCTCAAGACAATCTGTAGCATATACATATCCTATGTGGTTGGCCCTTCACGCCAGGCTCAGTGCATGCTATACACTTATTGATGCTTTGGGGGAGCATACTATGCTATATTTTTTTGTCTGGAAGTTTTTTCGTCATGGTAGCTCTGTGGCGAATAGAGTTACACTTTTGCTTCCAAGCTTGGGTTCTCTTTCATGCAATGACCGAAGTATCCATGATAGAATATGACATAAAAGACTATGGGTGCCATCTCTCTTATGCTAGAATCACTTCAAGCCTGTATGCCTTGGAATGACCAGTAGACCTACAATTAGAGGACCCATCTGAGTGGGTCATTTTACCACTTAGCTGTTGTTGTTTGGATATAGAATAGCTCATCTACAGAAGACATAGGACCAGGAGAGAACAATCCTTGCTCAGCCTCAAAAAAGGTTGAAGTGCGAAGCAATAAGCACCTAGCATATGCATCCTCATTACTATGCTTGGAAACACTATGAACATTTGAGATTTTATGTGCAGCTCTCCCTTAGTAAGATGGTGATTCCGTTAACTTTGTATACCATGGTCTAGAGGTCCTTGGCTCCATTGACTTCCGAGTGCTAAGCTGCATCTGGCATTTTCTTATGCTAGAGGACAACGATTGTTGTGAGCTTAGCCAAGGGTAGCCTTTATTGATCGAGACAACGTCTTGTGTATTGAATCTGTAGTGCGATCATGCAAAGTGAGTGCTTGGAACATTTAGAGAAGAGCTACCTCTACTCGTTAGGACATAAGCTACGGGAACCCCCTCCCCCCATTGACCTCGTGCTATATATGCAACGATAACATGCAAGTGAGGATTTTGTTCAAAAGGCTGAGTGCCTAGTGTGGACACCAAGATGGCCAACGTGTGCCTTCTTTGATCGACCCCAAAGCTCTGAAGCAACTCTTGGTTGTTGCTAGGCTCGCCCTTGCACAACTCACGGCCTCATTGGACAGTTCTTTTATAGTCCAATGGTAAGCACTAGCCAAGTAGCACGCTCTTTGATTGCAATACAACGGGTATGCATTTGCCCTACTAAGCACTACTTTTGACTTCTAATTGTTGACAAGCTTTGTTTTTTGTTTGGTTACGAATTCTGCAGCTTGTTTGAAGGGCGGTACACAGTCACATCGTTAGCCCTCTTCACAAGCATTCAAACATTGTTAGAAATAACGGTTGAGACCTAAACATGAAAAATAGAGGCTTGCTCATGACGAGATCCAACTCTACTGAGTTAGGATTGGCATGCCTATAATAGAACTAGGTTGCGGTAGGCAGCCTTTCCAGCATGGCTCGGTTCTGGCGAGGGGATCTGGCCAACAAACGACTGGCGCATACCCAACTAGAGGCACGAAAAAATTAATCGAGTATAAAACATATCTTCAAGCTTTATCTCATTTTGATCATTCAGAGGGTGATTGTGAAGTCATCGAATGAAGAAGTCCTCCTTAGAGGTGGTCTTATATCAGTCATATGGAGCACAAGGAGGGGCTAACTCTAAATTGGACCTGAATTATCCAATTGGAGTTTCAGTAGCAAGGTCGTGAGCTTTGTCCAACAATTACACAATCAAGTGATGGTAAGAACGAAAATATGCAATTATCTGCCCCCTTTATAATAGATTTGTGGGAAGAATGAATAAAAAAGTATGCTTTTGGGTTAAATTTGGAAGGAGTGTTTCAGTCCTTTAGATCAATCTAACATCAAGGGCCTAAATTTGTACACGTGGTTTAAGGAGAGCTCACAAAAGTTTTGCTTTTCTAGAAAGCACATTTCAAACCCTTGGATCTTCATAAAGATCAACGCCTATAATCATGACACATGGCTTAACGAGGGCTTAGAAAAGGAAAACTTCCTTCTAGGCTGCCTACCATAATAAGATAACCCTGTAGGGATAGAGACTTTCATTCAGTCCCCCAAAATCCCCTAAAAGGGCCATCTTTTGCCTTATCTTGATGTAAATCTAAACTCAAACTTTTGCTTTCCAAACTTCTCTGGTGTAGAAGCAATCCCCATAGAATATGCATATAAATCCCTAAAGGAATTGCATAAGGGGCAGATTGAGCTAACATCTGTTTTTCACTTGGCAATCCTTTCTTTCTACACAACATGAGAAGGAGTTCTTTGGGAAATATTCAGTTTTCTTTGGGAAATTTTAAAGTTTTTCTTAAGGTTTTTTTCCGAGGAGAAGAAGACGTTTAAGGTCGGTGGTAATTAGCATGCATGGATTCGTATCCTTACACGAGTACTTATTTCATAATGACATCCTTGGTCGTGTTTTATTACTAGACAAAAGTTGGGAGCTGGGTATCCCCTTCGGAAAAAGGAATTTATTTTTAAGGGGATATGGATGTAAGAGGCCTTTTTGGGGGAAATTTTTGAGCCTTTTAGAGT
Organism: Dipteris shenzhenensis; assembly: GCF_047967505.1. Taxonomy (NCBI): domain Eukaryota; kingdom Viridiplantae; phylum Streptophyta; class Polypodiopsida; order Gleicheniales; family Dipteridaceae; genus Dipteris; species Dipteris shenzhenensis. The sequence continues at coordinate 36,368,943 of NC_141622.1, forward strand.
GCCTTTATTACTTCTTCATAAGAAGAATTTACTTTTTATGGGATATGGACTTAAGAGGCCTTTTTGGGATAAAGAATTAGGCATTTTAGAGTCTCTTTATTGATTCTTTATTTTAGATTAGTAGTAGTTTATTTGCTAGAAACTATTCATTATATGGGTTTATATTTAGGAGGATCTTGGGTTATGCTCCATCGGAGTTTTTCAGTTAACATTTCTTTATTTCTTTAGACATGTTTTCTTCTAGAGAATAGTGGACTAGGGTTCCCTTCTATGATTAAAAACTTGGGGTGTTCTTACATAAGACTAGAAGGACTTACCTTGAAGTAATTGCTTGATAAGCAAGTAGGCCCCGAATCCTTTAATTGCCTTAAAAAGGACTTATTATTAGAGAATGTATAATGACAATTTTGTCCTTGTGACCTTTGAAATTCTTGGGGCTATCAAGTTAATAACTATACGTCTCCCTTGGTCGATGGGATAAGCTAAAATTGATACAAGGACCAAGCTTAACACTTAAGGACATTAGTACTACCACACTTATAGTGGGGAGGTCTAGTAAAAAGAGAGGATCTTTTGGTGTGATGGCAAGCGAAGAGAGCCATGGAAGAGGGACATTGGTCTTGCTAATAGCTGGATGACTATGAATGGGAACCTTGTGATTGCATTAATAGCTAATAGCTAATGGCTATGACATTGGTCTTGCTAATAGCTAGATAATATGAATGGGAACCTTGTGCTCCTTGGTATACTTGTGCCATGACTCCATAACTAGGTTTTTGATGTTTGATCAAGGCACTACCACCACTTGGACACCTATTTGCTAAACACAAAGATTTAAACAAGAGGAGTAAGAACATCACACTACTCGATATGTTCTGCTAACGAGGACGAACGTTTTTCCTTGGTCCAAGGTCCTGAGATACTTGAGTTATAGAGAACATTTCAGTCCCTTTGCCTTACTGCTAGTTGCTGCTGTTGGATCTATCAACACACTTATTAAGATATTGAGCCCGAGCCTTGGAGCCATTGAGGAGTAAAGGATTGTGCACATCTCGAGGAACTTAAGTGGTAGTTTGACAGGAGCGAGTACGTTGTAGGTTTGCAAAACACTCCCATCCCGAATTCTTACTCCTACTTTGAAGGAGTAGGGAAGGGCCATGGGGATGCCTTTACCGAGAGGAATCCAGTAGGATTTCGATGACTGGCCGGTAGGTCGGATTTCGATCGGGAAGGCCGACACATGCCCTTCCCGACCATCAAGGGAAGTGGGGAGATGGCTGTGGGTTTTTGGGAGATGGATTCCACCTTTTTAAGAGGGCTTGATCCAATGGTGGAGATTGCATCTCCACCAATCCGACCGGGAAGGCCGACACATGCCCTTCCCGACTGTGAAGGGAAGTGGGGAGATGGCTGCGAGTTTTTGGGAGATGCATTCCACCTTTTTAAGAGGGCTTGATCCAATGGTGGTGGAGATTGCATCTCCACCAACCCATGACCTTGAAGGTCTATCTATGTTGGCATTCAACACTCATTCTCAAGAGTCCATTACAAAGATCTGCAGAAAACTCAAGTCCCATGAGACATTAGCACAACTTATACACACTGTTGTCCTCATGAAAGCTTGTAGGGCTTGAAAAGGCTCGCAGGACTGAATGGAGAGTGGTATAGACTATGTTAATCACAAGCAATATGCTATGGCTACGATAGCCAATGGAACCTTCTTGACGGTCTTAACCTTGAGATGTAAGCGATTCCCTAAGTCTGGCAATGTTCAAAAGCAAGATTGGGTTATGTTAAGCATGTTCTCTTTACGATATGCAACCTAGAGGGAAGTTTCCTCTTTGTGAGCTCTCATCAAACCACTTGTCACAATCTTAGGCCTTGATAATGAAGAGATCGAAATTTTCTTTATTTTGAGGTGTGTTTTGATTTTTGCATGTCGAGTGCTTTTTTTGAGAGGTTGATGATTAAGAGTCAAGCGAAAATGTACATCCAAAATATTATAATTTTACAAATCTGGAACTAAAAAAGGTGAGAAAACAATAAAAGTTAAAACATTGAAATGCGTAAAGTACATTGGTTCGTAGATATCATCCCAGGAAATTTTCTGAAAAGACAAGAGAAATAGAGAAGGCTTTAACAGCAGACATTTGCCAAGTTTAACATCAGGATTCACCAAACCAAACTGAAGTTTGCCCTCTACACATTGGATAGAAATAATGCAAAAGGCTTTTACAGCAGATTTTTGCCAAATTTCAAGTCATAAGACCAGGGTTGCGTCAGCTAATCTGCCCCATGTTTGCCCTGTACACTGAGATCTAATAGGAGGATGATCCGTAGGGAAGTCTATTACGTCTAATGTAGCTCTTTAGTGCTTCTCAAAGATAAAGAGAGCCAAGAGTAGATCTATCTCAATTTCGTTCAACTCGTGGCAATTCCGCATTCCTGAAAAGCGAGTGAAGCACCCATCTTAGGGGCTTAGCACATGGGAAGAAATAGGATGGGAATGGGAATAGGTGGTCCCAAGTGGTCCCATGCATATTTCTATCCTATTCCCATCCCAACAAAAAAAGAAATAGGGATGGGTTTAGGAGGAAGAGGACACATGGCATCATTTCATGTGTTTAGGAGGTGGGGACCACTTGGCGACAAGGATACATGTCATCCTTGCATGTTTTTGAATCCCTAAAAAAGGGGAACCCATTCTGGCTGCCAGGGTCTAGAGGCCATGGTCTAGGATGGGAGAAAAAGTGGCTACTCCCATTCTAAATCCATCCTAGACCACTTGGTGTAGGATGGGAGTAATGATGACAAAAAGATTCCCATCCTAAACCCATGCTAGCCCCATCCATGTGCTAAGGCCCTTAGCCTTGGGGAGCAAAGGAGAAGAAAAGACGAAGGGAGAGTAGCCAGCATGGCAGCAAGGAGGAGGCATAGGTGGAAATCTAGATGGAGATAGAGAAAGGGACGATCGAAAACTTTCTCCTTGGCTGATTCATGTTCACGACCTTGCTTTTGGTTGAGCTCTTGGTCTCGGTTCTTCACTCAATGGTCCTAGTACTAGACTTAAACCTTGGATCTGGTCCACAATAATCGATCGCATTCTAAACTGGATTTTGTCCTTCTTCATCGACCTACAATTCCAAATCCAAGCTCCGTCAACCTCTCCATTCTGAAAAAATAAGATCTGTAGAAAACCTTTGAAAGAGAATACGAGCACCGTTGTGTAAAACACTCGAAGGAAGTACCTCTTAAAAAACTTGAAAAAGCCCTGGAATATTGAGGATCGCATTGACCACTCATACAATATCTCTTTGCACTTGTGCATTGGCAGGCACAGTAAACTATTAACAAAGAGGAGTTTTCTCGTTAAGCTAGAAAGCTCGCCGAGAAGGAGGGTTCCAAAACGTGTGGATAGTAGCCATGAGATTAAGCGAATCCGTGGCACAATCGCAGGCCGAAGAAATTGCATCATCATGCCTACCACCAGTAGCAGTCGGGATGAGAAAATACCAAAGTATTGCAGGTGAAATTGCCTATTCTGGAAGGCCGAAATCAGACGCAGATAAGCAATAAAATGCTGAAATTTCCTTGGAAAAGCATTCGCTGCAATGTGGGCCGGAGATGGAGACAAAGGAGGAACTACATTATCACATACGCTAGACAGAACTTGCATTTGGGCAGCGGAGAGCTCATTAAGCACGAGGTCCAAAGTGCAGCTCTAGTCGCAAGATTTGGAGATGTGCACATAAGTCATTGAACTTACAGAGACAGTTACGGATGATATATAAGCAACTGAGCAATGCCAGCGACGAAAAACAAAGCACATGGCCGACAACTACTACTATAGAAGTGGGACAAACAAAAATACAATAGCAATGGAGACGTAGACTACAGCAAAGATCCAGACTCAGCTATTAGGTAAGGAAGCTTGACAATAGCTTCGACGCCAGCAACCAGCAAACAACCACAGACTCACGGCTAGCAGAGACGACCCCAAGATGACAAGAAAGCAAACAACAGCAGTTACGCAGATTTACATTCATCACAGACAAAGGCAATGCCAAAGAAATTGATGCTTGATGTAAAAACAAGCTAAGCAAAGAACGCACGGCGTCCATAGACCTTAACTCGTTTTCCTGGCCACATAAGAGGCATATATGAAGTCCCTCTTGCTATATATTTTGTACCTCTATTTTGAACTCTACGATTTTGGGCACCAATGCTCTCTTTCACCTCCAACCAATGAGATGCAAGCATCTCACACTGACAGTAGGATGAAGTGTTTTCAATGCTCCAAGAGAGGTACAGGTTTCATTAAATGCTTCAAGTTGCCTCAAGCTAAGTGAGCTATTCTAGTGTGGGAACGAACTGAAGAAGGGCACCTGTCACGCATTTTTGGTACCTGTGCACTAATTCTTAGCAACAAAAGGTAGACAAGCTCTCAATTCGCCAATCTCAAATTTGATGCCTGTCTCTAGCAAGCTCAAGCCTGTCTCTTCTTCGACTCTTTAACAACTAGTCTCTCCTATGTTCAAGCCGAGGCAGAGCGTTTTCTCACCTTGATGGTTCTTGTTTGTCTACAGCAAAAGTTGGAGCAAAAAAAGTATTAGCAGTCACTCATGGTATGACTATTGACATTCAGGTAATATACCAATATCTTATCCATTCGCGAGACTTATTCTCGGCGCTAATATTCTCGATGCACGAGGAAGGGCTCATTCCCTCGGATTATAACTCTTTAGGGAAGGAAGCGCGCCGCCTCCCTGCCCACACTATGTGTGGTTATAATACTTATATATGTAAATTATCATATAAGTATTTTCAATCGCTCATCCATTCAAAATTGTTTGTTTTCAATTTAAATTCTTACAACATTCCTCTCTTTTGATGCATGTTCTCAATGCGAGGAAGCAAGAAAATCCAAGTTGGAAGCAAGATCGAAAGATATCGAAACCTTTATTCATATGATTGTAGTCCATATGACAATATTGTATAGACTACAATGAGGATTAGTTATGACTCTTGTGAGCATTGCCTTATTCATGTATTTGTTGGGCTTTAACTCCCAAAATGCACAAACAATATGGCCAAGTCAATAATAAATCACCAGCCCTGACATTTGCAAGGATTATTGGGTCCTAACGGACCCTGTGTTGTGTCTCATGTCCACATTAATGGACCTTGAGTCGTGTCTCATGTCCCTAGTTACGGTAGGCAGCCTAGGGGAAAGTTTAGGTTTTTGAGCTCTCCTTGAGCCACGTGTTCTAATTACAAGCCCTTGATTTGATTTTGATCTAAAGACTACAACACTCCTTATAAATTGACCAAAAATCAAAAGCTTTTAAAATAAAAAAGGTTAGATGCTTTTCCTATGAGTGTTTTTAAATCAAGCGTAACAAAAATCCTGAGCACAGCGCGAAAGATCAATGATGGAGATGGGGAGTGGCAAGCTTTCTTTCCTTTCACTAATCATACTTCTCTTCCAAAATTAGCTGCACAAGACTTAGAGGAATTCCTGCCTACGCCAACAATTCAAGGGGGTGAGCGGAAGATTCTTGATGAGTATCACAATCATCACATGAATCTCATTTATTTTGCAGAAGTGGTTTACGCATTTACTATTGGCATTATTTTTTCATTTTGTCACTTATAATATAGATCTACTTTCATTCACTTATTATCAGGTTTCACATGGTGGGCTTACTCTCCACCATGTGTTCTTATCCTCTAGGTTGGGGGTGGGACACACACACACACACACGTGCACACACACAGACACAAAAGAAATTTGATTAGTAAATGTGTCTTACACATACAAACACTTATTTCTTTACACATGCATGCACTCACACATAATAATTTTGATTAGTAAATGTATCTTACACATACAAACACTTATTTTTTTACACATGTGCGCACACATGCGCACACTCTCACACATACATGTATACTGTATCAAAACTATGAATTATTCTTTTATGTATTCCCCATCATATCTCTTCTTTACACTATCTTTTTAACCACCCCATACACCAAGCACACTAATCCTCCCATTCCTCCTCTAATCCCTTCTCAACCCATGCACTCATTCACTCCTTACTCCACTTGTGACTTAAATTTTTTTTAAATTATATATGGTTGTCTATATTCCAGGTAAAATGATAATACATCGGGGAAAACATGCACTACCTGTCTACCAAAACGTAATTATGATGTTCAAACACTTGACCTCGGAATGATCATAGTTAGAACATCATAGGTAAGTGGACCCTGACCTCGGAGTCTGAACTGTCGAAGGATTCGACATCTTTCTTAATATTGTGTTTGTCAAACTTAATATTATTACATTTTTTAAAATTTGGTGAATTTTTTGCGAACTCTAAAGTTGTTGCATTTTTCAACTTGGATGTTTCAATATTCTTTCCTTATATGTTCTCTTTTTTTGACTTCTTATCCAATTGATGGAACTAATTGTATGGCTTACTTATTGATGTGACTTTTAATCTACACACACACACACACACACACACACACACACACACACATATATATATAGAGAGAGATCATATTATGAACTAGAGGGCATACTTAAGAATAACTACCTTCTTTATTTGTGCAAAGATGTAGGGAAAAAGAGAAAGAAAAAGAGAGAGATATAGATTGTGAATTCAGAGGGATATTTTAGATGAGTACTATGTTTGTTTATGGGTGAGAAGTGAGAGAAAGAGAGCTATTGTTCAAGATGTGAACTATGTTTATTAATGGGTGAGAAGTGAGAGAAGAGAGCTATTGTTCATCAGATGATATAGGAACAAAGACTATGGATGGAAAATGACAGATATTGAGGTAGTTTACAATCTGTTGTACTAAAGAACATAAGGATGTGTATGAGGAACATATTTTTTAGTAAGAATACAAGAAATATTCCTAGATCACAACAATGAAACCCACTAATCATGGATGTTATAAAGTAAAAAACATAATGCATGGTACCTCTCTAAACATTGGAAAGGGAGAATCATAGATTTTGAAATTTCTCTTAAAAGTAAGACAATCGCTCGCATATATATCCAACATCTTTCAACCAGCAAGATAGTTACTCATGTATACATTTGACATGTTTTCATCCATGTATGTATATGCATTGGGATGAAGTCTTTCCATGTCATAAGCCTAATCGCATTTACTTGGGTTATGCTTAAATGTTTTTGCATTTAGTTGGGAACACTGAGACAACCTTTTTATCCTTTGTATTTGTTTGACATATTTGTATCCCTCTAATTATGTAGAGTGAGAGCTTGTAGCATGCATAACTTGGGTGTTCCATATCCTCCATGCTGAGATTGATAGTGCTCACTATGGTCGTACACCATCATAGCTGAAGAGATGTGACCTTTTATGACTTTGTGTTCATCGTGTCAGATAAAAAAGGCTAGTATGGAAGATTATAACTTTTCCCTTGCCTTCCTTTGATAGTCAAGAGTGCCCAATTCCAAGCATAGATCAGTGAATCATATAGAGATAGAATTTTCAATGATGTTAGAAATGCTATGAAGCCAAGTACTAGTGAAAAAATTGCTAGGTTGAGCTGGTTTCTTGAATTCTCATGCTTTTTTTGTTTTTTTGCTAATTGCAGGCAATTGAGAAAAACAAAAATAACATATGCTTGGAAGAGCTTAGAAACGAACTCATTGTGTGAATTATTCAACAATGGATGGACAACAAGGACATGTGATAGTGAATATTTAGTACAATGTCAACTTGAACATTGTGGATGTGACATTTTGGTGAGTTTGCATTACAATTCTTGTTTTATAAAAAATTATAATGTTATAGAATAGTAGGTATTTCAAGATTTTAATTTTTGCAGGTATATCGTTGGAAGAAAAAATCTTTGCATGTCTTTCACATATGCACCCTAGGGGGTAGAAGCTTCAGTTAAGAGGGTTTGGAAAATGGCACAAGGAATGAAGAGAACATAGCTTAGCAAATTCTGAAGAAAAAGGAAGAGAGAGCTTTAAAAAATGGAGGTGGTGAAGAAGATGATGAGGTGGCACCTTCAAAGTGGATTCTCTAGAACCAATAAGCTTTGATACCAAATGAAGAGGTGAGTGGGATAGAAGAGGTGCATAATGACACAAAGAGAGAGCTCAAGTGAGGCAAAATCAACGTATATTGAAATGAACGAAGAACCTCCATTATATAGAGTGGAGAGGAAGGTGTCCTAGATCATAGGCACCTCCCCTACATCAGTGGCAATCAGCCCCTACATCATATAAACTGGCTAAATCAAAGGAACCTCCCATGTGGGGGCCCTTGCACTTACATCATCACTTATGTCATGGTCTAGACACCTCATAGCACTAGGTGTGCTTCTACTACACACACACACACACACACACACACACACATTTGACTCCCCTAGATGCACATATGCACCTTAGAGCAAGTCCTTTATCACATTTATCCCAACAGTAGCTAAATTTAGAGAAAAAGAGGTTGCTGAATTTAGGGATTGAGATGAAGGGGGGGGCCAAATTTAGAGGATAGGAGAAGGGGGTTCGTTGAAATTAGAGGATGGGATGAAGGGGGTTGCTAAAGAGAATGGGTTGAATTTAGGGGATGGGAGAAGGGGCTAGTTTCTCTCTTAAAAAAGAAGGGGTTGGCTGAATTTAGAGGATGGCATGAAAGGGGGGGTGGGGATATAGAGAAAGGGGGAAAAGAAAGAACGGGGTTGAATTTAAGGGATGGGATGAAAGGGGGGCTTGAATTTAGGGGAGGATTACCAAAAAGCGAGCGACAAAAGCGACTAAGCTAGAAAAAGAGAGCGATACAAAACAATAAAAGGTTTATAAATCCCCTATTTGAGTAGCAACAAAATATAATTTATTCAAAAGTCCATATGTTTCCTGAATGCTAGAAGGTTTGATATGTATATAATTTTAAAGCCATTAACACTAATTTGACATCACCCATAAGAGAGTTGGCATTTTTCATTGCTGAGTCATCATTAATATCAAAGACAAACCCTACTGCAATCAAGTTTTCTCTTTCCACCATAGTAGTTGATATGATTACCACACAAGTGGGGTGCTTCCAAGGACTTAGTCTAGATTCAATGTATATATAAATGCTTAACTTTTTTTACTCTATTTACCCTTGGAACAAAACCCATGTTTCTTTGTCACTGCAAAAACATCTCTCTCTTACATCCCACTAATCCAACTAGTGCAATAAGTTAACCACAAATTCATATTTTGGTGCATGAAAGTTTACTAGATAGTGTAAAATGACATGATAATCATCTAAATCATGCCTTGCCATTCAATTTGATATATAGCATGACCCTATTTGGACTTGTAAATCAAAAGATATAAGGATGTTGCAAGTTGTTAAAACTTGGTTGTTTTGGACCAAAAGATAAGTTTTTGACATTCTTGCATCTTTTGATTGCCAAATCCAAATGACATAATTTTAGATATCAAATCAAATGACAAGGCATGATTTAGATGAATGTCATGCCTTTTTGCACCATCTAAAAAAATTACCTGCATCATAATATGAATTTTAATAATTTTTAGCCAATTTGTTGCACCAAATTTAAAGCAAGGTTTTCCATAATAGGGAGTAAGAAGACGCTATCTATTTTAGCACAAAAAAAGAAGCCAAACATCCTCTACCTTTTGATTACGCTTGGGGGGTCACCCTTCATAAACCCATAAAGCACGTTGTGTGAAGATTTTTGAAAACCTCAAACTCGTCTGTACATATGTACATGTGTGATGTTCAACCTGTGTGTGTGCTTGTTGGCGTTCAATCAGATTTTGTGTGAGCAACTTTCGAGCACTTCATGGTATCCAGGGACGGGATGGTGTTCATCATATGTGGATGGTCAGTGGGCAATCAAATGCTAATGACTGGTGGCATGCAATTGTGTGCACATAGTCAATGAATATGTGCTTAAGTGCCTTGGTGTGTGATTTGAAGGAAAGAGTGGGAGAGTGGTGAAAAAGCAAAAGGTGATGTGGCCATAATCAAAAAAGGTATCCATGCAGGTGGCTACGTGACGACGAGGCGAGGAGGTTTTGGAGGGCGAGGTGGCGACTGCAAGTAGCATTGCTACGAGGAGAAGAAGAACGGTGAAGGACTAGCAGGGTGGTAGGCACGGACCTCGTGTTAAAGTGAGGACTGTGTGAGCTTTGAAAGGAGGAGCTGCTGCTTGTTGAAGGGAGTCGCAACTGCAAGGTGGGAGATTCCTGGAGGAGAAGCATCGCCAATATACGTGCTGGAGAACAGGAGAAGCAGAGAGCTTCTATGTACAAGAGAAGCCGGAGGTCGGTGTGCTCGGTGGAGGATGGGAGGTTCGTGAGCTCTGGAGCAAGGAAGAGGGTAGCTGTGGCGATGCGATTGCAGACTACAGAGTCTGGAGGGAAGCCAAGAATGTGCGTGGGGGAAGGAGCTGCTGCTTGGGTGAAGGATTCGTGATGAGAGGGGATCTTTGAGGAGAGGAGGGACGTGGGCTTGCAGTCTGGAAGGAGGAAGCACAGGAGAAGAAGCTGAGGAAAAGGGAGGACGGCGTCGATATTAAGCTGGGAGGACTTTGCGAGCTCAGAGGCGGTGGGGGTCGTTTGGTTCTGAAAGCTGGGGATCTGATGGTGGCAGGAAGCTTCGGAAGTTGGCTAGAAACATGACAGCGCAAAAGAAGGAGGGAGCTTCTGAGATGAAGAAGGAGCGGTGAAGGTCCGTTGTTACTTTGGAGGGAGCTTCTCGATTTGGATAGGCGTCGCTACTACACAGGAGGAGTCCCTTGGATAAATGAAGGCTGGTGGAGAGTTCGTGGGCTGTGGCGAATCTATATGCACAGGCATTGGGACTGGTCGAGGTCAGCATATGCAAACACGAGGTGACCACTTAAGCTAATAGGATGATGAATAACTGGCTTGCTAGCCAAGACGTCAAAGAGCCTTGTTTTCATGTCTTTGAGCAGTTCGGGATGGGCTAGTTAGTCGTCAAGTGAACACACAATTGCTTCAAAGCTGAGGGCAGAGAGGCTTTTGGTTAAGCGGGTGCTTTATGAAGAGTAACAGAAGTGCCGGGTGTTGACAATGGTCACGTACATGAAGGGTTGTTGCTCTTGTTGTGAGGTGCAGAAACTTGGCCCTAGGTGTCACTACTATATAAGGAGGATAAAGAGTGAGCACGAGAATAGCCATGAGGTAGCTATTATAGATTGAAGGCAGAGATGAGCAAGAGATGGCGGGCTGCATCATTTCGAATGGTTGTGATGATCTATGGGAAAGATGGAACAAGATTTCTAACTGAGGCCACTTTGTGGGTGGTTGCCCGATGAGTTGTGGGATTGGATGCAATAAGAGTCTGAATGCTTTGTGAGCTTGAGCTGAGTCATCAGTAGGAGCTTGTGTTGGGCTGTGTAGTCCATTGGGTTTTTGTTTGAGGTTGTCTGGCTTCTGGAAAAAGTGTAGCCAGAGTGTGAGTTGTATCAGAAGATATGTGAAGAGCAATAATGTTGAATGAATTCCTTTGGCCTTGTGATAGTGTTGTTCGGGTGTTTTGAACGTGGATGAGAGTGGCTGTGAAGGCGGGTTAGGCTCTACTCTTTTTGTCCATCCACGTTTTGGTGCCTCCACGGAGGAGTTCACTTCAGTTTACAAGATTGAAGGAGCAGGTGTCTAAGACGTGTTGCAAGCAATGGGGAGAAATCCACACATGAGAGTGATACAGTGTGAGTGGTGTGGAAAATGTGGTCACAGGAAGGACAGATGTATTGAAGTCCAGCTACGTGTGATCCGACTCCGAGCTAGAGTGCAGAGAGCCTTGAAAGTGCTTGCCCGTAGGAAAAAGAAGACTCTTCGGTTGCAAAGTGAGCTTCTTCAGTAGTGAGTTTATTTTGTTGCCTTCCAATTTTGTTGTGGTTGAGAAAGCCAGGGTGTGTGACAGTTGAAAGATTGTGAGGATGGCAGAGGACTTTCCAGAGTTTTGGGGGATGCCATATGAGGATGCAGTGAGATTCTTGGAAAAGATGGAATTCACAGCACTTATGAAGGATAGGGCAACCCCTCAGATTTTGTCTCAGATCATGAATTATTGTTTGCAGGGAGATGCAAAAGCATGGTTGCTGACTCAAGTGGCTGCCTTCAGGACTACTCATCCTCAGCATCAAAATCCGGAGTATACAGTGGTGAGAGCAGCTTTTCTTACACGGTTTGCACAAAGCAGGAGCCCTAATGAAGTATGGAAGGAGTTGTGCAAAATTCAGCAAAGGGATGGTCAGGATGTGGATCAGTATCTGATAGAGTTTGGTAGACTGTGGAGTCTATGGTGTGAGGCTTTGATTCCTGAAGTACCCCCGCAAATGATAAAGAGAGACCGGTTTGTGGCTGGTCTGGAGCCTTCACTCCATTTAAAGGTGGAGCTGAAGAATATTGATAGTTTTGAGGATGCAGTCAGAGTGGCTAGAGAGAAAGAGTGGAAGGTCAAGAGACTGAGGCAGCTTGGTATGCAAGAGGAGCCTAAAAACCTGGTCAGTAGGCCAGAAATGATCAAGGCATATGTAGAGAGAGAGCCGGTGTCTATTCCTATGCAGGGTGATTCCCTGAGAAAGGAATTGCATGAAGCTGTGGAACTGATGAAAACATTCAGCCTAAATTGGGTGGAGACTGCAGGGAGAAGCAGAGGTCAAAATAACAGGAGAGTTGCTATGGATGGAGGAGAAGGAAGTTCAGCTGATGCAAGGAGAGAACCAGATTATGTGATGAGCTGTCGACTGGAATTGGAAGAGGAACTTGAGGAGACAGTCACAGATGAAGAGATAGATCTTTTGAGTGAGATAGAGGAAGAGAGCATCTCATCAGAGGAAGAGAGTCAGTTGTCTTCACTGCTGAAGAAACCGGATGTTGATGATGTAAGGGAGCTGGATATCATTACACTTATGAGTGGAGGCTTGTCACTTGCTATGGAAGAGGGTGTTGCTCAGCTAGATCTGTGTGAGGTGGTAGAAGAGAGCCCGAGAGAAGGGGTTGCTACCATAGATGGCAGAAATGTTGAGAGCCCATTAAAGGCAGCTAAGGATAAGTCTGTGTGTGTAGATGATGATCATGCTCCAGTGTTGTGTGGTGATGATGTGCATATGATGGCTGAATGCAATCAATTTGTGGTTGACACTGTGATTGTGCATACCGAAGAAGATGAGATTTCAAGTTCAGCAAATGAGGAAGAGAGGTGTGAAATTAGTAGTGAAGATGAGAGCTCAATCATGTGTGACAGTGATGAAGCTGATGTGGCTATTACTGATAAAGTAAAAGACCTACAGTCAGCAAGTGTTGATTGTGTGCATGCAAACTGTGATGAGTATGATGAGGTTAAGATTCAGTGTTTACAAGATGATGGTGATTCAGAGGATGAGATGGATTGTGTTCTTGATGATGCACTGGATGATATGTTAGCATCGATCTCTTCAAAAGAGAATGAAAACACCAGTAAGCATGTTGAGAAGGACAGCAGTGATAGTGTGATTGATGATCAGCTAGATGCTTTACTTGATGATACCCTCATGGATTTTGCATGTGTGGTGGGCAATGACAAGAAAGAGTATGCTGGTATGTTTGAGCATTCTTCAGGTGGAAGAGATGTTTGTTTGCTCCTGGGTGATCTTGATAATTCATGTGATGGGTTGAGTTTTGCAACTTTCAAGGTTGAGGCAATAGGGTATGCCGAGAAGTCCCTAATCACAGATTATGAGCTGGTTGTGCCCGTGAGATCTGTGTGTGAGGTTGTAACCTCAAAAGATGTGGCTGATGTGAAGCTGAGAAAGACTCATGATATAAGTGTGATGGCTGATAGCCAGTGGAGTTGTGTAATATCTAGGCAAGATAAGATATGGGATCCTGGAGGCTTATATGGAAGGAGCTGGTGGCTACATCAAATTGGTGTGTTGTTGATTCCATTTGATCCAGGAGGATGGTGGATTATGCACATTTGGCAGTGGAGGGTTCAAAGTTATCCTTTTGATCCGGGAGGAGAAAAGCAGAGGCATAGAGCACAAGCTTGCTTTGTTTTTGATCCAGGTGGTTTGCTAATGTTTTTTCTTTAGCTGCTGGACATGAATGTCACAGCAGAAGAGAAGGGGTTGCTAAAGGTGTGTGAAGATTTTTGAAAACCTCAAACTCGTCTGTACATATGTACATGTGTGATGTTCAACCTGTGTGTGTGCTTGTTGGCGTTCAATCAGATTTTGTGTGAGCAACTTTCGAGCACTTCATGGTATCCAGGGACGGGATGGTGTTCATCATATGTGGATGGTCAGTGGGCAATCAAATGCTAATGACTGGTGGCATGCAATTGTGTGCACATAGTCAATGAATATGTGCTTAAGTGCCTTGGTGTGTGATTTGAAGGAAAGAGTGGGAGAGTGGTGAAAAAGCAAAAGGTGATGTGGCCATAATCAAAAAAGGTATCCATGCAGGTGGCTACGTGACGACGAGGCGAGCAGGTTCTGGAGGGCGAGGTGGCGACTGCAAGTAGCATTGCTACGAGGAGAAGAAGAACGGTGAAGGACTAGCAGGGTGGTAGGCACGGACCTCGTGTTAAAGTGAGGACTGTGTGAGCTTTGAAAGGAGGAGCTGCTGCTTGTTGAAGGGAGTCGCAACTGCAAGGTGGGAGATTCCTGGAGGAGAAGCATCGCCAATATACGTGCTGGAGAACAGGAGAAGCAGAGAGCTTCTAAGATAGGAGGGGATCTCGATTATGGATTGCTGGGGACTTCACGTGGCTGGAAGGTGAGCTCAGAGGCTGCGGGAGAAGTCGACTGTGGCTGGTGTGGGGAGCTTCTAGTGTTTGTGTGTGCTTCGTGACCAGGGGTGAAGCCACGAGATAGTATGAACGCGTGAAGGCTTGCAGTAGATACACGACAAGCAGCTGCAGTCCCTCATACCTGCATGTGGTCTATCGTTTGATAGTGGGAGGTCCATGCAAAATTGACGAACAGGTTTGGCCTGTTTTATGTACAAGAGAAGCCGGAGGTCGGTGTGCTCGGTGGAGGATGGGAGGTTCGTGAGCTCTGGAGCAAGGAAGAGGGTAGCTGTGGCGATGCGATTGCAGACTACAGAGTCTGGAGGGAAGCCAAGAATGTGCGTGGGGGAAGGAGCTGCTGCTTGGGTGAAGGATTCGTGACGAGAGGGGATCTTTGAGGAGAGGAGGGACGTGGGCTTGCAGTCTGGAAGGAGGAAGCACAGGAGAAGAAGCTGAGGAAAAGGGAGGACGGCGTCGATATTAAGCTGGGAGGACTTTGCGAGCTCAGAGGCGGTGGGGGTCGTTTGGTTCTGAAAGCTGGGGATCTGATGGTGGCAGGAAGCTTCGGAAGTTGGCTAGAAACATGACAGCGCAAAAGAAGGAGGGAGCTTCTGAGATGAAGAAGGAGCGGTGAAGGTCCGTTGTTACTTTGGAGGGAGCTTCTCGATTTGGATAGGCGTCGCTACTACACAGGAGGAGTCCCTTGGATAAATGAAGGCTGGTGGAGAGTTCGTGGGCTGTGGCGAATCTATATGCACAGGCATTGGGACTGGTCGAGGTCAGCATATGCAAACACGAGGTGACCACTTAAGCTAATAGGATGATGAATAACTGGCTTGCTAGCCAAGACGTCAAAGAGCCTTGTTTTCATGTCTTTGAGCAGTTCGGGATGGGCTAGTTAGTCGTCAAGTGAACACACAATTGCTTCAAAGCTGAGGGCAGAGAGGCTTTTGGTTAAGCGGGTGCTTTATGAAGAGTAACAGAAGTGCCGGGTGTTGACAATGGTCACGTACATGAAGGGTTGTTGCTCTTGTTGTGAGGTGCAGAAACTTGGCCCTAGGTGTCACTACTATATAAGGAGGATAAAGAGTGAGCACGAGAATAGCCATGAGGTAGCTATTATAGATTGAAGGCAGAGATGAGCAAGAGATGGCGGGCTGCATCATTTCGAATGGTTGTGATGATCTATGGGAAAGATGGAACAAGATTTCTAACTGAGGCCACTTTGTGGGTGGTTGCCCGATGAGTTGTGGGATTGGATGCAATAAGAGTCTGAATGCTTTGTGAGCTTGAGCTGAGTCATCAGTAGGAGCTTGTGTTGGGCTGTGTAGTCCATTGGGTTTTTGTTTGAGGTTGTCTGGCTTCTGGAAAAAGTGTAGCCAGAGTGTGAGTTGTATCAGAAGATATGTGAAGAGCAATAATGTTGAATGAATTCCTTTGGCCTTGTGATAGTGTTGTTCGGGTGTTTTGAACGTGGATGAGAGTGGCTGTGAAGGCGGGTTAGGCTCTACTCTTTTTGTCCATCCAACGTGTGAGCAAGCATGTGTTTGAAATTATCCATATTCTAGCATTTTTGCATTTTCTCATGTAATTGGTTAAACCCATGTACGTGTTTACATTTTTAATCTCAAAATTTTGATACCTCTTCATAATCTACATATATATATTACGCTAAGTTGCTATGTTATAAATCCATAAACGGCATGTAAATGCCCCCATTAAAAAAATACCCCTTAGTGCACTAAAGTGCTACATGTTTATGAGTGACCCCCCAGGGTACTTGCCAAACCCAAATGGGGTCATGCTAAAATAGTGCTTAGCTTTGGAGTACTTAATTTCAAGAAATGTGACAAGGTTCTAGTCACATGATTCTAGATTTCAAGCTTCCAAAACTTGTTTTGATCTAGATTTGCATGGGATACATCCTCTCTGCTAGAGGAATCATCTAGTTAAATTTCATCACAAGCAAAAACAAAAACAATCTAAACTTAAATTTTAGGGTTTAGGGTAACTAGCACAATATAAGAGATACATTTTCTACAAAATTGATGAGAGTATGATGCAGCTTTTATGTTTATTCTAGAATGTTTTGTAGATTGATGAGTTTTCTATGCACAAGGGTAGAATAAGAGGATCTCCGGGGGGGGGGATGGCTTCCATTGGACATTACATCAGCAAAGTAGCTGAGAGATCTCAACAACGGAAGTCGGAATGGAAGAAGGTGAGAGAGAGGGAGAGCCAGAAGAGAGAGCCACACAAGTTTTGGTGGGTGCAGAACACCCTAATCTTCTATGTCATCCATATATATATGTGTTTGAGTATTGTACATAACTGGGGTTAAGGTAGAGTGGCCTTTAACCCCCACAACCTCCCACTTAAAGGTCAATGTGCCTTTAAGGGAGAACAGCCAAGACTATCCAATGCCCATAAATACACGACAATATTCAAACCGCTGACTAGGTAGACTCTTCGTCAGCATATCTGTAGGGTTATCATATGTATGAACCTTGACAAGCTCTATGCACTTGTCCTCAAGTACCTTCCTGATAAAATGATACCTGACCTCAATGGTATTTGCATGAAAGACCAGATTCCGTGCTAGCTGAATAGCACTCATGGAATCACTATGCAATGTCGGTACACCTGTATGAATCCACAAATCTCCCACTAGTCGATCAAGCCATATAGCCTCCTTGCACTCCTTTATGGCTGCAACATACTCGGCCTCTGTGGTAGACAAAGTAGCACACTTCTGTGCGTGATACATCCACAAAACTGCACCACCTGCAAAGATGAAAACATAACCAAAAGTGGATCTCTTGCTATCCACATGCCTTGCATAGTCTGAATCTATGTATCCAAGTACACACATCTCTCCTCTACCAAAGCAGATACACATATCCTTGGTACCCTTCATGTACCTCATGATGCACTTAATTTCTTCCAAACGCCTTTTTCCTAGATTAGCCATGTACCGACTATAACATCTCCCACTGCAAATGCAATGTCTGGTCTAGTAGCTATCATAGCATACATAAGACTCCCAACTACTAATGCATAAGAAACCTTGGCCATCCTAGCCCTCTCCTCATCTGATTTGGGACTATCTTCCTGACTCAATTTCACATATGGAGGCAATGGAGTACTTACTGCCTTCCCCCCCTCCATATTGAAACACTGCAATACTTTTGTAACATACTCCTTCTATGAAAGTCAAAGGAGTGTCCTACTCTAGTCACGCGTGATGCGCATACCAAGAATATGACCTGAGGACCCAAATCCTTCATGTCAAAGGCCTCATGAAACTTGAACTTCAATGCATCCAGCTCATAAGTGTTCTTGCTAGCCAATAGCATATCATCCACACAAAGTGCCAAGAGTATCAGGCTATTATCCTTAGCCCTTTTTGTGTAGAGGCAATGATCAATCTCACTCCTTCTGAAACCGTGGGACCAAATGAAAACATCAAACTTCTGATACCATACTCTAGGCTCTTGCTTAAGGCCATATAGACTCTTTTCAGCTTGCAAACCAAATTCTCTTTGCCCTTTTCTTCAAAGCCTTCTAGCTGTACCATGTAAATTTCCTCATACGAATCCCCATGCAAGAAAGCTGTCTTGACATCCATTTGCATAAGCGCCATATTAAATACTGCCCCACAAGTCCAAGTATGCATCTAAGTGTGTTCATCTTCACAACCGGAGAGAAGATCTCATCAAATTCCACACCCTTCTTTTGCTTGAACCCTTTAGCAATAAAATAGGCCTTGTACTTAGGCACATCACCACCTGTGATGTTCATCTTGTAGACCCATTTACATGGCAATGCTTTCTTTCCATGTGGTAAAGAAACCAACTCCCAAGTCTTATTTTTCATGAGTGAATTCATCTTTGTTGCATGGCACACTCCCACTTGCGCTGATCCTTGTGCATCATAGCCTCTCTATAGCAAGAAGGCTCCTTGCAATCAATAAGCATCACATAGTCTACCCTTGGAACAAATCTCTCAGGTGGTCTAGACACTCTAGATGATCTTCTCAAAGGCAATTCAGCTTACTGTCCCACCTGCATATCAGCCACATTTGGCTCATCATTTCCACCAATAGAGTATCCATCATCTGCCCTTGATTGTGTACTTGTGGGAGTACTTGGTGACACCATTTTGGTGCATGGATAGCTTGCTGTCTATCAACATATATAGGTGGATTCACATCCTAAAAAGTGATTCTCCTCATTTCCACATACCTCATGGGTGTCTTATATGCATCTTCTTCTCATTGAAGACCACATCATTGCTTCATATTATTTTCTTTGCTTTTGGATCCCAGAGACGATAGCCCATCCCTCCACTTTCACCATAACCTAGAAAGATGCATTTCTTAGACTTAGGATCTAGCTTCTTTCGAAGCTCTTTTGGCACATGTGCATATGCCTCACATCCAAATATACACAAATGAGAGTAAGAGGGATTCTTGCCACTCCATGCCTCTTTAGGAATACCACCATCCAAACTCTTACTAGGTGACACATGCACTATAGTCTTCATTGCCTTAGCCCAAAAACCACCAGAAAGACTTGCATTGGAAAGCATACATTGTACCCTTTCCTAAATGGTGCGGTTCATCTGTTCTGCAACTGGATTTTGCTCTGGAGTATGAGGGAACATGAGATCCCTCTTGATCCCATGTGTATCATAGAAAAGCTAAAAGTCATGAGAGAGATACTCTGCACCATTGTTAGTCCGTAGGCATTTAAGAGTTCTACCTGAATGATTTTTAGACAAAGCCAACCATTTTTGAAATACCTGGAACACATCACTCTTCTGAGATATAGCATAAGCCCACACTTTCCTAGTTGCATCATCAATGAATGCCACATAGTATTCAGCCCTGCCTAATGATCGTGTTGGCATGGGAGCACATACATCTGAATGCACCAAATCAATCTTTTCAAGCTATTTCTTTCCCCTTCTTTTATGGGTTGATTTAGTCTGCTTCCCCATAAAGACAGTGCTCACAAAATTCAAAATTAGAAAAACTCAAATGCGGTACATAACTCAAACTGCATAAGAGTTTCGTTCCATTTTGGCTCATGTGCCCTAATCGGCAATGCCACAAAGAAGTACTTGGCTGCTCAGTTATTGCAACAACATGATAAGACACCTCTGATACATGTAAGGGATTCAATGTCCCACATGTGGCACCCCTTGCCAAAACCATAGAGCCCTTCTGAATTTTCCAACTCTGAAAGCCAAAAGTGGTCTGAAAACCAGCATCATCTAGCTAACCCTTTGAAATGAGACTCTTGGTCAGCTTAGGCACATGTGTCACATTTTTCCTAACAAATGTAGACCCATTTGCAAAAAAAAACTTTATGTCACCTGCTCCCACTATGTCACATGCATAGTTTTTTCCAAGATGCACACAACTTGTCTTTCCACTGTCATAAGTGGAGAACCATTCCATATGGGGAGTAACATAGAATGAACCACCAAAATCCAAAATCCAATCCTAGAAATATGCATCATCTGAAGTGGTAAGCAAGTTTACATGTAGACTAGTCATGAAGAGAATGTCATTTTTTACTATTATCAGTGGGGTGACTGCATTAATCTCCTCGATCTTCATTTTTTCTTTGTCCTCCCTTGGACTCTCTTCCTTCCTATTTGCACCTCAATTTTCATTCTTTTTCTTATCCTTTTGCTCTCTTTTCAGCTTGTAGCAATCCTTTCTCATGTGGCCCTTCTTGCCACAATGGTAACACTCAATCTTTCATGCCCTGGATTTGCTACGAGACTTCCCTCTTTCTTGGGACTTCCCCCTGAACTGTGATCTTCCTTTTTTGCACATGTAAGGATGCATCCTACTTGTTGTCATCCATAGACTTTCGTCTCCTCGGCCAACAAGCTACTCATGACATCATCAAACTTCAGTACTCCACTAGGTGTAGAGCTACTGGTGACAGCTATATGGAAGGTATCCCATGAGGATGGCAACAAACACAAAAGGAATATTGCCTTAGTCTCCACATCGAAATTCATCTTTTGAGCTTGAAGCTGGTTAAAAATAATATTGAATTCATTCAAGTGAGAAGAAATGGAGACCCCTTCCTTCATCTATAGCTCAAACAACCTCTTCATGAGGTAAACTTTATTAGAGGACATTTCCTTCTCATAAGTGGCACATAATTTCTTTCACAAATCTTCTGTAGTCTACTCATTTACTACTGTGAAAAAGACTGACTCTGCAAGATGTAGTCTAATAGTAGACTTTGCTAATGCATCCAACTCATTCCAAACATCCGCAAACATATCTGAAGGCTTAGTTGCAATCCCTACCAAGGGTTTAATCTGTTTCTTTTGAATAAGCACATCCCTTATCTGTTCTTTCCATAAAGAAAAGTTTGTCCTATCAAAACTTTTAATGCTGAAAAACTCATTTTCAGACATGGAAGAGGATGCCATGATGCAGTTGAAAAAAAATCCCAAATGCTAGTACTTGCAAGAGAGAAATCACACCAAATACTAGGTGCACCCAAATGTATATGCCAAAATGGAAAGGTAATATCACCAAACCTCAAAGGCTCAAAGCATCAAAATGCATCTAACTCATGTGCATATACCAACCTGTAATGACAAAACAATGGCAAACCCAATGCTAATAAGATCCAAATTCCTCAAGCATAAACACCGTCAATGGGTATAAGCATCAATAATGTCTCACCCAAGAGAGCATAGCACTATGAGTGCATCAATTGCAATGTGTTGAAGCTTTCCCTCAGCATAAAATAGCATGTATGTGCTGAACATCCATAAAGCATTCCACAAGGCAATCTGAGACTATCAACGCATCCAACAAGGATTGCAATGCATCTAAATGGCCTGTAAAGCATCCAATGCAACCCAATGAAAACCACGAATAAGAGCACATGTGTCAGACTACAACTAGAGCGAACTAAATAATGTATATCCAAGAAATCACGACCCCATGGCAATGACCGCTAGTGAAAATAGAACTTGGGATGCCCCAAAACATGGAAGTCACTACATAATCAGACTCGGCAAGACAATCTACAAACATTTCTCTTCTGTTGGAACTCCAAAATCCCAACCGATGAATGAGAAACGGGTAGTCAACCCTTGTAATTGACCTATAATCCAAAAATCAAAGGTTTGAACCTATGAATGGATTTTTGATAGAGAAACGGACGTTTTAGTGCCTCAAAGAGACAGAACTTCTCCAAGTCTCTATGGAATTGCACAAGAGCTAAGAAGTAGGGGTTTTTGGTCCTCTAGAATGAAATAGAATAGATAGTTTTGAAAACTGTGGGCCCAATCACCGGGTCCAAACGTTTTTGCAAACAAACCTATTTGTAAACAACATTGGAGTGCGAATAATGAGTAACATAGAAGTTTTAAGACTCTTGAGTCCACTGGAACTGACAGATCTGTAAATGGTTGCTTCAAACTCGAGTTCCAACACACTGGCAAAAAAATATTGAAGCAGAGACAGTGAGTCAAAATTCCAACAAAATGATGCCAAATTCAAGAATGAAGGTGTTTTCAAACTCTCGTAGTGTAATGGGTACCAAAATCAGGCAATGGTTGCCTCTATAGGTTATTTCAGACTCTTAGTATAGTCGAAAGGAACAGGGGAATCATAAAAAAACTCTTTTTTTCTTTCCAAAACCACTCAAAGAACTTTCCAAAGGTTTATGCAAGGTTTTTGCATACCAGGATGCAGGTAAATTCATCCAATTGAGCTTCTCCTTCCTCCCAGAGAGTTGCAACAGTGGACTTTGAGCTCTAAGCTCACACTTGGGCTCAGCTAGAACACCCATGCTCTGTTACCAGTTTGAGAGATCTCAACAACGGAAGCAAAACACAAGAAGGTGAGAGAGAGGGAGAGCCAGAAGATAGAGAACCACAAGTTTTGGTGTGTGCAGAACACCCTAATCTTCCATGTCATCCATATATATGTGTGTTTGAGTATGTACATAATTGGGGTTAAGGTACAGTGGCCTTTAACCCCCACAGTAGCATCCCTCCATTTCCATTTATTGTTGTAGATTCCTCGTGAGACTAACTTGTCTAATTTTTTTTCTTCCTATTTTTTAGGATCCATATCCAAGTGAGCACATTTCCCTTTGCATTTATTAAGGGGATTTCATTCTCTTGAGTGTTCTTGTGAGAGTTCACTTCCATAGAGAAAATTTTATATCCATTGTCATAGCTTTGAGAGAATTTCAATTTGAGAGAGAAAGAGAGAGACAATCCCTTCTTTCTTGAGAGAGCATTCTGTGAGATAAAGAGTTCACTCAATTAATTGAGAGAAAGAGACCTAGTTCAAGATTTGAGAAAGAAAGATAGAAATTATTTTTTGTGTAGCCTTTGTGCTATGGAGCAGCCAGAGAAACATGACTCTATGCAGCATACAAGCTAGTATTCAAGCTATGGCTTCTACATCAACAAAACTAAAGCAACTAGCGAGCAACCTCTACAAATTTCAACAACTAAGGCGGATCCTACAAGCAGAGGCTATCTACTTGACTTAAGCTGCAACACACACAAGTGATGTGCGATGGATTGCCAGTAACAAACAAAGCAACTACTCCTAGCAAAGGATGACCAAGCAGCTACTAGCTTTGACATCTACAAACACTTATTTCATTAATTTTAGACTCATATGTCTACTCTTAGATTAATCCCAAAAATCCTTCCCAAATGAAAAGTTTACTTTATGAAAATATCATTCGAGAATCAAAAGTTCACTTTTTGGCACTATCATTTCCACATAATAAATTTCACAATCTATCTCTATAATGGTGCACTACTAATGCAAAAACTTTGATTAAATCCTACTTTTGTACTTCTTGTTTTTAACAATCCTATTCACGTTAAAAAAAAATCATGAGTTATTAATTTTTGGATTGTTTTTAACAAT
Source organism: Dipteris shenzhenensis (assembly GCF_047967505.1). Taxonomy (NCBI): domain Eukaryota; kingdom Viridiplantae; phylum Streptophyta; class Polypodiopsida; order Gleicheniales; family Dipteridaceae; genus Dipteris; species Dipteris shenzhenensis. Next base: position 36,392,695 of record NC_141622.1, read on the forward strand.
CCAAAAATAGTAATAGCTATGCTTGCAATTTTACATTGTCATATGTTTACAAGAAATATTGCTCTCCATGAGTCTTTGTACAAAGGAGTTTGACACACAGCCTTTTCAATAACTCAATTCTGCCTTTACAAATGTGTTAAGTACAAATAGGCAACTAGTTTGTTTGAATGTCCGATTCATCGTCACTTGTTGCTTGGATGCCATCCTCATTCAATCTCGTCTGAAGACCGTCATTTGGAGTCATGCTTGGATGGTATTGTCATGGGCATTCTTCGTTTGTGCTATCTCCTTCTACTTCCTCCTTAGCGAGTATCTTCAAAAACTCTATAATGTGCAAAATAATGGGTAGTGGTATTCTTATTTTTTCTTCTACATCATATCCCATGTGCTTCCTCGTTTTCTTTGTCCTTGATTTCCAGGATACTATGACTGTCTTTGTGGAAAGCTCTGAAATATATAGTGTATTGTTATCCTGGTTCTCCTTCCTACCCCTTGGCTCATACCATAGTGCTATAAATGTTGCAACTTTTCCCTTGTCATCCATGCTCACATCCACGACTTTTGCAACCTAGAACTTAACATTCTCATGCTCATCGTCCGATGGTCGAACTGGAACAAAACAGTGGATGTCTATGTCTACTTTTGGCATAAACTCTCTCTTCCTCAGACCACAATATGGACGTGGGATTAGCGAATCATTCTCATTTTCAAAGACATCAAAGGATGGGCGCAAGTCGTTACCAACATTTGGCCAAAATAAAAGCCGTTTTGCCTTAGCATCATCTGATCGCATTTTCTCAAGGTCGTTTATCAATTGATAGGTCTTCTTAATTACAACAGCAGTGTATTTCTTCCAAGAGGGTTTCCAATCAGGAAATCTATGAAGCATTTCCTCTTTGTATGTAATAAAAGATTTTAAGCCTTCTATTTTACCTTTAGATTTCTCTTTGAATTCTTTTATAGGAGCCCATACTGGATGCATTTCTTTGCTCACGATTGAAATTAAGAGATAGTAAGGTTCTTTGGATTCACATGTTGTATCATGAGAATAGTGTTGCCATTACATCACTGGTTTTTCGTCCTTTAAGAAAAAGAAAAAGTAGTGTGGAGCACTATGACCAATCAGGGCATCACCAGCTTTATGTACGAAAGGTATAATAAAACTCTTCCCCTTTCAACCATGGAGCATACAGTACCTTGCAGCCACAACTTGCCTCCCACATTTTTTTATCAAGTCATCCATGGTCTCCATGTCCTTGTGTTTTAGCTCTCTTGAGAGTGTGCTAAAAACCTGATCGATATCCCCGTGTGTGTGTCCAACCAACAAAAACCCAACTTCAATCTTATTGAAGATTCGATGAGTGATTAGCATTGAGCAAAATGCAAAAAAGAGTACATTCTTATTCTCTCATCCGTAATTGTCCGCCTATATTCTCAAATTTGTTTGGTAGGTGACCTTTTTTTGCAGGTGACCTTTTTCTACATGTACACTGTGCATTGCCTTCATAACTGACATTAAAACTTGATTGCTATCATGTAGATGCAAGGAATCAATCCATATGTCTGCAAAGAACTTAAATACATGCACTAACACTCCACATAGGTGTGTCTTCAAAAAGCATTTTCCTTGTATCTTAGGTAGAGTATTAATGAATCAAGGTAATGTTGTTGTCTTCTGGTCCATACCATCTACAATAATGCACATGTACTCATTTGGATGAGAAATAGCTTGCTCTTTCCAAAATGCATATTTTAGTCTAGAATTCCGAGCTAGTCCATGATGAAATTCTCTCTTTTTTTTAATGATTCTCTTTGTTTTGGAGACGTTGCACTTGGCAAGTGCTCGCTTTAGATCATCACAATCACTGCACTTTGATATTTTTTGCCTTTTTGGGATTTTAACATGTACAAAGCTCTTCTTCCAAAGAGTATACAAATTGTGAAAAGATGTCAAAGCATGCCCTCTTTGCCTCTTTGTTTCTCCAATAGACTTAAACACTTCTTTTTTTGTCAAACCTATCGGAAGATGCATTTTAGGTAGATGGGGTTGAGGTAAAGCACTTTCATGAATGTAGTCTTTCATAATTACTCTTGCTGAGACCATTGAGGCTCTTGTTTTGGGCCTTCCTATGTTTCCATGAATGTTAAACTTTACTCCATACTTTGCTTTGTTTGCCAAATCCCAGTATGTGCCATGTGATAATCCTATCGTAATGCGATATGCATTATTGCAAATACTTTTTCCATTTATACGAGGCTTTATATGTTGTTCAAAATTTGGCTTTTTCGTGTCATTTACCAGAAAGCAAGAGAGCCTCATGAGTAGGTATTCATTTCTTTTTCTCCCTCTTCTTTGCCACACCTGTTCTCTACATCCCTTGATGTCAAGTAAGTTAATGGAATGCATACAACTTCTCTTGCAATTGTAGATTGCATCGTGTTTAGCATAACATCTTCATTCATTACTCTTATTCTCTTTGGTTTCTTTTCTACATCTTCCTAGACTTGCTTTCTTTTCATGCATATGTATGTCCGTTTCTTCTATATGTTTGTACACTTCTCCCTATCAAATTTATTTGTCACTTTATTTTCATGGGATGTTGCATCCTTCATGTTATTACGATCAAAGTCAAATACTGAATAGTCCTTTGTTGGTTTCTTCTATACATCTAAGTTTTTGGAAATTGTACACTTCTCCCTGTTGAATTTATTTGTCACCGTGTTTTCATGGGATGTTGCATCATTTATCTTATTACTGTCAAAATCAAATACCAAATAGTCCTTTATTGATTTCATTCTTGTCTTTGAAGTAATCTTCAGACCATTTGAGCCAATATCCATGTCATCCATGTTTGATAAACCAACACTTTCAAACTCTTTGCGCTCCTTAACAATGTGTATGAATTCATCCACTTTAGATGAGACATCACTTCTAAAACCTTTTGCTTTATTGGTACCAATGAACTCATATCACTTCTATAGTTAAGTGCATTGAAATCATCCTAGTTTGAGGAGACAACACAAATGATATCTTTATCTTTCTTGACGTGCATGAATTCATTGACTCCAGATAAGACATTGCTTCTAAAGTCTTTTGCCTTCACAGTACCATTCAACTCACCGATGATATCTTTATCTTTCTTGACGTGCGTGAATTGATTGACTCGAGATAAGACATCGCTTTTGAAGTCTTTTGGCTTCACAATACCACTAAACTCATCCACTTTTGATAATATGTCACTTCTATAGAGGATTGCATTGAAATCATCTAATTCTAAATAGACAATACTTTTGATGCCTTTGCCTTTCTCAATATGCAAGAATTCATCCACTCTAGTGTAGGCATTGCTTTTGAATTCTTTATATTTCTCGGTATCAATGAACTCATCCACTCCTCATAATATGTCACTTCTATACTTGATTGAGTTCATTGAAATCATCCATGTCAAAAGGGACAAAGCTTGGATTGTTGGCATATTCTTTAAGTCCTTTGAAATTGTAGTATACTTTATCGTTGTCATTGAAAACCACATGTCCCTTTTTAATCTTCAAAAATTGCATGCTCCATCTCAAATCTTTTACTTCCTCATAATAGGGACCATCCAATGACATTGTGTTATCATCCATACCATCATTAGTAACTTTCACAATCCTTATCTTCGCAAATGACCACTGATTCCAGTGTTCAAACCCCAAAACTTGACCTTCCACTATGTTCTTATTTGTAAATGATATCATTTGCAGAATATCTCCCACACTGAAATCCAAATAATTGCACTTTGTATTCCCGATGATATGTGTTGGATAAGTCTCATCTCTATCCCATGCAATAAATGATTTATTGAAAACATTAGAAGGCATAACATCTCCAAGTACTTCCATATCTCCACACATATGCTTTAGCTCAACAGCTGCACTAAGAATCTTTGATACAATAACTGCAACCTTGTCTTTTCCAAGTCTTTGAAAATGACAAAGAGCATTTGGATCACAATCATCGATTGTAGCAAATGCAACTACTTCTCTTTGGCAACATAATATCACCTCCATCCTAGGAATGAAATCTATTGCCATCTTCCTATGGAACAATTATAAAAAATATTAGTCTATTTTGAATATTTTTCCTATTACTTGTAACTTTTTATTTTATTTTATTTTACTTTATTTTATTAAAATTTGATGGTGATACAAGGATATGGGTTTTCAATGATGGATTCATGTTTAGCATTTAGCTAATAGAATCTCTAATTTAAATTTGTGATTTTATTGTTTAGAATTATAAAAGATAGTATAAAGAGTTTAGTATTGAGTTACATGCAATGTGGTGTGCCCATCCGATAAGTACTTGTTTGAATAAAACATTTAGGAGCATGTTTTTTGACAGATGTGCATCACACTGAGGCAAAACAATGTTTAATACAAGAATCGACCATGCAAAGCATATCCGATGGGCACAATACTTTGCACATGCCTCAACCTAGGTTGTATTTACTTCCATGCAAAGTGGTGCACCCATCCCATAAGTACTTGTTCAAATAACACACCTGGGAGCGCGTTTTTTGACGGTTGTGCATAATACTAGGGGGAAAATGGTGTATAATGCGTGATCGACAATGCATAGTAGATTTGATGGGCACAATACTCTTCACACACCTCAACCTAGGTGGTATTGAGTTGCATGCAATGTGTTGCGCCCATCCGATAAGTACTTGTTGGAATAACACACTTAGGACGTGTTTTTTTATAGATGTGCATCACACTGAGGCAAAAACAGTGTTTAATGCTTGATCGACAATGCAAAGCATATCTGATGGGCACAATACTTTGCAAGCATCTCAAAATAGGTGGTATTTACTTGCATGCAAAGTGGTGTGTCCATCCCATAAGTACTTGTTCGGATAATAGAACTAGGAGCACGTTTTTTACGGTTGTGCATAACACTAGGGGAGAAATGGCGCACAATGCGTGATCGACATGCAAAGTATAACTAATGGGAATAGTACTTTATGCAAAACTCAACCTAGGTGGTATTGAGTTGCATGCAATGTGGCTCGCCAATCTAATTAGTACTTTTTGGAATAACACACCTAGGACAACGTTTTTTTATGCTTGTGCGTGACACTAAGGCAAAAAATGAAGTTTAATGCTTGGTCGACCATGCAAATCATATCTGATGGGCTCAATAATTTATATAAGCCTTTATCCAGGTGGTATTGACCTACATGCACAGTGGCATGCCCATCCCATAAGTACTTGTTAGGATAACACATCTAGGAGTGCGTTTTTTGACTGTGGTGGATAACACTAGGAGGAAAATGGTGTATAATGTGTGATCGAGCATGCAAATCATATCCGATGGACACAATAATTTGCATGTCTCAAAGTAGATGGTATTAACTTGCATGCAAGGTGGAACACCCATACGATAAGTACTTGTTCGGATAACACACTTAGGATTGTGTTTTTTTACAGATGTGCATCACACTCAGGGAAAAACGGTGTATAATGTGAGAAATCATCCATGCAAAGCATAGCGGATGGGGAAAATACTTTGCACACACCTCAACCTAGGTGGTATTTACTTGCATGCAAAGTGGCGCACCCATTCCATAAGTACGTTTTCATATAACACACTTGGGAGCACGTTTTTTGACGGTTGTGCATAACACTAGGGGAAAAATGGTGTATAATGCATGATCGACCATGCATAGCATATCCGATGGGTCCATCTGATAAGTACTTGTTCGGATAACCCACTTAGGAGCATGTTTTTTTATGGATGTGCATCACCATAATTGCTCAATATTCAATTAAAGTAATTGAGACACCCAAGCCTGCATCAAAGACTCTCAAGGAAGTAGAGACTCAATATACTCCCAATCCATCACAGCCTTTGAAGGAGTCTACTCCCAAAGCATCACAATCGAGTCCGATCCGATCGCCGCTAAATTAGAGATTCAACATACCCCCGAGGAGTATAAACCCAAAGCATCAAAAGGGAGTCCACTTGCGAAAGTAGAGACTCAAAGTATCACACCATTTTGGGGAGTCTACGCCCAAAGCACCCCAGCAAAGTCCACGAGTGGAAGTAGAGACTCATTCTATGCCATGGGCATCACACCCTCCTGAGGAGTCTATGGCCAAGGAATAACCATCTACCCCAAACTCAAAAGCATCGATTCAATATATGCCCAGAGAATCACAACCTCCACTCGATTCTACGTCTAAACCATCACAACCGACACACTTGGAAGTAGACAAATTCTATGCCCGAAGGAAAAGTCCATATAAGCATAAAGCATCAAAGCCTTGAGAGTTAGAGTCTACTTCCAAACCATCACAATGGAGTCCATAGCAAGCATCAAAATCCACTTCATTGTGAAGCTTTATGATGGGGTTTAGCATGCACATGAGTTTTTTTTGAAGTAGAAAAAACTTTATTGGCAAGTGATGCATGTAAAAGTACAAAGTCACAAAACTTTGTATTTGTGATTTTGTTGCCCATAATGTTATTTTGGTTTATTTTATTAAATGTGTGAATACATAATGGGAACTTATCATGTATACATATTAAATGTGTGACTTGTTTTCCTTGGCTCACAATGTTATTTTGGTTGATTTTATTAAATATGTGAATACATAAGGGGCATTTACTCATGTATACATAAGGGACAATAATCATGGATACATATTAATGGATACATATTAAATGTTTGATGACATAATAAATATCTCATGATAGGAATGTGATAACTATATTATTCTTGTCTTCAGACACTTTATTTAATAGCTTTAAATGTATTCAAAATCTATCCTCTCGTATGTCTCTCACATTTCAGTCTTGCATCTTTTACTTCACTCAATCAATAACTCACCTCTCTAAATTTATTTAATCGGTTTCACTTTATTTGAAGTCTAACTTATTATATATAATAGATATCTCATGATGAGAATCTAATAATTATATCATTCTTGTGTTCCATCACTTTATTTTATAGATTTCAATGTACTCAAAATCTATCATCTCACATGTCTCGCATTACGGTCTTGCATCTGCAAGTCTAACTTATTATATACAATAAATATCTCATCATGAGAATCTAATAATTATATGATTCTTGTGTTCCATCACTTTATTTTATAGATTTCAATGTACTCAAAATCTATCACCTCACATGTCTCGCATTACGGTCTTGCATGTGTTACTTCACACAATCTACTGGTCTAGCATTCTCCAACCATCATCTTAGTGACATCTCATCCTCTCCCAATTCTTTATTCCAAATCTTTCATCTCGCACTATGAGTCTGTGGTTCTATAAATCCCTCTCTAGTCGTTTGTCTTCTACATCTTGCCCGTAGCCTTTACAGCCAAACACTTCTTCCACTTTGCTCTTATTACCTTCCTCCTCTGAGTCCTCAAGCTTACTCCTTCCATCTTGTCTGCAGCCTTACAACCAAACACTTCTTCCACTTTGCTCTCATTACCTTCCTCCTCTCCTCAAGCTTACTCCTTCCATCTTGACCGCCGTAGCCTTACAGCCAAACACTTCTTCCACTTTGCTCCCATTATCATTCTTGCACTCATCTCATAGCCTAGATTCACGGGAGAACTCTGCCACCACGGATAGTAATTAACAGGTTGTAGCCACTGCATTGCCAAAGGCCCAGAGTTGAGAGTTCCATCGCATGCACTGTCCACTACGTAGTGTGCAATCATCAATGTTTCTTAGAGTTCGAGCCGTCTTGCAAATAGCCGTCGTGACCTTGACTAGCAGCCCAACAACTGCGTCCACAATAAAGATGTTTTGACCTACCACATAATCGAGGGTAAAGGACCCCAAGGTTCAAAAAGGCCCTTTAAATAATTTATTTATATTAAAAAAAAGAGCTCTAAAGTTCTCAAAAAAAGAAGGCATTTTTTCCTTTTGGCAATCTGCAACTCAAGTGTAAGGCCACTCCACCGACCAGCAAAAACATACAAAAAAAAAAGAGAAAAAAAGAGAGCAAAGCTAAATCTGAGGAAGCTTGAATCAAGAAGGTGATTTGGAACCACAAAATCATTGTGCAATTAATTGGAGAGCGATCGAGCGCAAAGACGACTATAAGTGACATCATCAATCACATATCTCCCACTCTAGTCTTTTCTATGTCCGATCAAAGAGCAAGTTAAGTGATTTCTTTTGTTTTATATTTCATACACTTAGTATCATCTGCCATCCATTTCTTACCATACACTCAAAATTACATGTCTTCAGTTTAATTTCTCATACACTTAGTATCCTTATTTTCCTTCACTCCGCTTTATTTGAATTTATCACATTATCATGGCAAATGAGCCACAACCACCCACGCTCCAAGAGCAGTTAGATGCACTTCAGGCACAGTTGGTGGATGAGCGTGAGCATAGGAAGAGATTGGAAAAGAAAATCAATGGTAAGAAAAGGAAGAGGCAAGTCATCTGACGATGATTCCAAATATGATCCTATTATCAGGACAGTCAAAGCCACATTGAGAGCACAGAATTCGAGAAAGGGGAGTAAGATAAGTAGAAAAGCCTTCTCATTCCAAAATTTTGATGGAAAGAAAGAAGCACGCACTGTCTTGTCTTGGATCGATAAGCTAGATGATTACTTTTTAGGTTAGAGATTCTCTAAAAAAGACAAGATTAAATGTGATGTAAATCATCTAGTTGAGAGTGCTGCACTTTGGTGGAACATCACTAAGCATAGTAAAAGGCGACCAAAATCCTAGAAGTCTTTTCAAAATCTCATTAAGAGAGATTTCCTCCCCTCACATTTCAAAGCAAAAACCAGACAACAGTGGGATACTTTCAGGCAATTTGATAAAGAAATGATCTCCATATACACTGATAGGTTTTGGCAAACATTGATCCAGTTACAGTCCTTAGAGAAAGTGAGTGAGTGAGATCAATGAAGAAAGTATGTGGCAGGTCTAAAATCTAACTTGAGAGCCGAGATTAACATGTCTCATCCTCGCTCACTAAACCCTGCGATTTCTCTTACAAAATGAATTGTGAGAGGAAGAATGGGATCCCAAATGAAGGGAAAGATTTGGAATGGCTTGTACCCTTCCATAAGAAAAAGAGGTTTGATAAAATGCCCTTCTTTAAATCTAAAAATGGTTTTGTTCCACAAAAGATAGATTCTTCTTTGAAGCCGAACGGTGGAAATTTTTTGAAGAAAGAAATAAGGTGTTTAAGGTGCAACAAGGTGGGGCATATAGCAACTGAATGTTGCGAAAGAAAGAAGTCCCCGACGACAAAAGTGCACATGATCGAGGACAAAGCAGCCAAGCAAGAACGAGGTAAGTATAATTGTCATGCTCTTTTGAAAATGAAAGGTTTGAGCTTGTTATTCTACATGACAATGGTAGTACACATTATTTTATTTCGAAAAGACCCTCTAAACCTAGAGTCATTCCGATCTAACTATAAGGTCAAAGCTACTTTTACTAAGACAAAGTATAATTACACTAGAGAAGTCAAGAATCTTGAAATTTCAATCAAACCATACAAGGATAGACGAGATTTTCTAGTGGCACCCTACAAGGAGTTGATATCATCTTAGGAATTCCATGGAGACATCAATATAATCCTAAGATAGATTATAATTCACATCAGATGTGGATTGAGAAGGACAAACAAGAAATATGTCTGAAAAGTTCTATGAAACCTGAGATTAGTCCTTTACTCAACCATACACAAGCCAAGAGAGCAATTAGGAAACGTGAGAAGACATATCTAATTTTGGTGAATGGCTCCTCAGCCAAAACACTAAGCCTACACACCAAAAGTTTCTTTCTCAATTTTTTGATTGTTTCTTAGAGGATTTACCGCCTGGACTACCATGTTCTCGACCTGAAGATCATAAGATAGAAATCTTGCTAGGCAATACTCCCCTTGCAAAGTTCCTTATAGAGTCAACTAGCTAGAGCAAAAGGAAATTCAAAAGCAAGTGGAGGAACTGATAGAGAGAGGATTGATAAGACCTAGTGGTTCTCCTTATGGAGCACATGTCTTAATAGTAAAAAAGAAGAATGGAACCTATCGAATGTTTATAGACTATCGTGCACTAAACAAAATCACAGTGAAGAACAAATACCCAATCCCTAGAATTGATGATCTTTTGGATAAATTAAAAGGGGCCAAGGTCTTTAGTAAGATTGATCTTAAATCTGGCTATCATCAAGTTCGTATGGTAGAAGAGGATATATACAAGACTACCTTTAGAACTCAAACGGAACATTATAAATTCCTAGTTATGCCTTTTGGGCTAACTAATGCTCCAGCTACTTTTAGTAGAATGATGAACCAAATCTTTTTTAAACACCAAGATTGTGTGGTAGTATTTTTTGATAATATTCTAGTGTTTAGCAAAGGCATTGAGGAGCATAAGAAACATCTAAGGCTAGTATTTTCACTCTTGAAAGAAAATCAATTGTACATAAATCCTAAAAAGAGTAGTTTCTTTCAAGATCAAATAGAGTATTTGGGTCACATAGTATCCACCGAAGGGATTCGAGTAGATCCAAAGAAGATTAAATGCATAGTCACATGGCCTAAACCCAGGGATATACACGAATTAAGATCATTCTTGGGATTGTGTAGCTTTTATAGAAAGTTTATCAAGAATTTCGCATATATTGCACATCCATTGACAGACCTTCTTAGAAATGCTAAGCATTTCTTATGGACCGAGCGTTAAGATAAATCCTTTTTAGCTTTGAAAGAAGCTCCTGTGTTACAACTACCCGATTTCTCTGGACCATTCTTTGTAGTCGTAACCGATGCTAGTGGATATGGAATTGGAGCCATGATTATGCAGGATGGACATCCTATAGCATATGAGAGCTGAAAATTAAAACCAGTGGAATGCAATTAAAGTACATATGATAAAGAATTAACCACTGTTGTGCATGCATTACGAATGTGGAAAAATTATTTGATGGGAGCTGAGTTTCTTATCAAAACCGATCAGCAAAGTATCAAGCATTTGTTGACTGAGCCACTCATATCCGATAGGTACATCAAGTGGAAATCATTTATATAGAGTTTTCAGCCCATGATTTAGTATCAGCCTAGAAAAGAAAATGCAGTTGCTAATACTCTTAGTAGAAAGCCAAGTATTAATCACATTGCTACTGTACAGACCCAACCTTTCGAAGGTATGAGGAATTCTTATGAAGATTGTCCATACTTTTTCGATATATGGAACAAATTAGAGAATAATAATTGGAATCCTATGTTGGACTATTCATGCAATGATGGATACCTCTTTTATTAAAAGAAATTGTGCATCAATCGACCCTTTAGACAAATTATAATAGAAGAAATGCACTAACCACCATATATGGGACATAGGGGAGTGACTGCCACTTTACAAGTGATAGCAAGAGAATTTCATTGGCCTACTATAAGAAAAGATGTGGCTAAGTTTGTAGCAGAATGCATCACTTGCCAGAAGATCAAGAGTTACAAAAGAAAAACCTCGGGATTGCTAATGCCTTTGACTATTCCTATGCAACCTTGGGATCAAATATCTATGGATTTCATAACAGGTTTTCCTACTACAAGGAATGAAAATGATATGGATGATAGTAGATCGCTTTAGTAAGCAAACTTATTTCATCCCATGCAAGAAGACTTTAACAGCTCAGCAAGCTGCACATTTATTCATCAAGCATATCTTTGTTCATCATGGCTTGCCAAAGATCATACTGTCTGATCGAGATTTGAAGTTTTGCAGTAAGTCACAAATAGTACTATTCTACACATGTTAAGAGCTTATGTGGGAAGTCAACCAAAGACTTGGGACAATTATCTTCACCTCTTATAGTTTGCTTATATCAATACTCCTCATTCTGCAACTAGAAGAGCAACCTTTGAGATCATCTATGGGAAGGCTTTACCTATTCCTATCACACTATTGACCCATAGAGTGGAGGCACCAGATGCATTTACCCATGTCTATCAAAATATTCTCAAAGAGGTTCGAGAAGACATTGCAATCGCTCAAGAGAAGTACACAAAACAAGCTAATAAGAAACAGAAACACATGCTTTTTAAAGAAGGCGATTATGTACCTCTTTGGATTGGGAAAAGAAGATTAAAGAGTTTTGAGAAATCATCAGTAATAATATGTCCCCTCGGTTTTATGGACCTTTCAAAGGTGATTCAAAAAATCAATGATCTAGCTTATAGGCTTGAATTATCTTATAATTGGAAAATACATAATGCTTTTCATATCAACCTCTTAAATCCCTTCAAAGGACCTTCACCTATTCATCCTGTTTATGAAGAGGCTCCATTGAGTATTAATGAAGAAGAAATTCTAGAACCTGAATGCATTATTGATCATCAAAAGACCTCGACCCAAAAAGGAAATGTCTATACTAAATACTTGCTCAAATTTAAGAATCATCCGAGAGATGATGCTCAGTGGATGCTTGAGCAGTTCTTTTGAACTTTCCCAAACCTCATTAGTTCCTATAATAAAAAATGCAACTGAGGTCATTTGCAATCCAAGCAAGAGGGATGTTACGAAAATTATATTTCTGATATATCCTAATAGTTGAAATTTGTTTTATAGTATCTCCTCCAATGGCATCAATGGTGTGGTATTAGACTATTTACATTAATAAGTTTTCATTCAACCAAGTATGCAATGACTACCAAATCTAAGATAAACTTATCCCTCCATCCATATTGAGTAGTACCTTGCAATCCTAGAAGCTCTTCAAAATTAATGCTTTTGTATTTTTTGTGAAGCTGTACTCAATGAAAAGAGAGGGGTTGATAGAAATGGTAATTTCCATGAGCCCATGGAAACCACCATTTTTACCTACCTCTATGTTTTCATACAGTAGAGTTTTGCAAAAAAATATAAAAGCATTAACTTTGAAAAGCTCTATTGGTTAGGAGACACTACTAAAAAAGGATGAAAGATGAGGCTTAGGATGGATCTGATAGTTATTAGAGGAGATACTACAAATGAAAAGTTATTAATATTTGGTCAAAATATCCCACCATTAAGGTTCCTAGAGGAGAAACTAGAAAACAATTTTGAACTTTAATGTTAATGCCGACACTTTCAGCACAACCTTGAGCCTTAAATTTTATCCATAAACTAGTCCAAAAGTATATATTAAAATGAATTTGTACATTGACAACTCCAAAATTAATGAAATAAGTCTCTCTCTCTCTCTCTCCCTCCCTCCCTCCCTCCCTCGCTCTCTCTCTCTTTCTCTCTCTCTCTCTCTCTCTCTCTCTCTCTCTCTCTCTCTCTCTCTCTCTCTCCCACCATGAGGAAAATTTGTGTACAAAAGAACGTGATTCGAGGGTTTGGGAGCTTCCCAAACCTCCAAATCGCATTCTTTTGTATAGGTTTCTAACAATATAAAATATTCATGAAGGAGAGGGATGGTTAAAGGGGGAGGGAGAGGGTGAGGGTGAGGGTGAAAGTGAGGCTGAGGCTCATGGGGTGTGGAGCAACTAGAGTCTTTTCAGCAACTTAAGGAGGCCATGAGTAAGGGCCCAATATTGAAGCCCCCTAACTGGTCTCAAGACTTTTATGTAAATGTGTATCTTTGCATTCAATTGGTGCTGTATTACTACAAAAAGGAGAGGCAGGTAGAATGCAACCCATCTATTATGCTAGCTGACAACTTATAGAGGTGGAAACAAGGTATGAAGAAATGGAGCAGCAAGCCCTCTCTTTGGTGTTTTCAGTTAGAAAGTTTCGCTCCTATTTATTACCTTGACCATTTTTCTTCCTTACCTCTTAGTTTGTATTAGCATATCTAGTTCGCAAGCTTAATCCTAGGGGGATATTTGCAAAATGGTTATATCAAAGCTTCAAGATTTCTCTTTCTCTTTTGTCACACTAAAAATACCACTAGGTCCACTATGGCAGATTTGCTCACAGGACGGGAGTTTCTAGGAGAAGAAAAGAAATGTAAGGAGAACACTAAAGATGAAAGGGATACACCACCAATAGCTTTTGTTTTGTATTTTGATGGGGCTTTTAGTCCTTCATGCCAACAAGGAGCCGGGTGAATTGTCTTGACGAATTCTGAAGGTCAAGAAGTATGGGCAAGAGGAAAAGAGCTTCCAGGTATCACATCTAAAAATGCAGCTGAGTATAATGCTTTGATTCTTGGTTTGGAGGGTTGTCTTCAAAGTCAAGTTAATGTTGATGCTGACTTTGATTTTGTTGCTGATGACGACCACTTTTTTAATATGATCTACCTCTGCCTCTATCTCTACCTCTGTCTGAAGCTGTGAATTCCTGATCATTAGAATGACCTTTACGTGCTTGAATTGCTTGAGTCCTGAGTTCTTCACCAAGCAGGACTGACTGAAGTTCTTCCAGTGTCAAAATTTATCATTGGATGGCAATACTATGGACTAGATTCTCGTATCCCTCTCCTATTCCATTCAAAATGACTTGAACCATTTCTGTGGGGTTCATAGTCTCTCCTGTTGCTGCAAGTTGATTGTTGTAGTCTTTTATGAAGAGTACATAAGCATGACTAGTTTCACTGCTGTTGCGGAAACTCTGGTTGATTTGGTTTCTCAGTGTGAGAATTCTAGATGTGTTCTTGGACTCGTAGAGAGTTGCGAGCATATCCCATGCTTCTTTCGATGTCTTGACCATGTTGAGTTGTCCTAGCATGACATCTTGCACATTCTGCTTGATCAGATGATAGGCATACTTGTCTTTCTTATCCCATTCTACCTGAGCTCGGTTAATGGCAAGATCTGCTACTGGTGCGAAAACTGTTTGTGTAGCTGTAGATCCCATTGCTGGTGTTGTGACAACAGATGGAGTAGAGGTACTTGTGGCTAGATCGGCCAATGGTATAGGTGCAGACCCATTGACATACTCCCATATGTCTTGAAATACAAGAATGGTCTCCATTCAGTATTTCCATGTACCATAATTGGAGTTGTGACCTCAGCACCCACAGGGACATCATGTTGTACATGCTGGTCCTCTACTACTTGAAAAGTTAGCATCTGCCCATTAGCTTCGGACTTATTGAGAAATCCGCCATCGGTCCCATGCTGACCGAGAAGGAAGAGAGAGAAACCAGGCCCAAGAGAGCGAGGACAATGCCAAGTGCCACTGCGGTCACCCAAGTGCAACTGGAGCCAAGTCAGCCACTCAACTGGTATGAGGAAAGCTAGTTGCATGAATTTGTGCAACGACAACTACACATGGAGTAGCTAGGTCCTCACAATTAGGGCAAATAGGTGCAAGGAGAGTCTATTCTCATTGAAGACCTCCAAGGTGATGACACCATCAAAATTGGCCTCCATCTAGGAGCCAAGACTACACCAATAACCCTAGCCGCACCCTTCATCTTAGTCTCCACCACCCCTCAAGAGACCGCATCCTTCGCCACAGGCACCTCTTCTACACCATGGTCAGGCCTAGCAGAGGCCATACAATTTTACAGTGTGCCCCAGTACAGGGCAATGGGAGGCTATAGCCATATGACGGTAGAACATTTGTCATGCACTGATGCCATGGAAATGAACCTCTTTGAAGACATGGCACAACTGCCACAGGTTGCTTGCACAATCTTACAAAGGAGGCAAGAGCAAGCCTCACAAATCTCCTCCAACCTCATTCAAGCCCAGCTCTTGGCACAGGAAAGCCACTCGACAATGATCGCAACTCAAGCAATGAGCTAGGCCACACTACGTTGAGCCGAAGAGTACCAGGCTAAGGTCGAAGAGCTCGAGCTCACTCTGATGAAAGTCAAAGATGACCTTGCCACTAGCGAATCCCTGGTCCAGACATTTATGGAACAGGTGGAAAAGGCAAAATATGCCCTACGCACATCGTTGCAGTAGCAAGCACAGGCAGAGCAGTGGTATGCCCACACCCAGGAGACCCACGATGAACAGATCCACTCCCTACAGGATCTCCTGGCACAAGAGAGGAGCGTCACGGTCTCCCTCCAAGAAGAGATCAAAAGACAGCATGCCACTGGCCACTTGGAGGAGCCACGGTTGGAAGACCATGAGCAACAAGAGTTCACGATGTACAGGGAGGTGTCTGCACAGCTAGCCACATATACACTTGCACCACACACCATCACTCAAACCCTCAAAATGCACTTTGATGCACTCCGTACACAAAACACCTAGACCTTACTACTCCACTACCACCCAATGCCCTTCAAACCATCCTTCGTCGTCGTAATCCCGACCAGTACCGCCCCATCTTAGCCATGTCATATTTTTCTCTGGACCTTCAACCCACCTCCCTATCTCTTCTTTGCCCCTCCGTTCTCCAAACCCTATCCTCCCATCCCATTCTTCTCAATTTTCAAGGTTGGTGCTAAGGAACTCATGCCATGGATCTGCGAGTGCAGACGATGATGAGATGCAACTCGCAAAACCCAAGGAACTCACGCCATGGATCTGTACTCCAAAAATTTTGCATACAGACATAACTTGGATGTAGACCTATGGCAGAGTCTCCGTCGTCCAAACTCAAGGACACCTTGTGGCCTACCAGACCACCACCTACCATCCCCTTGGAATAATAATACTCTTTAATCGGGTGCTACAAGCTCTCCAAGACTCACTTGAGTCTTTGGTGAGCAATTTTGAAACAATTCATGTAGCATACCCTGAAGAAATAACCGAGGACAAAGAAAAAAATGCAATCACCCTCTTTCATACCACCGCCCCCTACTAATATTCCATTACCACCTCCACTAGATCCTACCCAACCCACCTAACAAGCTACCCAACCTCTTCTCCCTTGGACAACACTGCCCGAGTACTCATCCAATGCCTCCAACACCACCACCACACAGCACGGACCCTCCCCGTCCATCACCTCCAATGCTCTGATCGACCTCCCTGATGAGGCATTCAACACACTACTCAAAGCAACACATTTTGTACAAAGCACCAACACCGCGGTGGTCATGCCATGCCTTGGTATCCCTTGCCATCAACCTCCCCAGTGCGCCCACACCCTCCCGTGCCTCGAGCACCCGTGTTGGTCGCAAACCTCATTGCATGCCTCTGAGCACCCCCGAGGCATGCTCATGCTGACTCCTACGTGCTTGGGTCAGATTGAGCCGAGACCCCGTAGCACCTCTGAGCATCCCCCATCATATTGATGCCCTACACACCCGAACCCGTAGTGCCTCGGACAATGCCGGCCCCTCAATGTCCTGCATCAGACTAGACCCCCATCATGCCCCTAATGCCCTGAGCACCCAGAGCATCTCATCCCCCATCGCGCCCTCGACGCCCGAGCACTTGGAGCATCTTGTCCTCTCATCATGCCCCTTGATGCCCTGAGCACCCAAGCGTCCCATCCCCCATCACGCCCCCGATGCCCGAGCACCTAGAGCATCTTGTCCTCCATCGTCATGCCCCTCGATGCTCGAGCACTTGTAGCATCCCGACCCTTGATGCCCCATGCCATCGCGCATTCGTGTTGCCCTCTGACCCCCTGCACAGATGTCACTCTCGGACCCCTGCACCGACCCCCTGAGTTGTCACATCAGTCTCGACCCTCGATGTGCCTCCACCCACACGGGTGCCTCAAGCTCCTGGGTGGGATCGAGACCCCGCAATCCCTCGTCGTGCCCCGATGCCCCGTGTGTTGGAACACTGAAAGGAAACAGTAGAGTGGACACAAAATCAGAATACTTGCTTATGGAATGAAGAAAAGTGAGGTCCTTAAGTAGGCACCTCATACAAGGTCACTGACATCACTGATGACCTCAGAGCTCCACAATCATCTCCTCAATCTGCTCCTAGATTCACTCAATCATCCTATGTGGCTTTTCCACCACCTAACTGTGCTTGTGGGCACCTAACTGTGCCTCTAGCACTCACACATAGAAACATAAGGTGTGCCTGAGGCATACACCTTGAGATATCCCAACAAACCCCCCCTCAAGGAAATGCCTCAGGCTATGTCAAGGATACATCTAGTCTCATAGTTTCTCATGCCATCTCATGGTGGTCAAGGATAAATCTATGGCTAGGTTCTCATGCTAGCAAGGGTTCCCTTGGGTGTAAGGTTAAACAGAAAGGGATACAAAAAGACTTTCCAATGGTTATCTCCCCTGCATGTACATGCACACAATGTCTGCAGGAGGTACCATGGAACAAAACATACACATGGCCTACATCATAAGGTGACCAGAGGTGTTTACAAAACACACAAAACACAATAGTTTATTTTCATTCATTTTGGAGGACTATACAGGCTGAGTACCTTGACATAAAAAGAGAGATTTGGAGCATACATAGAGATGTGTTTAAAATGCATAATCTTCAAAGGATGCCTCATCTTGTGGAGGCTCATTACCTGTAAGTAGATTTGCATTTTCTGTCTTTGCTTTGGCTCTGCAAAACTTCTCACTATGGTTGTTTTTGCCACAGTGCTTGCATGGATTAACTTTGAAGCAGTCCTTTGAAAGGTGATTTGTCTTTCCACAGTGATTGCAAGGAGTATACTTGCCCTTCTGGAATTTCATAATATAAGCAGTGTCATTGCCTTTCCTTAGCTCCATATGCCTTTCTTCTTCTTGGAGAGCAGAGATAATGCCTTCAAGGTTAGGATTGGGAAGATTCTTCAAAGTGCTAACAATGTGATCAAAACTTTCAGGCATACTCTTAAGTAACACTACCATAGCATCATCAGGGGTGATAGGAGAGTTGATAGAAGCTAATTCAGTCATAAGACTCCGCATATAGTTGACATGAGCAGCTAAAGTAGTATCACTTGCCATCTTTAATTCAAAGAAAGAGATTTTAAGTGATAGTTTAGAGACGTGAGAGCTTGCACCAAAAATCATGTCTAGCTTCTGCCAAGCTTCCGAAGGAGACTCCAAGTCAGAGATATGATGTATATAATCATCACCCAAAGCTAGAGCAATTATACCATATGCTTTTTCTTCTCTTGCTGGATCCCTTGCCGATCGTGTCGGAGTTGAAGATTGTCCAGCATTGGAGGCCGTAGAAGAAGCGGTAGGAGTAGGTTTGACAAGTCCCCATAAGTTCTCCCGCATCAATGCAAATTTCACCTTCATTTGCCATGTATGGAAGCCCTTTCCATTGAACTTCTCAAGATTATATATGGTAGCCATGAGAGGGTCTAACCCAGATATTGGGCAGTGTCTATCTCTCTTACAAGGCAAAAATAACTGAAAGACTTTCAAAGTATGAGCACTTGATGTAGCAAATAGTAGTGACTAGATTTCAAACAATGATGCTTCTTCTTACATGCTTCATAGAAGTAGATGAAATAAACACTTTCCAATCATAACCAGGTCTAGCAAGTCAAAACAAAACTGAAGCAACACTTGTAGTGAAGTTATTGAAAACTTCAAAAGACCAGAAATGCTAGAGTAGCATTTTATGTAGCATCATTTTCAAAAGCTTGTCAAAACTGTCAAAACTAGAGAGCTGAACTTGGAGGGCTCATAGCTCACTCTTCAAAGCAAAAGAAAGGGGGATTTTTGAGGCAAAAGAAAGCTGGTATACCACAGTAGATCCTCTGGGAAGAAGAGGCGAAAAAATGCGTCAGGTCGCCTTCTCCTTCTTCAACAAAGTCGACTGGTTTTTCTCTGTTTTCTCCTTCAATATGCAGCCATTGCTACTCAGATTTCAGCACAAGGTAGCTCTAGGTATGGAGAAGCTTGCCCTGAAAGGAATTAGACAAAGATGGAGCAGGCGCAAAGAAAACACAGCAAGAATATTCGATGAACTTCGTACAATGGCGACCAGCAGAGCTTGTAATTCTTCAATTCCTTGCAGCCCAAAATTTGCCCCAACAAGAGGGATCTCCAGCTGGAAGGGCGTGGGAAATGGGTGAGAATCGGAGGAGAACAAGCTCAAGCAAATTTTTGGAAGAAGAGGGAGAGATGGTGAAGAAGAAGAAGAGGAAGAAGATGATGATGTGGCAAAAATGGGCTCAAGGAGGATCAAATGGCTCTGATACCATGTTGGAACACTGAAAGGAAAGAGTAGAGTGGACACAAAATCAGAATACTTGCTTATGGAATGAAGAAAATTGAGGTCCTTAAGTAGGCACCTCATACAAGGTCACTGACATCACTGATGACCTCAGAGCTCCATAATCATCTCCTCAATCTACTCCTAGATTCACTCAATCATCCTATGTGGCTTTTCCACCACCTAATTGTGCTTGTGGGCACCTAACTGTGCCTCTAGCACTCACACATAGAAACATAAGGTGTGCCTGAGGCATACACCTTGAGATATCCCAACACCGTGCACCCACATTGTACCATCCCCTATCATGCCCTCGATGCCCCTAGCACCCACACCATCTTGTCCCCCATACCCTCCCCCCTCGACACCCCCGATGCCCCATGCACCCGCACCGTCCCATCCCCGCTCATGCCCCCCGATGCCCCAAGCACCCTCACCATCTTGACCCTACTTGTGCCCTTGATGCCTTGGGTACCTGCACTATCTCGGCTCTCATCGTGCCCTCGAAGCCCCACCCACCTACACCTCCCTTCTCCTGTCGCACCCTCGAGCACCCGCACCATCCCGACCTTGTCGCACTTGCACTGTCCCATCCTCCATCATACCCCCAACACCCCGTGCACTCGCACCGTCTCATCTGCCATCGTGCCCTAGATCTACCGCACCGTCCCGACCCTAGGAGCACCCATGACCCCTCGCTTACCAGCACTATTGCCACCCTCGCATGCCCCCTCACCATGGCCCCGGGCTCCTGCATCGTTCTGGACCCATGTCATGTGCCCTAAACCTCGACATGCCTCTTCCCCTTGTGCACCCGCCTCGCTCCCAATCCCTGATGCACCCTCAAAGGTGGCGGTGCCCCTGATCTTCAAGAGGTCATAACTTTCTCTTACGAGCTCGGATCGAGGCGATCTTGAATGGTTGCGATGGGCATGACATACTCTACGAGATACGAGCACGAGTTTTTCTGAGACTACTCAACCCCCCCTTGCACGCATGTCGCATACTGCCCCCCCTCTTCCCTAACACACCCCCCCTCCCTTGCACGCATGTTGTATAGCCCCCCCTGTCTCTCTCTTTTTTTTTAATCCTTTCCCCGTGTGTTGGTCCCCTTCCGGGATCTAGCACCACCTATAAGTGCACTTGGAGATACCCCTTCATGGGAGGGTCTGAACCTCCAAAACTTGAAGTCCACCTTTACAAACCCGGCACGTGCTCTGAATGCATAAGGAGGGGTCTTTGACTTCCCCCTTCAAAACCCCCTTGGCAAGCCCTACATGAAGATGCATCGGATTGAAGGTGTGTGGAGGTTCTTGGAAGGCTTCTACCTTCTCTTTGCCTCTTTACCAAATGAGGGTAGGCTAGATTCCTCAAAACTCTATAGTAGCAAAACTATGAAGAAGGAGGCGACCTCTTAGCTAGATTGCCAGAGAGAGCAGTGCCCCCAAAATTGTCCTTTTCTCCAAAAAGAATAGAGGGGGGGGACGCATCATTTGAACCAGCTCCTGCAGGTCACGAGGCTAAGACTCGAACTCAATTGGAGGGGCCTACACACGGGTGCTCTAAAATCGAGCTCCTTGCCAAGTAAGACACTTGGCAGGGTGATGCATCATATGTAACCCCATCACATGAGTTCAATAGAAGGATATTTTTTATTTATAAAATTTACCGAAATAAATATACATAAGGGACTATTTAAAATAGTTTTAGAAAAAATTTTACAAATTTGTATAGAAAAGGGGTACATTTTATAAATGAAAATTTTATAGATAAAGGATTTTAAAAATAGGCCTTAAATGCACATGATATAGAGGGTTCACACATAGTGACCCCCCCGAGGTAGGCCAAGGTCATTGCTCTTGATCTTGGCTGTGTGCCATACTGCTATAAGGGGTTCTTTTCCCATGCGGGTCGTCCAAAAGAAACGCGGCACAGCCACGTAGTCGAAGTCGAACTCAGGACCTCGCGAGAACCACGTTCAGATTTCTTCCCTTGGCTAGCCACGAGCTCTAGTATTGGTCAGTGTAACCAAAAGGAGCATATGGCTTATGACTTGTCCTGATAGACTGTGTAGCAAAAGGGGCACTACAAGGAACATGCCAATTTCCAACAGAAATACATACCTTTTTTACACTAAAAAGTTTTTTTTGATGAGTGCAAAGGTTGGTATTTACGTCACTATTAGCATCAGAAAAGAAATGTTGCTATATAAGCATCACTATATAGCGACTCTGGTAAACGTCGCTATATAGTGACATTGGTAAAGCATCGCTATATAGCAACCTTTAATAGAACTTAAAAAAAACATTAGTGGGGCTAAATAGGGACACAGCAAGCCCTGTTTTGCCCCACAAGTGTCTTTTTTATTGTAATTACAAAAGAATGTTTACAAGCACACAAGTGAGTTAAAACTCTCAAACCTTGTTTGTTACAAAATTTCCCTTGTGAAAGGGGTGATACAAAATCGCTCAAATGAGCCGAGAGACAGAAGCATATACATGCCAAAGATATACAACCTTGTTTGTTACAAAATTACCCTTTCGAAAAGGGTGATACAAAATCGCTCAAACAAGATGACATACAAAAGCATATACATGCCAAAGTATATACAAACTACTAATACTACTACTGTTACTACTCATCCGAATCGTCATCGCTGTCATCATTGTCGTTGTGGTTGCACTGGCCTGATCCTTGGCCCTCGTGACTTACACCTAATCCCTGGCCCTCGTCGAAGCCATGTAAGTCAAATCCTTCGAGACCTACCTCCTCATCACATCACTGCCGCTCACCTCTGCTGATGGGACATTCAAGCTTACACCCTAAGAGTGAAACCATATTAATTGGAAATTAGATTGGAACTTAAAGAATAAAATAATTTAAAAAGTGAGATTACAAGTAGGAGTAGACTTATACCATGCAAGCAGCCAAATATGTTTCTTGCAAGCGAGGAATTGTATCAAACTGATACAGTGCACCTAGACATTGATTTCAATCCCAAAGAGGATTACAGCTATCAAGTCGACCAAGTGGAACGGGATCCTTGGTACATTGACAGCGGTGCATCATCTCACATGACAAATCATTAGGAATGTTTCTCAAAATTGAAGCCATTAGAAGGATAGAAAAATGTCATCTACACAGCAGACCATACACTGAATCTAGTTCAAGGGATAGGTGTTATCCCTATGAACAATTTCACTGGTACAAAAGGATTAGTGAAAGATGTGCTCTATGTTCCGAAGCTCAACAAGAGCCTTTTGTCAGTAGGTCAAATGACGGAACACAATTACAAAGTCATCTTCGACGGTGGTGAATGCATTATCAGAGACAAATCCAAAAGATGTCAGCTAGTAGCAAAAGGTGTCAAGGAAGGACGCTTATACAGAATGCTACCTATAGTACCAGATAAGCATGCCATGTCAGCTCAAATGCAATAGATGCCACTATCTACAAAATGGCACAAGAGATATGGTCATGTCAACTTCAAGTACTTGTTAGATCTTAGGAATCAAAATATGGCAATTGGGATTTTGAAGCTACAATTTCTTGGAAAGGTTTGCAAAGCATGCTGCTTCGGAAAACAAAAGCAAACCAACTTTGTCAGAAGTACCTCTCGTGCACGAGGTTTTCTTGATTTGATACATACAGATGTATGGGGTTATGCCCAGACCCGCAGCATCAATGGTTCACTTTACTACTTGACTTTCATCGACGACTACAGTAGATATTGTTGGGTCTACTTTCTGAAAGAGAAATCTAAAGTGTTTTCTAGATTTGAAGAATTCAAAGCCATGGTAGAAAACCAAACAGGTAGAAAGATCAAGGTCATGAGATCAGATAGAGGAGCTGAATACATGTCTTTAGCATTCATGAACTTTTGCAGAAATCACGGCATTCAAAGAAAATTCACATGTGCAGATACTCCTCAGCAAAATGCAAGAGCTGAAAGGAAGAATGGGACTTTAGCAGACAGTGCTAGAGCAATGCTTAGTGAAAAGCATCTTCCAAATTAGTATTGGGCAGAAGCAATAGCCACTGCAAACTATTTGCTTAATTGGCTTCCTACCGAACCGTAAGGTATGACTCCTTATGAAGCATTCACTGGACAACAGCCACACATTGGGCATCTCCACATATTTGGTTGCATAGCATATGCTCACATACATGATGATCGTCATAGGAAATCGGATGCAAAGTCATGCAAATGCATCATGGTTGGCTATAGTGAAGAAAGCAAAGCATACGAATTGTATGATCCCATCAACCGCAAAGTCATTATCTCTAGAGATGTAATCTTTGATGAGGAATCAGAATGGAAAACCTCACCTACACAGGAGATAGAAGCATCGACTTCACAGTCATCTACAGAATAGGTTGATGAAGAAGAGCAAGAATTGCCAGCAACACCCCAAGTAGAGCCACATCAGCTCAGATGGTCTACTAGGAAAAAAAGAAGGCAGTCATTAATGAATTGAAAAGAGAATGCCCTAACCCCCCAAATTAGGAGTTCAATGAGGATTACATGCGAGAGCGCATGTGTTCTATCTTGAAGCATCGTAGGTCAACCTTGTGTACTTCCATCGCAAAGGGGGAGGTTAAACCTAGCTGGGTAGACAAAGCTAACTAGAAGTTTTTGAAGGAGTAGAGGGACCATCCCAAAAAGTTCGAGAGTCAAAGGAGGGCTGCGAGGACACGATTGGACTCCGTAGGTACTTCATACTTTGGTGCAGGCGGATGGTTGGCATTCGAGGCATGGGTGGTAAGTCTACTTCTTCTCATTGAATTTATTGTTCTATTTGTCTTATTACATATTGCATGCACTTTATCTAACTCTCATAAATTGGGCCCACAGCAAGCTGTGATGGGTCGCCTTCCCATAGACAAAAAGGCGAGACACACATTTTTTGGGCCATGGGAGCGACAGTCGATTGGGCTAAATGTTCCTTTGCAAAATGACTGTGACTAGAATGTCCACCACGATGATTTTCTCTACCTCGAGAATTTCCTTGATTACTACTAGATTGACCGCCTTGGTCGTACTACTTCTTCCGGCAATCTCTTTCATAGTATCCAAACTTGTGACAGTAGTTGCACTGAATGTTTGACACATTGGTGGATGCATTCCCTCGTCCTTGGAATCTTCCTCGATTGGAATGATTTCCTCTTTGCTGATTCTGATGTTGCTGAGGATGATGCTGATGCTGATGTTGATGTTGACTTTGATTTTGTTGCTAATGATGACCACTTTTTTTATATGATCTACCTCTGCCTTTGCCTCTACCTCTGCTTATGTATGAAACTATGAATGCATGATCATTAGAATGACCTTTACGTGCTTGAATGGCCTGAGTCCTGAGTTCTTCACCAAGTAGAACTGACTGAAGTTCTTCCAGTGTTGGAATTTGCCGTTGGATGGCAATACTCTAGACTAGATTCTCGTATCCCTCTCCTAGTCCATTTAGAACGACTTGAACCATTTCTGCGGGGTCCATATCTCTCCTACTGCTGCAAGTTGATTGTTGTAGTCTTTTATGCAGAGTACATAAGCATTACTGGTTTCACTATTGTTGCAGAAACTCTGGTTGATCTGGTCTCTCAAGATGAGAATCCTGGATATGTCTTGGACTCGTAGAGAGTTGCAAACATATCCCATGCTTCTTTTGATGTCTTGACTGTGTTAAGGTGTCCTAGCATGACATCTTGCACATTCTACTTGATCAGGTGATAGGCATACTTATCTTCCTTATTCCATTCTGCTTGAGCTCAGGCAATGGTAGGATCTGCTACTGGTGCGGAAACTATTTGTGTAGATGTAGATCCCGATGTAGATCCCGTTGCTAGTGCTGTGATAACAAATGGATTAGAGCTACTGGTAGCTAGATCGTCCAATGGTCTAGGTGTAGACCCATCGACATACTCCCATTTGTGCTGAAGTACAAGAATGGTCTCCATTCGGTATTTCCATGTACCATAATTGTAGTTGTCTAACTTAGCAGATGCCTCCAAATTGAGGTTGCTAGTAGACATGGTGCAAGAAATGTACTCAAAAGTGTCGTGAAGATCTCTGTATGAATCAACTGCAAATACACTGACTATGCCAAGTGAAATCTCCGAACCGTCAATGAAGATAGAACTACAATATATAAAATCTGATCTGTATTACAAGGCTTGTGGCAATGATGCCGGGAATAGCCAAGAGGCTTTACAAGGTTGAAAATAATGTGCATGATGCCGTGAGATAGCCGAATAGGCTTTACAATAGGTGCATGTGCGTGTGAAATCAAATGCTATCTGCCCACTGAATCAATCTACAATGCCTCTGAACTCTGAAGTCTACTCATTGAACTGATGAACGTAAGGTTTCAGGTAATGTAATGATGTGAAACTATATGTGAGCGTATGGACTGGCTCCGAGTAGGTACTAGTCAGGAATTTCAGGCATGGCTTAGATTGGCAACTTGGGAAAATTCAAAGCATCCCCTCTATGGCGATCTACTCTACTCTGATCTAGATCTAAACCAACCGTCGATCGATGAAAGAACAACAAATAATTCATTTTCTTTTGTTCTTTTTAAGTGCTGGGTCAGATGCGTCGATGTAGAGGCAAATGTGCATGAAGGAAGTGGTTTTGTTGGTGAGGCTCAAATGTGAGTGTAAATTGTGCCAAAATGTGTGCATGATGTGACGAGCGCACAGACACAAAAAAACGAGCGACTTTCCTTTTTGGAGCACCCTCAAATTCTTCCTGGATCAAGAGATATGACTTGATCTAGGTGGAGGGGCAAAAGGAGTGCAAATGTGCTCAATGATGATGTGTCACTGTGAGTCACATGCAGTGATGATGTGGCACTGTGCCTAGCAAGAGGTGTGCCTGTGAAGCCTTGTGCTGAGGTGGCAGGAGTGGTCACATGAAGTGACTGTGAAGCACTGTGTGTGCCTACAGAGGTCAGTGCTGACTGGATAGCTGAGGTGGCACAAATGATGATGTTGGTAGATGATGTGGCAATGTTGACGTGGTTGTGATGACATGGTAGTGGTGATGTGGTAGATGATGTGTTTGTGCTGACGTGGATTGCTGATGTGGCACTGTGGATAAGATGATGATGTGGCAAATTTAGAGATAAGGTTGCCACATGGCATGCGTTGGAGACTACTGACATGGTAGATTGCTGATGTGGTGGATAGGATGACAAGGTGATGACATGGTAGTCGATTGCCACATGTCAAATTTGTAACCAAAGGTGAGGTCAATCAAGGGATAAGGGTAGCCCCTTATCTGCCAAGTGTCGATAGAAGGGCTACTGAAATCTTTTGAGATTTTGACAGAATCTTTATAGATTCTGTCCTCGTTTCCATCGAGGCCGTGCAGGAGTTGATCTTGGAAATGGCACTGGGCAAGGCGTTGGAGCCGTCGGTAGGCTGGCCTTAGAGGTTGGAGAGAACTTTGCTGAAGGAGTCCACTGAGTTCATAGGCATTCTATCCATGGAGGCTGGGAGTCCGTGAGAGGCTGCGCATGCGTTGGTCGGCCGGTTGGAGCTCTGGCTACAGAGGCATACATTTCGTGTAGGTTATGGTGTTGGCAGCTATTGTTTCGTGGAGATGTCGGGCTTTGAGATTATGGTGGTGAAGGATTCCTTCGCGGCTTGTCGTTGAAGTCGTTTGAGGTTCCATTAGAGTAGCCGTGTGGGAGGCCTGGTGCATATATCTACTGTAGACGTGTGGAGGATGGAGCTTTGAGCTCGTTGTGAGTCACAGACGGGGTGCTACTAGTCGAAAGGAGCACTGGCAGCTAGCTTTTGTTTGGCGATGGCAGCTAGAGTTGTAGATTACATTGAACTTGCAAAGAGGCTGGTTGGAGTAGAGAGTCACAGGCGAAGCTTTGGTTGTTTGAAGAGTCTATCGGACGCACTATGGTGAGTCGCCAGTTCGTTGCTAGCGAGTCATCGTGTGGGAGCGGCTATTGATTGCTACTTATAAAGAAGGCCCGTGAGCAGGTGCAAGTGCGGACAGTCATTGTGCTGAGGAAGCATCACTGGAGGTGTGCCTTGCAGACAGTGCTAGAGCCTTTGTTGGTCATCATGCGGGTTGCATAGTTGAAGATGAAGAGGCTTCTACGATCAGTTGTAGTTCTTGGTGAGGAGTAGCTTTGGAGCCATTTGCTGGGCAGTGGTAGAGCCTTAGATGGAGCTCGCCTGAGGAGCTTTGGAGACTCATGTCTGTGCTACCTTGTAGAAGGCTGTGAGATCTCGAAGGTTGGAGCTGCTTTACCAACAGCTGGTTTGCTTCTTTGTTGGAGGTCGTCTGTGTCAACTCCTTTGCAGTTGCTTTGTAGTTGGGCTTGTGATAGAATAGAACCTCTGTGACAAGAGATGAATCTCTTCACAATAGAGCTCTCGAAACTAAATCTCAAGAACTCTCCCGAATGGATTTCCTCTCTAAATTTCTCTCACAAGCAATGGATTCCTATCTCAATGAAATCTCTCTCTCACAATAAGAATAAACGGAAATCTCTTAAGGAATGATGAAAATTTTCTCCCAAATGGTCGGATGAAGATCTCTCACCGGAAGTGGACTCTCATGGAGAACACCCAAGAGAACTCTCAATCTCACAATCTCTCTCACACTCTCAAGAATTGCAATGCCTCAGCAAAAGGCAAGGGAGCTCTGATACCATGATAAATTTATGAAGAGGAGAGAGGAGAAGAGTGGAGATGAGGAGAGAGGGAACAGCTAGAGGGCACACCACAAATGACTAACTGTACACTAGATTTAGTTGAAAAAATAGAATATATACAAACCCTTTTAGGGTTAGGGTTAGGGGATCTAACCCTTTCCTTTATAGCACTCTATAAAGTTAATGCTATGCACATATGATCACGTGACGGTGCTATGCACCCATGATCACATGATGTTGAGCGTGAACTCTCAACACTTACAGAGCGAGGAGTAGCAAAGGGAGTGGGAGAGGGCAAGGGACCTGATTGGTACTGGTCTCATGACCAAGTGGAGACCTATAGGGATGTGACTGTATTGACTTGTCTACATCTCCCAAGTTAGCACAATAGCTTTGACCCTTCCTACTCTTCCTTCCCTTACAATGTGTACGCCCAGATGATGACCCCTCGTTCGAAGGGGTTAGAGGGGACGACTGTTGAGTAGGTCCAGCCATCGATGTAGGAGAGAGAAAAGCTGAGGTCCTCTAGGATAGGAGAGAGAAAAATCTCGCTACCTCCGCATCGCTCATCTGTGTGACAAACATTTTGGGACTCTCGATGAAGCCATGGGCTGCTAGTAGCGAAGGAGTTCCCCAAGGGGTAGTCTTCACACTGCTAGGCTCGAGAGGAGTCTTAGTCACAGGGTTAGGCCCCCAAGGAGTCGGTTGAGTGGAATCAAAGTCCTCTAGAGAGTAGAGATTATGAGGTCTCCTCCTATGAGGGTTTTCGTACTCATCGAATGTGCAAGGTGATCCCATGTCTAATTTGGGGGGATTGGACAAATGTAGATACAAACACAAAAACAAAAACAAACACAAAAGTGGGTAAGAAGTGGAAAGACAATTAAGTAATGAAGACAATTATGAAATTCAAACTCAAGAAATTATGAAAAGACGCATTGATCACTTAAGAAAATTATGAAATGACATCAATGCAGAAAGGACAAGTATGAAAGGACAATTATTTACTTAAGACAATTATGAAAAGCCAGTTTTGAAATGACAAATATTTATGAAAGACAAGGGAATCCAAGAAGGTTTTCATATATAAAAAATATCGCCAAAAATACTATTATTAAACAAGAGTTCTCATGTACAGAAAGAGAGTGCAAAATCTGTCTCCAAAAGTATGCTTAAAAAAAATCTATCTCCAAATGAGACATTCTCCAAAAAAGCCAAAATAGTGGAGGAGATCTACTGCTCTACATTACTGTCTGAGGTACTTTCCTCCTCCGAGCTTCTAGGCAAGTCACTCGGGACCTCATCCTCCACTTCTTCTAATACAAAGTCATACTCTTCAGGTATTATGTACTGGCTCTCCACGAAGGCCTCCACACAACCCATTATGTCCTTTATATAATCATCTTTGGTGCTCCAATGGTTGTGGTGGTCTCTCCAAAACCTACAGAGATCCTGTAGGTTGTGTCATGCATTCCTCAGTCACCCCTACTCCACTACCCTTTGGCTTGGACCCCACCCAAGCACATGCACCTAGACGTTGTACTTCACCCAATCGCTATCGTGCGCAATCTTCTCTTTTACATCAGCTAGCAGAGAAGAGATGTCCCAAATCACCCCAACGTCGGGAACTGGGTTGGGGTTTTTGGAGGACAGCTATGGGTGAGGGCATAATTGTTCCATTTAGAATATGTTTGAAAAAAAAAGAACCAAATACAGCTAAGGAGAAAAGAGGGGAAAAGAAGAAAAGAGAGCAAATGCATATGCGTATGAAAAGAGAGAAAAAGAGATGAAAGAGAGGGGAAAAGAGAGGGAAAAAGAAGAGAAGGATGCAATTGAAAGAGAGGAAGAGAGAATAAAAAAGAGAGGGGAAAAGAAGAGAAGGAAGAGGATGAAAGAGAGGAAGAGAGAGGAAAAAGAAGAGGGGAAAAGAAGAAAAGAGAGAAGAGAGGATAAAAGAGTAGAAGGAAAAGAGAGGAAGAGAGAAAGCACATGCTTATGCTTATGTATGGGCATATGAGCATATGCTCATGCATAGGCATAAGCATACATAAATGCAAGAGAAGGAAAAGAGGATAGAAGGAAGCGATTGAAAGAGAGGAAGAGAAGAGAGGATGAAAGAGTAGAAGGAAAAGAGAGGAAGAGAGAAAGCATGTGCTTATGCTTATGCATGAGCATAAGAGCATATGCTCATGCATGAGTATAAGCATATGAGCATATGCTCATGCATAAGCATAAGCATATGGGCATAAGAATATGAGCATATGCTCATGCATAAGCATAAGCATATGAGCATAAGCATACATAAATGCAAAAGAAGGAAAAGAGGAGAAGGAAGAGGGGAAAAGAGAGGGGAAAAGAGAGGAAAAAAGAAGAGAAGGAAGAGGGGAAAAGAGAAGGAAAAAGAAGAGGGGAAGATAAGGAAAGAGTGGAAAACAGAGAGGGGAAAACAAGAAAAAGAGAGGAAACATATGCTTATGCTTATGCGCATGAGCATATGAGCATATAAGCAAATGAGCATATGCTCATGCATAAGCATAAGCATATGAGCATAAGCATACAAAAATGCATATGCTTATGAAAAGAGAGAAAAAGAGATGAAAGAGAGGGGAAAAGAGAAGGAAGCGATTGAAAGAGAGGAAGAGAGAAGAGAGGATGAAAGAGTAGAAGGAAAAGAGGGGAGGAGAGAAAGCATATGCTTATGCTTATACATGAGCATATGAGCATATG
This sequence comes from Dipteris shenzhenensis, assembly GCF_047967505.1. Lineage (NCBI taxonomy): Eukaryota > Viridiplantae > Streptophyta > Polypodiopsida > Gleicheniales > Dipteridaceae > Dipteris > Dipteris shenzhenensis. The sequence goes on from NC_141622.1 coordinate 36,424,122, forward strand.
CTCATGCATGAGCATAAGCATATGAGAGGGGAAAAGAAGAGAAGGAAGAGGATGAAAGAGAGGGGAAAAGAAGGGAAGGAAGTGATTGAAAGAGAGGAAGAGAGAATAAAAAAGAGAGGGGAAAAGAAGAGAAGGAAGAGGATGAAAGAGAGGAAGAGAGAGGAAAAAAGAGAGGGGAAAAGAAGAAAAGAGAGGAGAAAAGAGAGAAGAGAGGATGAAAGAGTAGAAGGAAAAGAGAGGAAGAGAGAAAGCATATGCTCATGCATAAGCATAAGCATATGAGCATAAGCTCATGCATAAGCATAAGCATATCAGCATATGCTTATGAGCTCATGTATAAGCATATGAGCATATGCTTATGAGATCATGCATAAGCATACATGAAAGAGAGAAAAAGAGAGGGGAGTGGCAAGAGGAAATAATCGAGGGAGGGAAAGAGGGGGGAAAGAGGGAGGAAAAGAGGGAAAGAGGGGAGGAAGAGGGAATAAGAGAAGAGAGGGGAAGAGAGGGTTTCTAATGTAGGCCAATGCAAATCATGGAAATAAAAATAGGAAAAGAGAGGAAGCACTTTCTTACCTAGAAAATTCTCGCTCGGTGTTTCATGGACAAGACCTACAAAAGAGAGGAAACATACCAATTTTTAGATAACTAGTTAGAGGAAGGAGGAGTTTGGAGAAGCAACTTTCCAAAGGGATTGGATTGACGAGACAAGCATAATCCTACAAACAAGGAGAAAGCACGAAAGGAAGGGAAAGAGGAGGAAGAGAAATACCAAAGAGAGAAGAGGTGAGTCTTCTTTCTTTCACCAAATCTCATTTTTTTCCTTAACCTCTGAAAATCAAGCTAAATTAGCACATAGGCTTAGTAATGCAAGGAGAAACATGCTTAAACAGTAACAAAACAAAATCTCACAAAAAATGAACCTACATTGCTTAAAGAGACACACCTTCTTGAAAGACTTCCTTTCACATGAGTAAAGAGGGAGAAGGGTGGAGAGGGAGCACGTGTTAGGAGAGGGGCTGGGTAGGGGTGAGGAGTGTGGGAAAGAGGTTGGAGGAAAGCGAGGTCATCGAATATAAGGTTAGAGGAGAGATTTTTGCTTTTTCCATAATAGAGATGTGAAAGACAACGTCACATGGGGTTTCGGGTTTTAGCCCCCAGTGTCGTTATATAGCGACATTGGTTAGTCGCTCCATAGTGACATTGTATATCCTAAAATTGTTATTGTATATCCTAAAAGCATTGCTATATAGCGATGGAACAAGGCAAAGCATCGCTATATAGCAATGGTTCAGGGAACTTAATCTAAGGAGAGAGGGAAGGAGCTCATGGGTGGCTATTTTTTGGATCTTAATGGGTTTCCTTGCATTTTGTGTTGTGATTTTAGAGGTGTGTAGATGGAAGGGATGAGTTGAACCTCATCAAATGATGCGCCAATGCTTGAAAGCATGTAGAGTGCCTTAAGGAGAGGTTGTATTGTCATTGCACTCATTACAAGCGAGAAGTATGACATCAATGCCATTTTGTCATGCGCCACTTGTGGATGTATGGGGAGGAGCCCGAACCAGTACCCATTGTTTGTGGTGCACGTGGTGATGGATCATTGGTAAGTCAATGCTATTTGAGTTCGTGATTAATATTGCATGCGTACATGACACAAAACTTTGAGACAACATCTTATATTTACACAAAACCTTGAGACAAGATGAGGAGGGTGGCGAGGGTGCACATATACCTTCACACTTTGAGCAGGAGGATAGCCTCTCAGATGTGCTAGATGATGACGAGGGTATGGTGGACATGATGGATTCTATGTTTGAGGGCACTACATCACATGTACATGTGATGTCTGAGTCTGAGGCCAGAGTCTGAGGCCAATATGTGATAGTTGCAATCAACACAGTTGTACGAGGGTGCTGGGATATTAAAACTATGGGCTTGTCTCTCGATCTTGAATCTGCAAAGCAAAGTATGGGTGGTCGGATACAAGTGTCTCGGCCTTAATGAGGTTAGCTCCCGCATTAGTTTATCTCATTATTTGGATATTGTTTGTTTTGAGAATCATCATAGTTTCTCATTATTCGAAGCCTATGTATGTTTGAATTGCAATAGGTTGCTCCAAAAGATGTTGCCTGCACCAAATACCATGCCCGCATCAAGAGATGAAGCGAAGAAGATGCTGACAATGGTGGGTATCAATTATGATACCATCCATGCTTGCCGTAATGATTGTATTCTCTTTTGTCATGAGCATGGAGATTTGGTTAGTTATCTAGAGTGTGGGGAACAATGATATAGAGATGACTTGTAGGGTGAGCAGATCTTGGTAAATGTCTTGAGACACTTTCCCATCATTGCTAGAATACATCACATGTTCTGATGCAAATCCATAGCAGAGTTGATGACTTGGCATGCTACACATCGGTCCACTAATGACACATTGAGGATTCCCATAGATTGTGCAGCTTGGAAGCACATAGACAATCAATGGCTGGACTTTGCAAGGGAGCCACACAACTTACATCTTGGGCTCGCCATGGACAGCATGAACCCTTTCAGGTTATGCTCGACATCTTGGTTGACATGGCCCATAGCCTTGGTGAATTACAATATCCCATCATGGCTAAAAATAAAGAAGGGACACCTCATGCTTGCACTACTTGTGCAAGGGAAGTAGAAGGCCAAAAATATAAACGTGTACATGGCACCTTTGATAAAGAAGTTACAGAATTTATGGAGAGGAGTGCGGGTCCTTGATATTTCTAGAGCTCCTAGACATACCAATGACATTTTGGTTAGTGAAATCTTGATGTGGACCATGCATGACTAGCTAGGATATGGAGAGTGCGTAGGTACATGGTTGTCTCTTTACATGTATAATATATGATTATGCTTTTATGACTCTCTTTCGTGCATGTCTTATACTAACACAAATTTCATGCACACATGCAGGACTTGTTACAAGTGGGTAGCATGCTTGTCATATTTTTGGGCAGATGGTTTGAAACTGCTTGCACAATATTCCAAACATATGAGGAAAAATGTTTATAAAGGTCATGCTCGATACCTTCCACTGAACCATCTCGCACATGGAGACCAGCTTGATCCACCACCACCATATTTAAAGGCAAGTGACTAGATTCAGGCTTGGAGGTCAAATGGAGAGGAGCCTCCTCTTGGTATGAAGAGGCTATCCATATTTCACGAGCTTCCTTATTGGGGTCAGTTACAAATCAATCATCTCTTGGATCCCATGCATATCTTCAAGAATGTGGGGTCTACTATTTGGGCACACTTGATTGGTTCCAAAGACTCAGGAGGAGTGCGAGAAGACTTATGCGCTATGAATAGGATTCCTCGTTTGTGGCCCCAAGTGTGTGCTCGTAAAGTTGTCCTCCCAAAAGCAACATGGATCCTCTCCAAGAGAGAGGAGGAAATGGTCAAGGCAGACATTGCCTCTTTTCGCACACTGACAGGGTACATGCATTTCTTAAAAGGAGCATTTTCAAAGGACAATAAGCTTAGTGGGCCAAAGTCCCATGATTGGCATAAGGTCTTACATGTATTGTAAGCTGTAGGATTAGTGTACCGATAATCATGATGCATTCGTGTAATTATGATTATGTTATATTATTGACATGCCTTCTTTGTTGCTTGGATAGTTCATCCACCCAATTACAATGAAAGGGTGCTCACAAGAAGATGTTAGAAATGCTATATTCAAGATCAATGGTATTGTGAGATATGTTTACTATCAACTTGCATTGATTGCATTTTCTTCAATTTAAGTTGAATAATCTATAGACTGACTATGAATATATCTTACATGGATATCTCAAAAAGAGATCTCCATATCGAGCATCCAGAAGGCTAGGGTGGACTCCATAGAAGCTGTATGCTTGCTTGAGAAGCACTTTCCCTCAAGCATTATGAAAACTCAAGTGCACTTGTTTGTGCACATAGTTGATGAGGTGGCCATTACAAGTACTGTTCATAGTCGGTGGACGTTTTTTCTCGAGCAGTTTATGAAAAATTTGAAGGTATTTGTAAGGGAAAGAGCAAGACTAGAAGCAAGCATGGTAGAGGGATGGCTTGTGCAAGAGTCATTATAGTATATATCACAAAGTTTCTTGCATCCATGGATCCCGATATGCTGCAAGCTTGGCATAACAAGGATGATGATTGCATCATTGGCGAGGTTCCTTAAGGAAAAGGGATTGAAAGAAAGGTGAGCGAAGAGCAAATGGAGAAATTCAATAAGTTTTATATCCTCAATAGCACGGAGAGGCAGAAGTGGATTGAGAGATATGAAGCAGCCAAAGTAGAAAGAATAAATGCAAGGAGGAGATTCAGAGTAATGTACAGGTGATCGTAACCATATCCACGGGATCTCACCCTTCTCCCCACTCACATGTCACTTGATTGGCTACAACTGGCTCTACGTAAAGCCGAATGTGATGGAGAGACAATAAATGAGCACGAGCAAGAGTTATCATCTGGATGTATGATGCATGTAAGTTTCTAACCTCTTGACATAATTAAGTAATTATTTGTGGCAATATACGCTATAAAATAGATGCATCCTCATTGTTTTAATGATGCTCTTTTGTAGTACAAAAAGTACAGTGCATTATGGTCATATGGATGACATTTTCGCATGGAACGCATCGATTCAAAGAGAGTCACATATGATTGTGGAGTCATGGTGGCTAACTTCACACAAGATAGCCGAGCAAGTGCTTTAGATATCAATCTTGTCTCCTCGTAGTTGGATTATTGTGCGACATACTCGAAATCTATGAAATTGACTTTAAATGATTTAGTGTTTTCATTCTTGATGCAAAATGGTTTAGAACTATATACAACGGTCCACATGGGACAGTGAGGAAAGCCAATAGTGATTTCTTTGCAATAGACTCCACCAAACTTTGGACCAATGAAAGTGATACTTTTGTTCTTCCCGAGCATTGTGAGCAGGTGCATACTAATGAATTAATTAATCAAAGATTTCATTTTTAAAGATCAATTGGTACATGTACTTAAGCATAATTTCATAAAATTGATGGCATTTGGCACCCATCTTCAATATAGGTGGTTTTTCATACGGATCATTTTGATCCAAGATGGTGGTATGTGATCCAAGTTGCATCACAAAGTAAGCAATTTTTTGAAGATAGAGATGTGGATATAGAGATGCCACTACCAATGCCGGATCCAATTGATTCAGATGGATCTAGTGAAGAAGATGAAGATCACAATATGAGCCAAGAGGAAGATGCACATAATGACATCGTACGGGAGGAAGATGGATATCATGATATTGAGGAAGGAGATGATGATCATCAAGAATCACCCGAATTTATTGAAGAATATGATCAAGTCTTAGGTGAATGTACAATGCCCGGAGTACGATGATGATATAGGAGATCAACTCGGTATAGAGTTGGAGATAGACTTGTTTGGCATGCTAAACTTGGCTCAGGATGAAGCCATTGATGTAAATGCTCTTCATTGTTTTTTTTCATATCAAACTTGGGCATGAATATATGTGCTTCAAACTTTATGTACATGCTCATGTACTTTTATTCTTTCAAAGGATTAAACATGTATGAAAAGAATTTTTTTTTGTCATTGGGAAAAACTATCTTTAAAGGTCGGTATGGGGAAAAACTCTTTTGTAAAATATTAGTATAGGAAAGTGGCTCAGAGTCACTATATAACGATGTTTTACAAGTCTGGCAAGTGTCGCTATATAGCGAGGTTTATAAAGACTCACTATATAGCGACACTTTTTTAAACCCACTTTGCTTACCAATGATTAGCGCCCCGCATGTGCTAAACGTCAGTGATTAACTGTCAGAATAAGGCCCATGTGTAGTAGTGGGGGTCGTCTCCCTCATCGTCTTACTCTCAGAAACAAACCCATGACCTCCCTGCATCAGTATAGGAAGGTGGCTTAGAGTCACTATATAACGACCTTTTACAAGTCTGGCAAGTGTCGCTATATAGCAACGTTTATAAAGACTCACTATATAGCGACACTTTTTTTAACCCACTTTTCTTACCAATGATTAGCGCCCCGCATGTGCTAAATGTTAGTGAAGGCTGGTGCCAATAGCCATGGTAATGCCATCTCCAATAGTGTATATTTAAGTTGTTGCAATTAAAAAGCTCGTAGTTGGATCTTGAGGTGGGGCGAATGCTTCTGGTGTGCACCTGTCGCTCCATTCTTTCTATCGGGGACACACTCCTAGACTTAGTTGGCTTGAACGTGGATTTGGCGATGTTACTTTGAAAAAATTAGAGTGCTCAAAGCAAGCCTATGCTCTAAATACATTAATTAGCATGGAATAATGTGATAGGACTCTGGTCCTATTGTTTTGGTCTTTGGGATTGGAGTAATGATTAATAGACATAGTTGGGGGCATTTGTATTTCATTGTCAGAGGTGAAATTCTTGGATTTATGAAAGACGAACTACTATGAAAGCATTTGCCAAGGATGTTTTCATTAATCAAGAATGAAAGTTGGGGCTCAAAGATGATCCGATACCATCCTAGTCTCAACCATAAATGATGTCGACTAGGGATTGGCAAATGTCGGGGATGACTCCACTAGCACCTTATGAGAAACACTCTGAACTATGGATGTAATGTCAAGGGGCCACGCTCGGAGCCCCAGCTGTCGATGCCTTGCTCCCCATTGGAGTCGAGCGATAGTGGGCATGGCATCAAGCTAGGGCATCTCATCGGCCATGCGGCGGGTGTAGGGATCTTACCCCTTGCACCACATGGGCAGCTCCCTTCCTCCATGTGTGGGCATGAGGATGCATGATAAACCTTTTTCCCCCATCATGGGGGGTGTGAGGCATTGAAGAAATGCAACGGTCTTATCTCCCTCCCTCGTGGAGGACATAACACAAGTAAAAACAACTCTCAGCAATATCTTGGCTCTGCAACGATGAAGAACACAATGAAATGCAATACGTAGTGCGACTTGCAGAATTATGTGAATCATCGAGTCTTTGAATGCAACTTGCACCCGTGGCTTGTCCAAGGCCATGCCTGTTTGAGTGTCCTAACCATAACCATGCACCTCCCCCTCCTCTTCGAGGGGTGCCGAGTGGCGAAGCTAGCCATCCGCGATGCCCCCTCCGAGGTGATGCGGTCGACTGAAATGGATGGGTAGCATTGAGTGGTGAGGCATCGCAAGGGTGGTCCGTCCCCTTGTAGGGTGGTAGTTTGCAAATGAATTGTCGAAGGTGCACGTCTCAAGATCTCGGGCTTGCAGGGGGCGCCAACGCGCTCCCCCCAAATCAGAACATGGACCTCAGATCAGGCAAGGCTACCCATCAAGTTTAAGCATAGCACTAAGTGGAGGAAAAGAAACTAACGAGGATTTCCCTAGTAGCAGTAAGCGAACTAAAAAGAGCCCATCTTGAGAATCGTGCGGCCTCGCCGCACGAATTATAGTTTGGAGAGGCGTCCTTCGCAACGAACTAGACCCAACTCCCCTAGAAAGGGGCATCAGAGAGGGTGACTACCCCATCAAGCTCAGACCCTATTACTTTGCGAGGCACCGTCGACGAGGTGGGCTATTTGGGAATGCAACCCTAAGCGGTGGTAAATTCCATCCAAGGCTAAATACGGGCAAGAGACCAGTAGCGAGCAAGTACTGTGAGGGAAAGATGAAAAGGACTTTGAAAAGAGAGTTAAAAAGTGCTTGAAATTGCTAGAGGGGAAATGAATGAAGGCTATGGGTGCACCCTAGTCTGATGCGGAATGGAAAGAGCTCATCTGCCGCTTGATGCGGGGCATTGGTCAATGCAAGCTAGCACAATGGAACAAGAGTAGGCTTTCGATGGCCCACCTATGCCATCGTGTTGGTCGAGGCACGAAGCATGTGCTACTTGTGGCAGGCTTTACACACCTACGTGCTCGAGGTGCTGGCATTCTTGGCTTTCCATCTGACCGGTCTTGAAACACAGACCAACGAGTCTAACATTTACATGAGCTAGTGGGTGGGAAACCCATGGAGCTGCAAGGAACCTGAGAGGTGGGATCCCCCCCGCGGGGTGCACCATTGACCGACCATGATCTTTTGTGAAAGGTTTGAGTGGGAGAATACCTAGTGGGACCCAAAATATGGCCAACTATGATTGAGCAGGGTGAAGCCAGATGAAAATTTGGTGGAGTCTCGTAGCAATATTGGCATGCAAATCGTTTGTTAGGTTTGCGTATAGGGACGAAAGACTAATCAATCCATCTAGTAGCTGGTTCCCTCCGAAGTTTCCCTCAAGATAGCTGGAGCTCATTGCATAGTTTTATCAGGTAAAGCAAATGATTAGAGGCATAGGGGGTGTAACGCCCTCGACCTATTCTCAAACTTTAAATAGGTAAGTGGCCAGGGTTGCTCCGTTGAAACCCAGTGTAGAATAGTTGCTCCAAGTGGTCCATTTTTGGTAAGCAGAATTGGCAATACGAGATGAACCGAAAGCCGAGTTATGGTGTCAAACTTCATGTAGATCCCACATAGGGTGTTGATTGATTAAGACAGCAGGACGGTGGTCATGGCAGTCAAAATCCACTAAGGAGTGTGTAACAACTCACCTGCCGAATCAACTAGCCCCGAAAATGGATGGCGCTAAGGCGTGCAACCTATACTCGGCCATCAAGGTGAGTGCGATGCCTTGATAAGTACAAGGGCATGGGGGTCGTGGCACAACTCTAGGCACGAGCCTGAGTGAAACGGACCCTAGTGCAAATCTTGGTGGTAGTAGCAAATATTTAAATGAAAACTTTGAAGATCGAAGTGGAAAAAGGTACCATGTGAGCAACAATTGGACATGGGTCAGTCGATCCTAAGAGATGGGGCAGTCCTGTGACAAGGGCGCACTGTGCGCCACACATCAAAAGGGAATCGGGTCAATATTCCCAAACCGAGACCTGGCAGTGGACGATAACATAACCGAATCTGCAAACACCGACGGGGGCCCTAGGAAGAGTTCTCTTTTCTTTTTAACAGCCCGCCCATCCTAAAATTGGATACCTCTGGCAGTCTATGAAAATTTGGAGGAGCGATTGTTGATCACGCTCAGTCGCACTCATAACCACATCAGATCTCCAAGGTGAACAACCTCTGATCGATAGAACAATGTAGGTAAGGGAAGTCATCAAAACGGATCCGTAACTTTGGGAAAAGGATTAGCTATGAGGGCTGGGTCTAGGGATCTATGAACTAACATCGAAGGCTGTCTGGGGTCTGCCCAAACTACAATGGTGAGGGTAGACCTCCAAGTGTCGATCGGGTGACAGGCATAGAATGTCATCCCTTGTAGGGTGGCCCTCCCTAGATGGTGAACAACCATCTCAAAACTTGTACGGACAAGGGGAATCTGACTGTTTACTTAAAACAAAGCATCATGATGCTCCCTCTGTGGATGTTAACGCAATGTGATTGAGATGTGATTTTTGCCCAGTGCTTTGAATGTTAGAGTGAAGAAATTCAACAAAGCACAGGTAAACAACGGGAGTAAGTATGACTCTTAAGGTAGCCAAATGCCTCATCATCTAATTAGTGACGTGCATGAATGGATTAATGAGATTCCCACTGTCCCTATCTACTATCTAGCAAAACTACAGCCAAGGGAATGGGCTTGGAAGAATCAACAGGGAAAGAAGACCCTGTTGAGCTGCAACTTTGTGAAATTGTAGAATAAGTGGGAGCTTCAGGCACAAGTGAAATACCACTACTTTTAATGTTATTTTACTTACTCCATGAGGTGGAGGCATGGCTCGGCCCCTGCTTTTGGTCTTAAGGCATGTCTGTGCACCAATCCAAGCGGAAGAGATTGTTAGGTGCGGAGTTGGCTGGGGCGGCACACCTGTTAAAAGATAACACAGGTGTCCTAAGATGAGAGCTGAACGAGAATAGAAATCTTGTGTGGAACCATAAGGGTAAAGGCTCATTTGATTTTTATTTTCAGTACGAATACCAATTATGAAAGCATGGCCTATCGATCCTTGAGTGTTTTGGAATTTGAAGCTAGAGGTGTCAAAAAAGTTATCACAGGGATAATTGGCTTGTGGCATCCAAGCGTTTGTGTAGTGACATTGCTTTTTGATCCTTCGATGTCGGATCTTCCTATCATTGCAAAGCAGGATTTGCTAAGTGTTGGATTGTTCACCCACCAATAGGGAATATGAGCTACATTTAGACTGCTGTGAGATAGGTTAGTTTTACCCTGCTAATGAGCGCTGCTGCAATAGTAATCCATCTTAGTACGAGGGGAACTATTGATTCACGTAATTGGTCATTGCGCTTGGTTGAAAAGCCAGTGGCACAAAGCTACCATGTGTAGGATTATGAGAGTGAATGCCTCTAAGTCAAAATCCATGCTAGACACGGTGCTCTCTACATCCCTAGTTGTTACCTGGCTGATAGTAGGGATGCCTCTGTGTCCTCGAGAGCATGTGTCAAGAGCCTCCCTTGAGGTGACTGAAGGAGCTGCCTCATGGACTCTGAATGGCAATTTGAGATGATTGGGGAGATTAATCCTTTGCAGACGAGTTAAATATGTGGCCAGGTATTGTAAGTGGCAAAGTAGTCTTGCTGCTATAATCCACTGAGACTCAGCCTACCGCCACACCGATTTGTCCCCTCCTCTCCATGGCCCCCCATAGCCCATCTCCTTGTGTCTCTCTCTCGGGTGGGGTTTTTTGCTTCCTTGCCCCCCTTGCGTGCATGCGCACCTCCAAACCCTCTATGCGCACACCCTCTCCCCCCCTTCCGCATGCCCCCATCCCCTTGAATGCATGCACACCCCCCATTCCCCCTTGTATGTGCATGCTCACCTGTGCACCCCCTTCTCACGCATGCGCACACACACCACACCCCCCCTTGCAACTCCCTTGCCCTTGCGGCATGGGCACAATGCTTCCCCCAACCTTGCATCCCCCCCCCTTCCCCCATCCCCCTTCTGGGTGTGCATAACCCCCCCTTCATCCCCCCTCTCGTGCATGTGCAAAACCCCCCCTTCCCTCATCCCCCTTGTGCACATGCGTCGTCTGCCCCCAACACCTCCCCTTGTGTGCATGTGCATCCCCCCTTCCCTCATCCCCCCTTGCGCCCCCTCATCCCCCATTGCGCCCCCCTCATCCCCTTGTGAGCATGTGCACCCCCCCTCCCTCATCCCCCCTTGTGCCCCCCTCATCCCCCATTGCCCTCCCCCCTCCTCATCCCCCCTTGCACCCATGCGCACCCCCCTGTCCCTCATCCCACTTGTGTGCATGCGTAGCCCCCCTCCCCCCTTCCTCATCCCCCCTTGCGCACCCCCCCCATCCCCCATTACCACCCCCCACCCCCTCCCTTTTCATCCCCCATTGCCCCCCCCCCCCCCCCCCCATCCCCCATTGCTTCCCCCCCCATCCCCCTTTATGCACAACTCGGCTCCCTCAGCCCCCCCCCCATCTACCTTTACAAAATAAGACAATACTCATTTCTCACGATTATTTTACGTGGTGCGGTCACACTAGCGCTAATACACCGGATCCCATTAGGACTCCACCGTTAACCGCGCTTGGGCCAGAACAGTACTGGGGTGGGTGACCTCCTGAGAAGTCCTAGTGCTGCACTCTTTTGCCGCACCGAGGTTAGTGGTCATGCCACTCCTTGGTATCCTTGACTACCAACCTCCCCCATTGTGCCCACTCCCTCCCATGCCCCGAGCACCTTGTCGGGCTCCGAGCACCTCGGAGGCATGCCCACACTGACGCGTGCTTGGGTCACGTCGGACCGAGACCTGGTAGTGCCTCCGAGCATCCCTGTCATCCTGATGCCCTACACACCTAGACCTGTAGTGCCACCGGCAGCGCCGACCCCTTGATGTCCCACATTAGACCTAACCCCCGTCGTGCCCCTAATGCCCAAAGCACCTAGAGCATCCTGTCCCCCATCGTGTCCCCGACTCCCGAGCACCGAGAGCATCCCATCCTCCCTCATCATGCCCCATGATGCCCCGAGCACTTGGAGCATCCCGTCCTACCTCGTCACCCCTACTAATGTCAAGCATTTATAGCATCCCAACCCCAGATGCCCAATGCCATCACGCATCCTCATCGCCCTCTGACCCCCCCACACACGTCTTTCATGGACCCTTGCACTGACCCCCTGAGTTGTCACATCGGTCCCAACCCCCAGCGTTTGTCTACCCACGTCGGTGCCTTGGGCTCCCTTTGTCGGGTCTAGACCCAGTGGTGCCCTCAAGTATACACATCATCTTGATGCCCTATGCATCCAAATGCCATCGTGCCCCTGACAATGATGGCCGTCTAATTTTTAGCGCCGGTCCCGACCCTCATCGCGGCCCCGACCCAAGCACTTGTGCCATCCCATCCCCAATCACACCCTCGGCATCTTGCATACTCAAGCCATCCCCTCCCGTGTCGCATTATTGATGCTCTGATCACCTATAGCATCCCCACCTCAGTCATGCCCCTAACGCCCTGTGGACCTACAGGGTCCTGATCCTCTATCACCCCGTGAACCTGCATTGTCCCAACCCCCCGTCATACCCCCGACATCATACGCACCCACACTGTCCCATCCCCTGTCGCACCACTAATGTCCCATGCACCTGCAATGTCCCGACCTTGTCCTGACCCACTGTCATGCCCCCGATGCTCTGAGCACTAGCACCATCCCGTCTCCTGTCGCGCCACCGATACCCCACACACCTGCACCATCTCGTCCCCCATCATGCCCCTAAGAACCTACATCACCCCGTTTCCCATCGCACCCCCGACACCATGAGCATCTGCACCATCCTAACCCTTGTCATGTCCCCGATGTCCTGAGCACCTGCACCGTCCCAACTTCGAGCACACCCCCCGATGCTTGAGCACCTTCACCATCTTGCCAACCCCGACGTGCCCCCGTCCCATGATGATGCCTCGGGCTCTTGATCTAGGTATGAGTGTGTGGTGCCCCCAAAAGCCCACGTGATCTCGATGTTCTATGCACTTAAATGTCGCCATGTGCCCTCATCCCACGGCAATCCCTCGGGCTCTTGGATCGGTTCGGGTTGGGATAGCGTGGTGCCCTTGAGCACCCCTGTCATCCCGATGCCCTGCATGTCGCGGCCCCAGTGCGCCCCCATCCCATGCTAGTGCCTCGAGCTCTAAGGTTAGGTCAAGATGGTGTGGCATCCCAAGCACCCCCATCATCTCGATGCCCTACACACCCGAACCCCTGACACGCCCCCATCCCATGACGGTGTCTCGGGCTCTTGGGTCAGGTCGAGATGGTGTGGTGCCCTCGAGCACCACCATCATCTCGATGCCCTATGCATTCGAATGCCATCGCGCCCCCAGTGCGGCCCCATCCCACGATGGCGCCTCAAGCTCCCAGGTCGGGGTCACGAGATGGCGTGGCACCCTCAAGCATCCCCATCATCCTAATGCCAAACGTCACCGCGTCCCCATCCCACGATGATGCCCTGAGTTGTTGGGTTGGGGGTCGAGATGGCGTCGAGCCCCCAAGCACCTCCATCATCCTGATGCCCTGCACAAGTGAGGGCTGTCGTGCCCCTATCGCACGATGGTGCCCTAGGCTCTGGGGTCGGATTGGGATTGCATGGTGCCCCCTAGCACCCTCGTCATCCTGATGCCTTGCGCACATGAACACCGCCACGCCCCCATCCCATTTCAATGCCTTGGGCTCTCGGGTTGGGTTGGGACCGCGTGGTGCCCCCCACACCCCCATCATCCCAATGCCCTGTGCACTCGAATGCCCCCACACCCCCGTCCGATGACATGTTCCTTGAACATCAACTTGGCGTGACTCTTGGTGCTAGTAGGATCTGTTTCATCTCTAGGCACATCGTTCACCTCATTTGAGCCACCCATGACTTAAAGGAATGCCTTCAAAACTGGCTAGACTATCTGTCCCAAAAAACACAGACAGTGAGTGTAAAACTGTCAACTCTTAACCTCAAAATCACCTATCAGGCTGAATGCTTTTCTGAAATAATGGCTCTCAGTTCTTTCAATTCGGATACCACCTGGATCACAAGGGTAAATTTTCTCTCTCTCTTTTTTTTAATCCTTTCCCCGTGTGTTGGTCTGCTTCCAAGAGCTAGCACCACCTATAATTGCACTCGGAGATACCCCTTGATGAGGGGTCTGAACCTTCAGAACTTGAAGTCCTTCACCTTCACCGACCCGACACATGCTCTGAATGCATAAGGAGGGGTCTTTGACTTCCCCCTTCAAAACCTCGGCCTACATGAAGATGCACCAAATCGAAGGTGTGTGGAGGTGCTTGGAAGGCTACTACCTTCGCTTTGCCTCTTTGCTAAAGGAGGGTAGGTTGGATACTCAAAACTCTGTAGCAAAACTATGAAGAAGGAGACGACCTCTTAGCTAGACTACCAGAGATAGTAGTGCCCCCAAAACTGTGCTTTTCTCGAAAAACAATAGAGGGGGGGGACACATCGTTTGAACCCGGCTCCTGTAGGTCATGGCTGGGACCTGAACTCAATCGAAGGGGCCTATGCACGGGCACTCCAAAATTGAGCTCCTTGCCAAATAGGCCAAGGTCAATGCTCTTAACCTTGGCTATGCGCTACCACGCGGGTCATCCAAAAGAAATGTGCATAGCCGTGTAGTCGGAGTTGAACTCAAGACCTCCTTGGAATTACGTGCAAAACTCTTCCCTTGGCGAGCCCTTGGCTAGCCACGAGCTCCAGTCTTAGTTAGTGTAACCAAGAGGAGCATATGGCTTATGACTTGTCCCGACAGATTGTGCAACAAAAGGGGGGTCGGCCCCCTCATCATCTTGCACCCGTAATCAAACCACGACCTCGCTGCTGATATGATCCAAAATACCTCATGGCCCAGCTACCACTGGGTCCGTGGCCTTGCTTGAGACATAGAATGGTAGGAGTTGCTTATGTGTTATCGTCTTGGGAGCTTCCATGCTCATGGAGCCCCTGGTCCCCATGCACAACTCGCCCGAGTGGTTGCCGATCTCTGGAGTGAAACTACAAGATAGGTGACCTCTGTTAGAACTGTTTGGAAGGAGGACACATCCATAAATCGGTAGGATCTTAAAAGAATCGACTGTCAATTTCTATCCAAGTACGTCGAGTTCCGGTAGCTGATTTTCATTAGTACTCTAGATCTCCATCGATGCCATTTGACCAATCCACTCCTTACCTTATATCATAAGCTTGGGCTTATGATCACAAGGCTAGGGTGACCTTGTATACCAGAGAGTGTGGTGAATAGAATCCGAAGAATCCTCAACTAAGGCTTCTCTGTAATGAAAAACTTCCACTCAGCTTTGTCTGTCCAGCTGGTTCTAGCCTTTCCCTTTGCGATGGAAGTACGCAAGGTTGACCTACAATGCTTCAAGACCCCACCCATGCACCCTCGCATGTAATTCAAATTGAACTCCCAATTTGGGTGGTTAGGGTAATGTCTTTTCAATTCATCGATGACTGCCTACTTCTTTTGGTCATCTTGGTACGGCTAGTCAATAGCTATGCCACTCCTGAGGTGGTGGCTCATCAATTGCCTCATGGTGGCCATCACTGCTGAGCCCTTTTTATTTTCTATTATCTTTCTAGCAACCGTGATTTCATAGGACAGGTCCTCGCTTGGGTAAGGAGGACTCATGGTAGTGGCAGAGCCAGAGTGAGTGGTGTTACTTGAGTGCTTACAAAGCGAGGAGTAGTAGTGGGAGTAGGAGAGGGCAAGGGATCGGACTAGTATTGGGTCTCCGGACCAAGTGGAGACCTGTAGGGATGTGAGTGTGCTGACTCGTCTACATATCCCGAGTCAGCACAACATAAGCGATCCTTCCTACTCTTCCTTCCCTTATGATGGGCATGCCCAGATGACCCCTTAGTCTAAGGATCTAGAGGGGGCGACTAGACAGTAGGTCCAGCCGTCAATGTAGGAGATGGATTTGCTAAGGTCCTCTGGGATAGCAGAGAGAAGAATCTCGCTGCCTCCACATCGATCATCTGTGTGACAAACTCGTTGGGACTCCCGACAAAGCCATGGGCTGCTAGCAAAGGCGTTCCCTAAGGAGTAGTCATAGTGCTAGGTCTGAGACGACGAGTTGGGGCCAGGGATAGTCACAGGGGTAGGCCCCTGAGGTGTTGCCTGAGTGGAATCAAAGTCCTCTGGAGAGTAGAGATCATGATGTCTCCTCCTATGAGGGTTTCCGTACTCATCGGATGTGTGACAGGCAAATGCATATGCTCATGCATAAGCATATGAAAATAAGAGAAGAGATATGAAAATAAGAAAAGAGAGGAAAAAAGAGAGGGGAAAAGAAGAGAAGGAAGAGGGGAAAAGAGAGAGAGAGAATATGCATAAGAGGAAAAGAGAGAAAGCATATGCTTATGCTTATGCATGAGCATATGAGCATATGCTCATGCATATGAAAAGAAGAGAAAAGGAGAGGAAAAAAGAGAGGGGAAAAGAAGAGAAGGAAGAGGGGAAAAGAAGAGAAGGAAGAGGGGAAAAGAGAGGGATTTGCTGAAAAAGGAAGGGGGGAAAAGAGCATAAGCATAAGCATAAGAGAAAAAGAGAGAAAGCATATGCTCATGCATAAGCATAAGCTTAGGTATATGCTCATGCATAAGCATAAGCATAAGCATAGGATAGGCATATGCTTATGAAAAGAAGAGAAAAAGAGAGGAAAAAAGAGAGGGGAAAAGAAGAGAAGGAAGAGGGGAAAAGAGCATAAGCATAAGAGAAGGAAAAACATATGCATAAGAGAAAAAGAGAGAAAGCATATGCTTATGCTTATGCATGAGCATATGAGCATATGCTCATGCATAAGCATAAGCATAAGCATAGGCATAGGCATATGCTTATGAAAAGAAGAGAAAGAGAGGAAAAAAGAGAGGGGAAAAGAAGAGATTTTTAGATAACTAGTTAGAGGAAGGAGGAGTTTGGAGAAGTAACTTTTCAAAGGGATTGGATTGAGGAGACAAGCATAAGCCTACAAACAAGGAGAAAGCATAAGCCTACAAACAAGGAGAAAGAGGAGGAAGAGAAATACCAAAAAGAGAAGAGGTGAGTCTTCTTTCACCAAATCTCGTTTTTTGTCCTTAACCTCTAAAAATCAAGCATGAAAATTAGCACATATAAGGATTAGCAATACAAGGAGAAACATGCTTCAACACTCACAAAATGAAATCTCACAAAAAGTGAACCTACATTGCTTAAAGAGACACACCTTCTTGAAAAACTTTCTTTCACACAAGCGGAGAGGGAGAAGGGAGGAGAGGGAGCACAAGTGTTGGGAGAAAGGCTTGGTAGGGGTGAGGAGTGTGGGGAATAGAGAGGAGGAAAGCGAGGTCATTGAATATAAGGTGGGAGGATCAATTTTTGCTTTTCCCATAATAGAGATGTGAAAGACAGCGTTAAGCAGGGTTTTGAGATTTAGCCCCCAATTGTTATATAGCGACAGTTATATCCTAAAAGCATCACTATATAGTGATAGAACATGGCAAAGCATCGCAATATAGTGACGATTCAGGGAACTTATTGTTTGAAGAGAGGAAAGGAGCTCATGGATGGCTATTTTTTTGATCTTAATAGATTTCCTTGCAGCTCATGTTGTGATTTTGGAGGTGTGCAGATGGAAGGAACGAGTGGAAGCTCGTCAAATGATGTGCCAATGCCTGGGAGCACAAAGTGGCTTACGGAGAGGTTGCATTGTCATTGCACTCATTTTGCAAGTAAGAAGTATGACATCAACGTCGTATTGTCATGCGCCACTTGCGGATGTATGGGGAGGAGCCCGAACTAGTACCCACCGTTGGTGTTCCATGTGGTGATGGATCAGCGGTAAGTCAATGCTATTTGAGTTCGTGATTAATATTGCATACATACACGACACGATACCTTGAGACAAGATCTTATATTTACACAAAATCTTGGGACAGGATGAGGATGAGGAGGGTGGCAATGGTGTGCATATACCTTCACACTTTGAGCAGGACTATAGTCTCGCGGATGTGCCAGATGATGACGAGGGTATGGTGGACATGATGGATTCTATTTTTAGGGGCACTATATCACATGTACACATGATGTCTGAGTCTGAGGTCAATATGAGAGTTTTGCAATCAATGCAATTGTACGAGGGTACTAGGATGTCTAAACTACGGGCTTGTCTCTCAATCTTAAATCTGCAAGCAAAGTATGGGTGGTTGGATACAAGTGTCTCGGCCTTAATGACGTTAGCTCCTGCATTAATTTGACTCATTATTTGGATATTGTTTTTTTTAGAATCATCATATATGTTTGAGAATCACCATGATTCGAAGCTTATGTATGTTTGAACTATGATAGGTTGCTCCAGAAGATGTTGCCTACACCAAATACCATGCCCGCATCAAGAGATGAAGCGAAGAAGATGCTAACAACAGTGGGAATGGATTATGATACCATCCATGCTTGCCGTAATGATTGTATTCTCTTTCGTCGTGAGCATGGAGATTTGGCTAGTTGTCCGGAGTGTGGGAAACAATGATATACAAATGACTTGCAAGGTGAGCAGATACCAGTAAAGGTCTTGAGACACTTTCCCATCATTGCAAGAATACAACACATGTTCCAATGCAAATCCATAGCAGAGTTGATGACTTGGCATGCATCTCATCGGTCCACTCTGATGACACATTGAGGATTCTCGCAGATTGTGTAGCTTGGAAGCATATAGACAATCAGTGGCCAGACTTTGCAAGCGAGCCACACAACTTACATCTTGGGCTTCCCATGGATGGCATGAACCATTTCACGTTACGCTCGACATCTTGGTCAACATGGCCCATAGTCTTGGTGAATTAGAATATCCCACCATGGCTAACAATAAAGAAGGGACACCTCATGCTTACACTACTTGTGCTAGGGAAACTCCTCGTGGTATGAAGAGGCTATCCATCTTTCATAAGCTTCCTTATTGGGGTCCGTTACAAATCAATCATCTCTTGGATCCCATGCATATCTTCAAGAATGTGGGGGCTACTATTTGGGCACACTTGGTTGGTTCCAAAGACTCAAGAGGAGTGTGAGAAGACTTGCATGCTATGAATAGGATGTCTCATTTGTGGCTCCAAGTGCATTCTTTGGGAGAAGTTGTCCTCCCGAAAGCAACATGGATCTCTCCAAGAGAGAGGAGGCAGCGGTCAAGGCGGACATGTGAAATAGGTGGATATCTCAAAAAAGAGATCTCCATATTAAGCATAGAGAAGGCTAGGGTAGACTCCATCGAAGTTGTATGCTTGCTTGAGAAGCACTTTCCCTCGAGCATTATGACAACTCAAGTGCACTTGCTTGTGCACATAGTTGATGAGGTGGCCATTGCAGGTACCATTCATAGTTGGGGGATGTTTTTTCTTGAGTGGTTTATGAAAACTTTGAAGGGATTTGTAAGACAAAGAGCAAGACCGGAAGCAAGCATGGCAGAGGGATGGCTTGTGCAAGAGTCATTAGTATATATCACGGAGTTTCTTGCACCCACAGATCCCGATATGCCGCAAGCTTGGCATAACAAGGATGATGATCGCATCGTTGGCGAGGTTCCCTAAGGAAAAGGGATTGAAAGAAAGATGAGCAAAGAGAAAATGCAGAATTTCAATAAGTTTTGTATCCTCAATAGCAAGGAGATGCACAAATGGATTCAGATATATGAAGCGGCCAAAGCAAAAAGAATAGTTGCAAGGAAGAGATTCATAGAAATTTACAAGAGATCGCAACGATATCCACAGGATCTCGCCCTTCTCCCCACTCACATGTCACTTGATTTGCTACAACTGGCTCCACGTAAAGCCAAACGTGATGGAGAGACAATAAACGAGTGCGAACGAGAGTTATCATTTGGATGTATGATGCATGTGAGTTTCTTACCTCTTGACATAGACCCAAACAAGATCCCACAGAGCCTTAGTATACCAAGACCAACTTATTATGCATAACCACTTGTTGAAAACCCTCCACAATGTGGTCCTCAACAAAATCTTCAAAAATAAGTGACCAACCAGCACCATGAAAACATTGTGTATACATGCATTCAAGAATCACTCTTGTCACAATTGGAAGTGCACATAACAGCTTCAAGATATTGTACTCTTGATCATTTGCATAGAAAAAGAAGTTGAAAGCATTGAGAATCACCACTCCACTGTTATAGTCAAAAACTACCCAAAGACTCAACTCTTCTTCACACCAAGATGCTAGTGCATGAAACAATCCCCAATATATCATTGTGCCCACTGACAGCGTTGTTGATTCACCAACATATTCAAGAGTGCAAACATAAAGAATATGATCATGATGATCGTGTGAATAGCTTGAACGTCACCTTCACAATATTCTAGTTCTCTTAAATGGGTTGCAATCTCTTCTAACGGACTTCTTCTAGGCATCTTCTTTATCACATCAGAAAACACATGCCTATACTAGGCATTACATGCAATCAAGTACACTTGAGACCCTTCAGTAAGATGGAATGAATCCAATACCAAACGTACCTGGCGTCTCCACCAAAAGATGTGACATGAAGTTGGGGGTAATAAACTTCACACACCTCTTCACTTCCTACTGCTCTTGAATTGAGTGATAGAGATATTCATCACTGGGAAAGGGACATTAAAAAGAAGCTTTTATACCAAGAGACCACACCATACTATCCTCCCTTAGATGAGAATGAAGATGGCAACATCCCAAGTGATGTTGTACTCAAGCATAGGGAGAAGGAAAGGATCAGCGGAGGCCATAATCTCAGCAAGCTAGTCTGTGCCAAAGAGAAGGGCGATACGTTGTTGAAAGAAGAACTTGTAGCTCAACATGACATGAGCTGATATATATCAAGGAGTTTGAAGGGGATGATTGGGTCAGATGGGTAGGTTCCGGGGAAACATTGCACCTCCTTCATGGATACCTTTACAATTACCTCAAAACACTCTCCAAAACATCATAAGACATAGAGACCCATAACTTTTAGTAGAGACATGATGTCAAACATTCAACACATATTGAGATGCGCCTCAAAATGGGCTTCGCTTTGATATAAGTTTGTAAGAAACAGAGAAGTGATCAAAAAGATATGGGCAATTTACTGGTAATCAGGGGTAACTACTATTTGAAAAAGAAACAATCACACATAGAGAGTCATAGATTTTTGGTTTGACATCTAATACAATAACTTTAGACATAAGAGGATGATCCTCAAAGAGACTTTGCACTGATATAAGTTTCATCCAAATCAGACCACCAAGCGAAAAGTTATGAGCAAAATACTGACAGGGGGTCAAACTGTCATGAAAAACACCTACTACTCCTACTGGTGCTGACTTGGGAGAATACTACCTCCATGCTTAGAATTCATCAACGATCCAAGTCCCATAGAGGTCACCTAGGAGGGAAGGAAGAGCTCCCTTTGTGGCTTGGGAAATAGATAAACCATGTATTCACAATGAGTGGCCGAATAGATAACACTTTTGAGCACTTTGAAAGAGAAAACAATGGAAAAAGGAAAGAGACACTCAAGAGAGAGAGCTTGAAGTGACCTTCATTACCAATAGAGTGAGACTCCACTCCAATGCAACTCAAAATACTACAAACACAAGGAGAAGAAGAGGTTTCATATGTACAAGAGGGATCGGAAGCTCCAAGACTACTCATAGAGAGAGAATGAACTAGAGAGAGATGGACTCAAGAGTCTACATAAGAGAATATCTATAAGAGGGAGACAAGGCTCACGGAAGAGGCTTGAGGAGACTAGGGCTATAGCAACATGAGGCATAATGGTGGAAGAGATGTTAAACAAGTTAGAGGAGGGCTCCTTTTATAGAGATTTTGTCACCCTCCTTCACCCATTTACAATTGCTGCATGTAGATTCCTTTCCCCATCAATCACATAAGCCCATATGTCACCATCCATGTCCTTTTTGGCTACTCTTGCCATGTGTCCCATCAAAAGATGCTTAAGACTCTTAAAATATTGAGAAATTCAAGAGTCTCCCCACATGGAGCCCATAGGACCCTCTCTTTTCCATATGTCCAAATCCTCCTTATTCCACATAGGAATTCTAGAAGGACTCCTCTTGACTCCACACTCCTCCACATGCCGTCCACACGCTTGGCATGTGATCTCTCTTATATTATTGGAATACATGGTATTTACAATGATCCATTCCGCTCATCCTCTCAATCCCATACAATATCTTAGAGAATAGAAATAAGTGAGAGCCACTAGGCTATCGCTTGATACTCAAACTCTTATCAAACATAGAGAAAAACAATACGCGTACGAAATAAAAAATATAAAAATTTGGCATCACAGTAGCCATGCGGTTCACTAAAATGACCTTGTCGGCATTAGGATTGATGTCAGCATGACCAATCACTCGTGACAAGGCCTTGCACT
Source organism: Dipteris shenzhenensis (assembly GCF_047967505.1). Taxonomy (NCBI): domain Eukaryota; kingdom Viridiplantae; phylum Streptophyta; class Polypodiopsida; order Gleicheniales; family Dipteridaceae; genus Dipteris; species Dipteris shenzhenensis. The sequence goes on from NC_141622.1 coordinate 36,446,573, forward strand.
TCAGGAGGTCATCAGTGCCATGTGGAAAAAACGTTTTGTGGATAACCACAAAGTGCCCTTTTTCTTGGCCAAGGTATTGTGCCAGTGAGTGATCTCGGCCAAAGTACTACAAACAAGGCATTACCGAGATGAGAAGAGGTCGACCTCAAATGCCTCCTGCAATAGTCCAACTATACATTAGAATGCCGATAAAGCTAAATTATACCAAGAGAGAAGAAATTCAAAGCTCATAGTTTCTTACCACCACTATGGAGTCGTCATGCTCAATCCCTTCCTCTTTGTCAATGAGGATGGATCCAGAGGCCTCCTGCTATCCGGAGTGAGCCATGGAGGCTTCTTTTGAAACATCAGGTAGGTCAAAGTAGATTGATATAATCTTTGATTTTGGCCAGTGTTAAAGCAAGAACCTCTTCTATTGAATCATATGCTCCCAAAAACCCAAGTTCTTACATAGTCATGGCCACCTTGTATCCACACAGGACACCAACAGCTTCATCCTCCCAGAGACCAAACATAACCTCGATGTCATGGAGAAAGAGGTATTATTCTCCATCAACAAGAAGGGGAGCAAGAAACCATATCATTGTTGTGGGGTCAATAGAGGGTGCCCAATGTGGATGGAATTTGAGAAGTAGAATGGGGTTCAGGAGGTCTATGGAGCACTTCCAAGGCCAAGATAGCTTCCCGCTCCTTAGCTTCTTTATCAATGGGCTCTTCATTGTAGATGTTAGGCTCATCTATAGAAATAAGAGGAACGGAAAGTGCAAGGGTTGAGGTCAAGGCCTCCTCTTCCATTTGTCCCTCCTGGAGAAGGAAAATAAAGGTCATTTCCCAGGATAGGAACCTATTTCCTATGTTTTTGATGACTCCGCATGCTAGGAGGTCATCAGTGTCCACCTCCCTAAACCCTAGGGGTGTGAGCTAGGCTTGAAAGTGATCTAAATGCTTCACAAACCTGGGTTCTTGATTGAACAAGTTCTTCAAATAATCAATTGGGACCCATCTTTTTGTAGACTCATCAAGTTGATATGAAAAACTCACGATGTGGTCTTGCATGTACTTGATGAGGTCTTCAAAATCATCTTGGGCTCCCAAGTAGGTGCCTAGGACATAGGGCTATGATAGAGTCAAAATCATCATTATGCTCTTGCACGTCCCTAAGAGTCCATGTGATGTGGCAGTCACATTCTTCACATCTCCTAAATGAGAATCAATACATAAACTTACCCCTGAATTATCATCATCGTTAGAGTCAAGGGGGAGCCAATTGCCACCTGTTTTCTACCAGCACCTATATTGGAAAGCAAAATATAACATTTGGCGGAAGATGTGGTACTTGACAACCACATTGTCCTTACATACATGGCATTGAAACAAATGACCCTTTTGTTCACTTGACCTGCTTCCCCAATTCACCCCAAGCAATTCCTCAAGGGCATTCTCATGCAGGCACTTGCATGACCACATGGTTTTTGTTATGTGCATCTGGATATTCTAAAAACAAGAAGCAAAAATGTGCAGAGGCATAAACCAAGACAACCTTACCCATTTAGAGCAAATGTAAACTTCATGGACATGCCCACATCCTTTGCAATCTTTTCCTTGTATGATTGCACTGTTCTTGTGTCCACCATGCTGTAATCCATGTCTTCAAGTTGTGGTGTTGCAATGCATTGAAGATGGCCATAGCCTGATGCCATCCATGGAGTAATGTACTTGGCATTATATCAATAGATATTTCTCTGTTTTAAAGCAGAGGACTTCTCTCCAGCATGCATTTGCCTTCCTAAATCCTCATGAATGGTAGTAAACTTACCTAAGAAGCACTCGACTGGTTCCCACTCCTCAAAGTCTGAAGGAAATACATCTGCTATGCACAAGTGCTATTTCAAAATACAATTTCAAACTGGCTCATTACACTTAGAAATCTCACACAAAATGTAGAATTACAATGCGATGGTATTGTTGATTGATTTCTTGACGAAGGAAGGCACATGTCCTTCCCCATGTAGATGTGTTACACCTTTGCAAGCCATCCTTTCTTCCCAAGCTTGAACTTCATGATGTAGCCCTTCCATTCATGCAAAAGATCTCCTCTTTTGCTCTTGGGAAGCTTATGTGGACCCTTGGCACATCCTCTCATGACTATCCAATCATTCAAGCTAACACCCAGTGCATTTTTGCTCTTGTGGGACACAGAGTACATGTATGGTTTCCTCACCATGCTTGTAAAGAGGTCACAACAGCAATAGTGGACTAGAAAGTGTAGCTTGGAGGGAGAGAGCAGCTCCAATAGAGGGAGAGAGAGGGAGAAGTTATAGATGGTGCAACTAAAGAGGTTGAGAGAAGCTCCAAGAGGTGCTGTAGCTAGGAATGGAGGGAGAAAGAGTAGAGGAAAATGAGCAATTGCTCCAAGAGGTGTTGTAGCTAGGAATGGAGGGAGGAAGAGTAGAGGGGGATGAGCAGTCACTACATGAGGTATTGTAGCTAGGAATGGAGGGAGAAAGAGGAGAGGGGGATGAGCAGCTGCTACTGTAGGAGGTATTGTAGCTAGGAATGGAGAGAGAATGAGCAACTACTATAGGAGGTGTTGGAGAGGGAGAAAGACAGTGGACCAGAGCAAGAGGGGCAGAGGAGCTACCAAATGAGTTCCCACATTTGAAAAATGGAGGGAGAATAAAGAAGAGGAGGGGGCAGTGTAACAAGCTGAGAGGGGGGGGAAATTCACCTAGAAGGGCCCACCACCTCTTGAATGACTTGTAGGATTGTTTGGGGGAGGTGCATATGTGAGGAGGGTCAAGCATGGGTTGAGGGGGGGGGATGGTTTAAGTGGTCCCTAGTGTAAGATGAATAGCCAATAGGGGTTGTTTGTAGGTCTACCCACCCTCCACCCTCGGGGGGGTCACTATGTATAAACCCTCTATACCACGTGCATTCAAGGCATATTTCCAAAATCCTTTATCTGTGTAAATTTTTCATTAATAAAATGTACCCCTTTTCTATACAAATCTGTAAATTTTTTCCAAAACTATTTTAAATAGTCCCTTATGTATATTTATTTCTATAAATTTTAGAAATAAAAAATATCCTTTTGTTGAACTCATGTGATAGGGTTACATACGATGAGTGACACCCCCGAGCCTTCACCTCAACATGGCATTGCTCCACAAAAAGGAGCACTCCCATTGGTACACCTCAAATACCTCACTAATCCCTTGAAATTAGGAAACACTAATTGGGGGCCATTTGGAGACCCCAATTCTCCCCTAATATGATTCCATGAAGTATGGCCTTGTGATGAGTACCATCTCATCATCCAACTGGGCTCCATTGTAGGGTTTTGGTGATACACATGTATGTGGAGGGTTGCACACCCTTTTCTCCCAAGTGTCATCCATTAGCAAATGTATATTTGGGATCATAGCTGATATCCATTCCATCAAAGGTAGCAAACAATTTTAGTAGCAGTAGCTCTAAGCTATGCTTCAGGTGGTAGATCACTCCTTTTTAATGAAACTCGATTAAAACAAGTGAAACTTAAAGTTTAGTGTATATCCCACCTATTGGGATAACTTGTGGATGAGTTTGATAAAAGATACTACACCATTCTTCTCCATGACAATGACCATATGAAAGTGCTCTTGCAGATCAAAAAGCATACTCAGCCAACCATGCCTTAGGGACACAACGTGTTGCCCCATTTTGTGCAATTGACCCTAATACATATTTGTGGAACCAATGTTTCAAATGTATACCATTAACGTCAAGCACTATAAGCTTCTTGGGAATGGGTCAAAGGCCACCACCTACCCACATTTTAGATGCATAAATGAAAAACAAGAGTCGATGAAAATAATCCCAAAAAATGAAAAATGATAGCAAATGAAATAAGAAAAAATAGTATTTATGGAGGAGAAAAGAAATGGTTACAAAGGTCAATGGTTGTGGCTACAAACACAAGTTAATGGCCCTTTTCCACCCATCAACCACATCACTATACTGATCTTCTTATTCTTGCAGGTAGTGTTAATCAAAGTACCAAGTGGCAGGTCATCAGTGTACACTCTTGGTCCTTCTAGAGTGTTTTTAGTGTTAAGTGGTAGGTCATTAGGAGGAACTACTTCTACAAGAATAGATGCCTCGATGTTACTCACTACCTCCATAACCTCCTCCATCTCTTCATTCTTCAAACAGGTTCTTATCCACCTTTGAATTCTAAGAAGTCAACAGGTTGAATTTCTCCTACTACTCCTACAATCTCATAATGCTACCCAGTAGGTACCACTCTTTTCTTTTTCTTTTTCTTTTTGCAATGATACCACTCTTTTCTTTTTCTTTTTCTTTTTGTAATGGTACCACTCTTTTTTTTAAATAAGATTGTCCCTCCTACTTCAACACTCCCATCATTCTTATATGTCTCTTGATTCTTTTTTTGTCTACCCAAGTCTATCCCTCCTACTTGCACTCTCACACCAATTTTTATTGTTCTGCATGCTTGGCTTCTCCTCCTACTAGTCCTATAATCTTGACACCAAAGAAGGGCCCTAAAAGCTCAACTAGATTGTTGCTAGTTGTTGATTATATTTTGCACAGTTTTACATGGGGAAGCATTGATCAAAGGCTTGGAGCTGCCTTGCAAGGCACATTGGTCATCAGTTTTGGTGGCTGAAACCAATAAAAAATGATGCATGGGTTAGCACGTCACACCCCTAGGTTACAATATACTACTTAGCACTAGACAACATAAAAAAAAGATGCTAGTTTCACTACATATCAACAAATGTATGTCTCACTCACGATCTCCACCCATAGCTATCCTTTCATTATTTTTTAGGGCACTACCCACTTCCACAAATGTACCATCTCATGCACCCCTCCTCGTCTTATTTGTCATAGTCAACTTTTTCTTTGCCTCTGCCATGCAAGAAGCCGTTCCCAATAACTTAGCATTGTCACCCTTGAGTCTTGGTGATGTGAGTACATTTTCAAGAATCAATTTTTTATTGTCACCAGTCCTCAATGATATTTGTGCAAGTGTGGCTAGCTTCTTCTCTCCCTTGCTTGTTGTTTGCTTAAGACTATTGCTTGGTCCAATATTCCAACATGGCAAAGAAAGCTTTGCTTTTTTGACTTGCTTTATTATCTTTCTTAGAGTTTCCTCATCATCACAATTAACACCATCCCCATTAACAATATATCCTACTCCTCCACTCCCCATGGCATCCCGTTATGTTGTAAACTTCCTAAATTGCTTCAAGTCAAAGGAGGCCATGCTTTCATCCCACACTATTGAATCAAGGGAGACCCTTGTCATAGGGATTAAAATACTATACGCTATAGTGTGATTAGAGTTATTTCATGAACAAAATAACGTGAATTAGCCTAAGGTAGGAGGTTGGAAAATATTTTGTGTATTTGGTGTTTGTTTACGCAAGTGCGGTGGATGATTTGTGAAGGAATCTCCATGGGCCACCTTGCCACCTAGGTGGACTCATGGCAACATTAAGTGAGCTATTTAATGGAATGGAAATTTAAAGTCTGTAAAAGAGGTTGAGGTCGCAAGGGATCTTGTCCCAACCAGTAATTAATGTTTCTCTCTCTCTTGTTTTGTTTAGGACTGGTACTCAAATCTCTTAGGAGAGTTATGTGTTGCAGTATTTTTAAATTGTTTAATATTTATTTTATATTGTATTTAAGTTTGTAGACAGGCTGGCACTCATCTCTCTTGTGAGAGTTGTGTGTTGCAGTCTGTTTTTGTCATGTGTTGCAATTTTAATTATAATATAAATAATGATCTCTTACTTGAGGCTGGCACTCATCTCTCTTAAGAGAGTTGTGTGTTGCAGTCCAAGCTTAGTGATGTTTTCATAGATGCCTATTCTGGCACTCATCTCTCCCTTGAGAGTTGTGTGTTACAATCTAAGTTTAGAGACGTTTTCAAGCACTTAGTCTGGCACTCAACTATCCCTTGATAGTTGTGTGTTGCAATCTAAGCCATCCACATAAGAGTGACCTGCATTCACATCAAACATGGGCTGATCTACCTTCTCTTTTCCTTTTTGTGATACCTGCATACCACTATCTGCATTGCTTTGAGGAGATTCTCCTGATCTCAATCTACCTATCCATGGCGAAGTATGTGAACCACTGCTAGAGGACACTATAGGTCCACTAATATTTTGTGATTGCTGCTGTGAATTCTGTGCAACATTACCATTTTGTGCATCTACATCATCGATCACATTTACTGGTTTATACCAGCTGCTCATCTCATAAAAAACAACATCTCTACTCACTGTAAACTTACGAATAGAAGGGTTATAGCATCTATACCCTTTTGCTACAGAGAATAACCAATAAAGATGCACTTCTTAGCTTTTGGATCCAACTTGGACCTCAACTCATCTGGCACATGAACATAGGCAATGCAACAAAAAATTTTCAAATGAGAAATGTATGGTTTCCTACCAGTATACATCTCCTTTGGCGTCATGCCATGTATTGCTACAGTGGGAGTCCTGTTCATTATGTAAACTGCTGTAGCAACTGCTTCAACCCAATAATAATCTGGTAGGTCTTTTTCATTTAACATGGCCCGATATACCTCTCCAATATGCCTTTTTTTCCTTTCTGCAAGACCATTTTCCTGTGGGGTATGACTGCATGAATATTGCTACTTTATGCCATGCTCCTGCAGGAACCTTGCAAACTCATTTGAGAGGTACTCTCCCCCTCCATCTGACCTTAGGCATTTTATTTGCAGGCCTGTTTCTTTTTCAACCATAGCCTTAAAAGCTTTGAAATGCCCAAACACTTCACTTTTCTTTTCATAAAATACACCCAAACTTTTCTGCTGTAGTCATCAATAAAAGTGACAAACTAATGATAGCCTCCAATAGATGCAGCTTTAGTAGTCCACACATCAGAGTGGATTAATTCCAATGGCTTCTTACTCTCTTGAACATGTCTAGGAAATGGTTTCCTTGCCTGTTTTCCAAATTGACAAGCTTCACATACCTTATGCATTTCTGCAACCTTGAATTTAGGAAATCCTACAACAATATTTTGGGCCTGCATTGATTTAAGTCCCTGTACATTAACATGACCAATGCGTTTATGCCAGATATCAATATCTACAACTACACCGATCCCATGTGCAAACATTGCTGCACTCAATTCAGGCATGTCCGCATCCAATGTAAACATCTTGCCCTTCTTCTTTCCTTTTGCTATCAAGCGATTGTTATTTTTCATATCCTCAACAAAGCATCCATGAGGATTAAATCTGACCTATAAGCCTTGCTCAACCATTTGACCAACAGAAACCAGGTTCTTGGTGATATTCAGGACATGAAATACATCTGACACATATTTCTTTTTCCCATCCTGCATAGACAAAGGAATTTTACCAATCTGCACAATAGGATGTGTAGTATTATCATTAGTCTCCACAAATCCTAGTCTTTTCATTTTCCTTCCATTGTGCATCCATTCTGCATGACCTGTCATGTGGTTTGACACACCTGAGTCAACATACCACACATCATTACTTTCTTCTGCACATGTCACAGAATTGGTCATGTGCTGCACCATAAATAAATGCTCATTTCTGTCATCACCTTGTCTACTAGAGGATGCATAATTGACTTGCTGCAATTTTCCATTCATAATGTCATTCTGCTTTTTGTAGCAATCTTTAGCCATATGACCCATTTTACCACAATAGTAGCATTCAACATTGCTGTTTGCATTTTGGCCTCTCTGCCATCCACCACGACCTCTTTGGCTCCCCCTGCCTCTAGAGTTACCACGTCCTCCTCCAAAGGAATGGTTTTCTTGAGTTTGCTGCATATTCTGATTTCTACCACGGCCTCCAGATCGGCCTCCTCTACCTCTGCCTCTACCTCTTCCAGCATTTGAGTAGAAGATAGTTTCTTTTGAAGTTCCTCCTGAAGAAGATGCACCACCATTTCTCTACTCTTCAAAAATTAGAAGAGCAAACAACTCCTCAAAATCAAGAAATTTTTCATGGATGGCAATGGATGTCCGGAATTGTGCATAAGCCTTTCCTAGACCATTGAAGGTCACAAAAACTAGATCATCATCTTCCACTGGGGACCCAATGGAAGCAAGTGCATCTGCAATTTTCTTCACCTTCATGTGGTAGTCGTTGATGCTCATATTTTCTCTCTGTACATTGTGCAACTCCTACTTGAGCTGCATTTTCCTGGCTTGCGTATTTGTGCTGTACATTTTTGCCAAAGTATCCCATGCCTCCTTTGGCGTACTTGCATCTTGAATATGCATAATCATAGAATCCGAAATACTGATAGACAACCGATACATAAATTTTCTTGCTCTCTCATGCCATCCTTTAAATGCGTACATTTCCTATTGATTGCGAACATTGGCAAGAACTGGTTCTTCTTCATTTCCTGTAATGAACTCCCAATAGCCTTTTCCCATAAGGAAATTTGTCATTCTAGACTTCCATGCTTAGAAGTTGTTCTTGTCAAGCTTTTCAGTGACAATCTATGAAAGAGAATTAGATGCCATTACAGAACACTGCAAAAAACACAGCTTCTGCCTCACACGGGCAAATCTGCAAAACTGACGAAAGTGGTATTTGACCACACAGTCACTTCCTAATGACGATTTTTCATCAACAGGCAATAAGGATGATTTTGTAACACCCAGTATCTCTGTGCACAAGCATACGATGCAATTTCTGCGGCAACTTTTCACCGACCTGTAGAGCAGTGGTCGCACAGCAAAAACAGGGCCTTTTTCTCAGTGCTTGCGAAGAACTTCTGCCTCCAAAATGGGCCCCGAAATGGCCTCGAATTAGAAAAATAAAGTCACCGGGGGCTTTGCCCTTGCCCGCATCATATATTGGCCTCTTGTCACACCGCAAAGGGCATCTCAATCTGAGACAATGCACTCTTGCACTTTCTGACTGTGCTACCTGTAGAGATTTGCTCCCAAACTCGAAAAAGGAAAGCAACACTGGTCCTCTTACCAGGACACCACAAACTTGGTTTGCTTTCTTGAGCTCCTTACCACGATACCATGTGAAGATAGTGGGAGAGAGGGAAGGAGTCTCACTTGCGGCTTTCTCACATACACAATGGTGGAATACACACAAATGTGGAGGCTGAAAATAGTTTTTCTCTTCTTAGTTGTGAAAGCCAAAAGAACTCTTGTACAAAGAAATAGGAGAACCCTATATGTGGGTCTTAAACCAAACTCAGCTAGCTAAGGTGGCATACTAACTGAGCCACGAACTAGAGTACATATTAAGGATAGCTATCATCCAGCTATTATTCATGGGTAGTGTACCAACCGCATCTGCAGCTAAGAAGTCGGTGACATAAATGCACAACGGTCACTCTGGCATATCACAAGTGGAGCTCGATATCTCAACAAAGAGGGCATAAGCAAATGCTTAGGAGTGATAGAATAGGGGAAGAGAGCTTATGAGTGAAATAGGGGAGAGGGAAAGCATATGATTATGATTATGCTTATATGCATATGCATGAGCATATGAGCATATGCTCATGCATAAGCATAAGCATTTGGATACACAAATGCATATGCTTATGAGCATGAGAGGGTAGAGAATTAGGGAAGAGGGCATAAGCAAGGCAAAGAGGGAATAAGCAAATAGGAGTGATAGGATAGGGGAAGAGAGCTTGATCCACGACCACCATCTTTAAAGGCAAGTGACTGGATTCAGGCTTGGAGGGAGAATGGAGAGGAACCTTCTCCTGGTATGAAGAGGCTATCCATCTTTTATGAGCTTCCTTATTGGGGTCAATTATAAATCAATCATCTCTTGGATCCCCCTTGGGTCCCATGCATATCTTCAAGAATGTGAGGGCTGCCATTTGGGAACACTTGGTTGGTGATAGACTCAAGAGGAGTGCAAGAAGACTTACAAGCTATGGATAGGATGCCTCATTTGTGGCCCTAAGTGCATGGTCATAAAGTTGTTGTTGACTCTGTGCCAACATGAACTTATGTAGAAAGAGAATGCGATACAACTTTGTGTTACAACTTTGTGATACAACTTTGTGATACAACTTTGTGTTACAACTTCTACATGTAGAGAGAGAATGTGTTACAACTTAGTGTTACAACTTTGTGATACAACTTTGTGATATAACTTTGTGTTACAACTTCTATATGTAGAGAGAGAATCTGTTACAATTTTGTGATACAAATTTGTGTTACATGCAGAGAGAGAAGCTCTCCAACTTATATAGATACCCCATAATGGAATGAACTCCAGACTCTTTGGGGCATTATGTTGAGTCTACTTTGGTATTCCAAGCATTTGTCTCAAGTATCCATGCTTCCTTACACTCCACGTCCAAAAGCATGTCCTAACCTTGCAACTCCTCCTCCCCTCTCCTCCAACCTTGTAACCCATCCTCTCCCTCTCCTCCTCCCTCCTCCTTCCTCCTCCTCCTCCCTCCTCCTCCTCCTCCTCCCTCCTCCTCCTCCTCCTCTCTCCTCCTCCTCCCTCCTCCTCCTCCCTCCTCTCTCTTCTTTCCCCCATGCTCTTACACCTTTTTCCTCTCCCACTCCTATGCTGTCCCTAAACCCTTTGTTCCTCAACCCTTAAAACTCCATGATCTCCGAGGGAGACGAGTTCTCCACCATGTACTCTACCCTGACCTTGGAACCTCCTTCTAAACCCTGGAACCTCCTTCTAAACCCTGGAACCTCCTTCTGAACCTTTGATCCTCCTTCTAACCCTGGACTCCTTCTAAACCCTGGAACCCCCTTCTAAACCTTGGAGCTCCTTCTGAACCATGGAACCTCCATCTAAACCCTGGAACCTCCTTTTGAACCCTGGAACCTCCTTCTAACCCTTAAATTCCTCCTAAACTCTATAACCCCCAATGAAGGCGAAAGCCTTCATTACCTCAACAAAGATGATTTATGTTCCTTTTACACATGCATGCACTTTGTTTGCTTACCACACATAAGCCTACATCTCTCACTGAAACACGACTCGAGGTCCTAAGCTACACATATACTACAACTGATAATACCAATATATCTGTAGGTGACAAAAAGCCTCGGAACCCTGCAAACAGAGAATACCCAGCTCTTCCTACGAAAGCAATAGGAAAGAGCCAACATCTTCTCATAGATAGATGCTAATGCGCTACAGGTAGATCCTCTACTCCAACATGAAGAACTAATCGATCTAGAGATGCCATTCTTTATGGCTGACCTCGAGTGGGATAATGAACCTGAAGAAGGTACCCATACCAATGATGACTTAGATTTTCCTTGGGACATTGAAATAGAGGCTGCAAATGCTGAAATTGAAGATCAAATCTTTGATAATGACCTAGCCATTCTGCATGCCCTAATGGCAGTCGAGCTTCCAAAAGTTGAACCTCCGTAGTTGAATAACAGCAGAAGATCCTGCAAGAAAGCTGAAGGAGGAAATCGCAGAACGAGCTGCACATACTCCTTCCAATCCCTCAGGGGACCATTCAAGAGGCAGTGGTTCTGATTTTGAAAATATAAGCCACATGTGTGGATGAAGCTCGATCAAGTGACTTCAAAAAAAGAAAGAAAAGAAGAGCCTAACAAATTAATAAATGCAACTATGCCACCCAGTACACATGACACATGTCAGGCTAGTTCAACCCCATCAGAGGCCGATCCTTGAGAAGTGCCAGAATACTTGAAGAATTATACAAATGGTAGTGCGCCAATAGCAATGCCAAGACCACTCAGACAATCTGAAGTTCAAGAAACCGATAGCATTGGAGAAACTCCAATCTATGAGGGACCAGCAAAAACATGCACAATAAACCTCGCCCTTGAAGGGGAGGAAGAAAAATTGGTTTTCATTGGGAAATAGCTTCGTCAAGAAGATGAAACCAAACTCAAAGAACTCCTAATGGAAAACCATGACTACCTAGCATGGTCATACAAAGAGATGAAAGGAATTTCACCAGAAGTGGCAGTACACACGATACTTATAAGGAAAGGTGCTCACCCTAAGGTATGTAGAGTCATGCCATTTGGCCTTTGTAATGCCCTGGCCACATTCCAGTGAGTCATGTTCACAGCTTTCAAGTCATTTTTGAATAATTTTTTACAGGTGTTCATGGATGATTTGTGCATCCATTCAAACAAACAGGACCACTTCAAATGTTTTGAAGAAGTACTAATCAAATGCAGGGAGTATGGCATCTCCCTAAATCCAACAAAATGCCAGTTCATGGTCACCCATGGAGTTGTTTTGGGACACATCGTCTCTCAACATGGGATTGCAACTGACATGGACAAAATCAAAATCATCATGGAATTGCCTCCTCCTACAAATTCCAAAGGTGTACAAGTCTTTATGGGACATGCCACTTTACAAATTATTAGTGGAGTTCTTATGGACCGAAGAGTGTGACCAAGCCTTTGAGCTTTTAAAGTGGTGCCTAATCACAGCACCCATCCTTATATCTCCCAATTGGGATATTGATTTTCATGTTCATACTGATGGATCCAAGTATGCAATTGGGAGTGTGCTTTGTCAACCTGGTGAACATAAGAAAGACTACCCCTTCTACTTCGCCAGTCGACAACTCAATGATGTAGAGATCAACTATACAACCACAGAAAGAGAAGCCCTAGCAATATTGTATAGTGTAAAGAAATTTCAGGACTATCTACTAGCAAATGATTTTGTCTTCTACACCGACCATCAAGCATTGCTTTATCTTGTGAACTGTCCGTGTACAATAGGAAGAATAACCAGATGGCTCCTCTTGCTTCAAGAATTCAACTTCAAAATCGTGGTCCGCAAAGGTGCCCATTGGATCCTCCTAACCCTGGACTCCTTCTAAACCCTGGAACCCCCTTCTAAACCCTAGAATCCTTCTGAACCCTGGAACCTCCTTCTGAACCCTGCAACCTCCTTTTGAACCCTGGAACCTCCTTCTAACCCTGGAACCTCCTTCTAACCCTTAAACTCCTCCTAAACCCTACAACCCCCAATGAAGGCAAAAGCCTTCATTACCTCAACAAAGATTATTTACATTCCTTTTACACATGCATGCACTTTATTTGCTTACCACACTTAAGCCTACGTCTCTCACCGGAACACGACTCGACGTCCTAAGCTACACATATAATACGACCGACAATCCCAATATATCTATAGGTGACAAAAAGCCTCGGAACCTTGCAAACAGAGAATACCCAGCTCTTCCTATGAAAGCAGTAGGAAAAAGCCAACAGTTGTCCTCTCGAAAGGAGCATGGATCCTCTCCAAGAGAGAGGAGGTAGCAGTCAAGGCGGACATTGCCTCTTTTTGAACACTGATAGGGTACATGCATTGCTTGGAAGGAGCATTTTTAAAGGAGAATAAACTTAGTGGGCTCAAGTCCCATGATTAGCACAAGGTCTCATAGGTATTCTAAGCTATAGGACTAGTGTACCGATAATTGTGATGCGTTATATTAGTGTAATTATGATTACATTATATTATTGACATGACTTCTTTGTTGCTTGGATAGATCATCCTCGTAATTACAGTGAAAGGGTTCTTACAAGAAGATGTTAGAAATGCTATATTCAAGATCAGTGGTATTGTGAGGTATGCTTACTATCAACTCACATTGATTACATTTTCCTCAATTTAAGTTGAATAATCTATTGGAATAGGCTCGAAATAGGTGGATATCTCAAAAAGAGATCTCCATATCGTCGAGAAGGCTAGGGTGGACTCCATCAAAGCCATGTGCTTGCTTGAGAAGCACTTTCCCTCGAGCATTATGACAACTCAAGTGCACTTGCTTGTGCACATAGTTGATGAGGTGGACATTGCAGGTACTGTTCATAGTCGATGGATGTTTTTTCTTGAACAGTTTATGAAAACTTTGAAGGGATTTGTAAGGCAGAGAGCAAGACCAGAAGCAAGCATGGCAGAGGGATGGCTTGTGCAAGAGTCATTAGTATATATCACGGAGTTTCTTGCATCCATGGATCCCGATATGCCACAAGCTTGGCATAACAAGGATGATGATCACATCGTTGGTGGCGAGGTTCCCGAAGGAAAAGGGATTGAAAGACGTATGAGCAAGAGCAAATGGAGAAATTCAATTAGTTTTGTATTCTCAATAGCAAGGAGATGCAGAAGTGGATTCAAAGATATGAAGTAGCCAAAGCAAAAAGAATGAATGCAAGGATGAGATTTAGAGTCATGCACAAGTGAGCGTAACCATATCCATGGGATCTCGCCCTTCTCCCCACTCACATGTCTTTTGATTGACTACAACTACCTCTACATAAAGCCGAACATAATGGTGAGACAATAAATGAGCATGAGCAAGAGTTTTTATTTGGATGTATGATGCATGTAAGTTTCTTACCTCTTGCATAATTAAGTTATTTGTGGCAATATACGCTATAAAGTATATGCATCCTCATTGTTTTAATGATGCTCTTTTGTAGTACAAAAAGTACAATGCATTATGATCATATCACGTGGAACACATCGATTCAAAGAGAGTCAGATATGATTGTGGAATCATGGCTAACTTCACATAAGATAGCCAAGCAAGTGTTTCGGCTACCAAACTTCTCTTCTCACAGTTGGATTATTGTGGGACCATACGCAAAATCTATGAAATTGAATTTAGATGATTTAGTATTTTCATTCTTGATGAAATGATTTAGAGCTATTTACAACGGTCCCAATGCTATAGTGAGAAAAGACAACAGTGGTTTCTTTGCAATAGACTCCACCAAACTTTGGACCGATGAAAGTGATACTTTTGTTCTTCTAGAGCATTGTGAGCAGGTGCGTACTAATGATTTAATTAATCTAATGCTTTCGTTTTTAAAGACCAATTGGTACATGTTGTTATCTACTTAAGCATAAATTCATATAATTGATGGCATTTGATACCCATCTTCAATATAGGTGGTTTTGAATCTGGATCGTTTTGATCCAAGATGGTGGTATGTGATCCAAGTTGCACCATGAAGTAAACATATTTTTGAAGATACTAGAGATGTGGATATGGAGATGCCACTACCAATGTCAGATCCAATTGATCCAAATGGATCTAGTGAAGAAGATGAAGATCACAATATGAGCCAAGAAGAAGATGCACATAATGACATTGCACAGGAGGAAGATGGAGATCACGATATTGAGGAAGAAGATGACGATCAAGAATCACCCGAATTTATTGAAGAAGGGAAATTACAAGATAAAGTATTAGGTGAACGTATGATGTCAGAGTACGATGATGATATACGATATTAGCTAGGTATAGAGTTGGAGATATACTTGTTTGGCATGCAAGACTTGGCTCAGGATGAAGCCGTTGATGTAAATGCTCTTGACTGATTTTTTTCATCTCAAACTTGGACATGAATATATGAGATTCAAATTTGATGTACATGCTCTTGTATTTTTATTCTTTCAAAGGATCAAACACTATATGAAAATATTTTTTTTTGGTCATTGGGAAACACTCTTTGTTAAAGGTTCGTATAGGCAAAACACTCTCTATTAAAGCTCGGTATAAGAAAGATTCTCAGAGCCGGTATATACCGACCATTACACTTCTATTATTAGTCAATATATACTTACCTTATGAGTCGATAAAAGGTCGATATATACCGACCTTTTTAATCTTGCCATACGTACCGACAATTACCGCACCGTGCAAGCTAAACATCAGCACTTAATCATCGAAACAAGACCCGTGTGTAGTAGTGAATCAAAAACATATTTGTTGCAACTAATGCCCTTGCTTAGGCTACACTTGAGGTTGAGATATACCCTCACTATAGTCCACACAGGTTTGTTGTCCTAACCATATAATTTTCCCTCCAACCTACTCACACCCCACTCATTCTCCTTTATTTCTTCCCTCCATAGTTTCTCTTTCTCTTGCTATGGTTTCTTGCATAGCTTGAGGAAAGACTAACCCCTCAGTAAAGCTATGTATTTACATCCATCTTCAACATCATTCTCCATTTCCACATGTATGCTTTCTATAAAAGTGCAGGATTTCAATGTCTGATTTCCATCCTTGATGTGTTAAAACGTACCTACCTCACCCCTCCACCATCAACACAAGAAATTCGCAATTTGCACATATAAGGAATCCATTTCTTACCTGAATTCACTCATATAGAAAATTTTCCCCCTTGCTGCTAATCCTCCATATTGTACCTCCTTGTGATGTTTTCATCCCAAAGGATTAAACTCTACAATATTTAGATTTCCTATGGCATCACCTCATTCAACCAAGGCTCCCCCAAAATCACAAGGTACTCTTTCTAGTCAAACCTTATAGGAAAAATGTGGAGACACAACTTTGTTAACATGCTAAAAACCTCTAGTTAAACTTTCTTCACCACTCTCATGCACCACATGCACACATTATCTCCTAACTCACTTTCAGGGCAATGTCACTTTTTGATACAAGCTTGAGCATCATGTCGACTCTTAATGTTTCATGTAGATGCACAATCAATATATACATTAGAATATCCATCCCATTACACATAGTTGAGGATAAAGTGTTGTGCCCTTTAGTCTCCACAAAATCTCCACCTACGTCTATGACCACTTTTTTCCTCAGCTTTTGACTACCCATGGCCTTTCTAAACTAGTGCCATGGTATGGACCAATTCACATTCTATTCCCTCAAATCAGCCAGCATGTCATAATCTGGCATCATTCCCCTTGGTAATGTAGCTGCCAAAAATATTGTTTGAGGTGGGAATTTTTTTGTTGAAACTTAATCTCTTGCATCATTGGCTTTGAGCCCCAATCTTTTTACCATCCTACTTTAGCAAGGAGGTGTGCTCTTTATTTTCTTCATCTTGTCAACTGTAATTTGGAATAGACTTTTTGATGTGTGCATGGGCATGAAAGGATATTCTTATTTATTGATTGTGATGACATCTAGTCGAGGCATCAGCAATGACCAAGATGCAGCCATAGATGGAGCCATGTATGCTTTAGGATAGGGTAAATATTGTGCAGTTTGAAGGCATGAGAGGGGTCATGTGCATGATGATTGCCCACAATTTATTGAAAGGAGAAAAGACCAGTGTCTTCGGTGACATCTAATGAGATTTAAATTGTGAGGATGACGCAAATGCCCATGAGGATTAGGGAAATAAAGTAGAGGGTCTCTAAGGGTATATGCTTATAGGAAGAAGAGGGAATCCTCTCTATGAAAATTTAATGGATTGTGCACTTTTGAATTTATCAGTTGGTAACTTCCATCAAGTGGACAAGAGTAAAAGAACCATTTATGGGCATCGACAAGGTAGCCTTTCAGAGTTTGCCTCTTCATCTTTCTTACACAAAACACATAAAAGTTAGGAAAAGCACAAAGAATAGGATTTTGGGAAGTAGTATAGAGAAACAGCTAAGAATTGGCATTATATACATGGAAAAGGCCAATTAAACGGCATTGTTTAGTCTTTCATATTACCCACAAAAGTATATGGCTACTTCCCACTTGTAACAGTCTGCTGCTCCTTCTTGGGTGCCACATTGGTTTTCAAAAAATTGCATATTTGATCCATGGCTCCATTCATTCTATGATCAAGAGGTTGATGTTCAGAAGATTCAGAGATAGATAGCTTTGAGAGTGCCTCTATAATTCTACAAGAGACATAGATCAGGTCACATTTCAGTTTGAAGTTGCCAAGATTACATGAAAATTAACTTGAAAATGATGAGTTGGGAGTTGGCAAACATGGCCTCACACCATCAGGAAATTTCACAACGACCACCATGGTTCAATGCTTAGATGCATAGCATGTGACCAAATAATTGCCGCTATTCCTATATCTGAGCTCGAAAGAGAACCTCTAATGTGGTTCATGGAACATGGAAAAGTTGATTTTTATTATACCTAGAATTAAAAAGGAAAAATAAACATTTTATGAACATAATGAATAAACAATCAATCCATGCTTATAGAAAAGTCTCATATTCCTTGTGCCATGATATTTATGATGTTTTGGAGAGTGTAAGATATGATGATCGTAATAATATAGCGTCTCTAAACTACACATTTTTTGCATGGGGGAGTCGTGAGAATAGTATATATCTTTCTAATGCCCTTGTCAAGATCTTTTAAAGGTGTACATGCATATGAGGAACGTTTATAGAAATTTGGAGGCATGTCCAACAAACAAATCAAGGAGATGGACATGGATGCTTATGTATGCCTTGGTAAGATATCGCCACAAAGGAGGCATCAAACGAGCAGCGCTCAATCTGCTTTCGAACACAACAATCTTTGTGTGCGCACCTGTAATACTCTCTGCATCCAAATAACAAGAGTCAATGTGAGTGGGGGCCTGATAATCTATATATTCTAATATTAAAATGCGATTACTGCGGATGTTAATTCTAAAACAAGCATATTTAACCATCTCAACCCACATAAATGAAGCGAATGGAAACGGTACCTCGGATAAATTGTATGCTTTAGAACTTTCTGGCCATATTTCTTCCACTTGAACCCATCGTCCAAGATGTCTCCTTCGCTTCTCGTAACAAACTTGTGAATTGGACGTTTTTGCCTGTTGTTCCTGCAGTGTTTCCATGCACCTTGTCTCAATAATTATTCGGAACGTCCACACATTTATCAACAAGTTTCCCTGATCGCTTCACCCTTAGAGTAACGTATTTAAAGTCAAATTAGCCTGCAATCTTCCACAGAAGCTCACCTAGAATGTTGACGCACCGACGAAACAAAAAGTTCTGACAATTTGCCGTGGGTGGATGCACCAGCATGTTGTAGATTTGTCCCTCCTGAATTTGTGACCACCTCATTTTGGGTTTTAGTGCGACGTTCATTGTGTAACTCCGAGGCGTTTTTGTCACTGCCGGCAATACTCCCCCACCACGACAAATCCGACTGTAACTGAATTCCGGAGATCTCAGGCAAGGAATCCAGAAAGCACTCATGGAAGGCTACCAAATCTTGTTCTAGTTCTCCAGTAAACTTGTCGAGGTCCACCCATGCATTGTTATCCTCCGTCACACATTGTAAAACATTTCCACAAATACCCTGCTGATGCACAGCGTACGTGTTCGGGGCAATGTCATCGGTGCGTTCACTGCTCGTTGGTATGGGAGTTGTGTTGTTGTCCAAGAGGGTAGTGCTGTGCCCGCTGGCCGGTGGGAAGAACTTGGTCTGCTCAGGATTTCTACCAGTTTGTGGCCATAATGTAGTGCCTCGTGAAGAAGGCTTGGTACGATTGCTGGTGCTAGAAGTGTCGTCATTCACAGCACTGTTGAGACCACATACCGTGATAGCCTTGTAAAAATCTGAAACATGTAACTCAGCGTCTCGGAAAGCAGTAAAAGGTGATCCGATGGACTCAGCTTGCAGGCGTGTTAACGTTAAAGCACGTGCGCTACACAACGCGACGGAACCAAATCAGAGCATTAAAATCAACGAATCCTCTCGTTCCGAGGTTGTCCGAATATTTACCTTGCACGAAGGAGCATAGACTGGGAAGCGAAATCCATACTCCAAGGTGGCTTGTGATCGTAATGTCGTGAGCAGGATGGCGATTGGCACTGCGTTCATCCAGGAGGCAAAGATTATGTTGTGGTCCGTGCAGGCCTAACCTCTTTTGTAAGCAATCAAGCGATCCATTTGGCATCGCTACTCGGCGTCATTCGTGAGAGGCCCGGTGCATACGGTGGTAATTACAGTGGGCTTGTGTGTTGAACCTAAGCTACTTGACCTCTACTCTGAGTAGCCTTCTGATCCAAATCCTTTACGAAGTACACGAACGCTCAATATTGTTTGTCTTGGGGTCTACGAATTACGAAACGATATTCATAACGGTTACGCTCGTGTTTCATGAGCCAAATCGGTTGTATTATTGCTCGAGAGATATAGCACACGTAGTTTTGGATTCGAGAGTATTTCAACCGACGGTCAAGTCTTGTGACAGTTGAAGTGTCTAGTGCAATTTATGTCGGCGAGTACAAACCATATTAAGAGACAAGATGGCACACTCTCCAAATATAAAACGATATCTTTTTTCCAAAATAGTATGTAAAGAGGCTTAGAGCAACAATGTAAGTAAATACAATGGATTCTAATGCCCCACCCCATTTTCATGCAATCCTTATCCAAGCTCACCAATCATATGGTCCTGTAATAACCGATGTCCCTATGAGCTAAATGATTATTCAAGCATGGCATGCTTGATTGTCTATTACCTTATCTTCAAGTATTCCGTATCTTCATACATTTTTAACCCATTTAACATTTTTTCAATGGAAGGTTAGTTGGTTTTTAAGTGGAGAAGTGAGCATGTTGGCTTTCTCATTATCATTATTTCACCAATGGCTATTCATATGCATTTTTTATTACTAAGATGCTATACATGTGAGCCTTTGAAGAATTAATACTATCAAATGTTAAGACATGACAAGTCTACCAATACAGCTCAAATGTAAATGCATGTTATGCTAGCCCTCATTATTCATACTGTCCTCAAATTTTAAGATTGTTTTATGGCATCATACACATCTTCCAATAACAATTTTCATTTTGCATGCGTTACAAGTGATTCATATTCAAAGATCAGGCTACTAGTCTTTGAATGGTAAACACATGTGCTAATGGGTTAACTTCTACATCATAACACCCTCAACCAAAAAATCATGGATAAGAGAATTTATAGCCACTACATAATATAAATGACACTTTATACATGTGACTAGACATCCTCAACCTCTGCATATAAGTATAGATAGTTAGAGAATTGTACTTATTATTCAATTGATACATGTTGGAATAGCAAAGCACCATGTGCTAATGTTTTACCTTTTGCATCGTGACTCTTGTCAATCAAAAGAACATGGGTAGCTTATAAGAGCACCCATCGCTGCTTCATAATATAAATGCCACTTTATACATGTAACTAGACATCCTCAGACCTCTATATTTAAGTATAGCAAGGTAGAGAATATTATTTTTATATATACTACTCAATTGATGCATAGCAAAGCACCACATTCCTTTATTACAAGAGTCCTTTTGTCTAAAAAGTTACATGTCCAACCTTTAGATCCCTATGCATAGAGTAGGCTATGTATAAACCTCTTCTTCCTAACTCCATTGTTGTACCCCTCGTTGGTTAAGTTTACATTGTGAGTTTAAAGACCTATAATTTGGAGGGGGGTTCACTCCATACAATGCATATATAGCATTCAAGGTATTAAAAAAGCCCCTTGTTTGTAAAAAAATATTATTTTAAAATGACCCTTTTTTCTATGCAAACTTATGTTTTATTTTCAAATTCCCATTAAGAAATCCCTTTGTGAGTAATTTTTTTCCCTTTGCAATTTACAAATCCTTTTGTTAAACTCATGTGCTATATTTACAGATGATAGAGTACCCCCCCCGGTGCACACCCCACGTGCATTATATAGAAGAAAGTACATCTTTTATAGTAGCATTTCTTGTAACCATATAGAATGGAAAAAAACCTAGCACATGTGCATTGAAGGCTGTCATCTCTCTAACATGGCATAGAGGTCAACCAACTTGCATGTTTTTTTAATAGATCTCAATTATGTCCCAGTTTGTGGATGCTTATTTATAAATTTCTTGTAGTAGCAACGTGTTGATTCCGTATGCTCTTTCATAGGATATTAAATGCACCCCTCTTCCTCTCTTACGTCATGATTAAATATCATGACAT
The DNA here is from genome assembly GCF_047967505.1 of Dipteris shenzhenensis. Taxonomy (NCBI): domain Eukaryota; kingdom Viridiplantae; phylum Streptophyta; class Polypodiopsida; order Gleicheniales; family Dipteridaceae; genus Dipteris; species Dipteris shenzhenensis. Next base: position 36,468,317 of record NC_141622.1, read on the forward strand.
GATGACTTGTGTTACAATCTCTGTTCTTAGTACTACAATTAATAAGTATTGGTGCACATGCAAATTGAATTGTGTGAACAAAAAAGCTGAATTGGGTGTAGTGCACTTAGTCACATTATGAGCAAAGAAGTATTCAAAATGATACTAGACTACTATATGTAATAATTAATTAGTACTCTCTTTAAGAAAATATTTGTATGTCGATTGGAAGGTTTGCTTATACTGACTTGTAACAACTCACACATGGATCCACATTGATGTAGTATATATATTTGTAAAGTAAAAGATAATAATCGACTTGAGTTGATTGTGAGGCTTACTTGTGTTGGCCTAGTGTCGGCCCATATTGGCTACTTTGTAATCTAGCCGATTGTGTGGCTCATGTATGCTAGCCTGTATTAACTCGCAAATTTTACGTGTTGGGAATATCAATATGTATATTTGATATTGTATGTATGAGAATTTATTAATTATTATATAGCAACTTTAGGGGATAAGTATTACAATAATAGGGGTTTTTGAAATTCAACTTTACGAAAAACCTATTAAAGTTCATAAGTAAAGAGGGCTGGTTTTATTACGGGGAAACTTTAGTTGAGGCATAAAATTTTAAATACCCTTTAAACACACATGATACATAGGAGAACTATGAGTAGTGTAGACCTTGAGTTTGCAATTGATACAATTCTTTAAAAAGTAACATTTGTTAATAAATTATATATTATGCATAGATAGAATTTTATAAGTTGTAAATAGGTATTAGAGTGTAAGGCATTTTAGGTATGACCATAGGTCTATATCATAGATTGCAATTCAAACATTGTTGGCTATTGCACTAGTGTGTGTAATAAATGCTTACTTGAGACACATTGAGATGTGGAAAAAGGAGACTCACCATCCCACGCCTATTTTAATAGCTAGATTACTATTTGTATAATCATTTGACTATGTCAAGAGGGGACAAGACAATTAGATGCTTTCACTATCTTGAGGTCTATTTAGCTTGCATGGAATGTGACAAGAGAAATGTTATAAATGTATCAGGTGTAGAAATTATTGAGGAATTAAAGTTAGCTTTATTAATAAGCCATAAGGTGAAAATGATATAGGCATTAAAAAAATTTTATATCGTAGATATATGTTGAATAAAAAATTATTTGGCATCTCGTACATCATTTCATTTGGTACCTCAAATTTGGTTGAGTTGCAATTCCTTATTAATAGGCATTTGAATACATAAAAGAAATGTGCAAATAACATAATGTTAGAGGGGTTTTTATTTCTAAAATACAAAAATGTGCTTTATGTATCTCCGTATATACATCCCACAAATATTTTTAATATATATATTTGGCAGCATTTTGCAACACCCAGTGTAATGGGTAAACTTTAAAAAATTAAAAAATTATATGATCCAAAATATAACAAATTCCATATTTTGATATTGCTTGCTATCCTTAGGTAGAATAAGTTATTGAGGTCCACATGATCTAGACACAATCCATGCACATGATATGGAGACATCGCGCTATCTACAATGTCAGAATGCAACTCCAAAGAACTATGGATTGCTATGATGACCACGATGGCAAGGAAAGTGAAAGTAAAGATAGGAAAGGATGCTATCATGGAAATTTTGATAATCATAAATGACACAACTTAATGAGAAATTAATATTGCATGAATCACCACTTTTATACTTAAATAACCTCATTTATTTTATTTCAAGCTTTTGAAACACTGTGGCATGGAAAAGCTAAAACTATCATCCAAAATGCACTGATTTGTATATATAGTTCAAACTTGAAAAAGATATCCAAGTCGTCAAAATTATAGACCTAATATAAACCTCATGGACCCAATGTCACTGAGAGATTACAAACTTAAAAAGTCGAATTCTTCATAGAGTTGGGTTTGAAGAGAATGCAGTCACCCTAATTTAAGGAATGCCATTCAATTGACTGCCACTGGACAATTACAAGCAAAATATGCACTTCTAGATTTCATATTATTTACAAAAAATGCTAAGTAAATGGTAAGTAAATCAATTGTGGCATGAAAAAGCATAATAATATTTGATGGCCTTACAAAACAATCTTGGCATATAGGATATAGGTTGATTGTGCAAGGACATAGGCCAATCGTGTAAATATGCAATGGCCGTCAGAATGTAGATGCCTTCCAATTATCAAGGTCCATGAAATCTAGATCAATTGAACTAATTGTTTTGCCCTACTTGATATGTTGGAGGACTCTCTACACATCTAGAACTTGTTGATGATATGCCAACAAGATGCAACAATCATATCAGAGCGAGTTCTCTACATCTTGGGAGACCCTGTCTATGTAAGCAATGCATTGCAACATTGGTATTCTTGTACAAGCCTCTCATTCTTTTCTAATACACATCGATGTTTGAAAATTTTATCTCCGATCATGATGGGAGTGAAGGTGAGATCCACCCTAAGAGGGCTTGAACCTTGCTTTGCTTCCCACTCTTCCACTCCCATGAAGAGATAATCATAGAAAACATATTCTAGATAATATAAAAGAACTTGAGCATGGTATATACTTAAAAATATTTTTTTTATAAAAGTCTTTATTTATTCACTTGAAGATAGAATTTTGAGGTTTGTAGGTGGCGATTAGACAACAAGCACTACTCGAGTTGATGTTATTTGTCTAATCTCACCTCAGAGGAGTCACTCAATAATATATGTGACTATCACAGGAGCTCAACATATGAAAACATTTAATTTCATTTTTCTCACATTTTTCACTTATAGAACGGTGTCACAAAAAGAATTTTGGGAAAAATGTTATAGATTGAATAGGGAAAGGATGCATTTTATTAATGAAAATTCATAGATAGTGGTTTTAACAAATAGGCCTTGCATGCACATGATATATAGGGTACCCCCCCCCCCCCCCCCGCCGAACCTCACATTTGAGGCTTGCCAGCGAAGTTGATTGGATGATATCCCAATAGTATAAAATATGCACAAGCCCACCCACATCCCCGCAACCAGAAGTGCACCCATGAGTGTAACTTTGGTTATTTGACTCTCATGTAGTTATTCCAATTGTATGTTGGACTCTCTTTTTTAGGTTTGCAATTTTATGTCTATTAGTGTTAGGGCTCATTATTGTTGAAGGAAATTGTTTGGACAAGTTGCGCACCACATCATTTGTGGATGTGTAAATGCTTTTTGCCATAATTTGTTCAAATGCAATAGTGACATTTTTTATCCAACGTGTGATTTTGTTTTTAACTAATTGAGTTTCAACATCATAGCACAAGCCAAGTGCCAAAGAAGATCTATTTGATGCCTTTTGAACCCATGGAAACATTGGAACAAGCTTCAATTCTTCATCTCATAGGAAGCTGGAGAAGGTTAGTCTTTTTGATGCGTAAGCCAAATGATTTTATTCGATTTTATGGACTAATTTTTCGAGGCATAGAAGACGCAATACCTGATGTGTTGGCCTTATGTAGGTTTGTCTCATACCTGACATCACCCTTTTGCTGAGGGGCCTGTCATATGGGACATATGTCTTACTGTGGTGGATTCATGGCTTGGATGCTCTAGATCCTAGGCTCTTGGAGGTTTGGCGAAGCCATGGTTGGGTAGCTCTACTTTATATGGTCTTTGTGTGTGCATGGCACAGGTTTTGGAGTGTGGAGCATATCTTATTCAAGAGGTGATGGCTGCAAACTTACAAAGATGATTTGGTAAGGAAATGAGGGCTTTCTTCTGACAAGATGAAAAAACATGAAGTAGCTACTGCACCCTTGAGGAAACCAAGGAGAGGGATTTTGAGAAATCATCTGGCAGGGAATCGAGGGTTTACCTCACGTAGATTGTGAGGTTCTAGAGTTGCTTCTCAACCTCTAGGCGATGTTGGGAATATAGGTGTGCTAGCCTAACCACAAAGTCAAAGAGGTGGGATTGATATTTTGGAATGATGATCAATTGCACTTTGGGCCCGATGGCATAGCAAAGGAGAATGAAAACTTGAAAGGTCTGCATGTTGAAATGTTAATTTTTCTTTGGACAATTCATGGAGAGCTTGCTATTCTTACAGCATGTGTGTAGGGCATCTAAGCATACTCTTTAGACAAAAAGGATTAGTGCAATGTTGGTAGTATAGAGTAATGGGAGTATAACCTTTTTAAGGGAAGATCTAATCCGATAATACAACGTCCGTGTGTCCAAAGGGTTAGGAGATAGAGGGGAACCTTGCTTCATTGCAATGTTGCCAGCCTTAGATCTTGATGATCCAATTGTCATATTGACCTACCCTGGTGTATGCATGTGTGCATGAACGTGTTGTATATACAGAGAAAGAGAGAGAGAGAGAGAGAGAGAGAGAGAGAGAGAGAGAGAGAGAGGAGGAGGAGGAGGAGGAGGAGGAGGAGGAGGAGGAGAAGAAGAAGAAGAAGAAGAAGAAGATATCGTCATCCTCAAGGGGCTGGAGATGGCCCACAGGTCCTTGCTGAGTAGTAGACAAAGGTCCTCCCTTCATGGGAGGAATAGATAGACTATTATGTGGCCAACTATGCTACAAGATAGTCATAGTGCTTAAGAATCTTGGTTATGTTGATGCCCAGGGTAGCAAGGTGGGCGTGTGAGAACCAGTGTCACCAATAACATTTCTAAAAACATGTTTTGTAGGTTTTGTTTAGAAACATTTCAAGATTTTGCCTGGGAAATATTGTTAAGAAAACTTATTATTAATATATAAATAATTACATAGAGATTCTGGTGGAAATTAAAGCATCCCTTTTGGAAGAGGAAAGGAAGATCAAACAAAGAAGTGAGTACAAAGAACATTGGGCATATTTGGCCAAAAGCAACTTCAAGGGAAAGAGCAAAATGAAGTGCAACTTTTGTGGAAAACCTGGACACTTTGAAAAAGAATGTTATGCAAAGAAGAGATGTTCAGCTAACCTTGTTGAAGAAGCAGAGAAAGAAGAAGAATAAGAAGAACCAAAGGATGTTAAAGCTCTCACTACTTACAACATCCAAGTCAATTCTAACAAGGGTGAGGACCCATATGTTTTCTAAGTTATGTGTGTGTGAGGTCAATAATGGTTCTCTGCCATGGATAGTCCATCCTTAAATGATTGTTAGTCTTTTGATATTTTTCCTTGTTGGACTCATGGGGATTCCCATACATAGTCATTGTCTATCTCCCAGTTGTAAACCAAGAGTCCTAGGAGTGATTGGGGCCATGTGTGTTGCCACATGATGGTGGGCAAGCCATGGAGCATCCCATGTACTATTGTTGAGAGATGAGGTCATCAATTTGTGGGGGGGAATGAAGGGCAAATTGATGTATGTGTGTGTGTGTGTGCCTATGGTCTTGGAGTCCTGTGCAAGGAGAGTGTGTGAGTGTAGGTGTGCTAGAAGGTTCTAGTGACTTAGCAGTTAGGTATGTTAGGTTGGTGTGATGTGTGGATTTGGAGTGATCATAGGAGGTGATTGATTGAGATAATCATGGAGATAATTGAGGATCTGGGATACCAACATGGAGGAAGTTGCCTATATATGCAACCACTCTTGAATAAAGTTTTGTTCATTGTGCTTCATTGCTCCATCTAGGAACCAACACCTACTCGCCCTTTCCCTCTCATCCTTTTCCTTTTATCTCAATTCTCTAACCTCTCAAATGTCCATAGTTGAAGGTTTTCGGGCCCTCCATGTGGTGGAAAAATCATGGATTTGTTAAAAACTAACACCCCCTATTGACTTAGGACATCACAAAACAATTGAGGGTACAATGCATATTGGCACCAAAAACCTCTACCTCTAATGACTTTTCTAGATCAATAAGATTGAATTCGGGGTTTTGATGGGGACACTCAAGACTGTAGTGACCCTATTCACTACAACTATAGCAAGTGACACCACTCTTATCCCACGGAGGATGGTGATGTCCCTGGTAGTTTGGAGTCTTAAGAAGACAAACTATTAACTAATTAAATTTGGAGGAGAGAACGGCCACTTGTTGCTCCATGGCAGTGGAAGAATTGGTAGTAGTAGCTAGAGGGTTAGGGAGAAGAGGGGCGACTAGTGGAGTAGGAACAATAAGAAGTAATGGAACAGGGGGTGAGTTAATAGGTGCATTGTCAAGGACTCCCAGATGGGATAAAGGGTCTCTAGCTCCTCCTCTTCTTCCAATAGTATCATCTCCCATTTGGCTGCTAGTTGGATAGCATCTTCTAGATCTGTCGTTTCTTCAAATTTAAATTTTTTGTGGAGAGGTGGTAAGAGGACGTTGAAGAATTTTTTTTTGACTAATGGTTTGGTCAACCACAATAGCCTTTTGGACTTTACCTAACAATTCTATAGCTTTATCAACATAGATCTCAACCCCCTCATATGGATCTTTAATTTTGGTACACTACATTTTAAGATGATTGATAGCTCTCCTCCTTCCTAAATTTAGTACACATAGCCTCAGTCAAAGGATACCCAATTGGCTTAGTAGCAACAAGCAAGACTTCATACCACTTAGATCTAGCCCTTTGAAGTACAACGGTAGCATTTCAAGCCAAGTCTTAGTAGTGTGATCACCATGTGCTATGCAATACCTCTTGAACCCTCACAGATAATCCTCAAGGTATTGCTTATCATGTCTCATGAACACTTGGAAGGTAGCCATGCTTCCTAGGCAACGCCTCACCTCTAGGGATCAATCTGATGCTACAAATAGATCACACACACACACACACACACACACACATGCACGCATGCACACATGCACACACATACACACACACACACACACACTATCAGAGACACACTAGTAATGTTATTCCCTATGGCTTTCCTTCACCCAATATACTTCCTAGTTGAGGGTTGATGGCCCCTCCTTCTTAGTGTTTTTAGACCAGTCAAGGTGGACTTCCAAGGAGGTACTATCACCAATCCACAAGCATCATACTCTTTCCAAATACTTTTTGAAACACCTTTAAAAATTTGCTGAAGATGATTGAATTAAAAAAAGCAAGAGGGTTGTTACCCTTTCCTAGAACTAATGTTGCTATGGTTGCTAAGGTTGTTCTCATTCCATAAAACTCTTCAAGAGAGCAAACATGAGAGCCAAAATCATAGCCACCAAGTGTAATATCTATGCATCCCCTTTAGCTTCCTCAATCTCTTCAACCTCCACACAATTTCTTCAAGAGCTATCTAGTCTGTCATGCTAAATAGGAGACACACTACTACAAGCTTCCTTTTCTAGACGATCTATTGGGATGTTAAATCATGTGCACTCAAGTTGCAACTTCCTTTTTACTGCGGCTTAATATGATGTCGCATGAAATACTTACAATAATTTTCAATCAAAATCAAACCGTGTGCAAATTTATACTATGGCCATAACTTAGAAGCACCACTTACTAGATCTACCCTAAGATAGAGGTAGAGCTCAAAAAGTGCTACAACTTTACTTTTTATATTGTTCAAAAATTCTTCATCTAGAAAAAGTTAAAGCATAGCCTTCATTTCTACCTTAAGTAGAGATTTTCCTTCACTTATGATAAGAAATATCACATAACCTTGTGGTAAAGCTATATTTTCCCAAAGGGAAGGTTTAAATTTCAAATCCTCATTTTTCCATGACAAGTTTTGCAGATGATGACGTGGTGTTTGTGCTATTAAGTGATAAGAAATATTACATAACCTTGTGGTAAGGCTATATTTTCCCAAAGGGAAGGTTGTAGTTTCAAATCCTCATTTTTCCATGATGACAAGTTTTGCAGATGATGATGTGGTGTTTGTGTTATTGATGATGTGGCAATTAATGATGTGGTAGGTATGACATGGAAATTGATGATGTGGCAAGTGATGCATGGTAGGTGATGCCGTGGTAGTTGATGATGTGGCTACTTTGTAAATGGATAATGTGGCAATCACACAACCAATGATGTGGTAGTCATGTCGAGAGGGAGGTGGTGTGGAAAGAGACAGGAGAGTAGTGAAGAGAGAGAGAGATAGAGAGATAGATACAAATAGAGATAGATAGACAGAGAGAGAGAGAGAGAGGTGGAGATATCTAAGTAGAAAAATTCAAATTCATGATTTGAAAAAATCGAGAAAATCGCTCGAATGATTCGAATGGAAGAAAAAATCGGTTTAAAAAATGGTGACACGTCACATTTGTTATATAAATCGCCACATTATCCCCACATATTCGTACAAATAACTTTTATTCGTACGAATAAACTGGTATTAGGACAAATACATCCCTAGGATAGCTTTATGAGTCTAAGAACACTTATAGTATTCTCACACTGAGAAACCAAATCAACCAGAGTTACCGCAACAGCAGTGAAACCGATCATGCTTATGTACTCAAAATCAAGGATTACAACAATCAACTTGCAGCAGTAGGAGAGACCATGAATCCCATAGAAAAGGTTCAAGTCATCCTAAATGGACTAGGAAATGGATATGAGAATCTAGTCTAGAGTATTGCCATCCAATGGCACATTTCGACACTGGAAGTCCTACAGTCAATTTTACTTGGTGAAGAACTCAGGAAGCAATCCATTCATGCACTCAAAGGTCATTCCAATGATCAAGCATTCATAGCTTTAGATAGAAGCAAAGGAAGAGGGATAGGTAGAGGTAGATCATTCAAGTGAAGTGGTCATCATTAGCAACAAAGTCAACATCAAAGTCAGAATCAGCATCAACACATCCTCAGCAACATCAGCATCAGCAAAGAGGAAATCATTCCAACAGAGGAAGATTCCAAGGACGAGGGAATTCCTCCATCAACATGTCAAACATTTAGTGCAACTATTGTCATAAGTTTGGATACTATGAAAGAGATTGCTGCAAGAAGTAGTACGACCAAGGTGGTCAATCCAACAGCAATCGAGGGAATTTCCATAGAAGAGGAAATCATCATGGTGGACATTCTAGTCACAGTCATTATCCCAATGAACCTCAAAATATGTTTCTTGCAAGTGAGTATATGCAAAAGACTAAAACAATGTATCTTGACATTGATTGCAATTCAAAAGGGAAATGTAGTTATCAAGTTAACTAAGCAGATCAAGATCCTTGGTATAGATGTGCATCATCTCATATGACAAAACATCAAGAATGGTTCACAGAGATGAAACCATTAGAAAGACAGAAGAATGTCTACACGACACATAATACACCAAATCCAGTTCAAGGGAAAGGCATTGTCCCTATGAATAATCTCACTGGTATGAAAGGATTGGTGAAAGATGTACTCTATGTTCCAAAACTCAGCAAAGAACCTCTTATCAGTTGGTCAAATGACGGAACACAACTACCGAGTCATATTTGATGGAGATGAACACACGATTAGAGACAAATCCAAAGGATATTAGCTAGTAGGAAAAGTAGTCAAGGAAGGATGCTTGTTCAAAATACTAGCTACAGTACCAGATTTGCATGCCATGTCAGCTCAACTGCAAACAGATGCCACTTTCTACAAAATGGCACAAGAGATATGGACATGTCAATTTCAAAAGCTCGATAGAGCTCAAAAATTAGAATATAGCAATTGGAATTCCTAAACTATAGTCTCTTGGAAAAGTTTGTGCAGCGTGGTGCTTTGCTAAATAAAAGCAAATCAACTCACCTCTCGAGCACAAGGTATTCTTGATTTGATACATACAAATGTATGAGGTTATACCCAGACCCACAGTATCAATGGTTCACTTTACTAGTTAACTTTCATCGACGACTATAGTAGATATTCAATGGGTCTACTTTCTGAAAGAGAAATCTGAAGTCTTTTCTAGATTTCAAGAATTCAAAGCCATGGTTGAAAAATAGACAGGCAGAAAGATTAAAGTCATGAGATCAAATAGAGGAGGTGAATACAAGTCTTCACCATTCATGAACTTTTGCAGAAGTCACGGCATTCAAAGACAATTCACATGTGCAAATACTCCTTAGCAAAATGCAAGAGTTGAAAGGAAGAATGGTACTTTAGTAAATAGTGCTAGAGCAAGTCTCAGTGAGAAGCATCTTACGAATCATTATTGGGCAGAAGCAACAGCCACTGCAAACTACTTGCTTAATCGGCTCCCGCCGGCCGAACTGATTCAGGGTATGACACCTTATGAAGCATTCACTGGACACAAGCTATGCATTGGGCATCTTTGCATATTTGGTTGCATAGCATATCTTTAGATACATGACGACCATCGCAAAAAATCGGATGCAAAGTCATGTAAATGCATCATGGTTGGCTACAGTAAAGGGAGCAAAGCATACAAGTTGTATGATCCCATCAACAAAAAGGTCATTATCTCCAGAGATGTGATCTTTGATGAGGAATCAGAATGGAAAATCTCAAATACACAGGAGATAGACGCACCGATTACATAGTCATCTAAAAAAAAGGTTGATGAAGAAGAGCAAGAATTGCCAAAAGCATCCTGAGAAGAACCACAGCAACTTAGATGGTCTAACAGGGAAAGCAAACCACCCGCCAGATTGACATATGCTCAAAAAGGCAAAGCAATTTAGGTTGAAACCACCAATTATGCTCTTATGACTACCATCATGGCTACAAAAGAGCCTGTGTACTTTGAAGATGCAGTTGACAATTCAGAATGGCAAACTACTATGAATTAAGAAATGGAAGCTCTTTACAAGAATAATACTTGGGAATTATGCGACCTTTCACCAGGAAAGAAGGCTATCGCAAACAAATGGTTTTATAAAGTGAAGTACAATCCAAATGGAAGCATTGAAAGATACAAAGCCAGACTAGTTGCAAAAGGATTTGCACAGCAGTACGGTCAAGACTATGATGAGACTTATGCTCCAATAGCAAAGATGGATTCCATACGCTTCTTGATATCACTATAGCGACACTCAACAGATGGAATGTGTACCAGTTAGATGTCAAGAATGCTTTTTTCAATGGTTACCTAGATGAAGAAGTCTACAGCAACACCTAGCAGGTTATGTTGAACCAAGAAAAGAGAATCAGGTTTGCCATCTCAAGAAATCCTCTATGGCTTGAAGCAAGCACCCAGAAGTTGGTACAATAAAATCAACAAGTATTTTGCTAATCTGGGATACATGAAATCCAATGCAGATCATAGTCTCTACTACAAAGTTCAAGGGGAAGACATTACTATTGCACTTTTGTATGTAGATGATCTGAGTGTGATAGGAAGAAATGATAGCTTCATAAAAAAGTTGAAACAAGACTTATCTGCAGAGTTTCACATGAAAGATCTTGGACTTATGAACTATTGTCTTGGAATTGAGTTCTGGAGAGATTCAGACAGCACCTTTATGAGTCAACTGAAATATGTTGACAATCTCCTGAAGAAGTTTCATATGGTAGATTGTAAGATTGCAGCCACTCTCATGGAGCTGAGTTTGAAACTTACAAAAGATTCAGAAAAGCCTACAGTTAATGACAAGTACTATCGACAGCTCATCGGATCTCTTATATATCTAACTATGACATGGCCAAATATGTCTTATGCAGTAAGCTTACTAGCATAGTTTATGGCAAATCCAAAATACTCTCACTGGAATGCATCCACAAGAGTCTTGAGATACATCAAAGGTACAAGGCAGTTTGGAATAGAATACAGAGAAAGTCATCCAAGATTGCATGGATACTATGATACTGACTATGTCGGAGATCATGAGACTAGGAGATCGACATAGGGATATGCATTTTTCCTTGGTGAAGGTGCTATATCATGGTTGTCAAACAAATAGCCAACTGTTTCTTTGTCTTCAACTAAAGAAAAATATAGGGCAGTGGGCACTCACTACAGGTGCTTGTGAGGCTATATGGCTCAAAAGACTATTGTCAAAAATAGATTACTTTGATGAATCAAGGCCAACAACAACATACTGTGATAATTAATTGGCTCAAGTATTGTCCAAGAATCCAGAATATCACTCCAAGACAAAGCACATTGATGTCAGAGAGCACTTCATCAGAGAAACAGTGTTACTTGGTGACGTTACACTGCAGCATTGGGATAGCAAAGAGAATATTGCTAACATCTTTACCAAACCACTTGGTAAAGAGCTTTTTGAGAAGCACTGACAAGCTCTTGGTTTGATGCAGAGGAAGGACAATCCCATTAAAGGGGTGTGTTGGAATGTAATGCTCAGTCCTTCCTCGATTCCCCATAATCATCATCTTGAGGGAAGGCCTACTTCATGATGTTGATCTTGAGGGAAGGTGTTGAGAAACCATGCTCAACATCATGTGATCATATGTGCATAGCACTAACCCAAAAGAGTGCTATAAAGGAAAGGGTTAGATGCCCTAACTCTAGCCCTAAAAGGGTTTGTATATATTCTACATTTTTAACTAAATCTAGTGTACAGTTAGTCATTTGTGGTGTGCTCTCTAGATGTGCCCTCTCTCCCCATCTCCACTCTTCTCCTCTCCCCTCTTCATATTTTGTCATATAGTACTATCTAGAGGACTATTACTAAAACATACTTAGTGTATACTTATTTAACTACTAATTCTAACAAATCTTACAATGTTTATAGTTTTGTATAGAGTACTATTAATACTAAATAAATAGTATGTAATGGCCATAGTGTGTGCATAATATGCACATAAAATGTGCCATCGCTCTCAATAAAATCCAACAAGATATAGTATTGTATATATAATACTACTTAAAGTACTATTAGTACAAAATACATAGTATGTACTTATCTAACTAGTCGTTCTACCAATTCTAGCTATGTATATAGTATAATTCAAAGTAATATTAGTACTAACTAAATACTACTATGCGTAGTATGTACATAGTATGTACCAGCACTCTCAAAAGTGCTCTTGGAGTATTATTAGTACAAAATACACAGTATGTACTTATCTAACTATCAATTCTACCAAATCTAACTATGTATTTTGCAATATTTAGACTATTACTAGTAATGAACACACATTATGTACAGTGCATTGTATGTACTTAGCAAATCCAATTGTGTATATATAACTTAGCAAATCCAATTGTATGTACTTAGCAAATCCAATTATGTATAGATAACTTGCATGGTAATGAGTGATTGGAGGTGATTAGGCTTCATGATTTACATCTGTGGTAATTACTACCATATGTTTCCAATGGTGGCGTCTAAGATTACCAACCACATCTATGGCAGTGGCAAACTTGATTCCATCAAGCTGGCAATTAATTGCCAGCCACTGTAGTGGCCCGCAATTACTTACCTACTAGTAGTTACCACCACCGAGCTTGCATGCATGATCCATAGAGTTATATTATATAATATATTATATTATACAATATCTTATTTAATATAATATTTTAATAAATATTAAGTAATATATAATATTCCAGTGGGCACAGTACCGGTGGCGGTGATTTGGCCCCACAAAGTATAACTTGCGATCTTCCACCCCCTACTTCATCTTCCTCGATCATTCGGGTGGTTTTCAAACCTTTCCTTGATCCCACACTCAAGCTGTCCAGCATCTTGTCACCTGATGAGATAACCCCCATGTCTCTCATGGAGTTTGAGGCACATAGGGGAGGTATGTAGAGGGGAGGGGGAGGTGGGTGAGGGGAACGCAGAAGGTGGTGGGAGCGGGTGCATAGAGGGCTGTGTAGAGGGTGGTGGGTAGGGGGGTGTAGAGGCTTATGTAGAGAATGGTGATTAGGGGGCTGCATAGAGGGTAGGGGAGGCTAGTGAGGGGGGTGCTCACTGGTAGAAGGGGGAGCTACGTAGAGGGTGGTGAGAGGGGGTGGTGTAGAGAGGCTATGAGGGTGCAGGGAGAGGAGCTGAAGATAGAGAGCAAGAGGAAGTAAAGGCCCAAGATCGTCAAAAAGGAGAAGGAACCATTGCAGCATCTTTTGTGGGTCTTGAATACTCTCGCTGCACCTGACACTAATTTCAATTAGAGGATTCCTTCATACTTCCTTGAAGCACTCCAAAGCAAGGTTGAGGGCACTACTCACCATTGTGGATAGATACTACGAGTCGTTATGGAGAGTAAGTTCAATTTCAAAACTAACAACTACGCCCTCGTCAAGTTAAAAAAGGCAAGTCCTTGGATAAGCTTCAAGCATGTTGCTGCTGCGAATGCAATTTTTCTAGAGGCATTCGAAGGGGAGGACAAAGTCCATATAGTGGATGTGAGCTGGTCGATGCTCTGCATTCAATGGCCTACTCTTCTGGCGGGTTTCACCAAAAGGCAGGAAGGGCCCCCGCATCTGAGGCTAACAGTGGTGATCCTCAGGAAAGAAGCAATGTTCTGCAAGATGGCTAAAGAAAGCGGAGCCACGCTGATAAGGTTTGCTTGACTGATGCATGTCCCCTTCGACTTCAAGGTCGTTCAGCTGTTAGAGCTACTTGAGCTAAGCCTAAGCGCTCTAGGGATGCGTCCAAGGGAGGAGGCGCTCGGGTTCAATATGTACAAATGTCTGAAGGCTGTCCCATGTAGCACGAAGGCTAAGATGGGACTAGGAGGTGGAGGCGAGGAGAGCCCATGTCTCTTCCACTATCACTTCACGGTGAGAACACAAGTGCCTCCACTAATGAGGAATCCCAATCCTTAGCAATACCCATGGGCTCCCAATCTTGCTCCAGTAGTTCCAGTCCAACAACTCCAACCTGAAGATCTAGAACCTCACTATGAGTATGAAACAGGATACCCTATGTACTACATGGATGGTGCCGAAGGACTCATCGCGGTGTATGCTAATCAAGTAAGGCCCACCACATATCGAACACCCATCAAGTGTTTTGGTTGTGGAGAAAACCATCGCATAGAAGAATGCCCACACAAGGGTAACCCCACTTCATTCCAACCTGTGTGCAGGGAATGCAGAGTTGGGCATGCTTGCATGGATTTTCCACCAAGAACAAAGCCTCAACCGACCACGAAAGTAAAACCTGATGTACCCTTGGGGATGATAAATGTGGAAAATCACAATGTGGCAACACAAAGTGTGGCATCACAGCCAGTCTTGATCATAACAAGATAGCAAAAAGAAGCGGCATGGTAAAAACTCCTTTTCGCTCAAAAGGCAAAGAGCCCTCTAGCAAAACAAGCCATACCAATCCCACAACACAGTGAGACCATGCCTAGCACATCCACAGAAAGTGCCACCCAAGGAGCCAAGGAAGCATACCCCAATGCTGAAACTCAAAAGATGCACTACCAAGCCTTGAAGCAATGGGTTCAATAAGAACAAGAAAATTTTGAGGCAGACAGGATGGTAGGGTAGCAGAGGTCCAGAGCACCATTAGCACCCAACATTGACATGTTGATTGATCCCAACAAATTCCAACAGATAATAGAGCAACATGCAAAACATCCCCAAATGGATGGCACCACACTAGCAAGCTTGATAAGCTGCCTCGTCACAATGCCAATTGGGAACTTACTAAGAAATTGCCCTACAATGTGGGAGATTTTCAAGGGATGGATCAAATCTTCACAATCCTCCCCCCCACCTGAAGAAGAGGAAAAGGTAATTTTAGTAAAATTCGGTGCTAGGGATGACATTAAAAATGTAACCATCCCACTAGAGCATAAAGCCTTTGGTCAATACTTGGCAATAGTGGACAGCGGAGCGAGAGTAAACATTCTAGCAAGAGAGCTATATGAAGAATGGGGCCTGCCTCCAATGCAAAAGACCACATTTAACATCCGCCTAGCTGACCACACAAAAATGAAGCCATTGGGTATTGTTGGCAATGTGTGAACAAAAATTGTTGGAGTAAGATTCACGCTCTAGTTTACTATCTTGGATCTTCCCAAGGGTGCCACAGCATACCAAATATTGTTGGGAAGACCATGGCTTCGGGAAGTGTCGGTACTCCATGATTGGGGCAATGATAGGATCACTATCCAAAATAGAGAAATCGATGTCAAGATAAATCTGGGAACAGGGGAAATCAAACCCACTATTCCTAAAAATGTTGAAGACACTTCTTCCACTACAGCCACCAGTCATGCATCCCCTATACCTACCAATGTACTTAGAAGGGGATACACAAAGTGACATCAATAATTGGATACAGATGTTGGCTACAATAGATAATTGTAAAACAACACATCTAATGTTGCCAGATGTGGATGCCCAAATGATACAACTAGAAGCACCAATCTGGGATGAAGAATCAGAAGTAGTGGAAATGCCAGTCTTCATGACAAGCATCGAATGGGACAATGACCTGAAGAGTCCATAATAAAAGGCTACAGTGCCGACATAGAGTGGGATATGGAAACAGAAGCTGATAATGCAACCTTGGAAGGCCAAGTATTTGACAATGATTAGGCAATCCTACATGCACTCATGGCCATTGAATACCCCAAGATCGACCCTCCAGCAGAATCCAATAGCAATTGGTCTAGGAAAAAAAGGAGGGTGTAAAGTGCCAAAAGGCCAAGATAGAGCACTTCAACCAATTCAAAATAATGCAGACCAAAGTGGTTGAATTGTAATTAACTAAGCCCACAAAAGCACCTGAGTCCCCAAATTTTAAATGTGATCCTAAAGGGCTTGAAGGTGTTTGTATGGCTGAAGAACCACTCCTTGGGAGTGCGACTCCTATTGAAAATCCATCACTAGTTTCACAAAGCAAAAAGCTTAGAAAGTTCAAACCCAATGTGAGACTGAAGAGTGAAATGATGAATAGTAACAAAAAAGAAGAACAAGGGAACACATGTGAATTGGACCAAATATCTTCTAGTGGAGCTAGCAGCCAAGCAAGCACCTCAAAGTGCCATGAAGGGCTAAAGGAAGTTCCCGATTACTTCAAAAACTACACTAGAGGAGAAGCAACAATCACAATGCCTAGGCAATTAGGGAATCAAAGCTCAAAGAAACAGAGAATATTGAGGATACCCTCGTTTATGAAGGACAGGAAACTAAATCTTGCCTTGGATGGCATAGAAGACCGGCCTATGGTACATGGCCGATTCACAAGATATAATAAGGCTTGATTATCTGTGTAGAAGATAAAGTCAGTAGCCAATACATAGTGTCAAAATTTCTTCACGCTATAGTTCATTGCCAAGGTTCTCTTTTTGTTGTGGTGTAATTCACCTCTGCATCATTTAGCTGTCTGCTTGCAAAGTATACTAGGTAGTCTTTCTTGTGTTTTCCAAATTGACATAACACACTCCCTACTACATAATTGGAACCATCAATATGTTCATGAAATTATATGTCCCAATTTGGTGCCATTAGAATAGGGGCTATGATCAATCTCCACTTGAGGGTTTCAAAATCATGTTCGCATTCATCTGTCCAAATGAAGTTGACTAGGAGCTTATATAGGGGCCTTGGCATACCTCAGTATGAATCTTGTATAGTATCCGGCATGTCCCATGAAGACTTGGATATCCTTGGCATTTAGTGGGGGGGGGGGAAGTTCCATGATGATCTTTATTTTGTCCATGTCAGTTGCAATCCCATGTCGAGAGACTATGTGTCCCAAGACTACTACGTGTGTGACCCAATCACAATTGGTGACACCCAATCGGTATGCTCGATCTCATAAATGAAACTAGCATCCAGTAATTTTTCTAGTTCTGCATAGACATGGGTGCCATAGTTGGGATTTATCCTGTAAGTTCCACATACCTTTGGTTTGGATCCTTCCCTTATTGGTATGGTATGTGCTGCAAATTCTAGAGAAATCTCTGTCATTTCTTTGTAGGACCAAGCCATGCAATCTCTACCTTCTCAAATTCACTACTTGCTTCGACCTCAAGCTTTTCCCCTATAACCTCTTCCTCTCCCCCAAGACCACATATTCCTCCAATCTCCCTTGAGTTCTCAATGGAAGACACCATTAATGATTCCATCAATGAGCTTCAAGAATTGGATAATCCAACTCGCACACCCACACGAGAGTTGCAACAAGATACAGATAGGATTCCCATGCCCAGTAATCCCATTGGTGATTTTTGGAGGCAATACTCAAACATGTAATCAAGAGGAGTATGGGACCTCTCTGGAATTTCAATGAGTATTTGACAAGCACAAATCACTCCAGACATCAGCATGAAATTGGAGCCATAGCCTACTTGGCGTAGACCAAAGTTGCTCAATGAAAAGTACCTCCTTGAATACATACAGGCTCCATCTTCCTTTCACATGCATCCCACATTTGATGCGGTACCCCATCGCTATCGATGGGATGCAAATCATTATGATCTAGATAATGCAGATGCTCCTCGCAACATGGCCATTAATCAATAGAAACTCTAAAATCAAATGGACAAGCTAGGAAACACTCATCAGAGCCTTGGACAAAAACATGCATCAATTATGCAAGGTAGTTATGACAAAACAATCAAGAAAAGTGCAAAATATAGTGAAGCCTTAGCAGTCATCCTAGAGGTGGCCCTCACCATTGATGACCATTTGCCCAACCTCAGCTTCAATCCAAATCTATATAGATAGATGCTCAAACAACAAGTCGCCTCTTTCAAAGAGCCATATCTCTTCAAGGGCATTGCCCATTGTAGCATAGGTCCTCATCATGTTCCAGTGAGAGGTGTAGGCTAAAGCATGGAAAGCAGATCTCATGCGCACGTGAATGAGAAAGAGGGCTTGATTATAATGATTGATGGAGGCTCTCGCCTCCATGAGAGTTTAAGGGTTTAGAACGGGATTTCAGGGCTCGAAAGGGGGATAGGGTTGAGAGAGCTAACTAGGAGTTCCAAGGTTTAGAGGGGGTTGCAGGGTTTAGGAGGAGTCCAAGGTTGAGGAGTGGAGAGCTAGTCTCCTTTGCAGATTCGAGGGAGAAGGGTGGGGCATGAGGGAGGAGAAGGAGGGAGGAAGGAGGAGGAGGAGGAGGGAGGGAGGAGGAGGAAGGAGAAGGAGAAGGGAGGAGGAGGAGGAAGGAGAAAGGAGGAGGAGGAGGGGGGGGAGGAGGAGGAGGAGGAGGAGGAGGAGGGAGGATAGAGGAAGGAGAAGGAGAAGGATGAGGGAGGAAGAGGAGGAGGAGGAGGGAGGAGGGAGGAAGGAGGAGGAGGAGGGAGTACAAGGGTAGAGAGTGCAAGGGTAAGGGCATGCTAGAACACGATAGTGTAAAACACCATGGACGCAAGGGAGATCAATCACATGAACACAATAGTGAGCTCGAACACTGAACCCCAAAGAGTTTGTTTGAAGAAATGGTTGACATTGGCATCTTAAAAACTTAGAATCTACAGTGTTCATGGGGATTACAAGGAAAAGATCGACAACAAGCTCGCTCTATCTATCATCGCCGCCATCTTTACCATACTCATTGGGTAAAGACAACCGCAGCACAACATCGTCTGCAAACCCAACCATAACCTCAGGATGGGTAATCAAATCAGTCTAAGGGAGTTGTTAGCCCTATGGCAACAAGGGCCACAAGTGCAGTCTAGGATAATAACTATGAAGAGCATTGTGTGTGTAGAGTAGCGGGCAAAGCTCCGCTTGTAATATATTAAGCCTGAAAAATGGTATGATGAATCTTAAAGGATAAGGATAGCCAAAATCCTCTCTAGAAAAGATCCAATCATACTCGCAAAATCAGGATCTAGAGAGAGAAATACTAAATCTAGAGAGAGAAAAACTAAAAGCCTACACTTTCGGAGGTCCCTCCACTTTGTGTAGAGACCCAAAAAGTCCCTCCACTTTGTGTAGAGACCCAAAAGATCCCTCCACTTTGTGTAGAGACCCAAAAGGTCCCTGCACTTTGTGTAGCCCAAAAGATCCCCCCCAAAAGTGGAGGGACTCCTGTCCAAAAGGTCTCCTACAAACAAGGTCCCACCACGAAGGTACCTACAGATTGTGTAGAGACCAACATGTATAAATATCTCTCAATGGAATGAAGCTCCCACTCTTTGGGGTACAGTGTTCAAGCTCACTTTTGTGTTCATGTGATTGATCTCCATTGCATCCATGCTCTCTTACACTATCGTGTTCTAGCATGCCCTTACCCTTGCACTCTCTACCCTTGTACTCCCTCCTCCTCCTCCTCCCTCCCTTCTCCCTCCTCCTCCTCCTCTTCCTCCCTCATCCTTCTCCTCCTCCTTCCTCCCTCCTCCTCCTCCTCCTTCCTCGCTCCTCCTTCCTCCCTCCTCCTCCTCCTCTTTCCTCCCTCCTCCTCCTTCCTCATCCTCCACCCTTCCCCCTCGAATCTGCAAAAGAGACTAGCTCTCCACTCCTCAACCTTGGACTCCTCCTAAACCTTGCAACCCCCTCTAAACCCTAGAACTCCTAGTTAGCTCTCTCAATCCGGTCCCCCTTTTGAACCCTGAAATCCCCTTCTAAACCCTTGAACTCCCATGGAGGCAAGAGCCTCCATCAATCATTATAATTAAGCCCTCTTTCTCATTCACGCACGCATGAGATCTGCTTTCCACGCTTCAGCCTACACCTCTCACTGGAACACGACCCAAGGACCTATGCTACACTTGTGAACACCTATGCCACAACGAGCAACGACATGACTGTAGGTGACCAACACCCTCAAAACCTGCACTTGGGTAAAACAGAGACAACACATCCCTTTGATCTTCAATCATTAGCCGCCCTTCCCATTATCTTAAACTTCAAGACGTGGTGTCGAGTAATTGCTGAGTCCACCAATTATCCACAAGATGATGATGTGATGCAACTGGCTAAGTCCGATGAATTGAGCCCATGGGTTTGTACTACCAAAAGAATCCAAGCCGACATGGACTGGTGGATGTGGACCTATGGACGGGCTTTGGTAGTTCAAACTCAAGGTCATTTGACTGCCTATCACTCTATGAACTACCACCCCCTCCTCAACATCATCATTTTGTTCAACAGGGTTCTACAAGCTCTCCAAGACTCACTCGAGTCCTTCATCAGCAATTTTGAAACAATTCATGTGGCATACCCCAAAGATGTCACTAAGGAGGAAGGGCAAGAACCCATCTCCATCTTTAATGCTACCGCCCCGCCCACAAAAATTTTGCACCCAAATCTCACACCATCCTGCCCACTCCTATGCAATACGATCCCGCCTCCTTTTCCCAAATACTCCTCTAATGCCTCTAACATTAGCACTGCATAGCACGGGACCTCCCACTCCATATCCCCCAACACTCTACTCGACCGCCAGACGAAGTACTCAATACCTTGCTATGGCCCAACAATTCTAGTCCATAGGATTGATCTTTTGCCCACAGGGAATGTAGAGGAGGAACCCATGCCAAATGTGGATGATGATGTTCCTCCAGCACCCCCCTCTTCACTACCAGAAGATAACCATGTTGAGATATCGAGCTCCACTCGTGATATGCCAAGGTGACCGTTGTGCATTTATGTCACCGACTTGTTAGCTGCAGATGTGATTGGTACACCACCCATGAATAATAGCTAGATGACAGCTATCTTTATGTATTCTAGTTAGTGGCTTAGTTAGTATGCCACCTTAGTTAGCTGAGTTTGGTTTGAGACCCACATAAAGGGTTCACCTCTTCTAGAAGTTGTGTTTTTTTGCAGTGACAGAATATTTTGTAGTGTTCTGTAATGGCGTCTGATGCTCTTTCACAGATTGTCACTGAAAAGCTTGACAAGAACAACTTCCAAGCATGGAAGTTTAGAATGACGAATTTTCTTAAGGGAAAAGGCTATTAGGAGTTCATTACTGGAGCTGAACAAGAACTAGTTATTCCTAATGTTTCCAATCAACAAGAGTTGCGTGCATTTAAAGGCTGGCATGAGAGAGCCAGAAAAGTTATGTACTGGCTGCCTATCAGTATTTCAGATTCTATGATTGTGCATATTCAGGATGCAAGCACGCTGAAGGAGGTGTGGGATACTTTGACAAAAATGTATAGCACAAATACGCAAGCCAGGAAAATGCAGCTCAAGCAAGAGTTGCATAATGTGTAGAGAGAAAATATGAACATCAATGACTACCACATGAAGGTGAAGAAGATTGCAGATGCACTTGCTTCTATTGGGTCGCCAGTGGAAGATGATGATTTAGTTTCTGTGACCTTGAATGGTCTAGGAAAGGATTATGCATGATTTCGAACATCCATTGCCGTCCGTGAGAATTTTCCTAATTTTGAGGAGTTGATTGCTCTCCTAATTTCTAAAGAGCAGAGAAATGGTGGTGCATCTTCTTCAAGAGGAACTTCAAAAGAAGCTGTCTTCTACTCAAATGTTGGAAGAGGTAGAGGCAGAGGTAGAGCAGGCCGATTTGGAGGCCGTGGCAGAAATAAAAATATGCAGCAAATTCAAGAAAACCAGTCCTATGGAGGAGGACGTGGTAACTTTAGAGGCAGGGGAAGCCAAAGAGGTCATGGTGGATGGCAGAGAGGCCAAAATGCAAACCACAATGTTGAATGCTACTACTATGGTAAAATGAGTCATATGGTTAAAGACTACTATTAAAAGCAGAATGACATCATGACTGGAAAATTGTAGCAAGGCAATTATGCATCCTCCAGTAGACAGGATGATGACAGAAATGAGCATCTGTTTATGGTGCAGCACATGACCAATTCTGTGACAAGTGCAGAAGAAAGCAATGATGTGTGGTATGTTGACTCGGGTGCATCAAACCACATGACAGGTCATGCAGAATGGATGCATGCAAGGAAAATGGAGACTACTGGTGTTGATACTGCACATCCTATTGTGCAGATTGGTAAAATTCCTTTGTCTATGCAGGATGGAAAAAAGAAATACTTGTATGATCTATTTCATGTCCCGAATATCACCAAGAACCTGGTTTCTGTTGGTCAAATGGTTGAGCAGGGCTTGCAGGTCAGATTTAATCCTCATGGATGCTTTGTTGAGGATATGAAAAATAAAGGTCGCTTGATAGCAAAAGGGAAGAAGAAGGGCAACATGTTTACTTTGGATGCGGACATGCCTAAATTGAGTGCAGCAATGTTTGCACATGGGACCGGTGTAGTTGCAGATATTGATATCTGGCATAAACACATTGGTCATGTTAATGTACAATGACTTAAATTAATGCAGTCCCGAAATATTGTTGCAGGATTGCCTAAGTTCAAGGTTGCAGAAATGCATAAGGTATGTGAAGCCTGTTAATTTGGAAAACAAGCAAAGAAACTATTTCCTAGACATGTTCAAGAGAGTAAGAGTCCATTGGAATTAATCCACTCTGATGTTTGGACTACTAAAGCTACATCTATTGGAGGCTGTCATTATTTTGTCACCTTTATTGATGACTACAGCAGAAAAGTTTGGGTGTATTTTATGAAAAAGAAAAGTGAAGTGTTTGGGCATTTCAAAGCTTTTAAAGCTATGGTTGAAAAAGAAACAAGCCTGCAAATAACATGCCTAAGGTCAGATGGAGGGGGAGAGTACCTCTCAAATGAGTTTGCAAGTTTCCTGCAGGAGCATGGCATAAAGCAGCAATATTCATGCAGTCATACCCCACAGCAAAATGGACTTGCAGAAAGGAAAAACAGGCATATTGGAGAGGTATCTTGTGCCATGCTCAATGAAAAAGACCTGCCAGATTATTATTGGGCTGAAGCAGTTGCTACAGCAGTCTACATAATGAACAGGACTCCCACTACAGCAATACATGGCATGATGCGAGAGGAGAGCTATACTAGTAGGAAACCAGATATTTCTCATTTGAAAGTTTTTGGTTACATTGCCTATGTTCATGTGCCAGATGAGTTGAGATCCAAGCTGGATCCAAAAGCTGAGAAATGCATCTTTATTGGTTATTATCTGCAGCAAAAAGGAGCAGCAGAAAGGATATAGATGCTATAACCCTTCTACTCGTAAGTTTATAGTGAGCAGAGATGTTTTTGATGACATGAGTAGCTGGTATAAACCAGTAAATGTGATTGATGATGTAGATGCACAAAATGGTAATGCTGTACAGAATTCACAGCAGCAGCAATCACAAAATATTAGTGGACCTATAGTGTCCTCTAGCAATGGTTCACATACTTTGCCATGGACAAGCAGATTGAGATCAAGAGGATCTCCTCGAAGCAATGCAAGTCCATGCGAGTGATCGCGCGATGGATCCGCTCTCCCTTCGCACTGTATACAACTACATCGTAGTCGTGTGCCGTGGTTTACTTAGTCCTTGTACTTTTATTGTTATGTTTTGTGTTAATTCGTTTACTTAGGTGTTTAGTTTAGGTTATCCTTTTACTAGAATATGGTTAGTGGCCTTACGGTTTGGTCGACCTTTATAGGGTAGGTTGTCTAAACTTTGTCTTTTTTCATTCGTGGTAGTTATTTGGTTACGGCCCAAAAATGTTATTCGTTCCTTTCTATTCATTTTAAGAGTGTGTGTGATTGGTCGACCTACATAGAGTAGGCTGACTATAACTGGGTCATATTTCATTTGCTTTATTTAATGCCTTAGAATGTTTTTTTTTCCCCCTCTATTCATTTACGAGTTTTTTGAAACCTTTAACCAGTAGATTACATACTGGGTCGTTTGGAGGCATCGTATATGCCTAAGTTGATTGGCTAAATTACAATATATCACTGCAAGACTTTTTGTGAAGATAACGATTGGATCTATGTGATGTTATAATTTTCCCGTATAGTAAGATAATAGGCTCTGTATAGATAGTCTTTGGATAGGTACTTACCCTCGATAGTGACGAATGGATGGTGCCTTCTTAGGACACATCTGATACTTGTGCTCCTCGGAAGACAGCTCGTATGTTCGTTAACAAGGATCATGCCCATATTGCCTTCATCAATAAAAAAATGAAGGAAGATAGAGAATAAGAATTGACATTGCAACATGCTCACACAAGTACTAGAACACGACCATATTTGCCTTGAAAAACCAAGAATATGTGAAATTGAAATTGTTCTAGTCTTGATCTAGGTCGCTTCCATGATTTATCGAGATATTCTTTTGGAGAGTCTCCCAATGCAACATGCATTTACCCTTAATGAAGAATTCTTTTACTCATATTCCCCCTTGGTATGAATCAAGTCACAAGTGTTTTTGTAAGTAACTACTCGTTATTTGATATTTTTTACTCAAGGATAGGGATAAGCTTTTTATGCCACCTCTATGGATAACTGAATGTTTTTGTTTCACTACAAAGTGTCCCGTATATAGTCTTATATTTGTAAAAATTAATTATGCCTCCTCCATGGAAGGCTAGGTGATTACCTTATTTTACGTATTAATGCCTCCTACACATTTTTTGTCACTAATGCTAGGAGATACAGGTATGCTTTTGCCTACACATGCTTCTTCCATTACTTCCCATTGCCATGAAGTTAGGTTATGGAGTTTTGTGTAGAGAGTGAGATGAAAAAGTGGAAGAAAGAGAGTGAAAGGTAGGTAGGAAGAAAATTGAGCTGTTTTTTATAGTTTTGAGTGGATTGGAGGTGTCAAAGATGAAGTCCCATCAAGGTCCCATCCCACTAGAAAATCTGAATAATGATGATTGGGTTGTAGTTTCAAGGTCTTGGGAATGACAACTAGTCCATCTTGGGAAGAAGACCTTCCATTTTGGTCCAAATTTGCTTGTTTTTTGATCTTTTTAATTTCCTTTTGCTGCTTCATGTTGTTTAGTAGGTAGAGTAGCTAGAAAACCAGTCCCTACACACTCCAAACTTTGCACAAAGGCCCAAGACACTCAAAGAATCCAAAATTTTCCATTTGCTAGATAGTTTCTAGAGAGAAGTGCTACATTTATTTTAGCGCAGCAAGTGCGCCGTTACTAACCTAGTACACGGCGGGTTAATTTTCTACCGGGTTACCATTGACTGCATCAGGTTAGCTTTGACTTCACCTAGATGATGTTGAATTCATTGCCTTAGTTGTTTGACATCCTGACATCATCTAACACTGATGACTAATAGCCTGACATCTGACAAAATCTATGATAGTTGGCATAATTAATGTGCAACTCTAGGCCAAAATAGGAGTCAACTCTAATCCCACGCACGCCGGGTTATTAAGTTGGCGACCCATTACTTTAACAAAACCTCATACATTGGGTTAACATGCCATCACGTGTTGGCTTACTAAACCAATGCATACATTGAGTTAGGGTCAAAGGTCAACATGGTTTTAAAAAGTCAAATTAGGTCATTTAGTGACCTTAAATGTTCTAAAACATCACCTACCACCCTGAACAATCAATGGGACTCCAAGAAAATTAATTTGAAGGGTGGCTATGTTCATAAAATCATTGAGGAAAGAATCTCTTAGGGAATCATCAAATCAAGTGATACAAGGAAATTTGAAGGTCCAGATCTCTCCAAGGTTGGGCCTAGGACAATGAGCACCCAAGCTGAACCCCTAGTCTACCCAAAATGAGACCTATCCTATAGTATCCTAATGTAGTACATACGTCGGGTTAACAACTGAGTGCATGCTGTGAAGGATTACCAAAAAGCGAGCGACAAAAAGCGAGCAAGCCAAAAAAAGCAAGCGATAAAAAACAATAAAATATTTATAAATCCCCCATTTTAGTAGCAAAAAATAATAACTTATTCAAAAGTGCATATGTTCCCTCAATGCCAGAAGGTTAAACATGCATATAACTTTAAAGCCATTAACACTAATTTCACATCATCCATGAGACAGTTTGTATGTTTAACTTCCAAGTCATTGTTTGTATCAAAGACAAACCCTATTGCAATCAAGTTCTCTCTTTCCACTAGAGTAATTGAGATCATCTTTCCAAGGACTCCTTGCATGGATTAGTCTAGATTCCATGCATATGTAAATGCTTAGGTTTTTTAACTCTATTCACTCTTGGAACAAAACCCATGTTTCTTTGTTACCGCAAAAATATCCTTCCCTAATGATTTATTCTTACCTCCCACTAATCTTACCAATGCAGCAAATTGGCCACAAATTCATTTTTTGGTGCATTAAATTTTACTAGATGGTGCACAAAGACATGATAATCGTCTAAAGTACGCCTTGCCATTTGATTTGATATGTAACATGACCCCGTTTGGACTTGTAAATCAAAAGATACAGGGATGTGAAAATGTCCTCTATTGGGCCAAAACAGGGAGCGCGTTAACACACACCCTGTTTTGGCCCAAAAGAGGACATTTTCACATCCCTATATTTTGGCAAGATGTCAACATTTGATTATTTTGGCCCAAAAGATGAGTTTTTTACATCCCTGCATCTTTTGATTATCAAATATAAATGGCATAATGTTACATATCAAATCAAATGACAAGGCATGATTTAGATGAATATCATGCCTTTTTGCACCATCTAAAAAACTTGTGTGCATCAGAATATAAATTTTTTGACACAACCACCTTTTTGAATACTTTGTACTTCAAGCAATTATTTTATAAAAAACTTAGATTCTTTCTTTGCTTGCTTGATTTTCCAACCACTTCAACTAATTGTCGCTCGCTTTTTTGGGCTCGCTCGCTTTTTATCGCTCGCTCTATTGACTGCCTCCATGCTGTGATACTAACCTAGCACATACATCGAGTTAACTATGGTGACTGGTAGAAGAAGTAGAAACCTCATAGATAGGCCCACCAAGATATTAACTACCCTAACCTACCTACATGCTATTAAGATCTAGGAAAATCCTAGGGGCTAAGCCAGAACGAAAAGATAGTGCCTTCGACAACATAATATCGGGCAAAGGAACCACTCTAATATCAACCTCATCCAGAACCTCAATCCCAAACTCATACTCCATACATGGTCCCCTACAAGCCGATAGTTCTAGCTGAGAAGAATCAATGAGCTTCAATGCGAAGATGGGAGAAAACACCAATCCTAGGGTTTCCATGGCTCCTAGTTCCAGCTCGACTAGACCCCATTCTTCCCACACCTTCAACAATAGCCTCACCGCTTAGGGTGTCACTCTCCAACTTCATGGGAAGGTTTGCATTTTTTGATCCTGACTTGGTTAACCCTTTGCAAGGAAAATGCAAGTGCGAGAGGCTCAAGGGAGGACTTGTTGAGGGAAGGCTCAAGAAATCCTCACTTATTTTCCCAAAGAGACAGTTTGTGGTTCGGGTTATGCATGGGTAGCCACCCTAAAAATGAGTGCCCTCGCCTTAGGGCTAGGATGGCACTCCACTATGCTCACTATGTCAGATGAGGGAATCATGAGACCTCTCAATGCCGGTACCCAAAAGTTAACCCCTAGCCAATGTGCCAATAGAGAAAACCCCTGACCTTTCCTTCCCCACCTAGCCAGTTCAATCAGGGACAACTAGCAAGACAAGGAGACCCTTCAACCAACCAAGTGCAATAAAGGGTTCATAATCTCCCCTTGCCACCACCTATTCTAGGTCCTCAATCCCCACCACCTCGCCGGATCACCCCCATGAACCAGGTGATTATTGAGGAAGTCCCTAGTGAGTTGGAGGAACTGGACTATCCCCCACTAGAGAGTGACTATGTGCCATGCGAAGGTTCTTTATAACATCTTGCAAGATGTGTAACATTGTATGGCTAGTTTCCATGTCAAACTGCTCATGTCCCAGGCACATTGAGGGAATAGAGCCACAGGCCAGTGTGTCCCTACAAGAGCCAAGCCAACCAGTTGGTTATTGGGACAAATTGATGTAATGGGGGTTGTGCCAAGGGGTACAAGGTCAATGTGAGTTAGTATGTCACCACATGGTGGCTAGTATGACCACACTAGGTGGTAGAAGGTTCTATTAGGTGTGATTGAGAGATTCATGGGTCTACTTGAGAGATCAGTGGAGAAATTTGTGGATCTGGAGGTGCTCTTCCTAGGGCACATGCATTGTATCAATTGCCTACAAAAGGGCAATTCTACTCATGAATAACAAGTCTTTTTCCTTCATTGATTGGTACTCTCCATGTTTCCATTGCTATTTCATCATGTGGTATCAAAGCCACTCCATCCTCCTTGAGCCTTCATGCATTTAGCCACATCATCATCTTCTTCCTCTTCACCAACCTCCTTCCTTCATTCTTCCCTCTTCTCCTCCCCGATTTTTGCTTAAGCAAGTTCTCTTGATTATCCGTGCCACTTCCCACATCCTTTGAGCCCAAGCATCCTCATAATGAAGTGAACCTCTAGCTAGGAGGAATTGCAAAATGCTTGCACCCTTTTCCCGTGTCGACACAAAGATCAGTCCATGCCATTTGACAAAATGTGACCTGCTAGAATAGTATCTATCGAATTCCTCTTAGGGGAGGCTGAGCAACACCTAGAGCTATCTCTTGTTAAAATCTGAGGAGAAATGGTTTGGTACTTGAGGCGTATTTGCAGAAAAACTAGTTGAGCTAGAACAACTTCTCATTGACCACATGTCGTGAATTTGGGCCTACCCTCTAGTGTGGGATTCCTCTAGTAATAAAGCTTCATTTTTGTGCTAAAATTTGAATCCATCAGTATGAAATTGAGCCTCCACTTTTTCTCTATTTTCTGCAAGCATTTTTTATAGTTTTGCACATTAGATGCCAAAAACAAATCTAAATATGTGTTGAGGTTGCTCCCCTGACAACATATTTCCAAGATTCAGTTTGCTCTCTTACAAGTTCAACTTAGACATTCAACATACTTATATAAGTGATTCAAAGTTGAAATCATGAGCATTCATGAGGATGATATACTCATTTGATTAAGTTTAGTGACATGCTTGTCCAATGGCCATTTCTTGTGAGTCTTCTAACCTTTAGTACATAAGAGTAAAGAAACTTTCAAGAAGAAGCCCAAGTTTGTCAATAGAAATGTCACAAAACATCCAACCAAATCTCAGTCCGATTGCCAGCTCTTGCGAGTCTTCTAACCTTTAGTAAATCAGAGTAAAGAAACCTCTCAAGAAGAAGCCCAAGTTTGTCAATAGAAAGGTCACAAAATTTCCAACCAAATCTCAAGCTCCCTAGTACTATCAGTGTGCAAAGAATCTTGGCTTTTTAGATTTTCTTGCTCGCAATATGCATTTATATGGTGATGGTTCTTTTTGAAGAGTTGTAAAGGAATTAGGCACTGCCATTATTGGTAAGACCTTCCCTATGGCTACCAAGACGAAAATAGATAAGTTTGAGGGTGAGGGATTTCACACATGGCAAACCAAACTCAAGTTTATTCTCATGAAGAAGGGGATTTGGAAAATTGCTAACCGGGAAAGAGAAGAAACATACTACTAGGGAAGGAAAAGCATTATGGTTACCTAGGGATGAAAAGGCATTAGCTATCATTGCACTTGGGTTGAGTGATTCCTTTATTCATCACATTGATGGTTGTTAAACTGCACATGCTACATGGAGGCACCTTGAGATTGTCTTTGGAGCACAGGGAAATGTTCCAAGTATAGTCTACTCTCATTAAGCTCTTTGATCTGAAGTTGGATAAAGGAGAATCAATATCCTCACATTTAAACTCCATCAAAAGTATATTGACTCAGCTAGCTAGCATCAAGTTTGATCTTGATGATGACATTGTGATTGCTATCTTGCTTAAGATTCTACCTAATGAGTATGGTACCATTATAACTACTCTCACTCTAATCTAGAGTCCAGTTTGTTAGATATAGAGTTATTCCTCTTGGAAGAAGAAAGAAAGATTAAACAAAAGAATGAGTACGAAGAGACTGACACATATAATTTGGTCAAAGGCAACTTCAAAGGATCTACAAGCAAGACCAAGATAAAGTGCAATTTTGTGGAAAGCTTGGTCACTTTGAAAAGGAGCGCTATGCAAAGAAGAGAATTTCAGCAAATCTTGTGGAAGAAAAATCAATACATAATTGCAATACATTATTTCTTTTTTGCTTGGCACACAACTGGAATCAACCAAAATTGGCAAATTTTAATAAAATTGTCCAACTTTTTGCACAACATTGCATTTTTTGTGTATTGAGATATGCAAATCATCCACAAAAGTATAATTGTTTGAATTCTCACATTTGTAAATTTTAATTTGTATTTTCTAAGCAAAATCTCTAAATTTTACAATCTTTTTACAAATCCTATACAAAATTCAAATATTAATGCAATTGTAAAATCTTATACAATAGATCTCCCAAATTTGTTAAACCTTACAAAATTGTGCTCGAATGTATAAAGTCTTTCAAAATTGTCGTGAAATTGAAATGTGTGAATTTCGTTTGATTTTTTAATAACAAATGTAGTCTCCAAGCTCAAATTTGCAACTTTGTATTGTTGTGTGAATTTCGTTTGATTTTTTCATAACAAATGTAGTCTGCAAGCTCAAATTTGCAACTTTGTATTGTTGTGTGTTGCAAATGCATCTCTTTCTTTAAAAATGGGTTAAATTTTGTAGAACTTTGATTTTCAGTTGCAAGTCTCACGTGTGATAATTGCCTCTTTAAGGTTGATGATTTTTGCACAATTCACCTACAAATGTTCTTAGCCTTGCAAGAGAGTAACACAAAGAACGTAGTAAACAATGCAGTGAGGTTGTTTACTGAAGGATGTTATTGAAATCAATTATAAAGCTTGTAGATGTTTCACGTGAACTCCAATTGTCAATGACTACATTCTTCAACAACAAAAAAGAGGTGGAATCTTTGCAATTGTTGCACTAATTTGCTCCTAGATTGTTTCACATCATGTTGGGACAATGGAAGCAAGTGGGAACAAAAAATAAGGCAACTTGTATTGATTGAGTTTTAACAATTAGAGAGGCACAACATACAAAATGCAAGGGAGAAGTACGCACACGAAACTTGCACCAATAATAGAAAAGCCTGCATGGAGGACACATCATTTTCCCTTTCCTCAAGGAAAATACCTTTACTAAAGCCTTCCCTCCTCAGGGCAGGCAAAAAATGAAGAAAAGTTGTGGCGATGAAGGCTTGAAAAATTGTGGCTATGAAGAAGAAAGGCCCACTACATTTTGGCAAGGGGGGCACAAAGAGAGAGAGAGAGAGAGAGAGAGAGAGAGAGAGATCAGTATTCTAACACCTCACCCTTAGATTATAACAGCGGTTAAAGCCCCTCTCACATTACCTTTTATCATATCATTCTTTAAGGCCCTTTCACAATTCCCATAATAAGAGAACCCAAAACAAATGCTATGGCTTTGCCTTGGCATGCCAAAAAGGGCCAAATGCAAATCATAGTCATGATGGAGCACAGCCAGATGGTCTAAGTTGCCTTTAAAAGAACTTGTATATCTGTCCACTATCTCTTTCGCATCTTAATCTATGATGAAATGCTACTGGTGGATAGATGGTAAAGTGCACTACTACTTCCCATTCTGATCTTTGCAAAAGAAACTTGAGTGTCTACTATTGCTACTCATGCTGAGAAAAGATTTGACAGGCGAGTAGAGAACTAAGGGCCATGTACCATGCATGAGAATCTCAATGATTTTACTGTGATAGAGCACTTAGCACCAGTATGACTATTCTATTTGCTCAGTAGGTGTCAGTGAATAGTAATTATTAAGTAGTGGTTGTCAGCACGTACTGACTAGTGAGTAGGCTTGAGTCACTATCGACGACAAGTAGGCTTAATTGAGTATTGACTCGTGTGAGTAGTGCTTAGCAATATTGTATTTGCTAAGTAGGCCTAAGTGTTTTTAAGTGAGTTGTGGCTAGTGAGTAGTGATTGTCAATAAGTAGTGACTGGTGAACCTCAACAAACGATTGGCAGAGGTCCATTAAAAGATTTGAAGACTGCAAAAGGCCATGGGCTCGTTCATCCATTGAGCTAGAGTCCATTAGATTCATGGATGAGGACACATTGTTTGAAACTAAGGTTGTTCCATTGACTTAAAGTGGTTATGCTTTCAGTTCCAATTTTCTTCTCAGGGTCTTCTCAGTGGGGTATTCTTCTCTAGTGTTATACGCTATTGAGGGTTGAATTCTAATGTTTCAATGAAGGAGGGATCCGCATTGTGGGGGTTCACATTTTGGTTATTGATTACGAGATTGTGTGTTCATGGTCTGTTGGTACATTGTGAATTTACAATTTCCTTAATACAATGTAGCATAGCTAGTGGTGGTGATACTGTGGATTCATCAATTGTGGCAACCTACTCAACTACTCCATAATGGTATTGTTGTGTGGTGACCAGTGGTCTTATCCTTTCGTTGCCCAGCCAGAGTTGTCATCCTGGTCTATGTGGTGACCAATAGTTTTTGTGGCTACCCTTTCATTGCCTAATCAAAGGGTCATGATTTTGGTCTATGGTTGTGTTGGTATTCTTAGTTGGTTGTGTGTATGAGCATAGTGGTAGCATAGTGGGATCAAGGTAAAGGTGAGAATAGTATAAGAATATTGTCAAAGCATGTTTAGTTCATGTTGTTGTCTGTGTATCGTTGTTTATTACGCCAGTTGGGTTATTTGAACCTTCAAACTCAACTCGAACAGTTGGTCCAAACAACTTGGAACCAGAATCTCATCGGACTATGTGGTTGACATTCAAGTTGTAAGGGATTAGTGGTGCATTTGTGCATTAGTTTAGTGTCAAGTGCTTTTTTGTTAATTCCTCACTTAAATTGGAAATTTTATTGAAAGGAAAGGGAATTAAGGAATAACCTAAAAGTTAGCATGTGTGATTGCATTAAATTGCTAGTAAGACTATTAGTATTCACCATTCCCGTAGTGAGTTAATCTCATTCTTTGAAAAGATCGTCTATTACGAAATATTCATCATTAATAATTTCAAAAGGTTGAACTTAATAAATGCAAGTGCATTTATCTACACAACTGACTACCAAGATAGCTTTGAGGCTTTGATAGGCTACACGTAGTTTGTGGTTTACTATAGTTCGACAATAGTTGTTAAAACGCTAGACACCTTCATAGGATATACTTTCCTGCTAGTAAGTCCCTAGCATTAGTATAGTGTGATAGGGTTAATGTCCCATTAATGTGTTCTAACTCCTAATGCACCACACACTTATCTAGTGTATTTGTGACCTTGGTTATTTGTAACCACGTACAACACACTCTAGTACCACGATAAATATGAAGAGGAATAGGTGAAGAGTGAAGATGAGAGAGGCAACAGCTTTAGAGCGCACCACAACAAATGACTAACTATACACTAGATTAGTTATAGAGAATGAATATTTACAAACCCTTTATGATAAGGGTTAGAGTTAGGGTCAGGATTAGGCTAGGGTTAGAGTTTTTGACCCTTTTTCCTTTTTAGTAGTCTTATAGGCTAGTGCTTATTCATAAGGTAAAACATGATCTTCAGATGGATCCTCAACACCCTTTCACCCACCTTTAAACATTTATTTATTTATTCAAAGGCTCCCTAGAAATTTCAAGATATTTATATTAAAGGCCTCATTGGCTTTGTTACTTCTTAAGGGGATTTGATCCCCAATTATTCCATTCTATGGCTATATGCAATATCCATTATTATCATTTTGGTCAAAGCTCAATACTTTGATTAGCTTTGAGCTCACTTTTATCAAGGTCATGGAAAGATCCAAATGCTACAAGGTTTCCAGCTTAATGATTCTTGAGTAATCTAGAATGGAAGTCCCGCTAGTAAAGCTTATTTCTTGATCTTCTCTCATATGGTAAAGTCATTCAATATAATGTACAAAAGACTATAACCTCGACCAATGTATGATGGTGAACTTCAATCCCTTGTCTTCCCTAAGAGACTGTCACCTTTTGCAAATGTTTGAGTGCCTTTGTTGAGGGGAAACTCAAAAAGTGCTAGAAGTGAAGGAAGCCTTCTCATTTTCCATAGCAGACAATGCTATATGTAATCTCCTTCCCTTGTGAGAATAACAAGTTTCTTTGATACTAAAATCTGATATTCTCCCAAAGCCAGGTTATTCCTCTTCTTCCTTGTTGTCAACCATACAAATCCACTACTACTTTAGAAGACCTTGGTCCTCAGATCTTCTCATTTTCCTCTCCATTTGTTGTTGTGGAAGCTCAGTGAAGACTTATTGTCAAATAATTCCTTGTACAATTATCATCTAAGTGAGGATTGGTGGAGCCAACTTTGCAACCTTCCTCTAAGTCTTTTTCATTTGATTTTCTAATATAATCGATTGGGGTATCTATTTACATCATTCTTTTTCAAATAACTCATATTCAATGGATTATATGGACTCTTGTTTCAAATCTCTTTCTATTAAAAGTAGTCGTGAAGGATTGGACTTTACAAATGATTCTGCTCGATTTACAAATGATTATGCTCGATAAGTGGGGGTTGGAGAATAGCATTCAACCCATCAGATATGCTAATAATGTTCAACCAGAGTCAAAAATTATATTATTGCATCATAACCACCTCAAGGCTCTCCAAGATGCATTCACCTTGGCTAGAGAGGGACATCTCACCCAAATCTTCTTTGGAAGACGTTTTTCTTGAAATTGGCCGACCAAACGATTGAGGACTCTTCATCCTAGAGGCTCCAAAGGATAAAGTATCAAATCAAGGTTTGAGAACAAGATGCAGAGGATTCACCCAAAGGGTGCAAACCTAGGCCTCAAAATAGGACAAGTTCAAAGAGTAGGTATGTATAGCAACTATATGTCAATTTGAAGATGCAAAAAAGGGATGGGCAACCTAGGAAGAGCAAAACAAGATGAAGACTTAATAGCACCTTCATGACCAACAATTGGGTATGGAATGGATTTCACCAAAATAAATCAACTAAGCAAGCCTTGGAAACACAATAGACTAGTCAAATAAAGTACATTTCTTATTGCACAAGACATTCATAAATCTCAAGAATTCTCGACAAGCTCAGCTTTGCCTCCCCTATGTCCTCATGCTACAAGATCTTGAACAAGACCATTATACCGAATACCTGCTTTTCTTGTAGAGTATGGCAATAATTTTGCACAAAGTAGATCGAGGAGAAAAAGGAATGGCAAAGAGGAAAATTATTGAAAACTCTTTAAACATATAATATAATATTTATGAAGCGAGAAGGGAATTGTTTTTAATGAGAGTTAGATGCCATGTTGATGCATGAGGGAATCCAATGAATGTTTATGTGATGTGATCAATCTATTGAGACGTATATAGGGACTTTGGAACATGTGCACTTAAACATAGGGGTTGAAGAATTATGAAAATAATGTAAATTCTTGAACGCAGGGTATTTTAAAAGCACATTGCTAGTATGTATTTTTTGGAATTTTATACAATCACATTCCTGAGCATAGTAGACATGGCAACCATGTTGGACTACACAAGACCACACTTCTTTATATGCATGAGAGCATTTTGAATTAGAAGTGTTGTTGATAAACTTGGATTTGCCTCCATGTCCTCGTACAAAATATTGAGCATAGCAATCGTACCCCTCCATATTTTGACTCATTTGCTAGTTATGCATACCCGTAATCTTTTGCATAATAGAGAGAAATTTTGACTCATCTGATTTTCTTGATAGAGCAAAATATTAATCTCTTGTATAGTAGGCCGAGGAGAAAAACGAACCGGAAAGAGAGAGAGGGGTAGGGTGGGGATTGTGCACGGCACGAGGGAGGGGGGAAGAATCTTGATCAATGCACTATAAGACTTACGATTTTTAAAACTAAGGGAGTTATATGCCATAATTACACAAGAGTGAATTGAACAACTACTTATATAAAGTGATTAATTCATACATCATTCTCTATGTTTATGATCTCACAATTATAGTAGAGATAAGGCCCTAGATAGCTTCGGGCTCCCTTGTGCTAATTTGAGATGAGAGACATGAGATACTTGCATTATACTTCAAGAATTGAGGTAGGCAACAACATACGTGAACTATTCCACTACCATGCGGGTCAAACAAAACTTAAGTGCACATGGTATGAGGATGCTATTCTTTGCAAGCAACTAGTGGGAAGCTTTGATATATCTGATGACCACTAGACTATAATAATTTTTATACAATTTAAATTTTTTATGATACAACGCACTAACTAAACCCAACCATTGGAAGAAAGCCACAAGAACTCTCAAGCTTCTCAAAGTTTCAATGTATTATGGAATTCTTTATGAAATATCTAAAACCCTACAATTGTAGGGATTTTGTAATGGTGATTGGGCATGCCACATGAATAAAAGTCTAGTACAAGCTATACCTTTTGACTCAACAACATCATTTCAAAGGTAAGCAGCAAAACCATATTGCTCTTTGTCTCCACAGAGGTTGAGTACATGGTAGTCAATAAAAAATGTGAAGTATTTGGCTTCAAAGATTACTTGGTGAATTTCCCATATAATATCCTCATGTTGTAATGAGAAACAAAGTTTAGGGCCATAGTCCATTAGTTCACATTTAGAGTTTGATTTGAACTAAGAAATCGCAACATAGCTTAGAACTAGTTAGGAGTTTTCTAAGCCTAGGGTTTTCTACATAACTCATAGTTCCTTTTGCATATCGCAAATAAAGTAGCATCACTCTTTCACTTTGAGCAAACACATTCTCTCCTTTCACAGTCTATCCACATTATTTCAAACCAAGGCCAGTTATGATACAACCTGAAAAGAATGCCCTAACACAACCCAAGCCCTGCCCTCAAAGGAAAAACAGCCCCACCTATTGGTTTCAACAGATCTCTACCAGATCGGCCGCGTTGACCTCAAAAGATATTTATTACAGTCCATATAACTAAAAGTAAAACTAAAATGCTAAGAAGAACAAGGCACACGAGCTGGAAAGAGCAGCTCCTGCTGGCTTCTTTGCCCGCTGTCTTCTCACCACCCTGCACAGAAAAATAGTGAAAGATGTCAGATAGGACACCAGTGTCGCACTCACAAACCCAAGGAATTCTAGAAGAAATTAAAGGAACTATGTAATGATCTACTATGCAGTTAAAGCCAAGTAAAGACAATTAATGTCAAGAAAGGGATCACTAACCTTCGATTGAGGGTTTGAAACATTCTCTCCTTGACTGGACTCATCCTGAGACCATGGTCATAATATCTCAGTCTAAAAAATAACTCCTGAGTCCCACATAATGATTCAAAGGAAAAAGTGCATTTATTTCAAGGCTTCAGAACATACAAGAAAAGGAGTATGCAAGTTCATCTCTTCATCAGCACTCAGTGGCATGTGCTTTGTACCCATTGCTGTTCGTTCGAGCCTTGCCAGATCTTCATCTTGCAATGATCAAGTCGAATATTGCAGACAAAAAGGGAAATTTCAGATGTACCAGGTAAAGAGATCACACAAAACCTGGAAAGTGGTTTTTGCCATTGAAAAGAGGAAAAAAGCAAAAAAAAAGTCCCTTCACGCATGGGCGATTATTCAAAGCTTCTTGGTGGTTCATCAGTATATCTACAAAGCTTACAAAAATGATGTAATGCATAGAGGCATTAAATGACCAACAGCTGGACAAGGTGTTAAACAGCCCCATCAGGACTGACTGAATCCATGATCTCAAACATCAAGTAACTCCCTTTTCTGAACTAGTAAACAGGATTTTATCAATACCTTGGATAGTTTGCTTCGAAACACTACTAATACCATAACCCTCCAAGTCCCTCGTTCCGGATCGCTCAGCTGTTTCTTTGCCAGATCCTTCTCCACGACGAGTGACCCTGCAAATCAATACATAACAGAATCATGACATCGACGCCAACACATGCTCCTCAAGTGAAAGTTCGAACTCGTTCATTTACAGAAAACAAAGATGATCAGTTCGTGTGGATGTCGCCAATGTTAGACATGAAAGGATACCCCTGCAGGACACACTAGTACGCACATTTACCTATTTTTAAAAATGTACGTACATGTATAGATTGATGAATGCTTCTGTGTAATTAAGAACAACACACTCAACACAGAACAATGCACATGCACACGTGTGCATGTATGTACTTGTGTATGAATATTTAAAACGCACTCACGCCATAAAGAACCAAATTCTGTAGGTCCAGACTCAGTAAGCACCTGCAAACGATTGGTTACAGATGCCCTTCTACACAGTCAAGTGCGCACAGCATTTCAGTGCCCTATCATGAGGTGCTTGCTGCCCTCATAGATTCCTTGGGTTGCTGGAAAATGAAGACACCATTACATCACAGGGATAGTGATAAATAGTTTTCATTTACAGACAATCTTTACATTCAAGAAAACTGTCATGCATCACTGAAGATAACTTTACAAGAATGCTAGAACAATTGTTGAACAAGCCATTTAGTAGTTATGGCCACATTGGTAACTTCTAAGAGGCTCTTTTATTAGTCTTCCATGAAGGAAACTGCATATGTAGATAGAAGCATGCACCATACACCAAAAAAGGCCAAGTTTGGCATGACAAACACTCCAGGTTTCTTTGGACCCAATCTAAATAGACTCTTGCCCTGGAATTTATCACAACAGTGTCACCTAGAACCCATGAAAAGGCATAACTTGGGCCAAGCAGGTCCATTTCATCCCATGCAAGAGAAATATTGAGGCCCCACAAGGAGCTCACTTGATCATTGACAAGCAGATTTTGCACATCGTTCGATGTCTAGGGCCATACTTTAGGAAAGGGGTGAGTTTTAGACTAACCTTCCTTCAAGGATGAAGAATCTCAGCTGGGAGAGCTGGAAGAGCCAACATTGGAAGATAAAGTGGTCACAAGGAATAGTTGATGAAATTGCAGGTACTCTTAGGGTTACTTATCCACAGATGGATAGCCACCATCAGATCACAATGAAGAGTTATCTGGACCTCTCCAAGAGTGGGACATGTCAAAGCCCAGTAGACTCTATGGTAGAAGGTTTTGCCACGGTCAGATGTCATTGGATTACACCAATCCTTTGCAAGTAAGATCAAACCATCTGCATACAATACTAGAGCAAGGACATCTTTTTATGTAAACACTTTATCTTTCCCATCTTTATGAAGATCCCAAATACATGTAGAAGAGAATGGACGGCCTTGTTTCATCGAGGTTCATCGTGACGTTAGTGGTGGTTTCCTTTCTTTTTCATCCGTCTACTCTCTGCATTTTCAGCTCAGCCTTTGCATACAATCTTAAAAATTTCCTTATTCCTTTTGAAGCTTTCAAATCTACCAATATGGTGGTGCTTTTAGATGATAATCCTAATTCATAGTAAAACCTTGCCGAGCATGACAACCTCCTTAGAATTGTCCTTGATAGAAATTATATGCAATAGAGTCTAAATGTGACTTTCTCAAACTTTTATATGGCCATATAATTCCACTAATATTCATATTGATGGTGCCAAGGTTACAAAGTTATTGGACGGCCTATATTCGAACAGTTAGACAAGTTCACTCTTTCCTAGGCTTTACAATATTTTTTCAGAATCATATTGGACAAAGAAGAGCAATAAGCTTTCCCCATTAATAAAACCTCTTCAGGGGGTGACAAAGAAGAGCAATAAGCTTGTAAGTTGGAATAAAGACTTGAACGCTAGTGTCGAGACTCTGAAACATCAAGTTACTACTGCACCTGTCTAGCCATTGTGGATCCTTTTTTTATGGGAGGGCGCAAAGAGTAATATTATATTATTATTCAAAAGTCTTACATTTAAAGTCCATTACATTTCACCCTCAAACAGGGAATAGTAGCTTAACAACTGTCCCAAAAGG
Source organism: Dipteris shenzhenensis (assembly GCF_047967505.1). NCBI lineage: Eukaryota > Viridiplantae > Streptophyta > Polypodiopsida > Gleicheniales > Dipteridaceae > Dipteris > Dipteris shenzhenensis. The sequence continues at coordinate 36,508,767 of NC_141622.1, forward strand.
GGCAGAGCGCCACAGAGGTAGAGAGCCAAACGTGACACAAAAGGAACCCTGCAGTATTAGGTAACTGAGGTAACAGGTAGCTGGAGGATCTGGTAACTGAACCCTGCAATGACAGGAAGCTAGAGGATCTGGTAACTGAAGTAGAAAAGTCTGAGCTGCTCCTCTCCCCATGAGGACCTGCCCCCCCTCCCCCTCTCCCAGCCAGCCCCTTCTCCCTCTCCCTCACCCTCGCTGCCCCCCCTCTCCCTCCCCTCGCTGCTCCTCTCCCTCCCCTCTCGCCTGCCCCCCCTCCCTCCTCCCTCTCTCTCCCTCTCCCCTTCCTCATCTCTCCCTCTCCCCTTCCTCCTCCCCGCCCTCCCTCTCCCTCCCCACCAGCCCCCCTTCTCCACCCCCGCCCCCTCCCTCCTCCCTCACCCGACAGCCCTCCCCGCCCTCCCTCTCCCCCACCCGACAGCCCCCCCGCCCCCCCTCCTTCACCCCCGTCCCCTCCCTCTCCCTCTCCCTCCCCACCCTCCCTCTCCCCCACCCGCCAGCCCCCCCGCCCCCCTCTCCTCCCCCGCCCCCTCCCTCTCCCCCCCCCGCTGCCCCTACCCCGCCCCCTCCCCCGCTCTCCCCCGCTCTACCCCGCCCCCTCCTCTGCTCTCCCCCGCTCTCCCCCCCCCCCTCTTTCCCTTCCTCTCCGCCCCCTCCTTTCCTCTCCCCCGCCCTCCCTTTCCCTCCCCGCCAGCTCCCTCCCTCCCTCCTAACCCCCCCTCCTCTTTTCCTTCTCTTGCCCTCCCTCTCCCTCTCCGCCTGCAACCTCCCCCTCCCACGCCCCCTTCCTACCTCCATCCCTTCCCCTCTCTCCTACCCTCTCCTTTCTGCTTCTTCCTGCGCCGGTGTTCGAGGGCGTCCTGGGCAATAGTTTCACAGACGGAGCTTTTTTAGTGTTGGAATCGGCCTTTTCACTTCGATTGGCAAATGGATCCCCATTCAACCAATCTCCGTCCACTTCCACCGGCCACGAGAACCGTCATTTTTTCAGAAGACGAGTTGCAGTAGCTCAAGAAAGATGTGGAATTAGAGAGCTTCACATCACTTTTCGCCCGCATCTTTGGGTCACACCCTTCCAGATCACAGGCTAGAGATTGGATGCTGGCGGCGTTACCAGGAGATCTCGCCCCACTCGACTTCTGGGACGTGGATTCTTCCAAGTGATTTTCGACTCCCACGAGTCCACAGCCCTTGTTCTCAAAGCTAATCCCCTGGCTTTGGGTTTGAGGAGGATCTTTCTTTTACCCTACACCTTGGGCTTCGATCCGGTCGAGGAGGACAGGCAAGTCACATCACTGTTCATTAGATTTCCTGGTCTTCCTCAAGTCTACTATCAACTGCTTGCCACTATCGGAGCCACATTCGGAGTGGTCACTGAGATGCCCACCCTTCTTGGCATGTCTTCTTCCTCGGCAGAGGCAGTCAATGCAGAAGGGGTGCCTCGTGTTAGGGTCATTGTCTCTGACCCTAACATCTCAAATGACCACATCATGCTTCAGCGTCTAGACGGCTCTCTCTTTCGACAGAGAGTCGAGATTTTAGGTAGACAGGACCAGTGCAGGATTTGTAGGACCCTTGGGCACTTTGCTAGACACTGCCCAAGGAAGAGAAAAAGACCCAAGAGATCTTCTGGTGCGGCTCCTTCACGTACTACCCCGACTACACCTCCCCAGCACCCTGGAGTAGCAAGGCGCCCTGCTTCGTGCACCCCAGGACCACCAGGGGCAGCAGATCACCCAATGCCCGTAGCACACCCAGTACCACGGTGGAGAGCTATTAGAGCCGCTCCCTTACCTCAGGAGGAGACCTTTGATCCTGTTCAGACAGACGCCTTCCAGACTCCAGAGGTGGATGTTGCTGCAACCCTAGACACTACAGCTCCACATCAAGAGGGGCCTTTAGATGCACCAGCCCCAGTCACCTTGGTTGCTGACCACGAGGGGGCTACAGGCACTTCTTCCCCACAGACTGTTCCTGCCACAGTCAGGATGACAGAGAAAGTGCAGGCACAGATGAGGACTCCAGATTCCTCTTCAGCCCAACCACAGGCCTCCTCAACACCTAGCTCCAGTTCTGTTGATAGAGACCTGGCAGGTCCTTCTCCTCCATCTTTCACGAGTGCAGGTCTTCTTCGCACTCCTCGGCCAGACTTGCCTATCAGGAACTCTTTTTCGGCACTGGTAGATTCGGCGACTTTCATGGATAATGATGAGTTTGTGCCCTCCACCTTAGGGGTCTCGGTCTTGGGGATTCCTTTTGATAGGGCCTCCCCTTCAACAGGTGTGGGGATCCTCTCACCTGTTGAGTTTCCTGCCCTCAACAGGAGTGTTTTGGCCAAGGGGAAGATGGTCTCCTCTACTAGGTCAGGTAAGCCTTTCCATCCAGCGTCCTCCCGTTGATGAGGATAGTCAGCTGGAACATACAGGGCCTAGGCAGAGTTCCACACCGTCACCGTAGGCAACTGATCCGGAATCAGCTTCATCCAGGTGCCACTGGAGGTGCTATTGATATCCTTTTTATCCAGGAACACAAGTTGAATGCCAGTGATTGCTCTAAATCGGGAAAACTTCTTTCAAGACATACCTTCTGATCGCCTGCTATGGGCACAAGGGGAGGTACTTGCATTTCAGTCTCTCCCTCTATTCTCCCCTTGGTTACTGGTCATGGTATTATTTCCCCCTCTAGAGCTCAATGGATCATTATTTTGATTGGAGGGCGTAAGATTGGTCTTCTCAATCTTTATGCTCCCAACAACAGAGGGGAGCGGATCTCCTTTTGGAAGGAGTTACTCTCTTGGGCCCCCACTGCAGATTCTTGGATCATTGGTGTCGATTTCAACATGGTTGAGTTGTCATCAGACAAAAAGAGAGGCAAACAGGGTGGAATTCATTCTTTGGAGAGGGCAGCCTGGGATGCCTTTCTTTTTCAGTACAGTGGCAGGGACACTTGGTTGGCTGATGCCTTTCATGTTATGCCACAGTCACTCCTATATTCTTGGTCGAACAGGAGAATACACATGCCCATTCATGCACGTATTGACAGATTTTATGTAGACGATTGGGCTTGACAGAGGAGAATCTGTATGCATTTCTACTGGGGTTTCCACCTCAGATCATTTTCCAGTGCTGTTGCAGATCCTTGAGCCTCATCGGAGAGGACGTTCTGCCAGTATCACGATTCCGGATGCTTTTTATGCAGAGGAGAGCCTCACGGAGGATATTTTACAGATTTGGATTTCTCACATACAGGGTGGAGCTGTCCGCCCATCTCAAGTAGCTGCAGCCTTATCCGAAATTAGTGACTATTATCATACAATCGTTGATTCCAGGAGACGTGAGATTGGTATACGCCAGCAGTTAGCGTCCCTTTAGAGGGAAGAGCAAAAGAGGCCCACAGATGCTTGGATTCAGGACCGCCTTGCTGCAGCAAGGGCTCATTTGCAAACATTGTTGGATCAGAGAGCAGAATATGCCTTTCATGCACAGGAATCCTTTTGGATTCAGATGGGTGGCAGGGTCAACAATCTCTACTCATGTGCCCAGACATAGTAGAGATAGTGTCTCGCAGCTTGTTGACTCAGACGGGGTGTTACAATCAGATCCTGATGCTGTCATGCGTGTAGCTTCAAAATTATTTTGCATCCCTTCTTACTGCAGATCCGGGCACACAGGATATAGATGATGCCAAAGAGGTTATTTGGCAGTGTATCCCTGTACTGGTGAAGGATGAGATGTATGTTTCTCTGGATGCACCTTTCACCAATGCAGAATTCAAGACTGCATTACTTGCCCTTCACAAGGGCAAGTGCCCAGGTTCGGATGGACCTACCCCTTCCTTTTTTATTACTTTTTGGGAGCAGATTGGTGATCACATCACATCAGCCCTGCAGGGCGTATGGGACTCTGGTGGGATGCTGGACTCACTTACAGATGGTCTCATTCATCTCATCCCAAAGGGGGGTAATAAGAATCTAGTGTCTCAATGGAGACCCATCACTCTAGAGTATTGGGCCCTTTTTACAAGGATCTGACAAAAGCCATCAGTCTGCGGCTACAGGTTTTTCTTTCAGATTTGATTCATGACACGCAGATAGGATTTGTGCATGGCAGAAGTATATTTGATAAGGCCTCAGAATGGGCCATGCAGAGCCGCCAGAGATTGGCCATTCTACTCTCGGACTTTGAGAAAGCTTATGACAGAGTAGACTGGGATTTTTTAGAGGGTACTCTATCTCGCTTTGGTTTTTCAGATGCATGGATTAGAGGAGTATCCTCTCTCTACAGATCAGCCCATAGCCAAGTGCTCATTGGGGGGGTAAGAGGGGACAAATTTCAGATTTCCATATCAGTCCGCCAGGGATGCCCTCTTGCCCCTTTTCTTTTTCTGTTTGTGGCGGAAGCTATGAGTATCTACCTTAGATCTCAAGCTGATATTTATGGGCTGAGGCTTCCTATCCGCCGGGAAGAAGAGCTCTTGGATAGTGAGCTGGCAGATGACACGGCTGCTTTTTTGGATGCCACCCCCAGGACACTCACTTCCTTCCGGACAGCCTTGGATTTATTTTGCACGGCTGCAGGTGCACACATTAATTGGCATAAATCCCATGGTTTTTGGATTTGTGATGATGACACCCCGGATTGGGGTAATGATATTGCCTTCACTTGGGTACAGAGGGGCGTCTCTGTCAGATATTTGGGCTGCCAGGTTGGGGTGGGCATCTCTCCCTCACAACCGTTTGCTCTGGTGTTGGAAAGCATGTTGGAAAGCATCAGAAGAAAGCTCCTTTTCTGAAGCTCCGCCAAACTTGACTTGGCTTCCAGGGTGGTGGTGGTTAACCAGGCTCTTCTAGCCACAGCATGGTCTGTATGCTCTTGTTGGTGCCACTCTAGGGATTGTATCACTCAGCTTAAGAGGCTCGTACGAAACTTTTTATGGAGTGGTCTAGATAGCACAACTGATGTTACAGCCAGGATGGCTTGGGAGACCTTGATTCTTCCTACAGGAGAAGGGGGTTTGAATATCATCGACCCGGATCTACAGTGCAGAGCCTTACTCTGCAAGGTCCTTGTGAGAGACTTATGCTAGGGCAAGAGCCTTGGAAGGATTTCTTTATCAAATACATACAGTCTCGCACGCCTACTTTAGGAGAGGATTGGACACACAACACCAGATGGGTTTTCACCACAGCCCACCTCAAATCTCCCTCTTCCCCTCTTATGGTTGCTATCCTGAAAGCATGGGCCAGCTTCAGGAGTACACTTCGCAAAATTCCCCCATCCACCCGTGAAGAGATTGAAAGGCAGCCTATCATGTGGAATGACAGTATTTTAGATGAGCATGGTAGACCACTTGGAGCTTCTCCTTACATGCAGTGGCCAAGATGGGAGAGGGGCCCTGCATCTACCATGGGAGCATGGAAAGCATTCAGGAAGCTTCCTGCAGACCGACAGGCACAGATGGTTCTTAATCTCAAAGGAAGTGCATGGACAGTCCAGCAGATTGACGCAGCCTTGCCCTTGGATTGGGTGGACACAGATGACATGCCTATTACTTGCTCCACCTCGATGGGGGCATTTTCCAGATTGGGAGTTCCTTTACAGGTGATTGCTTTTCATGACACACATGAGGATGCCTTAGTCTTTGATGTTTCGTCAGGGGGCAGGCTGTCCAGATCCACAGAAGATATCTTGTTGGAGGTACCGTTTCAGCCAGTCAAGATAGTGAGCTTCATGGAGCATGGCTCTCTTTGACAATGGTACTTGGATCCTGACCCGCTTCTCATCGCCCTGGGCTCATGGAGGCTGTGGCTCTATGGAGGGGTCCCAATTAAGTTTTTGCAGTGGGACCCTGGGGAATGGGAATGGATAGATGAAGGGCACCGACAGAAGAGCATCCCCTTCTTTCGTTACACGGTCAATAATGCTAGGAAATTCCAGCTCAGCTATAGGGGTTGGAGGCCTACCAGATCTCCTCATTGGGAGAACTTTCAGATTTCTGTTCACTTGCAGAAAATTTTTTGGCAGAGGCTCTGGAAATCCCACCGGAATAGAAAAATCACTCTCTTCTTTTGGCTTTCTATTCATGGTGGGCTAGCAGTGAACCAATGGAGATCCATGTTCGGAGCTGACCCTTCTTGCCCTCGTTGCCTTTCTGCTTTGGAGACAATACAACACTGCCTTTGGGATTGCAGACAGGCGAGAATCATATGGAAGGGGATGGCAAGACTTCTCAGCACTTTTATTCGCCTTCCTTTCTACATGACCTGGGGATCAGTGGCTTGGCTCACTCTTTCAGGGCCCCAGGTCTTCTTTGAGAGACTTGACTCCTCTTGGGCTCTTCACATCCGACGACACCTTGTGGAGTCGTGCTCTCTAGAGGATGTTCCGGCCACTCTCTTCAGGGCTGCTCATTCCTCGGTTGACTCTCCATGGGAGGTCTTAGCTAGCATTGCAGCATGGCACATTTGGAGAGCCAGATGCACTGAGGCTTTGGAGGGTTCTCAGGTTCACCCTTCTCAGATCTTGGCCAGTACTTGGACAGATACGGTACACACTCTGATGGCCATTTGGGCGACCATGCAGGGATCATCTCGAGCAGCATCCTCTAGGAGAGTTACTTTTCTCAGAGATTGGAGAGACTCTCCCTTCTTTGATGAGACTTCTACAGGGTTGAGTTGGCATTTTCAACCTTAGCCTTGGTTTCTTTCTATCTCATTCCTCTGAGGTGTTTTTATTACATGCTTAGCATGTTGTATTTCCGCACAGAGCTTGCTCTGACGAGTTTCTTTCTTACTTAATAGAAGTCTCTTTTTTGCAAAAAAAAAAAGTAGCAAAGTCTGGTAGTACCATAATGTCACTCAGAATCAGAAGTCCTTAAACTGACAATCCTGATTGTTTTCTCTCTGGTAAGCAGCCTCATGTCCTTCAATCTCCTTGAAAAGGTCATGATCTCTGTTAAAACATATGACATATTCCTCTGATCCTCTTTAGCAGCAGGCCTACAGAGACATCTAGAGTCCCTAGAGGTGTTTCGCAAGGAGAGAGACTTGACAACCAGCCTTGGTAAGACTATGGTTACGATTTTCGACACCTTCATTGACATAGCTTCACTTGTTGAGGAGAGCCAGTGGAGACTGTGGAGTCATACATATATCTTGGGGAAGTCTTCATGCGTTGAGTTTTCATGATGATTCATGTAGCCAAGGCACAGCTTACACAAGGACAGGGAGTTGTAGCCTGACTAGAGCAACAATGATTTTAGGCATACTTCTAGGATCCCTTAACAAAGGAATGGCTGTTTGATACACTAGTGAGGTTGAGAACCTGGATGACATGAGCTAGTCTGTAATGTTCATGAAAACCAATCCAAAAAAAGAGCTTCAGCATTAGTGTTTGATTGACTGAACTGAAATGCATTCCTGAAAATCCATAAAACCACAATGCATGTGCTCTATGCCCACATTAAAGGTGAACATTTCAAAATGTTTTTATGCTACTCCTCTGTAAACTTATTTCGATTAAAAACATGGTTTTAAAATATCATCAGGTTCAATTAGGAGAATAGACTTCCAATTCAAAGGCTCCCCTAACTGGATCTGAGTAATCTTCCAAACTTTTCTGGCATGACAAGCCACAAAAAGGTTAAAAATATATTCCTTGATTCTAGGGCAGTGTTTGCACTATCCATCAACCTTGCTACTTTTAAGACCCCTGGCATTTTTCTACACAGCCTTGTGTAATAGAAGCCATAGGAGGGTTGACATTTTTTCTGGTATCGCTTTGTCCAAGATTTTAGGCACTCCTTTCTTTTGTAGAGCATGAACAGGTGATGCTATCTCTGCAAAATAGCAGATGAACCGCTTGTAGTACGAGCATAAGCCAAGAAAGCTGTGTACTTCATGGAGATTTTTCAAAGGTGGCATGGCTTCCACTTTGGTGGGTCCATTCCGACTCCATCCTTGGATATTATGTGCCCCAGAAAGTGGATCTCGTTGTCATGTGCACGGATTGTGTCTGACGTGTGTCCTAGGCACACAAGACTAGCTCAGGTAGCCTGGGGAGGCTAGGGGCTAGGTAGGTGATTCTCAGGTTGGGTTGCAAGGGCCAAAATTTGTGTACCCGATGTGTTGGATCTTCGATCCAAGATTCTTCGGGAGTGTCATGATGCACCTAGTGCAGGACATCCTGGAGTACACAGAACTCTGTCTCTTGCGAAGCATACCTTTTATTGGCCTAAGATGCATGCATTTATTCAAAACTATGTGGTAGGTTGCCAGATCTGTCAGGTTACTAAGGCAAAACGCCTTAGAAGCATGGGTTTATTACAGCCATTGCAAATCCCAGGTCATAAATGGGAAAGTATTTCCATGGATTTTATTACCGGTTTGTCTAGAACGCGCAAGGGTCATGACTCTATTTGGGTCATAGTGGACCGTCTGACAAAAATGGCTAGATTCTTACCTACTAAATCGACCATATCAGCTGTCCAGTTGGCTCACGAGTTTGTGGACCACTTGTTTAAGATATATGGTTTGCCATCTGACATAGTCAACGATAGGGACTCGAAGTTTACAAGTAAATTCTGAACACTTGTTTTTGAGAAGTTGGAAACTACTCTCAGTATGAGTTCCTCAGATCATGCACAATCTGATGGCAGTACAGAAAAGGTCAACCAATTAGTTGAAGATATGCTTCGGGCATATGTTTCTACGAGACAGTCTTCATGGGAAGATTATCTCCCCATGATAGAATTTGCTTATAACAGTGCAAAGCATTCAAGTACTGGTTACAGTCCTTTTATGCTTATGTATGGGTTTCAACCTAAGTCACCAGTTATGGTTGGGTTAAAGGGAATTCAAAATGATGCTGCAAAGACATTCTTGCAAGACATGCAAGAAATGTTGCAGTTTGCCAAGGAGTCTATTAGAAGTGCCCAAGATCGGGACAGATTTTATGCTAATAGACATCGTTCCCTTAGAGAGTTCTCTGAAGGAACGATGGTATATTTGTGTATTCCCAAGGAATCCAAGAGCCCAAGTACTGGTTTGGTTCCGAAGTTATCCCCCAGATACTGTGGTCCATTCAAGGTTATTTAAATAATTGGACCAGTTGCATATAAACTAGAATTGCCTCCTGATGTTAAAGTACATCCAGTATTTCATGTCAGTAGACTAAAAGAGTTACTGGATGCAGATGATCAACTTGTTTCTTCTCAAGAAATAGTAGAAGTTACAGATTTGACTTTTATTCCACATGAGCCTAAGAGTATTCTTGAAGTTCATGAAAGACAACTTTGTAATCGAACTATCACGGAATATAAGATCAAGTGGAAGGATCGTGTTGAGGAGGATGCAACATGGGAGACATTACCGAACCTCCAGAGGACATTCTCGGGTTTTTTGGTGAACTCAAAAGTGAGTTCTTAGAGGAGGGGAAGTATGTCATGTGCACGAATTGTGTCTGACGTGTGCCCTAGGCACACAGGACTAGCTCAGTTAGCCTGGGGAGGCTAGGGGCTAGGCAGGTGATTCTCAGGTTGGGTTACAAGGGCAAATGGCACGAGTTAGGGTTTCGGCTATAAATAGCCGCCCAGGGTCCAAGTCTATATAAGGGGCCCAAGGGGCTCAGTTTTCAGTAGAGCAGGGCAGAGCAAGTCAGTTCTCCCCTGTTGGTTTGGATCATGGATTATGTGTGGACGCATACCTGTTCTCTAGATTAGCCCAAGGCCAAGCAGATCGATCCAAGACTCCTTGAGGGCACCACTCGGTGGTATGGGACACCATCATGGTTGAGAGATGTGCCAGTTGCCAGCAGCTCAGCCTATGGCTCGGAGGGGGCAATGGTTGGGTGGTGAGCAAGCCTGCGGATTCCTTTATGGTTCTATGATTGGTTTCTGGTGTTTGTTTGCAGGTCAGGTTGCATAGGAGCACTGGGGTCGTGTCACTCGTGCATGAAGAGCTCACTCTTCTTGGCATATATAAGCAACTAATGCTTCCTGAGCTCTGCAAAGACAACTACCAAGTGCTCTTGATGCTCAGCTTCGCTCTTAGAGAACACTATCATGTCGTCAAAGAAGGTACCGACAAAGACTCTATGCTCTGTAAAGATATTGTCCATCATTCTATTGAAGGTGGCAGGTGCATTTGTCAACCCAAATGGCATCACAAGAAATTCATACAAGCCAAATATGGTTCTGAAAACTGTCTTATGCACATCTTTAGGCCGTATCCTGATCTGGTGGTAGCCACTCTTCAAATCTATCCAGCTGAACATAACAGATCCCTCTAGCCTATCCAAGATATCATCAATCCTGCGTATACGGAATCTATTCTTAATTGTGATCTTTCAAAGCTCTGTAATCTATGCACATCCTATAGGATCCATCTTTCTTTTGCACAAGCAACACGGGTGAACAATAGGGGGAAGAGCTTGGCTGAACCAGCCCTTTCTCCAAGAGATCCTTTACCTGGTTCATGATCTCTTCCTGCTGGGCTGCACTAACCCTGTAAGAAAGGCTTGTTTGGCGGGCTGCTTCCTGGGATTATATCTATGGCATGGTCCTCAGGTTGTTCTGGAGGTAATTCTTGCCGCAGGCAGTCAGAAAAGCAATCTTTAAACTGAAAAAGAAAGTCTGCCCGCTCTTTTTCCAGCTTAGAAAAATAGATCTTTCTTCAGGTGGCTGTTTTTCCTGTGCAAAAAGTAAATACGCTGAAAGATGCTTTTTCATTACATTAGAAATAGCTGAAGCAGATACAACTGGGATGGACTCCCCTTTTAGTTTTGCATCAAGATATGGATTTTTCCCCTATGAGACAAAGTTAGCGTCTTGTTTCTGGTGTCCAAAAGTGCCCCCACCTTGTGGTGCCAAGGTATGCCCAGCAAAAACTCGCACCCATTCCAAGGCATGATATAGAACTACTCGGTGTCCACATAACTCTGTATGTGCTGAATGCGAGAATTATTTATAAACATGCTGCTCATGCTTCATGCTCGGGATGCACGCAAGGGTGAAGGAGGAAGAGCAAGCCATATCCAAAAGCTGCATATATGTATATCCGAAAAAACTGTACATAAGCACCACCACATCAAACCTCTCTGATCACCTCGCTCTCTCTAGAGAAATCTGCCCCCAACTCTCATCCTCTAGATACTTCTCAAGGTCCTATTTACATTGAGTCTCACACGCCTTAATTAAACCACTCTACCCCCCCCATGGGTGCATGACCCCTATACTAACTTATTTGATTGTCTCTCGGGTTATGGTGACCCGATTGACTCATCTGAAAGCCCTTTCGACACCCCACCTCCTTCTGGACTCCATAGCGGAGGTGGACTTACAATACAACCCAACACAGCCTTTTATACAATAACACTAGAACCTGCTAAGCACCTCTAATACCAGCAAAATAAATTCTCGGATAACATTTCCCCCCCTTGGCTGCCAAGAATGCGGACAGGCTTGGCAGACAGGAAAGAAACAAACTGACACACGCTATATTTTTTCTTTTTAACTGGCTTTACATAATTCAACATCTCTTCACACATCTCGTCTTGCTTTGAACCTTTTCAAGCGAAATCCTTTCACTCTTTCAATGGGCATTTGCCAATACCTTCCGCAAGTATGCGGATTGCCACAAGAGATTGTGACCATGGTGCCCAATTCATGGAGCATTTTTTGCAGGAGTTGTTTAAGCTTATGGGCACACTTCTCACCCCTAGTACTGCTGATCATCCTCAACCTTATGGCCAAACAGAAAGGATAAATGGATGGCTAGAAGAATACCTTAGATGTTGCTTTTTGTCTTGGATATGGGATCAAAAGAATCAAAGTGGTGTGTGATCGAGGGCCCAACAAAATGTTTCTTGTGTTTTTGTCATCAAGTCTTACTCTACTTTGTATTACTTTGTATCGTGGCAGGGAGACATTGCAAAGAGAAGAGAACTTTTTGTTGACACGAGAGTTGCCAAAGGACATGGAGAAATCACGGAAGTATTCTTTCATAAAAAGAGCAACCAGGTATATCTTGATTGGTGATGCCTTATTCATGAAAGGAGCTGATCTTGTATGGCGGAGAGTTCCTTGGAAAGAAGAAATTTACTGGATATTGGAGGCAAATCATGAAGGTGCCTGTGGTGGTCGCTTTGCTTTGAAGATCACTCTGCACAAGATCCTATTGGAAGGTTATGTATGGCCAACCATAAGAAAAGATGTAGCACATTGGTGTAAATCGTGTCTACAATGCCAGCAGATGGTTAAAAGGATACTAAAGCCTGAGTTAAGGAATGTGTTTCTTTCTTTTGATATTTTTAAGCGTTGGGGTCTTGATGCCATAGGACGTTTGCCAATGAAAGCAAGAGGCAAGTGTTACATTTTAACAGCTGTGGATTATTATATGCTGTAAATTTGGAGTTCCTTTTCAGCTAATGGGCTAGGATAATGAAGTAAGCTTATTTCTTATTTATGTGAGAATTTGGGCATCAAACACAAGCATATCACACCAGGTTATCCACAATGTAATGGCGTGAATGAGCACTTTAATGGGGACTTTCTTCTCATGCTTACAAAGTCTATGGAAGGATATGGTACTACATGGGATTTGGAATTACAAGGAGCTTTGTGGGCATATAGGGTGGCAGTGAAGACAGGGACTAAATTTTCTCGTTACCACTTGGTGTTTGGCTTCCCATAGAAGTAGAAATCCCCACTGTGAAGTTTTTGATGAAGCAGTTGGATAATAATACTGACATGTTACAACAAAGACTCTTGCATTTGCCGAAACTACGACTGGACCGTTTACAAGCTCATGAGCATTATCTTCAGATGTTAGAGAAGAACAAAGCCATTGCAAATGAAAGGAGATCTCGTGCTTTGCTACAACAATCGGCTGGACAACACCTTTCAAACAAAGTTTCAGATTAAGTGGGAGGGGCCCTTTATGGTGGTCAAGAAGTTTTAAAATGGCACCTATAAGCTAGCTAACTGGATGGGAAAGAGCATAGATTGAGGGTGAATGGCTATCGCTTAAAGAAGTATGTTATTCGACTAAATATTCGACTAAACACTATTATGCAGGATGAGTTGGATGGACAGATGGATCAAGAACCTTCGAAGACACCAATGAAGTTTATGATCTAACAGCATTCTTCTTGTCAGTTGTTCGACATGAATGTCCTAGTGGTTGGGAGAGGGCAAAATATAATGGAATAATTTTGGGAGCCCGAGAAATCACGGTAAATATCACACATGTTGCATATATCACAGGTAGAAGCACAAGTAGGTAGGTGGCATTAGCACTACTAGGAGCAAATCTCGGCAAGAATGAATTAGATCTAGGCATAGAAGCTACAAAGTAGCAATAGAGAACCTATAAGAGTTTTTAGTTTTGCTTTTATAAATAATCATGATTTTCCTTATATGCTTTTATGAGAGACCCTGATTGCAAAAAGTGATGATGAAGTGCTCATGGCTACTCACGGATAACTGGCGTGCTCACAGGATTCTGATTGTGGATCTGGGAAACTGGCAGCTCAATGCATGTGATGAGGACGATGGAGATAGAGAGAAGCACTGGAAGAGGAGCGCACTCTACTGGAGTCTTTATAACAAAGGTAGCCGTTAAGGTTCTATGGGCAGCTGTTCTTCCGTTTGAGTGGGAGGGAGCTTCCTATCTGATCCTATAGGAGTTCTCCTACAAGTTTTGCAGTTTTTCTTCAATTTGTTGTGTGATTTGATGAGTACACCTTCTTGTTTCAGAGTTCTCAGATCTTGTGGTTTATAAGAAGTTATGTGTGCATATGCTCTAGTTCTAAAACGTGACATATCTTTGATGCTAAGTTTTCTTGTTGCTCTAACCGTCCTATCAACGTTTGTGGTCTTGATATAGTGCCTGGCTAATTGGCAATTATTTTGAGGGGGTTACCACCCTAATGGTATCATGAGTGATGGGTGTGTGAGTATGTATGAGTGACTGTGAGGAGAGCTTGCAAAAAGGTGCTAGAGGGGGGGAAAAAAAATGACATTTGGATCATCCTTTATTTCTGGCTGAGCTTGCATGCTAGGCTCTTGAGGAATATCCTCCACATTAAAGTCATTGTCCATTTCGGAATTTAAAAATAAATGAATGAAACATCATGGATGTCAAAAAAGAATGAAGACAAGTTGTTACCACTATTTACTATCCTAGTCTCTAGTTCCAATCACGGGAGTAGCACCTTAATCTTCCACCCAGCCAAACTGCCAAAGCTTCACAGCAAGAGAGAGAGAGAGAGAGAGAGAGAGAGAGCTATCTCAAAATCACGTAAATCCATTTATTCTCCCCTTCTCTCTCAAGCTTTGACAGACCCCAAATCCCTAGATAGATCTAGATGCCACATGTCATCCATATAGGGCCTTCCTAATGCAACATTTCACCCCTCTCTTGGGATGCATTTAATTCCTTGCCCCTAGGCACAATCTTTGCACTAGGCCCTTGGTCTCAGATCTATCTAGTCTGGTGCTATCAGCCCTCACCTAGGACCTTGACATTAATCCCTCCCGATCATTTACATAAAGCGCAAACACATAGATTACAAAAATAGATCCTATAAGGGAAATGTCGACTGATTCTTCCGAGGTCATGCTACCTCGGCTAGAGCGTAACATTCCTTCCCTCTTCAGACATCAGCGTCCTCGATGATAAAGTCTGGGAACACTCTCCGCAACTGATATACGGATTCCCAGGTAGCTTCGGATAGAGGCTGACCATGCCATGCAACCAACACCGTGGGTATCTTCCGATTTCGTATTTGCATTGTTCCTCGGTCCAGGATTCTTGTTGGTTTGCGCCTTGCAATATCCTCTATCTCCTGAAACAAAACCACACCTTCGATTAGTGAGTCACCAGTATGTAAAAATTTCTTTAAACGTGAAACATGAAAAACCGGGTGCACCTTACACCCCTGTGGCAATTCTAATTTATAGGCTACACTGCCTATTCTCTTTAGAATTAACCACGGCCCACAGTATCGAGGTGATAACTTAGCACACTCTCCTGAAGTCAACGACTTCGAGTGCGAAGGAATTCTGAGAAAAACTTTTTCTCCTTCTTCAAATACTCTTATAGACCGATTTTCATCCGCATATACCTTGGCTCTATCCATAGCCTGGCGGATATTAGCTCTCGCAAGTGCTAGCATCTCCCGCATCTGAACTACAAAGTTCGCGGCACTAGGCACTTTCTGAGGTACTCCAACTATAGTCGGATTGGCTGGTCTATAACCATAGTTCAGCTCAAACGGACTGAACCCAGTAGATGAATGTTTCCTATCATTGTAGGCAAACTCCAACAATGGCAACCACTTGTCCCATGTATGTTGCCTCAATGACACATATGCTCTCAGCATATCCTCTAAAGTCTGGTTGACTCTCTCCGTCTGACCATCCGTCTCAGGATGATCCCCACTACTCATTCCCAACTCAGTCCTTAGTGTCTCAAATACCGCTGTCCAAAAGTGACCGGTAAACCTGACATCTCTGTCTGACACTATGGATCTAGGCAATCCATGCAGACGAAATATATGTCTAATGAACAAATCCGCTACTTGCGGGGCACTAATAGACTCTCTAGTCGGAATGAAGTGAGCCATCTTGGTTAGACGATCAACCACCACAAGGATAGAATTATACCCTCCTTGTGTTGCAGGTAACCCTACAATAAAGTCCATGGAAATGCTCTCCCACTTACTTAGTGGTATTTCCAAGGGCTGTAAAAGTCCGGGTGGCTTCACCCGCTCGGCCTTACTTACCTGACACGAGAAACACCGTGTCACATATTCATGAATATGCTTTTTCATCTTTGGCCAAAAGAAATCTCGCTTCACGAGATCATATGTCTTCTCGACTCCTGGATGTCCCGCACACGGGCTATCATGGCATTGTCGAATGACTCTCTGCCTGAGATCATTCTGACCAGGTACTACAACCTTGCCATTTCTAACTAGCATACCATCCCTTATGGTATATCTTGCATAAGTTTGGCCTTTTCTGGATGCCAGGTCATCCTTTTCACTTTCCCCGGGTTTTAACACATGAGCTTTAGGCCACAAGCTCTGGACAAACTCGTCCACCTTTTGAGTTTCTCTGATCTCGGTCATTAGAGCACTCTCTAATACCGTGAAACTCAGGTTGTGCATAATGAGAGACAACGCATCAGCTACCTTATTGTCTTTTCCTCTTCGGTACCGAATCGTTAAATTAAACTCCTGCATGAGCTCTGCCCACCTAGCTTGGCGGCCCCTCAAGTCAGGCTGTTTACAGAAATGTTTCAGAGTATCATGATCCACATCCACATAAAACTCTGAACCATACAGATAATGCCTCCATGTTTTCAAAGCATGGATAACAGCATACAACTCCAATTCATGAGTTGGCCAATTCCTTTGAGAGGGAGAAAGCTTCTTGCTTTCAAAGGCTACTGGCCTTCCCTCTTGAAGGAGGACTGCTCCTACCGCAATGCCACTTGCATCGGTTTCTAGGAACAACGGTTTCTGGGGATCAACTATTTTTAACACCGGTCCTGTGACCACAGCTTGTTTTATGGTGTTAAAACTTTCTTGTTGATTCTGTCCCCAAATAAAAGGTACTTTATCTGAGGTCAGATCAGTCAAGGGCGATACTATTCCGGAATATCCTTTGATATGCCTTCTATAAAACTGGACAAATCCCAAGAATGATCGCAACGCGGTCAGACTCTGAGGGATTGGCCAAGTTAGTATCGCAGCCACTTTCTTCGGATCCATTTCTACCCCCTGTGGAGTAATTATGAACCCTAAATACTCAAGCCTAACCATACACAGTATAGTTTTCTTTTTATTTACATAAAGACTGGCTTTCCTCAAAGTACTGAACACTACTCTTAAGTGTTCACAATGCTCAGTAACACTTTTACTGAATATCAGGATATCGTCAATAAAATGTACTACAAACTTTCCGATATACGGACGTAGTAAATCGTTCATAAGCATGACGAAGGTCGATGGAGCATTGGTAAGTCCGAAGGGCATTACCAAAAACTCATAATGACCAAACCTGCTTCTAAAAGCGGTTTTATGCACATCCTCGGCTCTAATCCGGATCTGATGATAGCCGCACTTAAGATCTATCTTGCTGAAAATCACGGCTCCATGTAATGCATCTAGCAAATCATCAATCCGAGCCATCGGATACCTGTGCTTAACAGTGATATTATTCAATGCTCTGTAATCTATACAGAGGCGAAACGTATCATCCTTTTTCCTCTTTAATATCACTGGTGAAGCAAAAGGTGAGAAACTTGGTTGAATCTGCCCCAGCTTGAGGTATTCTTCCAGTTGTCTACGCACCTCCGCTTCTTCCGTAAAACTCATTCTATAGGGAGGTCTATTTACAGGTTCTGCCCCCGGGATCAGTTCAATCTTATGCTGAACTTTCCGCTCTGGAGGTAACCCATAAGGTAGTTCATCCCTAAAGCATTCAGAGAACTCCTCTGTTATAAGGTTAGCCAACTTGGCCATCTCATCACTTTGCATAACATCAGTGCTAGCCGAAGACTCATCCACTGACTCTACCGATGCTGTGCAAAGGTATAAAAACTCTACTTGAGCCTTTCTGATTTCCATCACGGAAACCAATGGTCCCTGAGGTATATCTTTTTCACCTCGCAAGACATAAAGCACATCATTCATCTTGAATTGATATACGTGCTTTTTCCAATCAATGGCTGGATTCTTCCTAGAATGCCACGCCATTCCCAGGGCTATATCCGCATGAGCAAGCTTGGTTATTTCAAAATCAAGCTTCTCAGTATAGTCCTGAATCTGAAGCTCCAACTGGGTAACCCTTTGGTCCCATACTTCAGTTGAACTTCCATCAGCCATCCTGACTGTATACGCATAGTCAGATGGACTTGTCTTTAATTTCAGCCTCTTCACGAGCTTGGAGTTAATCACATTGTGAGTTGACGCTGAGTCAAACAACACAATGACATCATGACTGGCCACTTGCCCTTTCATTTTGATTAACTCCGTATCATTGAAGGCTGTATACCCCGTTGCTGCGGGCTTAGATAGGATGTTATCAGGTGCACTCGTCACTAACTTAGTAACAGACACACATAACAAACAAGGTACTAACCTCTGAGAAGATCCCGCTAGCTGAATCTGCATCTCTTCCGCTCTGGGACTTCCCTGCATCTCCACGTCGCACTCTGAGATCACCATCTCAGCCATCCGACAATCTTTATTACGTGGACAATCTCTCCACTGATGAGGTTGAAGGCAACCAAAGCATAAGCCTTCTCTCCTCGCTTTTTCCCTTTGTTCCGGGTTCAAGGGAGACTTAGACCAAGCCCGGGCTGCCATTGGAGTTACTTTTCTCTTCACTCCAATGGTGGTACTTGGTTTAGGAGTTTCAGCCGGTCTCGCCTGCTTGGCTTGACCACTCGGCTGCGAACCACTCCCTTTACTAGTCCACTTCTTCTTAAACCCAGATTTCTTCGGATACCCATACTGGGTTCCGACCTGTGCAAACCCACTTGGCTTGCTGCCCTTGGCATCCTCGTAGTTCAAGGCTATAGCTATTGCATCATCTAGCGTGTTCGCGTACTTAGCCCGAACTTCCATTTTTATTCGGTCATTCAATCCAAATATGAAATCTTTCACTTGGATTGATTGAGGCAGGGGTTCGTCAACCTTCATTACACTCTCTCGAAACTTATCAGTGTATTCTGCCACTGATAAATTTCTCTGACGCAGGTTCCTATATTGATCCCAAGCTCGGGATGCCTCGTCAGGAGGTAAGAAGTGTTTCCTGAACTCTCTTTTAAACCCCTCCCAGGTAGTGGATGCTATACCGTCTTTTTGTTGTTTAATCCACCACCGATCCGCCGCCTCACTAAACATATGGGTGGCCTCGCGGATCTTTTTGATGTCATTTCTGATCTCACAAATGGCGAACGCCTCGTCCCATTTGTGTAGCCAGGTCTCAATGACATCGGAGCTACGGTCGTTCATCCGACCAGAATACTTTTCCGGTCTGTAATTAGCAATATTTGGCACTTTAGCCTTCCTAGGCTCGACCGTATGGACACTAGACTCCGGTTCCATCGGAGCCTTTCCCTTCTCCTCTCGAGAAGGTCTGGCAGACATACTCTGGAGTGCTCTCCTAAGTTCGGACTGCCCTGCATTGGCTTTGCTGTGCTAACAACTGTTGCAAGGCATCTTCCAGCAATGCAATCCTGCCAGATAACGTATGAGCTACTGGGCGCGATCCCTGCTGGGTCGGCCGGACTCCTGATTCACCAGGGTCCCTCCTGGAAGCTCCTTCTTCTGCTTCCATTTGTTCAGTAGGTGTTTTGTTTTGGGGTTTTTTTTTTTTTTTTTTTTTAACACCCTTAGAACACTGTAATCACAAACTGACACTCTGAACACAATTCCCTATACTAGGGAATTCCTGCAACCTGACATGCACACTAATTACGTATTTGACACAGGCATATATCCGAATCCCGCTTTTCCCTATACTAGGGAGATTCCTGCAAATTAACTCAGACTCAAGTATACAGGCATCTGCACAATCTGTCCCTGCTACAGCATCAAACTGTCATGCATACTTGTCACTTTTCACGCAAACGGAGTATCAGCAAACCAAACCAGGAAAAAAAACATAGAATCGACAGAAATGACAAAGAGCCTTCCTGGTCTATGAATTCTGATCCAAAACCAAAAGGGAAAATAGATAGAAGGCCCCCTGGAATTCGAATCCTGCTGCTTGCAGCCTGCACGTACGGTCTGCTATCAACCTACGGGCTTAGTCTACCCTTTGTAGTCTGTAATTCACTGATCGGCGCCGTGCCTTCAGCGATGCCCACACCAATGTTACCCGAAGCCAATCGTCAGCCACCACGTCTCCGTTAAATCCACGAAGGGCGTCGTGACATGGGTCTGCGCTCCACGCCTGGCGATCCTTCGAGTGCCTAGGCACCCTTCCGGACGCGTGCGTAAAAATGGCAAATCTGCTCCAATTACGTAGCTTTAACAAAGCTCGTCGCCCATCTGCTTATCCTGCGTCGCTCTCCACCATTTTCTTCGTTCGCTTCCTTTTCAAAGAAGCTCCGTCAGGTCCGGTGATACCAGCTCACGCGATCCTCAGACGGATCCTTGCCCTTGAAGTAATCCAGCACCCCGCCAATTCGTAGGTCCCCACGTTCCTGCGCTACATCTCACAAATTAACTTCGTCGAATCGCTCCAACAGCCCGTTCGTGGGTCCACGTGAGCGCTGCACTGTCGCAGACCTCGTCGTCACCAACTACCGTCCGTCGATTCTTCCTCTCCTTCCAACCTTCCGCTCTGATACCAAATTGTTACCACTATTTACTATCCTAGTCTCTAGTTCCGATCACGGGAGTAGCACCTTAATCTTCCACCCAGCCAAACTGCCAAAGCTTCACAGCAAGAGAGAGAGAGAGAGAGAGAGAGAGAGAGCTATCTCAAAATCACGTAAATCCATTTATTCTCCCCTTCTCTCTCAAGCTTTGACAGACCCCAAATCCCTAGATAGATCTAGATGCCACATGTCATCCATATAGGGCCTTCCTAATGCAACATTTCACCCCTCTCTTGGGATGCATTTAATTCCTTGCCCCTAGGCACAATCTTTGCACTAGGCCCTTGGTCTCAGATCTATCTAGTCTGGTGCTATCAGCCCTCACCTAGGACCTTGACATTAATCCCTCCCGATCATTTACATAAAGCGCAAACACATAGATTACAAAAATAGATCCTATAAGGGAAATGTCGACTGATTCTTCCGAGGTCATGCTACCTCGGCTAGAGCGTAACACAAGTCTATGTCTATCTAAGGTTATAAGTCTGTGTCTATCTAAGGTTATCCCATTGAAGGTACCTATAAAGCATTGGTCACACTCCCTTACCCCTCTTACGGAACACAACAAATTTTTATCTCTTGTGCCCCCTCCGTGTCCTCTCTTCTCTTGTGTTTTCTGAAAAACAAAATGGTTTCAAATTCATTAAAATGAAGTCACTACACTGTAGAATCTGTTAGATATGCTCAATGCCCCACCCTCCTAGTAACCACCAGTGGTCCAAGGTGCTCAAGTTGTAAGGCCCCCATATGAGAAGAAGCCATGTGTGAGCCCGGGACACTGGATGGATCCTGGCTTGCATGTCAGATGAGGTCTATCAATGAGACTGTTGATGGTAGAAAGGTGATTGTGTGGGAGCCCCTTATTCTTGCTGGGGCCTGGGGGCTAGCTGGCCCCCAGCTGGGGGGTCCCAGGGGAGCCAGCGGCCCCCCTGGTGAGGGTTCGGGGGCGGGAGCCCCCGAGGCGACGGTATAGAAAATATTCCTTGAATATTCCATGGACGACTAGTCAGTTCCACCGACTAGGTTGACTGGTCGGCTCCACCGACTAGGTCGACTGGTCGACTCCACCGACTACGTTGATCCGACTACCGCCCTCATAGCTATAAAGAGGCGATCTCCCCAGTCCATTGTATCATATCAGTTCAGATCAGTTCAGATCAGATCAGATCAGATCAGATCTTCCAGCTAGTAGCTCTTCACCTAGTATCTGTCTAGATCGTCATCTAAGCTCCACTGTGAGAGCACACGGGTGGACGGAGCCATCATCTGTACTACATCAGTATTGAAAAAAAAGTTTGTTCCTCTCTAGTTTGCTGTGTACTCTCTATTCTTTGTTCAGTTTCTATTCCGCTGCACCGTGTAATTTAACATGGTATCAGAGCCCAGTTGGCTCTAAGGATCGAAGAATAGAAGAGAGGCGAGGGCTTCAACAGCATACGGAGTGATGGCAACAGGAAGCGGCTCAAGTTCAGCAGTTGCTGTTGCACCAACAATCCAGGCCTTGAGGATTCGCCCACTAGCCTTCACTGAAGGCAAGCTAGATGGTACGAACTACACTCTGTGGAAGTTTAAAATTACTGCTATTATGGATTCAGATGAGCTTTTGGAGACAGTACTGGGGACTGACCCAGAACCACAAGGAACCCTCAACCCAGCAAATCCGGGGAGTACAATACCTCCTAATGCCGACCTTCTACGAGCTTGGAAACGCAGGAACGCATATGCTCTGTGTGCCCTGGCTACAAGTACTACTGATAGTGTTTTGACCTTGATTCAACATACATCTAAGGCAACTATGGCCTGGAACATATTGAAGAGTCAGTATGAGACGCGGAATCACACAAGGATCCAAAACCTGGAGAATCAGCTCGTAGCTGAGAAGTTTAATGAAGGAGAGACAGCGGAGGTGTTCATAACCCGAATCAAAAAACTGCGTGACCAGATGGCTGGTGCTGGGATACAAAAGACTAGCGAAGAGCTAGCTCAGCGGTGTCTTCGGATATGTCCACCAAGGTTTAATGGACTGGTAACAGCGCTTAACACTCAGGTGAGACCCCAACCATTATCATTTGAGGAGTTCTGTGCTTTACTTATGGAGGAGGAATTGAGGCTTAAAGCTCGAGATGGAGGCGGCAATGGGGATGCTACTTTCTGTGCCACTGCGAAAGGCAAAGGTGGTTCCTCCACCAAAGGTGAGTCCTCTACTAGTGGTGACAGAAAGAAGAAGGGCGGCAAGAAGAAGTTTCAAGGAGAATGCTTCTACTACAAAAAGAAGGGCCATATAATTGCAGATTGCCAGGTCAAGAAAGCAGATGAAAAGAATCCGAAGAAGACAGATAAGGGGAAAGAGACAGCTAACACAGCGGAAGCAGAGTTGGATCTATTTTTGGCCATTGAGGAAGAGTGTTCCTCAGTTCAAGAAGCTTCAACCACTGACTCATGGGTGTTGGATAGTGGTGCCTCCCGTCACATGACCTGCAAGAAGGGTCTATATTGTTCCATGCAGCCTCTATAGGAACCCATCACCGTGACGGTTGGTAATAACGCAAAATGCCCTGTTAAGGGTACAGGTACGGTTTCATTTGTTTCTGTAAATGGAGATGTTAAGAAAATATCTAATGTGCTGTATGTTCCACAAATCAAGAGAAATTTGCTATCAGTTGCTTCCATAACTGACCTTGACCATGAGGTGAGGTTCAACAAGACAGGAGCAAATATTCTAGATAGTACAGGCAATCTTGTTGGCACAGGAGTAAGGAGGAATAACTTATGTGAGCTAAGTGCTCTTACAGCCACCGCTAGAGTGGGCACAAGCAGACTTTGGCATGAAAGATTCGACCACATCGGATTTGCAGTGCTGAAGGAGATGCAGAAGCAAGGTATGGTTGCTCACTTACCTGCAGTCACAGAAATCAAAGAACCGTGTGAAGCTTGCATGATGGGCAAGCAACAAAGAAAGGCATTTCCACAAGAAAGCAAGAATAGAGCAAACGCTCCTCTAGAGTTGGTGCATGTTGACTTGTGCGGTAAGATGCCTACACAGGCCTTGGGGAGATCTTCCTATTTTTTATTGATTGTCGCCGACTATAGTAGGAAGATGTGGGTGTACTTTCTTCGCAAAAAGGCTCAAGCTTTTGGTAAATTTAAAGAATGGCTACAGCTTGTTGAAAATGAAACAGGGAGAAAAGTGAAGACAATCAGATCGGATGGTGGTGGTGAGTTTGTTTCTACAGAGTTTGGAGATTTTTGCAAGAGCAAAGGGATCAAGCGACAAACAACGACACCACATACGCCTCAGCAAAATTCGGTTGTTGAACGCCGAATGCAGACCACGGTGGAGATGGGGAGGTGTATGTTGAAAGGTGCTGGACTGCCAAACCACTTTTGGACTGAGGCTATCAATACTGCGGTTTACATCCTTAATCGCAGC
The DNA here is from genome assembly GCF_047967505.1 of Dipteris shenzhenensis. Classification (NCBI taxonomy): domain Eukaryota; kingdom Viridiplantae; phylum Streptophyta; class Polypodiopsida; order Gleicheniales; family Dipteridaceae; genus Dipteris; species Dipteris shenzhenensis. Next base: position 36,532,628 of record NC_141622.1, read on the forward strand.
TATACAAAGGCACTCAAAGGTAAAACACCACATGAGGCTTACAGCGGTAAGAAGCCATCTGTCTCCCACTTCAGAACGTTTGGGTGTGAATGCTATGCGCATGTACCAGACAAAGAGAAACAAGCTACAACCAAAAAGCACCAAATGTATCTTCTTAGGCTATTGTGATGAGAAGAAAGCCTATAAGTTGTATGACCAAGAGGCAAAGAAGATCATAGCAAGCCGCGATGTGGTGTTCAGGAAGCAGCCACATGCAGTGGAGGCAGAGAAGAGCTCTTCCACTTTATCATCAAGCGAAGAGGTAATTCACTATGGACCTGTCCCAAGAGCTATAAAGGAGGAGGAAATATCAGATGATGAAGGTATAAGTCACCAACCTGTTGTTACACCACCAGAAAAGCCGTTGCCGCGATGGGTAAGGCAGCTCTACGACCATGATAACCAGATGCCTATGTCTGTTGAGTAGCATGCAGATGGACCAAGGCAGTCTCACGGAATCGAGGAGCAAAGGAGGGCTTCTGCTCACATAGTCAATATGGCCTTGATGGCTGAGATTATTGCAGAAGTAAAGGACCCTGCGAGTTTGGAGAAAGCACTTGCAGACCAAGATTGGAAAAATGCTATAGAAGTAGAATATGACAGTATCATGAAGAATGAAACTTGGGAGCTGGTAGATCGACTACCTGATAGAAAGGTTATTGGCACCAAGTGGGTTTGGAAGGTAAAGTACAAGGCCGATGGGACTTTGAAAAAGTACAAAGCCAGATTGGTTGCACAAGGATTTTCGCAGATTGAAGGGTTTGATTTTCAGGAATCTTTCGCTCTGACTGCCAGAATGACCACTATTCGCACAATACTCTCGGTGGCTGCTCATAAAAAGTGGCCAGTTTATCAAATGGATGTTAAATCAGCATTCTTGAATGGTGACCTCAAGGAGGAGGTGTACGTGGCTCAGCCACCTAGGTTTGAGGCCCCCCATTCTGAGAACAAGGTATGTAAGCTGAAGAAGGCTCTGTACGGGCTGAAACAGGCCCCAAGAGCATGGTACCAACAGATAGACAAATTCTTTCATAAATTAAACTTCAAAAGATGTGCCTCAAATGCTAACTTGTATGTGTACAGGAAAGGTGAAAAAACTGCTATTATTGTTCTATATGTAAATGATCTCCTTATTACAGGTGACTATGAAGACATGATCCAGCAGACTAGAAAGGCGTTGAGCACAGAGTTTGAGATGACAGACTTAGGCTTGATGCACTACTGTTTGGGGATTGAAGTCTGGCAAGAGCCAGGCAAGATCTTCATCTCTCAGCAAAAATATGCAAGGGAGATCTTGAAGGCATTTGGTATGTCCGAGTGCAAGGAGATAGCTACACCTATGGAGGTAAATGCGAGGTTGTCTATGGAGGATGCCTCACCACCAGCAGACATCAGGAGGTACAGGAAGTTGGTCGGCAGTCTCATCTATCTGTGCAACACCAGACTGGACATCAGTTTTGCTGTTGGCGTTTTGAGCAAGTTCTCCAATAAAGCCTCGGGAGAATCATTGGAATGCAGGGATGCGGGTGCTCAGGTATGTGAAGGGCACTCTTGATTATGGCATCACCTATAGTACGGGCACTTCCTTGGCTGGTCATTGTGACTCAGATTGGGCTGGAGATGTTGATTCCAAGAAATCAGTTTTTGGATATTGTTTCTCATTAGGTTCAGGTATCTTCTCTTGGATCAATAAGAAACAACCAACAGTGGCATTGTCTTCTACCGAGGCTGAGTACAAGGCAGCATATTTTGCTGCATGTGAAGCAGTGTGGCTGAGAAGGATCTTATGGCACATGGGAGTGCAAGAGGATGAGGCAACTGTGTTGAGATGCGACAATCAAAGTTGCATGGCCATTGCTAAAAATCCAGTGTTTCATGCGCGCACAAAACATATAGAGATTCAGTATCACTATGTGCGTGATTTGATCGGGATAGTGGAATTGGTCTACTGTCCAACAAAGCAAAATGGAGCACATATCTTCACCAAGGCACTCGGGAAGGATCAGCTTCAGGGTCATCTTCAAAGACTCGGCATTGGGCCGAGAAGGTAGTTCACCTACGGGTGGACATTGAGGAGGGCTGTTAGATATGCTCAATGTCCCACCCTCCTAGTAACCACCAATGGTCCAAGGTGCTCAAGTTGTTAGGCCCCCATATGAGGAGAAGCCATGTATGAGCCCGAGACACTGGATGGATCCTGGCTTGCATGTCAGATGAGGTCTATCAATGAGACTGTTGATGGTAGAAAGGTGATTGTGTGGGAGCGCGGGAGCCCCTTATTCTTGCTGTGGGGGTTCGGGGATGGGAGCCCCCGAGGCGACGGTATAGGAAATATTCCCTGCATATTCCATGGACGACTAGTCGGTTCCATCGACTAGGTTGACTAGTCGGCTCCATCGACTAGGTCGACTGGTCGACTCTACCAACTACGTTGATCCGACTACCGCCCTCATAGCTATAAAGAGGCGAGCTCCCCAATCCAATGTATCAGATCAGTTCAAATCAGATCAGATCTTCCAGCTACTAGTAGCTCTTCACCTAGTATCTGTCTAGATCGCCATCTAAGCTCCACTGTGGGAGCGCACGGGTGGACGGAGCCATCATATGTACTACATCAATATTGAAGGAAAAGTTTGTTCCTCTCCAGTTTGATGTGTACTCTCTATTCTTTGTTCAGTTTCTGTTCCGCTGCGCCGTGTAATTTAACAGAATCTAGTATTTGGGGTCAAGATTTTGAAGACCAATATGTGTTTCAATTACTACCAATGTATGATAGTTATGATGACGAAGTGTGGGACGAAGGCAATAAATTCAGTTTTCAAGTCAAGGCAAAAGACCATCAACAATGGGCAGTGGCTGAGGTGCTGCATACCATCACCGTCATTAATGCAACACATAAGATCATCCTAAACAGGAAAAGAGGTCTATACCAACAGCCAGCAGTACTTACCATCCTAGTTGCCTATTTCATGTGGTGAAGCAGCATTAGTTGCTAGAGATCACACTATAACTCAAGATCCCACTCACTAGCGCTGTACACAACTAGACTCAATTGCAACTCAAACAGCAGCCGGCCAAATATAACAGCAGAACTCGTAAGTCTTTGACGATGACCTTACCATTGCCTTAAGGACAGTGGTAACAAGTGTTAAAAGCTGACTTTTGTATTCAAAACCAAAGACAAAAAAAAATCAGAAAACTGAGTGAAGAGGACAGTTCCAAACAGAAGAAATCTAACAAGCAAAGCCCAAATTCCTCTTTTTTTTGCCTTCTTTTACCTTTGTCCTCTGTCTTCCCTGTCCAGCTTCCTCTCCTCTTTCTTCTACAAAAAGTATGAGCTCTAACAGAGATAGAATTAGTGTAGTGACATACCTATTAGATGCCTGAGATGTACTAAAACTTGCTGCCATTTGCTTTGTTTTGAAACGAATACCCAACAGCATGTCTTGTCTTTGGTATAGTTCCTCCTCGTTCCTGTAAATTTAAGCAATAAAGGACAGCCAAGGGGAAAACATTAAGGGTTCATAGGACTCTACAAACAGCAATCTCTTCATCATGCACAGGTCAGACATGGTCATCTCAAGTCAGGGATATGCAGTTTCAATTAATCAGAGCATCTAGCCGAAAGCCCTTTAGGTTGGTCATAAGGTTGAATATTCTATTCATCTCAAACGAGGATCCTCTATTACATAAATTAAGACTGAGGTACGATTGGCATCCCAAGAGGCTAGGAAGGATCCACGAATGCTGGTTCCTTGAATATTTGGTTCACATGAATTTGGTTAGATAGCAAAGATTTTCAATGACTTTTCGAAGAAACACATTGTATGAAATCTGGTTTGGCGACATTGCTCGGACCTTTTCATAGCCAAATCCTCTCATGATACAAGTAGACATTAGTTTAGGCTATATTGAATGTCACAAAACAGATAGTTTTAAACCAGGCAACCCTTCTCGGCAAACGTCAATCTATAATTTGACAAGAGCACAACTCCTTCCGGACAAAGCTGAATACATACACACTTGGCTTCGCCGGTGGATTTTGCAGAAGTGATTCTAGTCGATCGAGACAAGTGCCCAACACGGTGATCTTCCGTCGGGTCGACGAGACAATGTGAGACGGATCGCCTCCGGCGGCTACTGTAAGGTCCCGTTCCCTAAGACGAGCGGCAATGTCATCGGCCAATTGCATGGCCTCCTCAAATTCTTTCAGCCATGTGTCTGGTATTTGCGCGTGTGCCATCTTTGCTTGGTTTGGAAGGTTTTAGAACAACCGAATGAACACAGATCTGCGAGAAATGTCTATATTCATGGCTCCAAACAAGTGACGCTGATCTCGAAACGAGCTGGAAAGCGAAATTGGAAAACCCAAATCTCGAGAGGAGTTATGGCAATGAAAGCCGTGTGCCAACAATGTCACGAACATTGCCAGGTTGCAAAAGCAGGTACATTGCTAAATTGTACATACTACAAAGTAGAGCGATAGAATCTTGTGGTGGGTGAATCTACACCGCTGAGGAGCAAGAGATTCAAGAATCTCTGTGTTAGATTCCTTCCACGTGCGCATCCCCCAAAGTTCGAAGTTCCTTTCCACACAAATCCAAACATAAACACATTAGTGGAGAGTCAAGATTAGGTGCTTCTTTTTGGCCTAGCCCGGGTAGCCAAAGCAACGGCGTGAATTTGACGAATCAGAAAATAAGGTATTTTGTAAACTTTGACTACAAAATTCCCGAAGGCACATCATATCAAGATATAGCATGTTGGGGCTAACTAATATCGATAGGCGATTCACACTATCAATTGAAAATCTCTTCTTTAAAACAATGAAAATACTAGTGCGCCAAGTTCTTTTGTCTTCTTGGGTACATATGCGAAAAGCAAAAGGTAGAGGGAAAAACTTGCAAGTTAAAGATGCTCTCTTGTACACAAATATTGAAAAACTCCTACAATCAAACATAGAATTTCGTGATTTCGCTCATTTGAGAACATCCATTGACTTCAAATACTACCTCAAAAAAATTTTATTCGCAATGTTGAGACAATTAGGACCACCATGTTTTTTCATCACATTATCAGCAGCAGAAAAACTTTGGGATCCACTACTCCAATGTTTAACAAAGCTAAATACTTCAAAAGGAAATAGCAACTCAAATGTAGCTATTGATACAAGAGACTTAATACGCTCAGATCCAGTGAGACAACTGCACAATATTACATTAACAAATTCAAAGCATTGAAGACATTGCTTAAAAAAGAAAACTCCATTCTCAACAAATTAAAATGCTTTTTCTTTGTGACTGAATTCCAAAATCGAGGAAGCCAACATGATCATGGTCTTCTTTGGGTTCAAGATGCTCCAATCTTTGGGATCTCACCTAACCATCTCATGGAAACATTTGTTGACACATATATATCCACAAACATTGATGTAAGAAAGGCATACAAATGCACAAACATCGAAAGACATCCTTTAAAAACAAGAAAAAGTGCAGATTTGGTTTTCCACATCCACCAATTGCAAAAACAACAATTTTGGAGCCGCTTGAAGATAACCTTCAAAGTAAATTCCATAAGAAAACAATGAAAAAAATAACTGCAATCTTATTAGACTAGAAAACTACATCTCTAAGCTACATGCCATTCTTGAAAACTTTAAATATTACAGAAGAACAATACCTCCTAGCCATTCGTTATTCTATTTCGCAACCAACACTACTTCTGAGAAGGCATCCAAAAGACATTTACACAAAAAATTCCAACCCAACTATGTCCCAACTATCGCAAGCAAATACATATATTCAATTTATATTAAACCCACATGGGGCAACAACATATTGTACTTCATACACATAACAAAAATGAATAAAGAAACAACAAAAGCAGTGAAAACAGCACTAGCACAAAGTATTTCCACTAATGCTCCAGCAAATGAATGCATCCGAAGGGTTGGAAATGCAATCTTAAACACACAACACATAAGCTCTTAACAAGCAATATATCTAGCACTATCATTGCCCTTAACATCTTCAACAAGGCAATTTCAATACATCAACACAAACCCTCCCGACAAAAGAACATACTTGCTCAAATGTCGTGAAGCAACTACAAAGACTCGATCTAGAGAGCACTGAAATAGTTTTTGATGACGTCATAGCAAAATACTTGAAACATAAAAGTAGCCTTCATCACATCTGCTTGGCCACTTTTGTAAGTGAATACACAATTTCTCCTTCGAAAACACAAAAGAGAAAGAAAAATAAAATCATCTGATATAATAATTACAATGAGATTATGGACCTAGAGAACTACTACAGAGAGTTGTGTATGCTATTCATTCCATATCATGATGTTGAAATACAACTTCAAGATGAGAATAATACATGGCACAATATGTACATTGACAACAAATAAACTGTTGATGACAATAGAAAAAGATTTAACAAATTCATTCCATAATTTCCCACAAAATCTACTAATAGTTCTAGAAACTCTTCCACCAACACTACATCCACATTCAAGAATATTGAGAAATATGACATTGCAATTGATATGCAAGGCATTCCCAAATCAACACCAAATCAACAAAATTCATGACTATCATATAAGATGATACCTAACCATGACTACTACTTATCCTTGAGAAAGCTAAATGATGAGCAATGCTTGATTCTTGAAGACACAATGTTGAAAAAAAGGTGCAATCCAACAATTGCAGATCATCTATTCTTGACAGGAAATGTTGGAACAGGGAAAACCTTTGTCCTACTACTACTAGTCCAAGCACTTCTACACCATTACTCACATAAAAATTACCTAGAATACTTTTGCTTGCATACACTGGAAAAGCAGCAATCAACATTGGGGGTACAACACTACATTCCGCTCTTCATTTACCTCTAATGGCATCTCATTACACTAGTTTATCTTCTGAAAAGCTCCAAGAATTATCCCAACTATACAAAAACCTTGAAGTTGTTGTTTTTGACGAAGTATCCCTCATAGGACACATCACAATGGTAGCAGCAGATATGCACCTCCATGAGATAAAGCACAATCATCAACCACCTTTTAGAGGACTCGATGTTATTCTTTGCGGTGATCTATGTCAAGCTAGTCCAACAAAAGATGCTTGGATTTGAGAAACCTTCTAATTCTACACCAATGTCATCATTTTGGCAAGAAAATGTCCTCCTTTATGAATTGACAAAACCAATGCATCAACAAAACATGCAATTCATAGAAATATTAAATAGAATAAGAGTTGGAGAACACTCTCCTAAAGATATCTCATACCTTAACGAACAATATTATCGACAACCATAAGAAAAACGATACGTCCCCCACTTATTCTACACAAATATTACAAAAGACGCTCACAATGAATAAGTTTTTAGATTACTACAAGAAGAACCACACATATTCAAAGCAATTGACAAAAGAAACAAAACATGTAGCAAAACTATAACAATTCCAACAAGCCTAAAAAACATAGCAGGATTACACCAAACATTGCATCTCAAGCCAGGGATGATTGTTGAAATTTGTTATGGAAACCTAGATATCCAAGATGGGTTGGTCAATGGTGCAGATGGTATTTTTAAACATTCATCCAATACCTCTCCCCAAAGGGTACTTTGGATATTGTTCAACAAACAAAATACTAGGAGACGAACACGTTATAACAACGCAAACCTATACAACAACAACATTTCACCTCATTGGACACCTATTCAACCAATAACAAGAGAATTCCAAATTGGGAAGAACTATTTGAATACAGTATCGAGAAATCAATTTCCTATACAGCCAGTAGCTACACGAACCATACATCGCTGTTCGCAAGGATGGTCTATGGATTGCCTAGCTTTTGACCCATCATCCATTAAATCTCATGGACTTACATACATATCTCTTTCACGCATACGCAATCCAGATATTCTTTTCCTCATCAAACCAATCCTAGAAAAACACATAAAAGTTGATCCCAATGTTCTAAAAGAAATACGACGACTGAAAGAACACTGAAGATGGAAAACCAAACATATACACTTCAATTCCAACGAAATAACTACAATGACAATACAATCACTCAACACAAGAGCATTAACATCACACTAGGAAGAAGACATACTCCATGATTGAAGCATACTAAATGCAACAATCTTATGCCTACAAGAGTTACATTCACATGAAATCTACCTTACTTTGCCAGGTTTTACATGCTTACAAAGAAACAATGGTGTTGGCATTGCAACATGTTTTTAAAATAAATTGGTCTTGGAACTACAAGACTACATCGTCGAAAGAAATTGCGAGTGCTTTCTCACAATATTCAAGACAACACAAAACTCCTACATCACAAACAATAATAAATGTGTACAAAGGGCAAACAGCACCACATTCACTTCTTGTGTCCATTATCGACAAACTACTCCTTCAAATACATCATACCATTCAAACTACAATCATTGGCGACTTTAACATTCACTATGATTCCACCAAAACTAATTCAACACAACTTACCTCATATATGGAACAAAAAATTTTCAAGCAATTGGTGGAAGGACCTACAATTGTTTTCGGCTACAATATAGACCATATATGAACACAACAAATAAACAAACCAAAGTTGGAACAAATTTCTTCTATTGGTTCAATCATTCTCTTGTATACCAATTCATCAACACCCAATAAGGGCAAGCGTTCTGAATGAAATTCCCCTTGTTTTTTGGCCTGCCACCCATCTCATGAGGAAGCCTAATTGATGGCGGCCCAAGCCTAATTGATGGTGGCCCACCTTGGAGAAGCGAATCTAATTTCCAATCCTTTTTTCTCCCCGCCTCGAATTTCCACTTAATCTCCACCTTTTTTTTGGCCCTCCAAGGGTCATAAGGGATGACTTGGTTAGTGCGTTCTAATTAGGGCCATAGAAGTTAGTTCATTTGGTCAATTTGACCTTGCAAATTATGGTTCGTATGAGGTTTAAATGTGGCTTCTCCACGAACTAGAACTATGGAATTTTGCCTAATGTAGATGTGGCCTAACTTTTACTGAAGGTCTTTAAAGAGTTCATGGGACGGTGTCATGTGCCTAGAAACACAATTGGTATCCATTCCCATGAATTTCCATGGTCAGAGCAGCCCCTTCTCCTCTAGCAAAAAATGGAACATCTAGGCTATCTATACGAACAAAGGCTAGAGGAGTTGCAGTTGCAACCAAGGAATTGGTACCCTTGCCTTGACTAGCTTGAGGGCACTACCTCTAATAGTAACCCTTATGTACATTCAAAGGGAGGAGAGACACACAATGCACAAGAAATTGTCGCTTCTTCATTCAGGATGGCCAATCTCCAACAACACACACTCTACATCTCTCCAAATATATACAAGAAGGTACCAAGGCATTTCACACCCATGCTTACAAGAAACAACGTCATCAAGCCTCTATGCATATACATCCACATATGCACACTCTACATACTCTATACATCTATGCCCTATACATGAACAATCTCCCCTTAAGCTCTGCACGAGCTTGTACATCACATAAGCCCAAAGCATCTCTAAAAAGGCAAAACTTATCTTTACCCAAGGACATGGTAAAGATATCTATAATTTGGGCATCTTCCTCACATATCTCAAATGAATTTCTCCACTTATCACTTTCTCCCTAATGTAGTGATAGTGGTCCTCTATATGTTTTGTCCTTGCATGGTAAATAGGATTCTTGGCTAGCACGCCAACTCATGAAGAAGAAATCTTAGCCAAGTTTCTTCACATATAGCTATGGAAGCCCCTCTATACTCCGCTTCTGTACTAGACAAAGCTACGGTGGGTTGCTTCTTACTTCTCTAAGTAATCACACTACTCCCAAGAGAGAATGCATACCCACTAGTTGACCTATCATCAATGTTGCTAGCCCAATCTGCATCAATATAACCATGCAAGCATATTCCTCCTTCTTGGCATAAAACATGAGAGCATTTATTGTGGCTTTCACATGTCTAAGTATTCTTTTCACCACCTCAAGGTGACTCTTGAAAAATTGACTCACCACACCCAAAGCATAACTCAAGTCCAGTCTAGTGATGGTGAGATATATGAGACTTCCAACCATCTTCTGGAAGATAGTCACATCTTGCAAGTAGCACCCATCATCAACCATCTTAGCATTGTGCTCAAGTGGAGTTTCAATCGGTTTGCATGCTATCATACCATATTTTTTCGGCATGTCAAGGGCATATTGCATTTGTAGCATCCAAATACCATGAGGTGAATTGATGACCTCAATCCCAAGGAAGTACCTTAGCTGTCCAAGATCCTTCATGCCAAATTAACATGACAGTCTCTTCGTAGTTGCTGTAATTTCTGCATCAAGACTCCTTGTGATGATTAAATCATCCACATATATGATCACAATCACCGTTTTGCTCCTTCTTGATTCATATATAGTGAGCTATCAGCTTTATATTGCTTGAAGTGCATATTTAGAAAAGTTTTCCTCATTCTCTCACACCAAGCTCTTGGAGCTTACTTCAGCCCATACAAGGTGCAAAGGGTATTTGGGATTTATGTACCCCTCGTGCCAATTCATATAAACTTCATCATGAAGTGTACAATTCAAAAAAGAATTTTTGAAATCCATTTGATATAGCTTCCACCCATGCACTTGCCAAAGCAATCATGGTCTGTATGGTGGTCATCTTTGCCATCAGGCTTAATGTTTCATCATAGTCCAACCCATATGTTTGTGAAGATAGTGGGAGAGAAGGAAGGAGTCTCACTTGCGGCTTTCTCACATAATATACACAAAGGTAGAGGTTGAAAACAGTTTTCCTCTCCTTAGTTGTGAAAGCCAAAAGAACTCTAGTACAAAGAAATAGAAGAACCCTATATGTGGGTCTCAAACCAAACTCTACTAACTAAGGTGGCATACTAACTGAGCCATGAACTAGAGTACATAAGGATAGCTGTCATCCAGCTATCATTCATGGGCGGTGTACCAACCGCATCTACAGCTCTAACAAGTCGGTGACATAAATGCAAAATGATCACCCTGGCATATCACGAGTGGAGCTCGATATCTCAACACTCCCCTTCGAGCTCAATCCCAATTCCTGCACACCAAGCAGGTCTCTGAACTTGCGCAGCTTCTCTGTGCCCAATGCCTTTGTGAATACGTCAGCTACCTGATCCTCTGTGCTGACATAAACTAGATCAATAAGACCTAGTAAGACCTTCTCCTGCACATAGTGATAATGCACCTCAATGTGCTTTGTTCTAGCATGATAGACTAGGTTATTTGCCAAGTGTATACTGCTCATGTTGTCACAATAAATGACAACTGGCCCATCTGTAGACTGATGCATATCATAAAGTAGCTTATGCAACCAAGCTACCTCACATGCAGCCATTGATGCACCCCTGTACTCAGCCTCTGTGCTCGAGAAGGCAACGGTAGGCTGTTTCATATGCTACTCCAAGTGACTGCAGCACTCCCAAAAGAGAACACATATCCATTGGTAGATTGTCTATTTGAAATACTACCAGCCCAATCAGCATCAGTGTATCCATGCAACTGTATCTGAACCCCAACCTCATAGAATAGTCCATACTACAATGTGGACTTCACATACCTGAGTATGCATCTAGCCGCATCCAAATGCGGTTTCCTTGGAGCCTACATAAACTAACTTACCAATCCGATAGCATAGCTCAAATCTGGCCTGGTAATGTCTTACTATGTGTTTGCACATAGTAGGGTCTTCCAGAAGCTCACCTGCATCTGTGCTCAGCTTCACATTCTGCTCCAAAGGAACTGAAATAGGCTTACAGCCTGTCATTCCATATTTGGACAGCATGTCCAATCCATACTGCCTCTGTAAGAGCCGTATCCCACTTGGTGATCTAATCACCTCAATGCCCAAGAAATAACGCAGCTCTCCCAAATCCTTCATCTCAAACTTCTGCTTCAATAGCATTTTCACATGAAGGATATCTTCATCACTATCACCTGTGATGATCAAATCATCAACATAAATGACAAGCAGCATAATATCTTTCTCTGTTTTTCTCACATAAAGTGAGAAATCTGCCTTGGAAATCTAAAAGCCAATAGTGACAAGATACTATCCTATCTTGTCAGACCATGCTCTAGGTGCTTGCTTCAAGCCATATAAGGCTTTCTTCAACTTGCAAACAAACTCAGGATGAATAGCATGAGCATAACTTGGTGGCTACTACATAAAGACCTCTTCTTGCAAATCACCATGCAAGAAGGCATTCTTTACATCCATCTGATGTAAAGACCATCCCTTTGATGCAGCCATAGCAATGACTGCTCTTACGGTTGCCATCCTTGCAACCGAACTGAATGTTTCTTCATAATCAATGCCATATGTCTGTGCATACCCCTTGGTAACTAATCTTGCCTTGTATTTGTTCACAGAACCATTTGCATTGTGCTTCACCTTATAAACCCACTTACAGCCAATTGAATTCTTGTCTTTAGGCAAAGGCACCAATTCCCATGTAGCATTTGCTTCCAAGGCATCCATTTCTTCATCCATGGCTTTCTCCCATTTTTCTTTTCCCATGGGTTGCTCAAAAGAAGTGGGTTCTCGTTCCTGTATCACTTTGACCATATAGGCATAGTGAATGGCTGCAAATCCATCATATTTCAGCCTATCTACAAGATACCTAGCTCTGGTAGACCTGCGCAAAATAGGCTCACTTCTAGGTGCTCTCAAAACATCCTTGGTCTTCCTTACTCCAGGTGTAACAACAGAAGGAATACCTAACTCATCATCAATGCTCAGTTCTGAGCCACTGGATTCACCATCCACATAAGAGTGACCTGCATTCACATCAAACATGGGCTGATCTACCTTCTCTTTTCCTTTTCGTGATATCTGCATACCACTATTTGCATTGCTTTGAGGAGATTCTCCTGATCTCAATCTGCCTGTCCATGGCAAAGTATGTGAACCACTGCTAGAGGACACTGCAGGTCCACTAATATTTTGTGATTGCTACTGTGAATTCTATGCAGCATTACCATTTTGTGCATCTACATCATCAATCACATTTACTGGTTTATACCAGTTGCTCATCTCATAAAAAACAACATCTTTGCTCACTGTAAACTTACGAGTAGAAGGGTTATGGCATCTATACCCTTTCTGCTGCAGACAATAACCAATAAAGATGCACTTCTCAGCATTTGGATCCAACTTGGACCTCAACTCATCTGGCACATAAACATACACAATGCAACAAAAAATTTTCAAATGAGAAATATCTGGTTTCCTACCAGTATACATCTCCTCTGGCGTCATGCCATGTAAGTATTGCTGCAGCCCAATAATAATATGGTAGGGCTTTTTCATTTAGCATGGCCCCAGATACCTCTCCAATATGCATGTTTTTCCTTTCTGCAAGTCCATTTTGTTGTGGGGTCTGCATGAATATTGCTGCTTTATGCCATGCTCTTGCAGGAACATTGCAAACTCATTTGAGAGGTACTCTCCCCCTCCATCTGACCTTAGGCATTTTATTTGCAGGCCTGTTTCTTTTTCAACCATAGCTTTAAAAGCTTTGAAATGCCCAAACACTTCACTTTTCTTTTTCATAAAATACACCCAAACTTTTCTGCTGTAGTCATCAATAAAAGTGACAAAATAATGACAGCCTCCAATAGATGCAGCTTTAGTAGTCCACACATCAGAGTGGATTAATTCCAATGGCTTCTTACTCTCTTAAACATGTTAAGGAAATGGTTTCCTTGCCTGTTTTCCAAATTGAGAGGCTTCACATACCTTATGCATTTCTGCAACCTTGAATTTAGGCAATCCTACAACAATGTTTTGGGTGTGCATTGATTTAAGTCACTGTACATTAACATGACCAATGCGTTTATGCTAGATATTAATATTTGCAACTACATCGGTCCCATGTGCAAACATTGCTGCACTCAATTCAGGCATGTCCGCATCCAAAGTAAACATCCTGCCCTTCTTCTTTCCTTTTGCTATCAAGCGACCGTTATTTTTCATATCCTCAACAAAGCATCCATGAGGATTAAATCTGACCTGCAAGCCCTGCTCAACCATTTGACGAACAAAAACCAGGTTCTTGGTGATGTTCGGGACATAAAATACATTAGATAGGTATTTCTTTTTCCCATCCTGTATAGACAAAGGAATTTTACCAATCTGCATAGTAGGATGTGCAGTATCATCACCAGTCTCCACAAATCCTGGTCTTTCTATTTTCCTTGCATCCTGCATCCATTTTGCATGACTTGTCATGTGGTTTGACGCACCTGAGTCAACATACCACACATCATTGCTTTCTTCTGCACTTGTCACAGAATTGGTCATGTGCTGCACCATAAACAAATGCTCATTCTTGTCATCACCGTGTCTATTAGAGGATGCATAATTGCCTTGCTGCAATTTTCCATTCATAATGTCATTCTGCTTTTTGTAGCAGTCTTTAGCCATATGACCCATTTTACCACAATAGTAGCATTCAACATTGCTGTTTGCATTTTGGCCTCTCTGCCATCCACCACGACCTCTTTGGCTCCCCTTGCCTCTAGAGTTACCACGTCCTCCTCCAAAGGACTGGTTTTCTTGAGTTTGCTGCATATTCTGATTTCCACCCTAGATCGACCTCCTCTACCTCTGCCTCTACCTCTTCAAGCATTTAAGTAGAAGACAGTTTCTTTTGAAGTTCCTCCTGAAGAAGATGCACCACCATTTCTTTGCTCTTTAGAAATTAGAAGAGCAAACAACTCCTCAAAATCACGAAATTTTTCACGGACGGCAATGGATGTCTGGAACTATGCATAATCCTTTCCTAGACCATTCAAGGTCACAGAAACTAGATCATCATCTTCCACTGGTGACCCAATGGAAGCAAGTGCATCTGCAATTTTCTTCACCTTCATGTGATAGTCGATGCTCATATTTTCTCTCTGCACATTGTGCAACTCTTGCTTGAGCTACATTTTCCTGGCTTGCGTATTTGTGTTGTACATTTTTGCCAAAGTATCCCATGCCTCCTTTGGCGTACTTGCATCCTGAATATGCATAATCATAGAATCTGGAATACTGATAGACAACCAGTACATAACTTTTCTGGCTCTCTCATGCCATCCTTTAAATGCCTGCATTTCTTGTTGATTGGGAACATTAGGAAGAAGTGGTTCTTCTTCATTTCCTATAATGAACTCCCGATAGCCTTTTCCCATAAGGAAATTCGTCATTCTAAACTTCCATGCTTGGAAGTTATTCTTGCCAAGCTTTTCAGTGACAATTTGTGAAAGAGAATTAGACGCCATTATAGAACACTGCAAAATATTCTGTCACTACAAAAAACACAGCTTCTGCCTCACACGAGCAAATCTGCAAAACTGATGAAAGTGGTATTTGACCACACAGTCACTTCCTAGTGACGATTTTGCATCAACAGGCAAAAAGGATGATTCTGTAACTCCCAGTATCTTTGCGCACAGGCATACGATGCAATTTCTATGGCAACTTTTCACCGACCTGTAGAGCAGTGGTCGCACGGCAAAAGCAGGGCATTTTTCTTAGTGCTTGCGGAGAACTTCCGCCTCAAAAACAGGCCCCGAAATGGCCTCGAATCGGAAAAATAAAGTCACCAAGGGCTTTGCCCTTGCCCGTAGCATATATTGCCCTCTCACCACACCGTGAAGGGCGTCTCAATCTGAGACAATGCACTCTTGCACTTTTCGACTGTGCTACCTGTAGAGATTTACTCGCAAACTCGAAAAAGGAAAGCAACACTGGTCCTCTTACCAAGACACCGTGAACTTGGTTTGCTTTCTTGAGCTCCTTACCATGAACTAGGCTCTAATATCATGTGAAGATAGTGGGAGAGAAGGAAGGAGTCTCACTTACGGCTTTCTCACATACACAATGGGGGAATACACACAAAGGTAGAGGCTGAAAACAGTTTTCCTCTTCTTAGTTGTGAAAGCCAAAAGAACTCTAGTACAAAGAAATAGAAGAACCCTATATGTGGGTCTCAAACCAAACTCAGCTAACTAAGGTGGCATACTAACTGAGCCATGAACTAGAGTATATAAGGATAGCTGTCATCCAGCTATTATTCATGGGCGGTGTACCAACCGCATCTACAGCTAACAAGTCGGTGACATAAATGCACAATGGTCACCTTGGCATATCACGAGTGGAGCTCCATATCTCAACAATGTTTGGGCATACCCTTTTGCCACTAACATTGCCTTGTATCTCTCCACACTTCCATCCAGTTGCACTTCACTTTATAAACCCATTTGTAGCCAGAAATTTTTTTCCTTTTGGGAAATTGACAAGTGTCCAAGTGTTGTTCTTATCCAAGGCATCCATTTCTTGATCCATGGCATCCCTCCAATTTGAATTTTTTACAGCCTCTCCAAAACTTGAAGGCTCAACATGCTACACTTTGCTAATCATCTACGCATAGTGTATTCTCATATATCCATTGTAACTTAATCTATCCACGGGGTGTTTTACCCTTTCCGATCTTAAGGACTGTGTACTTGCCATTTGCTTTCTAGCATGTGGTGGCACATACTTTGAGGCATGCTTTGTCTCTTGAGCCTTAACAAGCTGTAAATCACCCTCTTCATCACTACTTGCATCTGCAGCACTCTCTTCTACTTCAATCTTTTGCTTACCTTTTTCCACATGCTTGCTCCCTCTATCAATACTTTCCTCATGTTGTGATGTCCCTTACATCACTTTACTTGAGGATCTAGCTTGCTATAACTTTATCTTTTCACCCTTTGGCATAAGCTCGTCCTCAACAACAATTGGTTTGCGCTGATACTACACTTCATACTCACTATACTACTAAGCTTCACATCCCGACTCTCATATACTTGTCTAGTGATGGGATCATAGCATTCATATCTCTTTTTCTGAGATGGGTATCCAAAAACACACATTTTATAGCCCTTGGCTCCAATTTCTTTCTTATCTCATTTAGCACATGCACATAAATAACGAAGCGAAACAACTTCAAATAAGCCAAGGTTGGCTTGTATCCATAAAGCTTTTCAAAAGGTGTCAACCCATGTATGGCATCCGTGGGTGTTCTATTCATGATATACATGGCGTATGCACTGCTTTACAGTCCAAAAAATCAATGGCATATTCATTTCATCCATCATGGCTTTAGCCATGTCACCAATCACCCTATTCTTTCTTTCTACAATAGAATTTTGTTGGGGAGTATATTTACAAGTGACCCATCTCTTAATGCCTTGGCCATATGAAACTCATCAAATTCATAGGACATGTATTCTCCACCATTGTCTATATGAAAGCACTTTATATAACACCCAAGATTCTTTTATATCATTCTCTTAAATTGGTAAAACTCTTGAAAGGCATCACTTTTAGCTTTCAAGAAATAAACCAATGTCATCTGGCTGTAATCATCTATAAAAGTTATATAGTATCTTGCTTCCCAAGGTGTTGTGTTGTCCATAGGTTCCCAAATATCCGAATGAACTATTTCCAAAGGGTACTTGCTTATTCTCCCCCTCTTTGGATAGGGCATATATGGTTGAAATCTAAATGATGAAATATAGGTAGCCTCTCACCAATTCTTTGGTTTGCATCTCCTTCATGTGTTTATAATTAATGTGCCCAAGTCTTTTATGCTAAAGTTTAGCCTCTTAATCTTGTTTAGGGGCACTATTACCAAAATAGGGATTTCCTACATCAAATGTGAATAAGCTTCCTCTTTTTTTGACGTTTGGCGATTGTGGGCACATATAAAACATCTCACCATACTTATCTCTCAAGGGAATATCACCAATATGAGTAATCTTATGCATGGTATCATCCCCTGTAGAATCAAGCTCCTCACATTGGGCATCTCATCCTTGTGAATGAACCACTCACCATGATGCGACATATGATTCGTGGCTCCTGAATCTATGAACCAATCATTGCTAAATGAAGGTTGCATGCTACTCATAACACACTCCATACACTAAAGAGGCGAGTGCCATATCCATTCTCATGTGCATATTCCCGCCCACCAACATAATGAGTATATTGTGGTGGCATTATGCTTTGCATAAAAATCTTGCTCATACTGCCCAACCTTACCACAAAAGTGGCAATTTCCAGCTTGTGAAGTATGAGTGGCCCTTCCTCTACCATGGGATGTGGCTCTTCCTCTTTCCTTGGCATATAACCACGTCTTCTTTGAGCAAACTCATTTCTATCCATAGTGTTTTGATGGGAATTTGAGGCTCTCCCACAGGGGTCCACTTCGCCCTCTAAAATCACCTCTACCACCTCGGTGATAAAACAAATTGTCTCTTCCATTGTTGTGGAGGCTTGGAGCCCAAGCTTTACCTCTTCCGTCATGCATAAAACAACCAGCTCCTCAAAGTTGGGCATAATGCCTCACACGAAAATAGAAGTGCCCAATGATTCATATCGAGGGCCTAAACCATTCAAGGTGATAGACACCAAATCGTCAACTTCCACATTGCAATTCATATAGGCTAAGTCTTCCATAATTTGCCTTATCTTAGCCACATAGTTCGTAATGCTTCCATTTCCTTTCCACACTTTGTGGAGCTGCTACTTGAGTTGAATTTTCCTTGCCTCCATGCTTTGTGAATGATATGCCAAGCTTCTTTAGGCATACTAGCCTTCTTAATGCGAGGGATGAGCGTATCAGAAATGCATAGAGATATCCAATGCAATACTTTTCTTGATTTTTCCACCCATGTTTTGTACTCCAATTTCTGCTCATTCATAGGTTCCTCCCATGGCAACTCCGGGCATTCATATTCGCTAGTAATCAATCCCCAAAAACCTTTTCCCATGAGAAAGTTCTCAATTCTATAAGATCACATGCTATAATTATCCTTGGTCAAAATTTCACCCATTATTTGGGTTACTCATTAGGTCTTAGACATGCTTGATTGACAATACTTGTTTCCAAATGTGGCTTAGCAAACCTCAAATCAATGGCGCTTTTCTGTTTTTTCTGAGCACACTCATTTCAAGTGAGGTAAATGGCATCTAAATCTAATAATTCACCCTCTTCTCAAGTGCTCAACCTTGCTCTATTTTAGACATCCAAGAGCTTCCATTTTGGGCATCAACCAGTCCACTTTTGGGTATCAATTCAAGCATGTATCAATGCACTTATGGCATTTCCCACTTTTTGCAAATGTGCAATATTTTGGCATCAAACGGCCACCAAATGCTTTCCAAACTTGCTCTTGCAATGATTTGCCGAACTAAACTTTATCCCACTCTTTTGGGCAATAAATGCATCCAATTTTGGGCATACACACCCTTATATGCATTCTCTAATCGAAATTTACTGCTGGCAAAAGCTTATTTTAAGTGCTTTAATGCATCAACACTATCACCAACTGAGCATATGACCTCTAGTATCAACACTTTTCTGGCCCAATGTGTAAATTTCTGATTTTGGCACACAATTCCTGCAACAAATGCTCCTCCAAATGGAAATTCCTTCCCCACCGTGCTACCTATGCGTACTATGCCGACCAAACTGGAGAAAAAAGAAATGTGAACCACTAAAGGCACAAGATTCTTACTGGAGGCAAAAGACTCTTACTAGAGAAAAAAATAAATACGTGAACCATTGGAGGCCAAGACTCTTCCTTGATCTCCAATGGTAGTGGGAAGCACCGGCACCCGTTATTTGATCTCCACTAATGGTGGTAGATGATGATGACTCTTTTCTTTTGAACAAACTTAACAAATTGCCCTTTGACTTTCTATAGCATACAACTAGTCACAATGTTTATAACCAAAACAAGACTAAAGTCCTCAACACACATATATGAAATTGAGCCAAGAGACTAAGGTCATAAAGTATCATTAACTAAGCGCTCATTCATACCATGAGTTCTTTCAAGCTATACTTCTAATAAACAAATACGGGGTGGTTAGTCCCAAAGAAACCCATGTAAATGAGTGCAGAGGGAGGGAGGGATAGGGCTGAAGGATATATGCGCTAGGGAGGTGGAGCGCAGTGAGGGGGAAAGGGAGGGAGGAATATTTAAGACAAGGTTAAGGGTTAATTAACTTAATTAAGTTATGCTAATGAACTATCACCAACTAATTTTTTCCAATGAATCTTGTAAATTCTTGGGGTTTTGCAGGTGAAATGCAATTGTTCAATGCAGAAGCAATTGAAACACAAAATTACGAAGCAGGAGGAACAAATCCCATGGTGATGTGATGGTAGAATGTGTAAATAATGAATTTTTGAATTTAGTAGACCCATTAGTAAATGATCCGTACAATGTCAAATAATTGTCCGCATTGTCTGCAGACCCCCTATTTTTTCATACAATGTGAAGTAATTATTTTCATTGAACGTGTTTCCTCCGGTATGGTTTCATACAATGACAAATAATTACATGAATTGTCTTGATGCCCTTCTAATACATAGTAATACTAACTAATACTAATACTAAGAGGCATAGACTTAGCACAAAGTGCACAACTCGGATTGACGTGCAAAATTGCTTGGCCAGCTTTTGCTCTTAGGGGCATCCATTGATGAGCCAGTTTGCACATTAGAAGACTAGGAACTTTGTTCCGCACTAATTCTATGTATTATATAGAGTTTCAATTTGGCTCTTCTTAATTCGATCGATTGTCCAAGAATTCCAGATATACCACCAAGAAGAGCATGCCGAGCCAGAGCCCAATTTCGAAAACTTTCTTCTTGAACTGTTGCTTTTACTGGTTTGAGTGCAGGATGAAGCACAGAAGCTATGGAGAGCTTTGGAGACAGCCTCACAACGCGCAGCAGCCGTGTGAATGTTGGTAAAACTCAGGTAGGAGTTGTTGCACTGTTGCACTGCGACCTCGCCTATTGCTCAATCTCCCCTCTCCTTTCGAAACGTCCATAGAACAAATCAATCCCCCTTCATGGAAAACAGACAATCCGCTTTGCATCCTGGATGATAGAGTACATATACGCTGTGATCATCAGCACCTTTGGCGACCATAAACTTCGTCAAGCACCCCGCCTTCCGTATAGAGTTCTCTTGCTTTCTTTGCTCCTCAGCGCAAAGACAGATCGAAGCAACCCATAGGCCAAAAATGTTTTTCTGCAAGAATGCCGCTTCCAGCACAGAGGTGACCAATCACGCAGTCCAAGTCAGCAGTAACATTTCACCCCTCAATATACTCTCTCCCAAGATCAAAAACGCACGTCAGCATTGTCACCCTCCTCACTTCGCTGCCACCCACAGCCTTTCTTGCACGACAACCTTCACGCAGGTATGACAGCTTCTTGTTGTCCAAGCTGCAGATTTACTCTTGTGCAAATGGCAGCTTATCTCAGCGCCTCGAACCGCTCCTTTGCTGGGCATTCACAGATTTTCTTCAGCAACAGTTTGAACTCTTCCTTGTCAATATTCCTCCTAAGCTTCCACACTCTCCAAGCTTCAACATAGTTTCACTCACTGGCTCTGATACCAAAATGTTGGTTCAAAGGGAGGAGAGATACACAATGCACATGAAACTGCCGCTTCTTCATTCAAGATGCCCAATCTCCAAGAACACACTCTACACCTCTCCAAACATATACAAGAAGGTACCAAGGCTTTCACACCCATACTTACAAGAAACCACGTCATCGAGTTTCTGCATATACATCCAGATATACATCAACACCTTTATACCACAATGGTTGCCCATTCTCTTCAAGGCCTCTCTCTTTGCATCGGACTTCTTCTCTGCAGATGGAGACAATTTCTGCTTCCCCTTTCCTTCGTTGTTTTGCCCTTTGTCCTACGCGGCAGTCAATGGTTCCGCATGTGCACCCCGGGGAGGGATTTGGAAACGCTCCTCCTAATCAAGAACCATAGGCACAATCTTCTCCCAAGTGAGAGTGTTCAACCTCCCACTGATGATGAGAGTTAAATGATGAATATTGGGAAGATAGGTGGGAGAGCAACGTGATGGCCATGTCCTCTGAGGAATTCTCTATGCCTGCTTGGAGTACCTCCTGCAACTTGTTGATATGCTCCTACATGGTCGTTGACTGAGTGGGTTCCAACGCTCGCATCTGGACTTTGAGGGAAACCCTTTTCATAGGGAGACACTGTTTTAGAGGGACACCAGATTCTCCCAAATCCCCTTTGCTAGCATTATGTGCTTGACGTGGTTGATTACCCGAGGAGTACAATTTAGAAAAATGAGCGTACACAAGCATTTACCCGATCCCATAAGTGGGCCAATGTCGTTGCCTCATTCTGCTCAAGAATCCCAAGGTGCTCTACATTCGGATCTGGCCTTGCAACTCCCACAAGGATGAAGTTGGCTAGGTGATAAGACTGTAGGACAGACTCCATCATAACTTTCCAAACCCGGTGGTTGTTGCCATCCAGTTGACGGTCAATACGAAAGGTGAGAAGAACCGGGATCTTAGCCATCTCAGAAGGTAGGCGAATTAGCTCTTGTCAAAGAGAGGGGGGGTGGGAAAGAAGCAGAGATAGGGTGGCTGGGAAAAGAAGAGAGGGGAGGCTTGAATGGAAAGTAGGAAGGGAGAAAAGGCTGCTACCATGCCTTCTTCAAGAAGTTTTGAATCCCTTGCTGTCCAGGCCTGCAATAGTCTTCTCACCTTCATCCTGGATGGGCGAGACCTTTGGATCGCCATCTTCAACTGCTTTACTTGCACCCGAACTGTCCCCGCTTTCCAGCAGCAAACTTTGTCAGCACCAACTGGGTAGTGCTCTGATGTTACTTGTGCCGTCACTACACCATCAAGACATATGCGATGGTTTCATCCATGCACATTGCATTCCAGAGTCGCCTGAAGGTCTGATACCAGCAAACTCCGAACTGTCCATGCTTCAAACGCCTGAGAAAGAAATCTTCAAACAGCAGCAAACTTTGAACTGTCTACGGCTCAAACGCTCTCCAGGTCCACGCTTATGGATGACCTGCTGCTCTGATACCATGTGAATGTGCAGCAGAAATGTGAGCAGAAACTGAGAGCAGAACAAGAAAACTAAAACAGCGAGGAGATGCGAATGGAAAGTGACAAAGGGGGCCCTATTTATAGGGGGAGCCCTGGCACTGAATTGGCCGACTGCGTCTGATTAACCAGTCGACCGACCCAACGTAACCAGCTGACTGACCTGACCAGATCTGGTGGGGTTAACCTGACCTGGTCAGCTGGTTGACTCAACTGTGGTCAGGGTTTCCAGTTGGCCTCAAATTCAACATGAACTAACCTGGTTACTGGCTCATGCTGTGCCCTATACCAGGCCCTACACCAGCCTCTAACCCTGGCATAGTCCTAGCTAGAATAGTCGCTAGTATATCCCGCCCCCCCTGGCCCCCCCCCCCCTTTCCCTTCTCTCGCTCTTTTTTTGAAAAAAAAAAAAAGGTTTTATGAGGCTTATGTGGGCAAAGTAATTATTCTCAAGTTCATTAAAATGGTAGGACAAGAGGTCTGATGATGTGAATGATGATGGGTGATGCTTGATTTCCATTTTCATGTACTTGTATTCTAGCTGTTTGTTGAGATCCCACGTTGTCTAGGCTGAAAGACTTGGATTAAACCTAGAGCCAGTATCATATCAAACAATTGTTTTGGGCTAAGAATTAAGATTGTTGGTCTGTTTTGGCAGAGTTGGAAATCCCCCAACTGCAAGCATAAAATTCGAAGGAGGTAACATGGATTGGCAATAAGGTCACCCCCTTTTTGGGCGAAGCCAAGGTTGGGGTCAATTGCACGGCTCCCAGTACAAGCTCTTGCAATGGGCATCTCATACAAGCTTTTATTATCAGGGGTCCATAATGAAGTCGTAAAAAGAGAACACATAGAATCTCTTTGGCAGGAATACTGTTCAGATCCATCACAGTGGGACAACAGTTTGAACAAGGTACGCTTGTTACCCCAAATTTGGAAGTGAAATGATGGATGAACTTGACCATTTGAAAAGCAACCTGATGCATGCCTAGAAAACTAGTTGAGTGTTGGGAATATCCTTTCCAAAGGAGAAGAGGAGCTGTGAAGTTGACCACGAGGATGGGAGACGATAATTTTAATCAGGAAGACACTTTCCTCTTTTTGTTCATATTGCCTAAAACTTGATGTCATTGAACGTGTCAAATGCGTCTTGATGTATGAAGCTTGTCTTTAAGATGAAGGGTGCCCTTGCATAAAAGGTTGAGTCGACGATGGCTGTTGAAATAAATGCTTTGCATGTTAAAGTGCACCCATGGTGTTTTGACAGAAAACATATCAGAAACTGAACTCCAAACAGAAGAGAACAACTGAAGCTTTGTGGATTGAGGGTCGCTCTAACTCCCCATGGAATGCGCAGCTGTCCACCTTAGTCCCATGCCAAGCACTTTTTGGGGGAAAGACAATTGTACGGAATGAATCTGCTTCTAGTGGTGGAGCTACTAGCGAGGAGCATTTCAGGTATTTGAACTTTGGTGGTCTGATAAGATCGCTTTTGCTTGTTCATTGATTTTGAAGGAAATTGCTGTAGCATTATGTTTTTGTTTATGATATGGTCAGCATCTGAAAGGATCTCAGGAAGAGATCAAGCTATCCATAGTTCTGATTATTCCAAAAGATGTTTGGGTGAAGATATATTGCATGTATTCATGTAATTGACCAGTTAATAAAATTTGGTGTGTGAATTGCAGGCTGGCAAATAATGATAGTGCTCTTGAACCTGCGTCAGAGTTGAGTAAATTGTGTAAAGCGGGACAGATAGAGGAGGCAGTTCAGGCTGTAGGCTGTATGGATAAGCACACCTCCATGGAGATTCTGAGCACCCTTCTGCAGGAATGCACCAGAAAGAAAGACTTGGTGATGGGTAGGCGAGTGCATACCATGATCAGGGAAACTGATTTCCAGTCAAATATCAAGCTGGGTGGCCAGACTATTCGCATGTTTGCTTCATGTGGAAGTGTGCTTGAAGCAGAACAAGTCTTCAACAGTTTGCCTAACCAAAATATGTATTCATGGACTGCAATAATTTCAGCTTGTGCCCAGTATGGACAAGGTGAGCATGCAATGTCACTTTTTCATCAAATGCAACTTTCAGGTGTGAAACCAAACTCTTACACATTTGTTGCAGTTCTCAAAGCATGTGCCAACAGAGCATCTCTGGATCAAGTCAAGCTCATTCATGCTAAGATTTTAGAGCATGGACTTGAGTCAGACCTGTTTATTGGAAGCACTCTGGTTGACTTGTATGCCAAATGTGGCAGCATTGAGAATGCACTCAAAGTATTCAATAACCTGCCAAAAAGAGATGTAGTATCATGGAATGCAATGATTGCAAGATGTACCAACCATGCAGAGGCTCTCCAATTATTCAAGGAAATGGAACAGGAGGGCACTGCGCCAAGCCCAGTCACATTTGTCTGCGTCCTCAAAGCATGTGCTGGCATGGCAGCCATAGATCAGGGCAAACAAATCCATGATGAGATCATTAGACAGGGTCTAGAGTCAAATCCATTTATTGGTAACACCTTAGTTGACATGTATGCTAAATGTGTGAGTGTGGAGGATGCACGCAATGTTTTCGATGAGTTGCCAGAACAAGACATGGTGTCATGGTCTGCAATGATTGCAGGATATGCCAACCAAGGGCATGGCCTTGAGGCCCTCCAGCTGTTCCAGAAAATGCAGCAGGATGGCACAGAGCGTGACAGTTTTACATATTCTTGTGTCCTTAAAGCGTGTGCTAGCTTAGCAGCTCTGGATCAGGGCAAGATGGTCCATGCTGACATTGTAAAACGTGGGCTAGAATTGGATGTCATCGTTGGTAATAGCCTGGTTGACATGTACTCTAAATGTGGGAGTATAGAAGATGCTTCTGAAGTGTTTAAGAAATTGCCGAAGCCTGATGTGGTATCGTGGAATGCAATGATTGCAGGATATGCTGAGCAAGGGTATAGTCAAGAGGCCCTTCAACTGTTTCAGAAAATGCAACAGGAGGCTATGAATCCAGACAGGATCACGTTTCTATGCATTCTCAAAGCATGCACTACGCTAACTCAAGGCAAGATGATCCATGCTGACATCAAGAGACAGGGGCTTGATTCGGATCAGGTAATTGGGAATACCCTTGTTGACATGTATGCCAAATGTGGAAGTTTAGAAGATGCTTGTAAAGTGTTTGACAATTTGCTGGAACGAGATGTAGTCTCATGGAATGCAATGATTTTAGGATATGTAGAGCAAGGGCATGGCCATGAAGCCCTTGATCTGTTCAAGAAAATGCAACGGTCTGGCATGGAGCCAAACAAGGTGACATTTGTGTGCATTCTCAAAGCATGTGCCAGCATAGCAGCCCTAGACCAGGGCAAGACAATTCATTCTTGCATCAGAAAATGTAAGCTTGACTCAGACCTATCTGTTGGAAGCACATTGGTTGACATGTATGCCAAATGTGGGAGCCTAGATGATGCACGTGACACATTTGAGAAGCTTCCGGAACAAGATGTGGTAGCATGGACGGCCATGATTGCAGGATATGCTCAGCATGGCCATTTTAAAGTAGCCAAGCAATACTTTGAGAAGATGCTACAAAAAGGCATTAAGCCAGACCATGTAACATATGTAAGCCTTTTATCTGCATGCAGTCATGCAGGCCTTGTCAAGGAAGGTTATAGGTATTTTAATTCCATGAAAGAAAGCCA
Organism: Dipteris shenzhenensis; assembly: GCF_047967505.1. Taxonomy (NCBI): domain Eukaryota; kingdom Viridiplantae; phylum Streptophyta; class Polypodiopsida; order Gleicheniales; family Dipteridaceae; genus Dipteris; species Dipteris shenzhenensis. The sequence goes on from NC_141622.1 coordinate 36,559,401, forward strand.
TGGCATTGCACCAACGATTGAGCATTATACATGCATGATTGACCTCCTTGGCCGTGCTGGACACTTGAAGGAGGCGGAGGACTTGGTCCAAAAAATGCCATTCCAGCCTAATACTTTTGTGTGGATGGCTGTTCTTGGTTCCTGTAAAAAATATAGCAATGTGGAGATAGGAAGACGGGCCTTTGATTGCTTGGTCAAATCTGATCCCCAAAATGCTGCTGCGTATGTGGTGATGGCAAACATTTACGCGGCAAAGCACATGTGGGAGCGTGTACAAACACTGCGAGAGATGAGAGCAAATGCAAAACCATGGAAAACACCTGGCAAGAGCTGGATTGAGGTAAACAATAAAATCCATGTATTCACTGTGAACGATAAGAGCCACCCTCAATGTGATGCTATCTATGCCGAGCTTGAGAGACTGAGGGCTCCAATGAAGGAGGCAGGATACATACCTCATTTAGATTCGGCATTACACCAGATGGTAGAAGAGGACAAAGAAGATGCACTATGTGGACACAGTGAGAAGCTGGCCTTAGTATTCGGGCTTATCAGTACACCCCCAGGTACACCTCTCCGTATTGTTAAGAATCTGCGGATGTGTGATGATTGCCATGCTGCTACTAAGGTCTTATCAAAGATTACGGAGCGACAAATTATTCACAGAGATGCAAACCGTTTTCACCATTTCCATGATGGGGTATGCACTTGTGGGGATTACTGGTGATTGGTACAGTGGTCGCATTATAGCACAGCGCTGTGGATGGGGTGTCAGAGTGGAATCTGAGATGAGCATTAATCAAGATAAAGATGTGCCTGATGGTCAGGCTGATGAGCTTTATCTCAGAAATGATGTAAACTTGGCAACTTCAGGTGTATTAACAATTACAAGGACTTCATGCATAGTCTTGAAAACCAGAAAATGGATCAAGCATGTGGCTTCTGGGGAATATAAGTCAATTTTTACTAGAGTAGGGCTTGATGTTATGTCACATGCACCCCTGCACTTGGGTGCAAGGTGATACACTGGCTACATTGACAAGTGCGTTAATAGGAGATTTTGTCGTATGCTGTGACCCCTTGTCCAGGGATAGTCAGGCACAAGCTATGTAGGTCAGTCTCTCAGCCTTAGGTCAAGTCCGAAGATCAGTCCTTGTTCCATGATACCCACTAGAGAACAGTAGGATAGTGTTTCCATCTTAGGATTCTAGGTAAGTCTAGGTCTCAGCCTAGGGTAGGAGCCCTTCTAGGCCCCCTCAGGGCTGAGACAATGAGGGAGAATGGGCTGAGGAAGGGCTGCCTTTATAGGTTCCCCTGCACCCCTCCCTAGGCTGCCTTTTATGGGGCCAAGGGCCCAACCAACCAGACCAAACCAGCCGACTTGAAAGTCGGCCAGTTTGGCTGGATGGCTGAGCCCACAGCCCCTAATAAATAGGGGGGCCTACAGCCCTCATTTCTCACTCAGCTCCCCTAGCCTTCAGCACTCCAATAGCTCCCTTCTAGTCCCTTGTGTGTAGCTCCTAAACACCTCTAGATCTGGCCCTGATCAGCCTCAGCTTTTGGCCCTCAGTTCAGCCTTTCTGGAAGGTGTATACGCAGCACAACGGTTGGGGATTTGGACCAGCCAACGGAGTAAGGTTTGGGTACTGTTTCAGCAGCCCTTTGAAGTTCTCTTTTGCAGTTTTGCACAGCTCACTTCTCAGCTCTATATCTCAGTCATATATCTTAGCGCTCTCTTAGATCTATTACTCCAAGCTTTCACTCTCTCTCACGTAGTAACCCTGAATACTGGTGGACAGCACAAGCCTCTTCCTTGCCTTGCAAAAGTGCCCTACATCGTCAGTGTGGACATCATCAAGGTCTCATATTGGTTGGAGGTGCCTCTCAAATCATTGGGTCTGCATTACGTGTGCACAGTGTACTCTTTAGAAGCACGTCTCCATGCTCTCTCAAAGAGTATTATTTGTATCTTTCAGTTCTCCAAGTGTTGAAGTAAATTCTCCCCTGATTGGGGGAGGAGGTCCTCAGTGGGTACAGGGACCCAACCTATTGTTGTCTCTATTCTCTCTCTACCCTCATCTCCTTTCTCTCTCTATGGTGCATAATGCTAATTTCTCGCTCAAAATTTAAAGGTCTTGCTATGATTACACGATCAAATAACCGTTGCATGTTACATTGGTATTAGAGCTCTGGTCTGAATCCAGCTTGACTATTGTGAGTGTATGGTGGTGTTGAGACGCGGAAAGTACACACAACCAAGTGCCATGGAAGGTTCAAGAAAAGATGTCAAATTTGAAGACTATGAAGAGGAGAAAGACAACCATAAAGAAACGCTTCCACCTAGTGCTCGAGATGATGGAGAATATTTTGGAGCAGAATTGGATCCTCCTATAGCAAATCAAGTTATTGCAGAACAATTGGAAGAAAGATGAAGACAGTTGGACCAAACAAAGCAATCTCTTGAAGAAAAAGAGGCAGAAAAGCCTATGGAAGAAAGAGGATTCACAGATTTTGAAAAACTGCTCTTGTTGATGCTGAGGAACGCAAAAATGAGGAGGCACAACGGCGCGCTGAGCTTGCCCAGGTAGAGAGGCAACAAAAACTAAACTAAGAGGAGATGCTTCTCCAACACAAATAGATGTTATTCAATACGTAGGCCAGTTTGAGCACGGGAGCAATCACCGACACAACTTCATCATCGATAAAAGTAACTCTGCTCACTCGATCCACATCAAACTTTGTTAAGTATGATGGTAAGTGTGACCACTCAGCTATCCTTCAATTTATTCATTAGTTCATCTGTACTGAAATGAAGTGAAGTACAATGAAAGAGATGAGGGTTTTGTCTAAGTGACAAAACCCTATCTAATCACTAACTGTAGTTAGAGATTAGACTGTGGTTAGGGGGAAAAACCTCGAAGAGGAAAAAGTGCCCCTAACCCACTTATTACATTACATTGGCCACTGCCTAGAATATAATAATAATTCTAACAAGTTATTGCATGATAATTAGCTATATCTCAACACAAAGAAAAGTGAGTTTGGGCTAATGGAAATCAAGTATCTGTGCTACATCATTAGTGCTCAAGGTATTCGATTAGTTCCTGAAAAGATTCAATCTATCACCAGTTGGGCTATCCCCACGACGGCTCAAGAGATCCGGTCCTTTGTGGGTCTATGTCAAGCCTACGGCTCGCGTATGGATGGATTCTCAACATACATAGCTCCTCTTGCAAATTTATTCAAGGGGTTAAAGACACGCAGACAAAAGATTCAAGTTACTGTCAAAGATTTGCAAGCCTTTCATGATTTGCAATGGTTGGCTACAACATCACCAGTCATGAAGATCACATCTTGGGATGACCCAAGTAATCACGGATGTAAGCAATGTCGCCATCGGGGCAATTTTACAGCAGGAGAATAGGCCCGTGGCATATTATAACAGAAAGCTCAACGATGTTGAAAAGAATTATTCAGTTTATGATAGAGAGTTACTCGGCGTCATTCAAGCATTAAAACACTAACAGCCTTTCCTCTACGAACGGACTTTCATGGTCAAAATGTTAAAGATAGTGTAAATTGCACTATCAACATAGGGCATAGGGGCAAACCTTGACCCTAACCCTAACCCTAAGGGGTTCACATGTATATCTTCATGTTCATTGTCAATACACTTAGTGTACAAGTAGCTATATCGTGTGCACTCCACTCTCTCTCCCTCTCTCACTTCCGCTATCATGGTATCAGAGACGATGGTGCTCCACTCCCTTCGTGAGTGTCAAGCCCTTCTTCCGTGAGGCATCTTCCATTGAGAGAGGATTTTCGTCGAGAGAGAGCAAGCCCTTGTTCGGTCGAGGCAGCAAGCCCTCCGTTTTGAGGCGTCTTCATCTCTCACCTAGCTCTTCTTGTAGAGCCCCTTCTTCTTTCCGATTTGCATTAGAAAGCTCAAGAATCCGCTTCCTGGAGCTTGAGATATCTCATCCTAAGGATGCTGTCCATTCTTCAGAGGTTCATGCTCATCCGGTTTTCTGCATGAGTGGCTCTAGAACCTTGTAAGGTTTTCCTCACTGTCAAAAGAAAAGAAATCTGTGTCTCTACGACTTCTACAAGCTTTTGAGCTACTCCTACGCCTCCTATAAGCGTTCCACCATCCACATAGCTTCATCAGAAGCAAGGCGCCTAGCACCAGCGTGTAGCCTTCTCCAACCAAACTGCTTCAGCCTCGAGTCACATTGTCCACCTCAAAGGACTAAGGCTCTACATAGCCGGCTTAGAGCAACTCCAAAGCAGCCTCAACAGTCGTCCCTTACGAGGCATCAACGAGCACACGACCCTTCTCATGATACCCAAGGCGACCTACTACAAGCGAAGATAGCAAGGCACCGAGCAGCAAAAGCAATGAAGCAACAAAGTGTCTTGTGGCTCTTTGTACTTTGCATGCCACCTCTACTCCTCACAGCTTGTTCTTGGTCGAGCGACATTCCTCCCCTAGTTGCAGTTTCGTTGCAAGCAAGCTTTCCATCCAACGAACTAAAACTTTCTGCCAAAGTTGGCAGCCAGGATCATGGAGCTCTCTTTGACTAGTTGAGCGCGAGCTTGCTGGAGCGGCCTAGCACCCTCTAAAAAGGATGGACGTCAACAAGCAACAACACTAGTAGGTGACAGACATGCAGTCCACCTTGTCTTTGGATGAGCGACGGGTGAAAGACACACAACGGGCGGCTCACGACGGAACGTCAATGTTAACAATGAGCCACAACTACAACCCGACTCCAGTGCAATAGCCTAAACAGCACCCCGAATCTCCAGCGCCAGTGGACCTTCAGCGACCTCCACAAGCTTAATCGATCGGCTCGTCTCTACGACACAACGCCATCGCCAACAAGTGCCTGCAGCCTTTTAGCAGCTCGGAACGGCCCTGCCTTCATACAACTCTGCAGACAAGGCTTCAACAACACAGACTTCACTAGCTCTAGGAGATGACTAGCGATAGTGCGTCAACGACTTCGACGTCCATCTCGTGACAGAATCTAGAAGATTTCGGCAACATCTTGTTAGAGATTATCCTCTTCCTATGTTGACACGTGGCTGTCTTAGACCCAGTCAAACTAACCCGAGTAATTGAAACCCTGGGTCAACCTTTTGGATAGGGTTGGGACCATCCTTGAGGTAAGTTTGCCACATGTGGACCAGGGTTGAGTTAGTGGCAGTTAACCTTACCTTGCCACATCATCATGCCACGTAGGCATGCCATGTCAGCATGAGCCACATCATAAGTGGCCACCTCGGCATGCCAATGGCCACCTAAGCAATTTGTCAAGTCAGCTGTCCATGTGGCAGTGCCACATCATCCGTGCCTTGAAGGCACACCTCCCTCTTCACAGGCACAGTCCTTTTGCATGTGACTACCCACTGCCACCTCACCATAGGCCACATCATGATTTTTTGGCCTTCTTGGGTTCAAAGTTTGGCCTATCCTTTTGGGGGCCATATCTTTTGATCTAGAGGGAATTTCACAAAGCTGTAAAAAGAGAGAATGATTGCCAAATCGCACTCTACACGTTAAGCACCTTAGATATGGCATCTGACATTTCCACAGACCATCATAATTAAAACCTCATCATTGGGACCACCTCTTAATCCACTACAGTGCACCCAACACTTAAAATGAATCAATATAAAATTCATTTGCTGCATTTATCGCATCGACGTGTAGTCTAGCTATAGACTAGCACTGCCATAGAGGAGATGCAACTCCACCAAGCCAAGTCAGCCATTGCCACATTACCCGATTAGTTTCCACCAGCGCCAGTCCATGCGGTTCTATCATTAGTGTACACATTCACACATCTGACACCAGTTCAGTTCTCTTGGCATTCGGTAGTTCATCACTCAGCGTGACACTTGGCAGAGTACTCTCGGATTCAGGATTGTTGCACCTTTGCACGCACACATGCTGCCCATGTACAATCACATTTGTTGACTATTTTTGGCATTGGTTTCCGCACACATACATCAACCTTGTACAGCCTCTTGGCTACTCTCGACAGATAGTTGTCATCATTCGATTACATGCTTGATCCTTGGCACAGTACAGTTCTTTCACCATGACTTGGTTTTGACAATTTAGCATAAGCCCTCCCGGTGGCAACTCTTTTACAATGTTCTCATGGGTAGACACTCTCACCGGTACACGAGTAAGCCTCTTGCACAAAGCACCAGACTGCCTCCAGCATGGAGTTATCTGCATCACACAGTTGATGATGCACCAGTCATGACTCTGAATGAGATCCGTGAGTGGAAAGAGAACCTTCTTTGACCATTCCTTGCCATAGGGTATGTACCAGTCTATGATGTAGACTTGAGCCTCATTGGCCTTGACAGATCAGATGCAGATTCTTCAGATATTAGCATGGATCAGCCCGCAGTTTTCGATCATGCACATTTGTCGGTAAGCCCTCAGCATGAGGCACACTCCTCGGTAAGCCCTCAGCACGAGGCACATTCCTCGGTAAGCCCTCAGCATGAGGCACATTCAGCAGTAAGCCCTCCGCACGAGGCATATTTGATGGTAAGTCCTCAGTACGAGGCAGTCCCATCGACATCAGCTTAGACTGATTCTTGTGATGCACATCCATCATTTTCATGCATGGATTCGACTCCATCTACTGTCCAATCAGATGCAGATACTCAGCAGGAGTTCACCATTGATCACGCAGATTTACATCAGGTAAGTCCTCAGTACGAGGCACTCACATCTTTTGCCGCATGCAGAGATTTATGCCACGGTGCATCCAGCTCTTCAAGTGATTCCATTCTAGCATCCATCACTGATGCTTTCACCTCTGACATAGAGCATGCCATGGGCTCAATTCCCTTCAGCAGTTCAGATCAGCACATTAGTCTTTAGGACATTATAGCATCGGCTCAGTCATGCCGCATTGCACCACCCTTGGATCCAGTTATCACCACCACTTTCGATCAGCAGATCATTCCTCAGCACGAGGATACTTATGCATCAGTGCGGTCCTTCTCTAGTGCAATAGACATCATCAGGTTCAGCCATAGTGCAACCTAGGGAGACGCAGTGTCTCATCATGCACTTATGGCTCTCATATACAATCCATACTTGATGCACATACGTGGTTGGATCGTCGATTACAGATCAGTCCCTACATCAGCATTCGGCACCTCATTTGCCTTGGGGACATCTTATGCATTCTCAGTTATATTCCAGGCTTCTAGGCCTTTATGCTATCAGCTCCTTCTCAACGAGCCTATGACAGATGCTACATCCCATGCCGATGGATGTTTAGCTATGCACACATCAGACGACGACCTTCAGCTCATGATAGTTGAGCATACAGGTTGAACAGGTTCCTATACCTTGTCATCTGTATGGGCCTCTTCTTCAGCAGAGCAGCGTATCATACCTGCACCTTTGGCCCCAGATTTCCAGCACCTGGATCCTTTTGTCCACATCGACTATGCGGTCTTCTTCGACCCCGCATCATTCGATAGAGATTACTCTACTGGAGCATACCTTTGACATTGTTGGCAGCTCTTTTGGGTTGGTGACACCCTCGTATGTCACAACCTACCGGATTCTTTCTCCATCTTTACATCGACTAGCCTCACATCCGGATGCCTCTTCTATGGAGTAGCTGCATAGTCCACGGCGACTCATGGCATCTTCAGCTTTGACATGTTCAATATGCAGCCATACATGCAGTCATCTTTCGATCGACTAGTCTTTGATCGAGGAAGACTTGGCTTTCTACATATTTCCTTCCGCTTCCTTTTGTTTGATCTTTTGGCTTTTATTCCCAAAGGCGAAGGACGACGCACAACTTAAGAGGGGAAAATGCACATTTATGTACAAGACCACATAAGTTGTACTCATTGTACATGCTTCCGCTACGTAGTCACTGTGCTCACATATGCACATACTACTGTGATTTCTTTCAGTTTTCTTTTTCAGTTTTGGATGCTATCATATGCACTAACCGAAATCCATAAACAGGTCTTATACATGCACCCTCTGCTTAACCAGTACAATTTAAGAGGGGGTGTTAAAGAAAGTGTAAATTGCACTATCCACATAGGGCATAGGGATAAACCCTAACCCTAACCCTAAGGGGTTCACATGTATATCTTCATGTTCATTGTCAATACACTTAGTGTACAGGTAGCTATATCGTGTGCACTCCTCTCTCTCTCTCCCTCTCTCACTTCCGCTATCACGAAACAAATCACCAAGCCCTTTAAGTGGCTTCAGAGACGATGCCTAGCTTACAATGGAGTGATGGGCAATAATGGTGGAGCTAGATATTCTAGTAGTTGGGGGAATGATCGAGTACGTTTCCAGCAAAAATAACCCCGTTGTCGATGCTCTAAGTTGGAAAGGTTCAATCTAGATCATTGAGCAAGCCATTGTGCTCGAAATCCTAGGAAAGGATCTTGATAGTATGAAGGCACTATACGTGGGTTCAACACATCTTGGCACCCAGTTCGAGTTAGCCATGACTCTTGCTCTAGGCCATTACTCAATAGAGAACGGTTGGCTTTTCTATAAGAAAAGATGTGTACTTAGAGACAAACGACAGTTGCTTCTCCATGATGCCCATGACGCCCTAATCTGTGGTCATAGAGATATCAATTGTACTTTGAAGAAGTTAGAGCGCTATTTATATTGGCCAAAGATGCAAAAGGACATATACAGCTATATTCAAAATTGTCAAATATGCCAAAAGGTCAAGGCTTCCTACAAGAAGGCGGTTGGCTTACTTATGCCATTGTCAATACCTGACGGTCCTTTCCAAGACATAAGTATGGACTTCATGGGACCACTTAGACAACCAGCGTTGAAGACGTAGCTCATTTGTTCATAAAGTATTGGTATCCCATTGGTGGGTTGCCAAGGACCATCACATGTAACAAGGATTCTAAATTCACGTCTCATTTTTGGCGTGCCTTGTTTGATAATTTTGGTACTAAGCTGAAGATGTCTTGCACTTTCCATCCACAATCAAATGGAGAGACGTAAAAGTATAATAGTATGGCATTTGATATTTTAAAATCATATTGTCATGATGCTCAAGTGAGCAGTTTCTTTCGCTTGTGCATACCATTTTGAACGATACTTATTCTTCGAGCATTGGTTGCACACCTTATGAAGCGGCGTTTGGAAAGCAGTTAACATCACTCCTCACCCGTATGGTGTCTTCATCTCTTGAAGCCAACAAAACCACAGAATCTATGGCAGAGATTACGGAGTTAGTCAAAACTTGCATCGCCAAAGCTCAAGCATCGTACACACGCCATGCCAATAAGTTCAAATGAGATGTCTAGTATAAAGAGGGTCAATAGGTGTGTTTAAGAATCATCAAGCAAAGATTGAAGCAGGTGGCCAAGCGATGCCCGAAGCTACCTTTCAGGAGCTTTGGACCATTTCCTATTATCTAAAAGATCAATGATGTCTCCATGAAGTTACGGCTACCGCGGACAGTTAGATCATGCACAACGTTTTCCATGTAGCTTGGTTGAAGCCGTATTTTGAACCTCCTCTTACCAAGATTTCTGATGAGTAGCAACTTGAAGCCCTTGATGAAGTTGAAGTTTTGCAACTAGCGCAGATACTTCTTCATAAATGGAAGAATGGGTTAGGACACAGGATTTGGGAGTTTTATACCAAGTTTCATGGGCGAGATACCCATGAAGCAGTGTGGTTGGATGAAGACTTTTTCCAGGAGTTCCCACAAATTTTGGCAGATTACTTGGAAGCAATGAACCTACCGCCAAGTTAAGGAGGGAATGTCACATGCACCCCTACACTTGGGTGCAAAGTGACACACTCGGTACATCAACAAGTGTATTATAGTTCCCCTCATTTCTCACTTAGCTCTCCTAGCCTTCATCACTCCAATAGCTCCCTTCCAGTGTGTAGCTCTTAAACACCTCCGGATCTCGCCTTGATCAGCCTCAACTTTTGGCCCTCAGTTCAGCCTTTTGAAAAGGTGTATACACATCACAAGAGTTGGGGATTCAGACTAGCCCACGGAGTAAGGTTTGAGTACTGTTTCAGTAGCTCTTTGAAGTTCTCTTTCGCAGTTTTGCACAGCTCACTTCTCAGCTCTATATCTCAGTCATATCGTAGCTCTCTCTTAGATCTATTACTCCAAGCTTTCACTCTCTCACTCATGTAGTAACCCTGCATACTAGTGGATAGCACAAGCCTCTTCCTTACCTTGCAGAAGTGCCCTACATCATTAGTGTGGACATCATCAAGGTCTCGGTATTGGTTGGAGGTGCCTCTCAGGTCATTGGGTTTGCATTATGCGTGTAAGTGTAGTCTTTAGAAGCACGTTTCCGTGCTCTCTCAAAGAGTGTTATTTGTATCTTTCAGTTCTCCAAGTATTAAAGTAAATTCTCCCCTGATTGGGGGAGGGGGCCCTCAGTGGGTACAAGGACTCAATCGGTTGTCATCTCTATTCTCTCTCTACCTTCATCCCCTTTCTCTCTCTATGGCGCATAACGTTGATTCCTCGCTAAAGGTTTAAAGAAGGTCTTCTTGTGATTACACGATCAGATAATCATTGCATATTACATGTTAGACTAAAAAGAGGGAGCTCCTTATCAAGGTATAAAGGCAATCAGGAGGGGGCCGACAAATTTTCTGCCCGAATCGAACGGTCATTGGCAATGTAATAGATGCAATTTTCCCATTGTGTCATCGCCACACTAACATAGCTGTTGTTGTAAGAAATCCTACCTAATCTAATATCAATGAGAAAGGATGAGAGATCAATGTTATGCCACTGACAGTGTATTGAAGGTTGAGCGGAGGATAGAATGTCTATTTGATGGTATAGGCTCTCTACAAGTATAGAGTAAAGGCTCAAACTGAGGTATGCAGGCTGTAGGGAAGAGAATAGCAGAGAAACAAGCGTGCAGCAAACTTTTAACATGGTTCCACCCCCATGAATATTGATGAGGACTTGCACAAACTTTTGAGAGAGAATGTTCTATGTGGCAAGTTATCTTACCATGTGACACTTCCACACATATGTGACAGATAAGATGAGCACCAAGAAAGTCCACGTGGTTACTTAGCCACATCATCAAGGACCACACAACTAACACATGGCAGGAAAACCTTATCTGCCACATGTACCGTATGTAAGCTTGTCATGTAAGTGATGCCACATCATCACCCATATCATCTTATCATAACATGTCAAAACTTAACCTTGGGTGCCTCAAACATTGATCAATATAAACCTATGTTATGTCACTTTACCTAATCAAACTAGGTTTTACCTGGTTAATCTAGTTACCCACCTTAAAGTCAATTTACACAGGTCAAAGTCCCAAAAGAGCCATTTTTTTGTCCTATATTGAAGTTGTATATCTCATTAAATTGAAACCCAAATTGGACACAATTAGATGCGAGATTTCACATGTTCTCAAAGCCCAACATGTTGGCACTCGATCAAATCATATCAGAATTGACTAGATCTTCACCGGCACATTCAACATTTCTATTGTGATTTAAAAAGTTTTTTAAAATTTTTGAAAAATATCCCTCAATGACACATGTTCATCGACAAATTGGCACAATTGGATCAGGACCTTGTCATTTAAAGAAATTCACCATCAAGGAAAATAAGGACCATGGATCTTCATCAAGTAGCATCATCTTATTTCAAGTTTTATTGAAGGTTTTTTTTTTGGCAAAGAACAAATTCATGGAGTTCAATGATAATATTATAATCATTTCAATAATCAAGTGGCAAAACAAATAAAAGGTGACCTTATTTTTCATCAATAGGACATTCAACAAAGGGCAAATTAATATTAGCAAAAGACTCTTACAATCATGCATATTTTCTATTAATCAAGGACAAAACAATAGACAAGAAATATTTCAAGATCTCATCAACAACTTTTGCAATAAACAAAGCTTATCCCAGTGATACATTTTCTCTTAGAGGCATGTGTAATATCCCATTGCAAACTTTAATAATTCAGCCATATGATTAATACTATTACAATCATTACATTACATGAAATGCAAAATCTCCATCCAAAGTTATGTTAATCCTTAGTGATTTGATACCAAAATTGTGAATTATAATCAACACATTTATGCAGACATTCATCAACAAGTTGATGCACAATCTTCACAACCAAGTAGCAAAAGGATATTTTCAATTGTGACCATCAATAGTAATAACATTGTCACAAAGCCGATAAATGAGATAGAGTTTGCAATGCACACACATTTAGATATGTAATAGATATCTTAATAGAGTTTGAAGCAATAGAATTGGACATTCTAATTCATCACATAATCAACATACAGTTGATCCAGATATATGCCAAAGTGCGTATGCATCATTTTATTTCTTCGATGAAATTATGGAAGGATTTTGGAAAAACACTTAGTATTCAACCTTAATCCAAATTTCAACAATCAATAAATTGAAAAGAGCATTCCAATGCCAATAGCACATTGTCAACAATCAAGCAAATGATCTTATATAGGTTTATGAAATCGATAGTCAATGTCAAGGTATTCCCACATGTGAAGACATTTTCAACATTTTAACAGCTTCAATTGATTGCAATAAAGTCATTGATTTAGGCAGAGAGGTCATTAGGATATGAGACATTAAAGAATGAATTTCAGAACGTGACAATGCAAGCAACAAAGCTTTTACAACTTATGACAATTTAAGTTTTTAGCATGATTTGGATTTGCATGACAAACTTACCTCATTATTATTTAATTAGAACACTTTCCCCTTAGCCTATGGAAATTTTACTTCAATCTATGACAATGAACTCTATGAAGAAGATGACATGAGTTTTGACAACTTGTAGGAAATACACAACAATGTGCATCATTAGGACACAAGTCGAGCACCAGACTTGATTCCTTTGTTGGCCTCTAATTGGTGGCTCCAAAAGACTGCATAACATGTATAATCTATCTGACAATCTACAATGTCCAAGTTGGATTTTCACAAAGACATACATAACAACTAACAAGAAGATCAACGCTACGATTAATGAGCACTTCTCCCATAGATCCAATGCTGAGTACTATGACCATCAAAATATTAGCTATAAAATAGGAACAGTATTCCACGTCATGTTTTGTAATCTGGATTTTGATAGGTATCATCCCATAGATTCGGGCCCCAACTACATGTGGAAATTTGTAGAGTGTAATCTTAGCTTTTTAACAAAAGAAAGATCTCCTCAATCGAGGTACTGATCAGAAGTTATGACAAAGATAGTAACTGCTACTTCCTTTTTAAAGATGTGACCTATTTTTCATATATGCCTGCTTTTCCTCCATGCCTCCACTGGCCTATCTTCAACTAGTTTCACAACAAACAATTAGTTCTTGTGGGGGTTAAAGGCCACTGTACCTTAACCCCAGTTATGTACAATACTCAAACACATATATATTTGGATGACATAGAAGATTAGGGTGTTTTGCACCCACCGAAACTTGTGTGGCTCTCTCTTCTGGCTCTCCCTGTCTCTCACTCTCTTCCATTCCGCTTCCATATTGTTAAGATCTCTCAACTGGTATCAGAGCATGGGTGTTCTAGCTAAGCCCGAGTGGTGCCTGGAGCCTGAAGTATGTTTTGCTGTAGCTTTGTGGGAGGAAGGAGAAGCTCTGTTGGGTGACTTTACCTACATCCTGGTGTACAGAGACTTTGCAGAAACCTTTGGAAAGTTCTCTGAGTGGTTTTGGAGCAAAAAAAGGCATTTTTTGATGATTCCCCTATTCCTTTCGACTACTATTGAGAGTCCAGATTGACCTATAGAGGCAACCATTGCCTGCTTTTGGTATCCATTGCACTTCGGGAGTTCAAAAGTACCTTCATTCTTGAATTTGAAATCATTTTGTTGGATTTCTGACTCACTGTCTCTGCTTCAACGTTTTTCTGCCAGTGTGTTGGAACTCGAGTTTGAAGCAACCATTCGTAGATTTATCAGTTCTAATGGACTCAGGAGGTCCTAAAACTTTTGTGTTGCTCATCATTTGCACTCCGATGGTGTTTACAAACAAGTCTATTTGCAAAAACGTTTTTTGGTCCATGTGTTGGAGCTAGTGATTGGGACCACGATTTTCAAAACCGTCTATTCCATTGCGTTCGCACTTCGGTGGTGTTTACAAACAAGTTAGTTTGCAAAAACGCTTTTAGTCCGTGTGTTGGAGCCAGTGATTGGAACCACGGTTTTCAAAACTGTCTGTTCCATTGCGTTCCAGAGGCCCAAAGACCCCTACCTGCCAGCTCTTGCACAATTCTGTGGAGATTTGGAGAAGTTCCATCTCTCTGAGGCACCAAATCATTTGTTTCTCTGTCAAAGATCCATTCAAAGGTTCATACCTTTGATTTTTTGGATTATAGGTCAATTGCAAGGGTTGAACGCCTATTTCCCATTCATTAGTGGGATTTTGGAGTTCCAGCAGAAGAGAGATATTTGCAGATTGTCTTGCCTCTTCTGATTATGTAGTGACGCCTATGTTTTTAGGCATCTTAGGTTCTATTTCCACTAGCGATCATTGCTGTGGGACCGTGATTCTTTGATATACCTTATGCAAATCACTCTAGTTGCAGTCTAAGCCATGTGTGCTCATTCGTGGTTTGCATTGGGTCGTAGTGGATGCTTTACAGGGCATTTGGATGCATTGTGATCCTTGCTGGATGTGCTGATAGGCCTAGATTGCCTTGTGGGATGCTTTATTGATGGATGTTTAGCACAGAGATGCTATTTTATGTTGAGGGACAACTTTGACGTATTGTAGTGGATGCACAGGTTGTGCTATGATCTCTTGGATGAGATTTTGTTGATGCATATGCTCATGGACAACATCTATGCTTGAGGCATTTTGGTACTTATTGGCATTGGGATTGTCGTTGTTTTGCCATTACAGTTGGCATTTTCTTTTGGGCCAGATTGCTCATATCAATGCATAGTATATGTACATGAGTCATATTCATTTTGATGCTTTGAGCCTTTGAGGTTTGGTGATATTACCTTCCATTTTAGCATACACATTTGGTGCACCTGGTATTTGGTGTGATTTCTCTCTTGCAAGTAGTACTAGCATTTGGGATTTTGTTTCATTTGCATCATGGCGTCCTCTTCCATGTCTGAAAAGGAGTTTTTTAGCATGAAAAAGTTTGATGGGACAAACTTTTCTTTGTGGAAAGAAGAGATAAGGGATGTGCTTATTTAGAAGAAGTAGATTAAACCCTTGGCAGGGATTGGAGCTAAGCCTACAGATATGTCTAAGGATGATTGGAATGAGTTGGATGCATTAGCAAAGTCTACTATTAGCAGTGGAACAGAAACTGAATAAAGAATAGCAGAGTCAGTTTATTTCACAGTAGTAAATGAGCAGACTACAGAATATTTGTAGAAGAAATTATTTGCCACATGAGCAGGAAACTGCCTCTAAGAAAGCTTACCTCATGAAGAGGTTGTTTGAGCTACAAATGAAGGAAGGGGTCTCCATTGCTTCTCACTTGAATGAATTCAATATTATTTTTAGCTAGCTTTAGGCTCAAAAGATGAATTTTGATGCATAGACTAAGGCAATATTCCTCTTGTATTCATTGTCATCCTCATGGGATACCTTCCATACAGCTGTCAGTAACTTTGCACCTGGTGGAGTATGGAAGTTTGTTGTGGGTATCTTGTTGGCTGAGGAGATTAGATGAAAGTCTATGGATGGAAACAAGCAGGATGTTAGTTCCAACCTCAAAGTGGTAGTTAGAGACAGATTATTAGATGAGAAGATTTCAAAAAGGCTAATAGAGCTTGAGAAGCTCAACGAGACACCTGAGAGCGGGATTCGGTATCAAAGTTGAGAAACTCTACCATAAGAGATGGTTTGATTGCAACCTCTGAAATAAGGACCTAAAGGAAGGTGATCTTGCACCATTAGATAGTGCAAGGAATACTAAATGCAAGTAAAAATATCAAGGATGTGGTCCTTATAGAGTTGGAGAAATCACCCCACAAAAGTCATGCCATGCAATAGCCTTGAAGGAGTTGAGATGGATGGTTACATCAATGGTAGTAAACTCAAATGCTATTATGGTCCCCTAATTCTTCAAACAAGGTAGGCTATTCATCATAAAAAAGAATCAAAGACGAAGTCAATCGCATGAAGTGACAAGCGATAGAGGAAGCTAGAGCCCAGCAAACAAGCAATAGAGGAAGTGAGAGCCCGCAAGGAAAAACTCTTAGAGGCTAGTGATAAGCGATAGAGGAAGTGACAAGCAATAGAGGAAGCTAGATCCCAGAGAGAAAAGCACTAAGGGCTAGTGATAATTTGCAAGGCTTTTGTGGAAGGGTTAAATCCCATGGATGGTCTAACCATTGCACCAGCAAGGATGCTAGTGGACTTTTAGTTATGTAGGGAAGCCTTCATCGACTTTGGGGCAAGCCACACCTTGATATCATATGAGGTGTGCACTCAACTCCTAGCATTTGAGTCAACACTTGAGCCCACCCCTATTGTGGCACATGTAGTAAATGGTAAGATCTCCTCCACAATGGGTTGTGTGGAATCACCCATATGAGTAAATAACCATAGTGTGGCACGTCGATGTTATTTGATGCCTATAGATGCCATGGATGAACATGTCATCCTTAGAAGAACTTGGTGCAGTCAGTTGCCAAATCAGTTGCACAAATGTACAATGACATTAACAAATGATGGTCACACATCAGTCATTTGGATCGGCTCCAAGATCTCAGACCCATTGGCAGCCAGTGAGTCCATCAATGCACCAGCCCCACTCAAAAAACAACCATAGGTCCATGAAGTACAACCAAAGCTTCCACCTCTGTGGGAACCTTCAATACCATCAAGGCACTAAGAGGACAAATAAAGGGACCATACTTGTATCTTCCACATCAATATCCCCTACCCTTGCCTCTTCCTCTAAGGAGAAGGAATCCTAATGTATCCTAAAAATGAGTGCCTCCAACCCATACTCTGCAATCATCAGAGAATCAAGATCAACATGTAGGATTTCTTCCACCTTTTCTTTCCACACTGATTCAACTACAAGCTACCAAACCAAAGAAATCTCGAGCAAGAAGATGTGCATCAAGAGATGAAAAGTGTAGAAGCCACTCGAAATGGATTCCTAAGTGGCTGCTTCAAGCTCAAGGCTATTGCAAAGGTAATGAGTATATATGGGTGCCTAAGACCAACCACTACCATGTGAAGAGAGTGGGAGAGAAGTAAGGAGTCTCACTTGTAGCTTTCTCACATACACAATGGGGGAATATACACAAAGGTGGAGGCTGAAAACAGTTTTCCTCTTCTTAGTTGTGAAAGCCAAAAGAACTCTCTCTTAGTACAAAAGAATAGGTGAACCCTATATGTGGGTCTCAAACCAAACTCAGCTAACTAAGGTGGCATACTAACTGAGCCACTAACTAGAGTACATAAAGATAGCTGTCATCCAGCTATTATTCATGAGCGGTGTACCAACCACATCTATAGCTAACAAGTCACTAACATAAATGCACAACGGTCACCCTGGCATATCACGAGTGGAGCTCGATATCTCAACACTCCCCCTTGATCTCAATCCCAATTCCTGCACACCAAGCAGGTCTCTGAACTTGCACAGCTTCTCTGTGCCCAATGCTTTCGTGAATATGTCAGCTACCCGATCCTTTGTGTTGTCATAAACTAGATCAATAAAACCTACTAGAACCTTCTCGTGCACATAGTGATAATGGACCTCAATGTGCTTTGTTCTAGCATGATAGACTGGGTTATTTGCTAAGTGTATACTGCTCATGTTATCATAATAAATGACAATTGACCCATTTGTAAACTGATGCATATCATAAAGTAGCTTATGCAACCAAGCTGCCTCACATGCAACCATTGCTGCACCCCTGTACTTAGCCTCTATGCTCAACAAGGCAACTATAGGCTGTTTCTTACTGCTCCAAGTGATTGCAGCACTCCCAAAAGAGAACACATATCCACTGATAGATCGTCTATCAGAAATACTACCAGCCCAATCAGCATAAGTGTATCCATGCAACTGTATCTGAACCTTAGTCTCATAAAATAGTCCATACTACAATGTGGACTTCACATACCTCAGTATGCATCTAGCCGCATCCAAATGCGGTTTCCTTGGAGCCTGCATAAACTGACTTACCAACCCAACAACATAGCTCAAATCTGGCCTGGTAATAGTCATATAAATCAAACTTCCTACTAGGCGTCTGTACATAGTAGGGTCTTCCTGAAGCTCACCTGCATCTACGCTCAACTTCAAATTCTGCTCCAAAGGAACTGAAATGGGCTTACAACCTGTCATCCCATATTTGGATAGCATGTCCAATCCATACTGCCTCTGCAAGAGCCATATCCCACTTGTGGATCTAATCACCTCAATGCCCAAGAAGTAACACAGCTCTCCCAAATCCTTCATCTCAAACTTTTGCTTCAATAGCATTTTTACATGAAGGATATCTTCATCACTATCACCTGTGATGATCAAATCATCAACATAAATGACAAGCAGCATAATGCCTTTCTTTTTTTTTCTCACATAAAGTGAGAAATCTGCCTGGAAATCTGAAAGCCAATAGTGACAAGATACTGTCCTATCTTGTCAAGCCATGCTCTGGGTGCTTGCTTCAAGCCATACAAGGCTTTCTTCAACCTGTAAAAAAACTCAGGATGAATAGCATGAACATAACCTAGTGGCTGCTCCATATAGACCTCTTCTTGCAAATCACCATGCAAGAAAGCATTCTTTACATCCATCTGATGTAAAGACCATCCCTTTGATGCAGCCATAGCAATGACTGCTCTTATGGTTGCCATCCTTGCAACTGGACTGAATGTTTCTTCATAATCAATGCCATATGTCTGTGCATACCACTTGACAACTAATCTTGCCTTGTATCTATTCGCAGAACCATCTACATTGTGCTTCACCTTATAAACCCACTTGCAGCCAACAATTGCATTCTTGTCTTTAGGCAAAGGCACAAATTCCCATGTAGCATTTGCTTCCAAGGCATCCATTTCTTCATCCATGGCTTTCTCCCATTTTTCTTTTCGCATGGCTTGCTCAAAAGAAGTGGGTTTTGGTTCATGTATCACTTTGACCATATAGGCATAGTGAATGGCTATAAATCCATCATATTTTAACCTATCGACAGGATACTTAGCTATGGTAGACCTGTGCAAAATAGGCTCACTACTAGGTGCTCTCAAAACATCCCTTGTCTTCCTTACTGCAGGTGTAACAACACAAGGAATACCCAACTCATCATCAAGGCTCTGTTCTGAGCCACTGGATTCACCATCCATATAAGAGTGACCTGCATTCACATCAACCATGGGCTGATCTACTTTCTCTTTTCCTTTTCATGATACTTGCATACCACTATATGCATTGCTTTGAGGAGATCCTCCTGATCTCAATTTGCCTGTCCATGGTGAAGGATGTGAACCACTGCTAGAGGACACTACAGGTCCACTAATATTTTGTGATTGCTGCTGTGAATTCTGTGCAGCATTACCATTTTGTGCATCTACATCATCAATCACATTTACCGGTTTATACCAGCTACTCATCTCATAAAAAACATCTCCTCTGCTCACTGTACACTTACAAGTAGAAGGGTTATAGCATCTATAACCTTGTTGTGAATTCTGTGCAGCATTACTATTTTGTGCATCTACATCATCAATCACATTTACTAGTTTATACCAGCTACTCATCTCATAAAAAACAACATCTCTGCTCACTATAAACTTACGAGTAGAAGGGTTATAGCATCTATACCCTTTCTGCTACAGAGAATAAGCAATAAAGATGCACTTCTCAGCTTTTGAATCCAACTTGGATCTCAACTCATCTGGCACATGAACATAGGCAATGCAACCAAAAACTTTCAAATGAGAAATATCTGGTGTCCTACCAGTATACCTCTCCTCTAGTGTCATGCCATGTATTGCTGTAGTGGGACTCCTCTTCATTATGTAGACTACTGTAGCAACTGCTTCAGCCCAATAATAATCTGGGAGGTCTTTTTCGTTGAGCATGGCACGAGATACCTCTCCAATATGCCTGTTTTTCCTTTTTGCAAGTCCTTCTTCTCTCCCCTCTTCATATTTTGTCAGAGCACAGATGTGGAAATAATGCTTTAAGAAGTGATTTAAGTTATTGGAAGGATACCCAACAGCCCAAATCGCTTCCTTGAGCACAATTGTGAAAAAAGTGCTTAAGAAAGTGATTTTGGCTATTGGAGGTCTGCCCAAGAAGCAAGATCACTTTCTTAGGAACAATTTGTAGGTTTGCTCATGTTATGATCAAGTTTACTTGTTTATGGTTTAAAAATATATTTCCTTTGTTAGATCAAAGATATAAGGATAGAACATACAAAAAAACTAAAGACATCCCTTCTACTCTTGTCTTCAAGGAGGATCCTAAACTTGGTAGGCTCTTCACTCTATGTGTCTTGGTTCTCTTGCATAAGTGTCTATAATTAGATATTGATACTACAAATTCTATAGAAAGAAAGAAAAGAATTGCAAAGGAAGTATAAACTATTCCCAAGGAAAGTAGATCACTTGTCCTTGAAGGTGCCATGGTGAGAGAAAGAGGGAAATCATGCGATGAAATGCTGTTTGACTACTTCTATAAGTGCAATGCCTAACAGAGTTCTAGATTGGTGGATGAACACATGGAAATGCTAGCTAAACAACTCAGTATGTTTCAAAATCTCATGGGGTAAAAGTAGGGTTTGCATTGTAGACAAGTCTTACACTCACATCAAGGATATATTGATAGCAGAGAAGTTTAGGAACTCCATTAATAGAAGATGTGAGATGTTCCCACATCATATTATAGCAAAGTGCAACAAACACAATAGAAACTGTATCCTTTTGGAGGAGAGTTTGTCCTTTGTAAAGTGCCTTAACTTTCACGAAATTGACACTATCCAAAGCCTAGAGATGTAAGAGAAGGAGGAAGCATCAAAGAGACCCTAGAATAAAGAAGCCCAAGAATAGGATGAAGAGGAGATGCAAGAAGAGGAGGAAGAAGCAGTAGGGAAACCATGGAATTAAGATGCCCAAGGATAGGATGAAGAGGGGGTGCAAGAGGAGGAAGACGTAGAAAAAGAAAACTAGGACCAAGATACCCAAGAGTATAATGAAGAGGATGGGATCAACCTAGACAAGGAGAGATATGAAGTTGTTGCACTAAACCTTGTGGGACCTAAGGTGAGACACTTATGGGACAAATAAATATTAAAGGCCTTGACATTGAAAGCTGTGGCAGCCGTGATTTGCCTTTCCTCCCAACATTAAAAATTAATTATATGAAGTATGTTCTTCTTCTTGACATTCAAGAAATTTTTCACTTGAGGGAGGATCATGTTAGATATTGAATGCTCCACTCTCGTGTAACTATGCAGGAACTAGCTAGCTCTCCTTGTAAGCCCCCCATATGAGGAGAAGGCATTTGAGTAGCTCGGTTATTCGGTAGATCCTGGTTTAGACACCAGATGGGGGCCATGTGTGGCCTGATGGCTGGACGGCTTCAGATAGAGTTGGCACACCACCAACTAGGCTACATGCAACTGTGGGAAGGCATTCCTTGACTGACCGCACTGAGGGTAGACAGAGCATTTCTCGGGGTAGCCCACTCTCGGGTTGCAGGGCCTGTTTGGAGCCTCAGATGATTCCAGATGGCTCTGGGCTAAACGGTAATCGTAGGTTAATTGCTCTGTTTTGTGCATCGGTTCTATCGTATGGTCGGTGGCCTATTTCGAGACTGACCCCCAGTCGACCGTTTTGGGTAGACTAGGTCGGTCACCCAATTGAGCCTAACTGACTACGACTGGTGGCTATATAAGAGCAAGCCCGTGAAGCCCATTTCATCACTGGCTACAGCAACCCTGATTCCTTAGCATCCAGCCTCCGTCTTCTACTGTTTCCAGCACATCATCAAAGCTTCTTTCATAGGAGTGCACGGTTGGGAGGCACCGCCATTTATTGTATCAGTTCTACAGTAATCAAATTTTTGATTCTCCATACTATCTTGTTTTCTCTCTTGCATAGAGATTGTGTTATCTGTTGAGCATAGACGTTGTATTATTTTCTTGCATGGTATCGAAGCCTGGACTCTAGCAAGAAGATTTGGTAGTGTGTTTCTGTTTGCAAGCAGATTGTGAGAGATGGCCCAGCCCGCAAGATTGCGAATCCCACCGTTCGGCGAAAGCAGAAAGTTGGACATCTCTAACTATCCACTCTGGAAGTTCAAGATGAAGACCATCCTAAGTGCATACGAGCTTTGGGACACAGAGGCCGATTGCGAGACTGGATCCAGCCAATGCGGGACAATAGATAGTACCAATTGCAGATGAGATTCTCGCGTGGACAAGAAGAAATGCAGATGCGCTGTGTTCTATTATCTGCAGTGTTAGTGATCTGGTCATGGCATTAATTCAACATGTCACCACAACAGAGGAGGCATGGACGATCTTGAAAAATCAGTATGAGACCATGAATTAGATGCGGATTCAGAATCTGGAGACAACTCGCAAACGAGAAGTTGTCTGAGTTTGAAGCGGCAGAGAAGTTCATCACTAGGGTGAAGAATCTGCACGATTAGATGACTGCGATTGGCATCACCATCACCAACAAGAATCTAGCATGAAGGTGCATATGGATTCTCCCACCAAAGTATGACGGTCTTGTTACGGCACTGAATATGTAGAACAGAAATCCGCCCCTCAACTTTGAGGATTTCAGTGCGATGCTTTTGGAGGAGGAGATGCGAGGACTGGAGAAAATTCGGCTTTCTAGACCGGATCAAAGAAAGGTAAGGGTAAGGACTCTAGTAACCCATCTTTTGATGATAAAAAGAGAAAGAAGAAGATCAAGTGCTTCTATTGCAACAAGGCAGGGCACAAGTAGAATGAGTGCTAAAAGAAGATTGTAGAGGAGAAGAACAGAGTAAAGAAAGAGTCCAGCAACAGCGCGCAGGCAGTACCAGTAGAGCTGTTCATCGCAATTGAGGAGATTTGCACGGAGGCAGTACATGTACCTGCGGATGAACCTTGGATCATTGACAGTGGTGCATCGTGCCACATGACCAGTCGGAAGGATTGGTATACCTCTCTATAGCCGGTAGGGAATGACATCCTGGTAGCAGTCGGCAATGATGAAAAATGTCCAGTAAAAGGAAAAGGTACGATTGCTCTCAAGTCAGATGGAGTTGTAAAACAGTTGTCCGATGTTCTTTATGTGCCAGATATCAAGAGGAACTTGTTTGTGAAGATAGTGGGAGAGAGGGAAGGAGTCTCACTTGCGGCTTTCTCACATGCACAATGGGGGAATACACACAAAGGTGGAGGCTGAAAACAGTTTTCCTCTTCTTAGTTGTGAAAGCCAAAAGAACTCTAGTACAAAGAAAATAGAAGAACCCTATATGTGGGTCTCAAACCAAACTCAACTAACTAAGGTGGCATACTAACTGAGCCACAAACTAGAGTAGATAAGGATAGCTGTCATCCAACTATTATTCGTGGGCGGTGTACCAACCGCATCTCCAGCTAACAAGTCGGTGACATAAATACACAACAGTCACCCTGGCATATCGTGTGGAGCTCGATATCTCAACACTCCCCCTCGAGCTCAATCCCAATTCCTGCACACCAAGCAGGTCTCTGAACTTGCGCAGCTTCTCTGTGCCCAATGCTTTCGTGAATATGTCAGCTACCTGATCCTCTGTGCTGACATAAACTAGATCAATAAGATTTAGTAAAACCTTCTCCCGCACATAGTGATAATGCACCTCAATGTGCTTTGTTCTAGCATGAAAGACTGGGTTCTTTGCCAAGTGTATGCTGCTCATGTTGTCACAATAAATGACAACTGGCCCATGCATATCATAGAGTAGCTTATGCAACCAAGCTACCTCACATGCAGCCATTGCTGCACCCCTGTACTCAGCCTATGTGCTCGACAAGGCAACTGTAGGCTGTTTCTTGCTGCTCCAAGTGACTGCAGCACTCCCAAAAGAGAACACATATCCACTGGTAGATCATCTATCAGAAATACTACCAACCCAATCAGCATCAGTGTATCCATGCAATTGTATCTGAACCCCAGCCTCATAAAATAGTCCATACTGCAATGTGGACTTCACATACCTGAGTATGCATCTAGCTGCATCCAAATGCGGTTTCCTTGGAGCCTGCATAAACTGACTTACCAACCCAACAGCATAGCTCAAATCTGGCCTGGTAATAGTCATGTAAATCAAACTTCCTACTATGCGTCTGTACATAGTAGGGTCTTCCAGAAGCTCACCTGCATTTGCGCTCAGCTTCACATTCTGCTCCAAAGGAACTGAAATAGGCTTACAGCCTGTCATCCCATATTTGGATAGCATGTCCAATCCATACTGCCTCTGCAAGAGCTGTATCCCACTTGGTGATCTAATCACCTCAATGCCCAAGAAATAACGCAGCTCTCCCAAATCCTTCATCTCAAACTTCTGCCTCAATAGCATTTTCACATGAAGGATATCTTCATCACTATCACCTGTGATGATCAAATCATCAACATACATGACAAGTAGCATAATCCCTTTCTCTGTTTTTCTCACATAGAGTGAGAAATCTGCCTTGGAAATCTAAAAGCCAATAGTGACAAGATACTGTCCTATCTTGTCAGACCATGCTCTAGGTGCTTGCTTCAAGCCATACAAGGCTTTCTTCAACCTGCAAACAAACTCAGGATGAATAGCATGAACATAACCTGCTGGCTACTTCATAAAGACCTCTTCTTGCAAATCACCATGCAAGAAGGCATTCTTTAAATCCATCTGATGTAAAGACCATCCCTTTGATGCAGCCATAGCAATGGCTGCTCTTACGGTTGCCATCCTTGCAACCGGGCTGAAAGTTTCCTCATAATCAATGCCATATGTCTGTGCATACCCCTTGACAACTAATCTTGCCTTGTATCTATTCACAGAACCATCTGCAATGTGCTTGATCTTATAAACCCACTTACAGCCAATTGCATTCTTGTCTTTAGGCAAAGGCACCAATTCCCATGTAGCATTTGCATCCAAGGCATCCATTTCTTCATCCATGGCTTTCTCCCATTTTTCATTTCCCATGGCTTGCTCAAAAGAAGTGGGTTCTGGTTCCTGTATCACTTTGACCATATAGGCATAGTGAATGGCTATAAATCCATCATATTTCAGCCTATCCACAGGATATCTAACCCTGGTAGACCTGCGCAAAATAGGCTCACTTCCAGGTGCTCTCAAAACATCCCTGGTCTTCCTTAATCCAGGTGTAACAACAGAAGGAATACCCAGCTCATCATCAATGCTCTGTTCTGAGCCACTGGATTCACCATCCACATAAGAGTGACCTGCATTCACATCAGACATGGGCTGATCTACTTTCTCTTTTCCTTTTCGTGATACCTGCATACCACTCTCTGCATTGCTTTGAGGAGATTCTCTTGATCTCAATCTGCCTGTCCATGGCGAAGTATGTGAACCACTGCTAGACGACACTGTAGGTCCACTGATATTTTGTGATTGCTGCTGTGAATTTTGTGCAGCATTACCATTTTGTGCATCTACATCAATCATCACATTTACTGGTTTATACCAGCTGCTCATCTCATAAAAAACAACATCTTTGCTCACTGTAAACTTACGAGTAGAAGGGTTATAGCATCTATACCCTTTCTGCTGCAGAGAATAACCAATAAAGATGCACTTCTCAGCTTTTGGATCCAACTTGGACCTCAACTCATCTGGCACATGGACATAGGCAATGCAACCAAAAATCTTTAAATGAGAAATATCTGGTTTCCTACCAGTATACATCTCCTCTAGCGTCATGCCATGTATTGCTGCAGTGGGAGTCCTGTTCATTATATAAACTGCTGTAGCAACTGCTTCAGCCCAATAATAATCTGGTAGATCTTTTTCATTTAGCATAGCCCGAGATACCTCTCCAATATGCCTGTTTTTCCTTTCTGCAATTCCATTTTGCTGTGGGGTATGACTGCATGAATATTGCTGCTTTATACCATGCTCCTGCAAGAACCTTGCAAACTCATTTAAGAGGTACTCTCCCCCTCCATCTGACCTTAGGCATTTTATTTGCAGGCCTATTTCTTTTTCAACCATAGCTTTGAAAGCTTTGAAGTGCCCAAACACTTCACTTTTCTTTTTCATAAAATACACCCAAAGTTTTCTGCTGAAGTCATCAATAAATGTGACAAAATAGTGACAGCCACCAATAGATGTAGCTTTAGTAGTCCACACATCAGAGTGGATTAATTCCAATGGCTTTTTACTCTCTTGAACATGCCTAGGAAAAGGTTTCCTTGCCTGTTTCCCAAATTGACAGGCTTCACAAACCTTGTGCATTTCTGCAACCTTGAATTTAGGCAATCCTACAACAATATTTTGGGCTTGCATTGATTTAAGTCGCTGTATATTAACATGACCAATGCGTTTGTGCTAGATATCAATATCTGCAACTACACCGGTCCCATGTGCAAACATTGCTGCACTCAATTCAGGCATGTCTGCATCCAACGTAAACATCCTGCCCTTCTTCTTTCCTTTTGCTATCAAGCGACCATTATTTTTCATATCCTCAACAAAGCATCCATGAGGATTAAATCTGACCTGCAAGCCCTGCTCAACCATCTGACCAACAAAAACCAGGTTCTTGGTGATGTTCGGGACATGAAATACATCAGACAAGTATTTCTTTTTTCCATCTTGCATAGACAAAGGAATTTTGCCAATCTGCACAATAGGATGTGCAGTATCATCACCAGTCTCCACAAATCCTGGTTTTTCCATTTTCCTTGCATCCTACATCCATTCAGCATGACCTGTCATGTGGTTTGACGCACTTGAGTCAACATACCACACATCATTGCTTTCTTCTGCACTTGTCACAGAATTTGTCATATGCTGCACCATAAACAAATGCTCATTTCTGTCATCACCCTGTCTACTAGAGGATGCATAATTGCCTTGCTGCAATTTTCCATTCATAATATCATTCTGCTTTTTGTAGCAGTCTCTAGCCATATGCCCCATTTTACCACAGTAGTAGCATTCAACATTGCTATTTGCATTTTGGCCTCTCTGCCATCCACCACGACCTCTTTGGCTCCCCCTGCCTCTAGAGTTACCACGTCCTCCTGCATAGGACTGGTTTTCTTGCGTTTGCTGCATATTCTGATTTCTACCACGGCCTGCAGATCGGCCTCCTCTACCTCTGCCTCTACCTCTGCCAGCATTTGAGTAGAAGACAGTTTCTTTTGAAGTTCCTGCTGAAGAAGATGCACCACCATTTCTCTGCTCTTCAGAAATAAGAAGAGCAATCAACTCCTCAAAATCAGGAAATTTTTCACGGATGGCACTGGATGTCCAGAACTGTGCATAATCCTTTCCTAGACCATTCAAGGTCACAGAAGCTAAATCATCATCATCCACTGGAGACCCAATGGAAGCAAGTGCATCCGCAATTTTCTTCACCTTCATGTGGTAGTCATTGATGCTCATATTTTCTCTCTACACATTGTGCAGCTCCTGCTTGAGCTGCATTTTCCTGGCTTGCGTATTTGTGCTGTACATTTTTGCCAAAGTATCCCATGCCTCCTTTGGCATACTTGCATCCTGAATATGCACAATCATGGAGTCTAAAATACTGATAGACAGCCAGTACATAACTTTCCTGGCTCTCTCATGCCATCCTTTAAATGCCTGCATTTCCTGTTGATTGGGAACATTAGAAAGAACAGGTTCTTCTTCATTTCTTGTAATGAATTCCCAATAGCCTTTTCCCATAAGGAAATTCGTCATTCTAAAAGTCCATGCCTGGAAGTTGTTCTTGTCAAGCTTTTCAGTGACAATCTGTGAAAGAGAATCAGATGCCATTTCAGAGCACCGCAAAATATTCTGTCACTGCAAAAAACACAGCTTTTGCCTCACACGGGCAGATCTGCAAAACTGACGAAAGTGGTATTTCACCACACAGTATCTTCCTAGTGACGATTTTGCATCAACAACAAGCATGATTTTGCAACTCCCAATATCTCTGCACACAGGCATACGATGCAATTTCTGTGGCAACTTTTCACCGACTAGCCACGTAGTGGTCGCACAGCCAAAACAGGGCCTTTTTTTGATGCCTGCGTAGAACTTCCGCCTTCAAAACGAAATGGCCTCGAATCAGAAAAATAAAGTCACTAAGGGCTTTGCCCTTACCCGCAGCATATACTGCGCTCTCGCCACACCACGAAGGGCGTCTCAATTTGAGACAGTGCACTCTTGCACTTCTGGCTGTGCTACCTACAGAGATTTGCTCCCAAACTCGAAAAAGGAAAGCAACACTGGTCCTCTTACCAGGACACCATGAACTTGGTTTGCTTTCTTGAGCTCCTTACCACGAACAAGGCTCTGATACCATGTGAAGATAGTGGGAGAGAGGGAAGGAGTCTCACTTGCGGCTTTCTCACATGCACAATGGGGGAATACACACAAAGGTGGAGGCTGAAAACAGTTTTCCTCTTCTTAGTTGTGAAAGCCAAAAGAACTCTAGTACAAAGAAAATAGAAGAACCCTATATGTGGGTCTCAAACCAAACTCAACTAACTAAGGTGGCATACTAACTGAGCCACAAACTAGAGTAGATAAGGATAGTTATCATCCAGCTATTATTCGTGGGCGGTGTACCAACCGCATCTCTAGCTAACAAGTCAGTGACATAAATACACAACAGTCACCTTGGCATATCGCGAGGAGCTCGATATCTCAACATTGTTGTCCATTTCCACGATCACGGGTTAGGACCTCAAAGTTCAATTCGATAAGTATGGTGCATAGATCTTGGATCTTCAAGGGAAGGTCGTTGGTAAAGGTACATGGCGCAACAACATTTATGAGCTCTCAGCTTTCAGTGCTCGAGCGGATGTGAAGAACACTAAGCTATGGCATGAGAGGTTTGGTCATCTAAACCTTAGTTCTTTGAAGGAGATGCATAAAAGTGGAATGATTGCAGACCTACTAGAAATGTCAGATCTGCCCGATGTATGTGAAGCTTGCATGATGGGCAAGCAGCATCGACAGCCCTTTCCTAAAGAGGCCAGTAGGGCAAAGGCTCCTCTAGAGCTCGTTCAGAGGGACCTCTGCGAAAAGATGGAGATAGAAGTTTTGGGTGGTTCCTACTACTTCATAACGCTGATCGATGACTATAGTAGAAGGATATGGATATACTTCCTGAAGATGAAAGACAAGGCTTTTAGTAGGTTCAAGGAATGGCATGTAATGGTCGAGAAAGAATCGGGGAGGAAGGTGAAGAAGTTGAGATCAGACAGAGGTGGAGAGTTCACATCGACTGAATTCGAAAGTTACTGCAAAAGTCACGGGATCAAGAGGTAGAAACCCCGCCACATACATCATAGCAAAATGGAGTAGCAGAATGCAAGATGCGCATCATCTGCGAAATGGGACGGAGTATGATGAAAGGGAAAGATTTACCAAAGACTTTCTGGGCTGAAGCATGTAACACTATAGTTTACATCCTAAATCGTAGCTACACAAAGGCTGTGAACAGGATGACTCCACTGCAAGCCTTCTCTGGTAAGAAACCTTCAGCTGCACATTTCAGAGTGTTTGGATGTGACTATTTTGTGCATGTCTCTGATGCTACCAGGACCAAATGGGAACCGAAGAGCCGAAAGTGTATTTTCTTGGGCTACAGTGAAGAGGCGAAGGGTTACTGTCTCTATTACCTTGTTACCAAGAAGGTAATTGTAAGTCACGATGTGGTCTTCTCAGAACAGCCGCATCAATTGGAGGAGGATGCTTCCTTCCTAGACAACTAGGACCAGGATATCCATCCAGTACCACCACCAACAGCAGACCGAACTCCCCCAATGGTGCTTGGGAGGATTCAAGACAAAGAAGATAAAGAAGAGCCTGCAGAACCACAATGGCAACGGCCATTCCTGAAGTGGGTAAAGCAGCTTTTGGATGGCAGAGAATCTCCAGCCATTGAGGAGGAACCATCCGAACACCGCTGGTCCAAGAGATTAGAGGAGCAAAGAAGGGCACAGGAACACTTGGTCAACTATGCTTTGATGATAGAAGTGATCCGTGCTGATGAACCCAAGTGTCTTGAAGAGGCATAGGGCAATGATAGGTGGATGGAGGCTATGCAGTCAGAGTATGGCTCCATAATGAAGAACAACACTTGGGACCTTGTGGATCGACCACCAAAACGCAAGGTAATCGGAACCAAGTGGGTGTACAAGATCAAGTACAAGTCCGACAGCATGTTGGATAAGTACAAGGCTCAGATCAAGGAAAAAGTATTTGCACAGGTACATGGTTTTGATTATCAAGATACTTTTGCTCCCACAGCTCGACTCACCACAATTCACAGTGTTTTGGCTTTAGCTGCCCAAGGAAGTTGGCTCGTGTTTCAGATGGATGTGAAATCTGCCTTTCTGAATGGGAACTAAATGGAGATCTCAAGGAGGAGGTATACATGGAACAACCACCAGGTTTTGAGATCCCCGGTTCAAAAGATAAAGTCTACAAACTGAAGAAGGCACTTTACGGGCTGAAACAGGCCCCACGAGCGTGGTACCAGTGAAATGATGCCTACTTTCTACAAAACGGGTTCAGGAGGAGCCCATCTGATGCAAATTTGTATATCTTCAGAGAAGGAGGCAGGTGTATGATCATGGTCCTTTATGTGGACGACCTTGTCATAACAAGGAACCATGAAGAGAAGATCTCGCAGATGAAGCATTTGCTAGGAAGAGAGTTTGAAATGACAGACCTCGGACTGATGCATTTCTGTTTGGGGATTGAAGTTTGGCAGGAGCTGAAACAGATCTTCATTTCACAGCTGAAGTATGCTGGAGAGATACTGAAGGCATTTGGCATGGCTAAGTGCAAGACAGTTGGTACCCCTATGGAGGTTGACGTGAAGCTCTAAAATGAGGATTCATCACCACTGGTGGACGAAGCGAAGTACAGAAGGCTTGTGGGCAGCTTGATTTACCTGTGCAACACACGACTGGACATTAGTTTTGCGACTAGTGTACTAAGCAAGTTTTCCAATAAGCCCTGGGAGAACCATTAGAGGGCAGGGATGCGGGTGTTGAAATACATCAAAGGCACACTTGATTATGGCATCACCTATACCAAGGGCAACATCTTGATCGGATTCTGTGACTCGGATTGGGCAGGAGACGTGGACAGCAGGAGATCAGTGACAAGGTACTATTTCTTACTTGGATCTGGAGTTGTGTCATGGGTCAGCAAGAAGCAACCCATAGTTGCTCTTTCTTCTACCGAGGCCGAGTACAAATCTGCATGCTTTGCTTCTTGCGAGGCAGTGTGGTTGAGGAGGATTTTGGGGGACATGGGTGCAGTGCAAAACAAGCCTACGCAGTTATCATGTGACAATCAGAGTTGCATGGCGATTGTAGAGAACCCGGTGTTCCACGCTCGCACAAAACACATTGAGATTCAATATCACTTTGTACGTGAGCTCATCATGGATGGAGAATTGGTGTACTGTCCGACTACAGAGAATGCTGCAAACATCTTCACGAAGGCTCTTGGAAGAGACTTACTGGAGAGACATCTTCGTCGACTTGGCATTGGGCCGAAAAAGTAAGTTCACTTGCCAGTGGACATTGAGGGGGGTGTTAGATATCAATGCTCCACTCTCGTGTAACTACACGGGAACCATCTAACTCTACTTATAAGCCCCCCATATGAGGAGAAGGCATTTGAGTAGCTCGGTTATCTGGTAGGTCCTGGTTTGGACACCAGATGGGGGCCATGTGTGGCTTGATGGCTGGACGGCTTCACATAAAGTTGGCACACCGCCAACTAGGCTACATGCACGTGCGGGAAGGATCCCTTGATTGACCGCACTGAGGGTAGATGGAGCATTTCCTAGGGTAGCCCACTCTTGGGTTGCAGGGCCCGTTTGGAACCTCAGATGATCCAGGATGGCTCTGGGACGAATGATGACCATAGGTCAGGTTCTCTGTTTTGCGTACCGGTTCTATCGTATGGTCAGTGACCTAGACCCCTAGTCGACCGTTTTGGGTGGACTGGGTTAGTCACCCAATCGAGCCTAACCGACTACAACTGGTGGCTATATAAGAGCAAGCCCGTGAAGCCCATTTCATCACTGGCTACAGCAACCCTGATTCCTTATCATCCAGCCTCCGTCTTCTACTATTTCCAGCATGCCATCGAAGCTTCTTTCATAGGAGCGCACAGTTGGGAGGCAGCGCCATCTATTGTATCAATTCTACAGTAATCAAATTTTTGATTCTCCATACTATCTTGTTTTCTCTCTTGTGTACAAGATCCTGTTATCTGTTGAGCATAGACGTTGTATTATTTTCTTACAGATCATGCATTGGCAATGGTTTCACAAGTGTGACAATTGGATTTTGTGACTATTGTAGAGGATGACCCTTTCCTATGCATACAAGACAACTTAACTCACAAGAAGTCCTATCTATGTGCTTTCAAGAGGCTTAGAGAGGTCTTGGCCAGCTTGCTATCCTCTCTCATTGTATCAAGATGCTCTCTTCTACAAAAATTCTAATATATCAAGTGACATTTAAGCAATGATGGAGAGATAGTTGTTTGGGTTTTTAAAGCTTTGTCATGGATTCTAGGAGGTGGCCAAATCAACCAATAGAAAGAGGTCCATTTCATGAGTTTTGAGAGATCTGTTAGAAAGACATGCTTAGTTCTTGGTCATTGTTTTTTAGTTGAGAAAGAAAGAAAGGTCATGTAAGGTTCTCTGAGAGAAGTAGTATTGAGATTCATGAAGTCGTCTTGAGATTCATTTCATGAGGTTCTAGACTCAGCCTAGCTTTGATAGAATCTACACAACTAAGATAGTTGCGCATTCTATAGCAACTTCAAAGCAAAGCAGAAAGCCAAGGCGGCTCACAATAGCAAATTTGATAGCCTCAACCTAGCAACAAGGACTTGATGACTAAGGACTCTGAGCAATTACTGACCAAATTAAAGGCAAGCTAGCAGGAGGACTACCACATTAGCAACTGCTACATCATGACCTAAGCCTCTACAACCAGAACAGGCTCGACTTGTGGTATCAAAAAAATATGTGCTTACAATATTTTTGGTTACTATCCTTGTAAGAATTTCTATATGGTAGGATATTATCTTCCATACATTGTCTATGCCCTTGCAACTGGCATTATAATCCATCTCAACTTGGAATCTCATGGAAAACACAAGCTTCTTAGGTTTAAAGAGCCAGCTTAAGCACATCAAGCAGTTCAAAGTTAAGAAGACAAATTAGCTCACCAACAAGAGACAAAGCAGAATGAGTTTAAAAGAAAGAAGTAGAAGCATGTCCTATTTTTTAGGATTCAAACAAGGTCACTCAGTAAAAGTTGCAAGGAGGGCCGTGACTTGTTGATTATATGGGGAAATGTAGTTAAGTACACGTATTGCAAAACTTACATCATATAGTCACTATTTTCACTATAATGACTTGTACATTGTATTGTTTTTACTATAATCACTTGTTCGTACATGATATAGTCATATAATCATCCTATTTTTACTATAATGACTTGTGAATTGCATTGTTACTAAGTTTTTCAACTCTATCTCTCCACTTGTGGTTCACAAAAGTCTTTTGAATTCCTCCATTCTGCATGTTTCTATGTTATTGTTGAGTTGTCCAAGGTCTTCCTTCTCCTCTTTTTTTGGGCCATGTTGAATGCTAGTTTTACTTGTGATTTTGCCATTTTTTCTCAATTTTCATCCTTTGTAGTATACCTCGATAGAACCACTAAAACACTTCTTTGAAACTATTTTCCTTCTATGCTCCTCCAAAATATTGTGTCCAAAAAATTCATTTTGTGTGGTATAAGAGAGTTCTCCCTTCCCTAGGTGGACCAAATTGCAAGAATCCATATTTTTTCACAAAATATAAAAGGTGGTTATATATAGTATGCTGCATTTACAAAAGAACAAGAAGTCAATTTGTGTTTTTAGGAGGTGCAACACATAAGGATATGCTAGTAACAAAAGAATGAATTTTTGCTACCATGTAGTGAGTCATATTGCAAGTTGTTCAAGCTTCTTTCATTGATCTTCCAAAAAATTTCAAGCCCTCTTCTAATGCATGGTGATATTTGTCACAAAGTATGGATATCTTGTCTAATGATCTCCATACTTCTACATTAACATTTCATGCAATCTATCTACCTCATGATCTTTTGCTTTGTGGTTCTGATAAAAAGCCTCAAGTGTTTGACTCCACCAATAGATGTCTTAATAGGGACTTTCTTTCCATTTTTTGACTTCTTAAGGTCTATTGTAATATGAACATCTCCTCCATGTAGCCCAATGCCAACAATACACTTTCCAATGCTTGAAGTGCCCCCTTCTTATGATTATTAGGATGAGGCTTCCAAGAAAGTCTAATATATAGAAATACCATGTTCTCAATGATTTGACATAAAAAATGCAATGTGCATACTTGTACATTTCACAAAGTGATACAAGAATAGCTTTGAATTTTGGATCAACCTTATCTCTATTAGGTGCTTTCCTCCACCATTTACGATGTTGGCTCCTTACTATAAAGGCATAGAGATTTTTAATTATCTCCTTTGCTTGTATTGAAGATATACTTTAGAGTCTTTAAATGACCTCAATATGCCACTTCATGTGGAACTCACCTCTGCTTGTCTCATAATGAAGATATACTTCAGAGTCTTTAAATGACCTCAATATGCCGCTCCACTTGGAACTCACCTCTGCCTCTCTCATAATGAAGATACTCTCCTTGAACTTGATTTTTATGATTGCTAGTATTTTTGTGTGGTGGAATAGCCAATCAAGAGTTTTGTCGTTCTCTATCTTAACCTTCCCATTGAGAAATGCAAGGCTCTTTTGAGCTATGTAGTTGAAGAATCAGACACTAATAAATACATTATGATTGTGAAAACCACTTGAAATCCAAGTGTGTGCTTACCCCAAATGCACCTAGCCACCAAATGTGCCTTTTTGATTGCACAATGAAGTGTTTTGAGTTTGCGTCTATAATTGATGGATAAGCAGCTCTATTCATTAGTGTGATGGTACATAACAACCCAATGCACACTGAGCTACTAACCTAGTGCACATTAGGTTAGCCAATTGACTGAAAGAGGAAGTTTTAGCACACATCGGGTTAGCTAATTGATTGAAAGAGGAATTTTTTTGCTCCATAACTCTAGGTCAATCACACCACATTTTCCCACACCTTCAACCACATCCTCATGCCTCAAGGATTTGATCTCCAACATTATGGGGAGGCTTGTTTGGCTTTGTTGTATGTGGAGCCTAATCTTTTTTTTAAAGAGAAAATTTTTTCCCATACTTTGGAACTAGGCATGTTTATACCCAACCCATGAAGGAGGGGTAGGGGGGGAAATGCCCCCCCTAGTACTATCACCAAGAGGTTAGTCCCCCTTTGTGGGGAGGGTTCAAGGGCAGTGCCCCCGCTGCTAAAAATATATGAAAATTGATGCATGAGTTGCCTATTGTGAGTTGTGTGGTCGAAATTGTAAGATTAGGGTGTAGCTCACATTGTAAGAGACTAGTGGATATACTACTTGTAACTTCTATCTTCTCATCACTTCTTAGATAAGAAAGACACAGGACTAGTTGCTTCTTTGTGGACATAGCCCACACTAGGTGAACTAGGTATATCGGTGTCTCTTTATCTCTTTCATATTGTGCACTTTCTGTATTGTGTATTTTATGCATTCCACTTCTCGCATTGTTTCTCTAGTATCACATTGCTCCTAACAACTGGTATCAAAATGTTTGTTTGACCAATGTTTGTTGACTCATTAGAAAGGGGGTTCCTGGTTTGAGTGGGAGCAATGATGAAAGAAGGCAAGTTAAATATTGAGAAGTTCAATGGCAAGATCTACCAGCATACGAAGATGTAGATTGAGGATTATCTATACCAAAAGGATCTTTTCTTGCCATTAGGTGGGATCGTCAAGAAGCCTGCAAGTATGTTAGCTAAAGATTAGGAGGTTCTTGATAGAAAGGTTCTACTAATGATATGACTGTGTCTAGGAGCATCAATGTCTTTCACTATTCTTGAACATAAGACAACAAGGGACTTAATGAGCAAACTGGATATAGTGTATGAAAAACCATTAGTTTCTAATAAGGTATTTCTTATGAATCATCTATTCAATCTAAAGATGTCAGAAGATGTCAGAAGGTGGGTTTATAGCTGATCACTTGAATCAATTCCATATGAATACAAGACAACTAAGGTATAGGACTAAACTTTGATGATGAGGTTTGAGCTCTCTTAATTTTGTGCTCATTGCTAGAAAGTTGGGATAGCTTGGTCATGGCTATGAGTAACTCTATTCCTGGGTCAAACACTTTAAAGTTTGATGATGTTGTTGGTGTTCTCCTTAACGAGAAAATGTGATGGAAAGCACAGGTGAAACATTAGGTAATGATTTGACTCTTGATAACAAGGGAAGACAAAGGGAGAGAGGAAAGAGCTAAGGACATCACGACAGGTTAAGAAGAAGAAAATCCAAATCCAAAGCCTAACTTGGAGTGGTGGTATTGTGGGAAGAAAGTGGCACCCACATATGTTAGCCAATGGAGGTCCAATTTGACACTTACTGCCCCCCTACTCACCTTGCATGGTTTGAGCATGTTAAAAATTCTAAGGGGAACCACCGTATTCAACTCTTCATGCTCGGGGATTGTTATTTGGAACCCTATTCTTTCTGGGATGTCAATGTTTGCTGAAATGTGCATCCAATTTTGAGAGACTCTGGCTTCGAGAGAGGGGCATACCAAAACTCATCTGCCTTCTTCCCATTGCATTCTCTCTCACAAGTTTGGAACAGTTTCAGGGATGCGGTTGTGTCTGTTGTGTTAGATTCCATGGCAAATAGGTGGCCTGACAATGGGTGGGACTTATATGTGCACAGGTTCACTCACACGATTTTCTCCTCATGACGTAAATAGATGTTGTTCGTGTGCCAATCATGTAGGAGTTCGGACATTTGTAGGAAGGGCCTACCTAGGATGGCTTCATATTTGGGCTGATGACTGAAGTCCATAAGCACAAACCAAATGGGGTACGTGAAGCCATAGACCTTAATGTTAATACCCATGAGAACTTCCAGAGGTTCAACAGTTCCGCCATTGGCTAGCCTTACTACCAAATGGGTTTGCTCGAGGGCAAGATTTCCCCACATCCCCCAACATTCTTTGGTGTAGAAACTAACACCAAATCTTGAGGGGTTCACCTCATAATATTTTAGAGTACCACATGCATTCAAAAGGAGGGGCATTTTAATTCAATTTTTTGAAAAAATTTAATAGAATTACAATAATAGGAGGGGTTTTTTAATTCAAATTTAGAAAAAAATCACTTACTTCATAAGTAAAGAGGTTCATAAGTAAAGAGGGGTGTTTTTATTGAGAAGAAAAATTTAGCTGAGGGGTTTTTAAAATATCCCTTAAACGCACATAATACATAGGGTTTCTTAGAAGTGCACTCCCCAAGCACCAACTCCGCCATCTAGGATGGCATCAACCTTTTGGATTCGATAGGTTATGGGGATAGCTGCATTAGTGTCATAACCTTAGAAGTATTGGCCTAACTTATTGATGGGGACCTTAGGTAGGTTTCGGCCCCCCTCTTGGGGTTGGATTTCTTCGGGGTTGGTAGGACCTTGGGCTAGGATTTGTCCATTCATCTAGTTTGAGAGGTCTTGCTAGAGGGTAGGATTCCCCCTTAACAAGGATGCAAATGGCATCTTGACCTCTGTGGAGAGGAAGGCTGCTAACCCAAAAATATGATGTGGTTTTTGAGAGGTCTCCCTCCCCACCAATAGTGGATCCTTGAAGTAGAAGATGTCTTCCTCCTCTCTTAAGTTCTACAGCACTGGGTCCTCTTGAAACATCCATTGCATCAAGTCTGGAACCTTTGAGTTACTAGATCTGGGTGGTTTCGCTTCTTTAACTCTCTCTAGCACCCTAAGTGCTTTTCCCCCCTATGAGTCGTTAGGTGGTCCAAGTGGATAGTATCCAATCCTCTGTTGACCTTGAGCCTTATACTTGAATTTCTCTTGGCATTCCCGAATACCAAGTTCTGAGTGTCTATATTAAGCATTGTTTCTCTAAGGGTGGGTCTGGATATGCTCCCTTATAAGAAGGTGGACATGTGAACTTGGGCCCACATTGGCTTGTTTACATCTTGATATGGGAGCATACTAGGATCTTCATGAGAAGGGGCTTGTCCAGATGTAGAGGAGGTGGTGAGGGTGGCTGTCTCCTCATCTGAACCATCTTGGATAAGCACTTGATTCTTTCCTTTGACCACCCTGGTGATTTTCTTGGACTTGGTCTACGGGGGCTAGGGTGACTCAAGAATTTGAGATGTGGGAGTCTTGTCTTTCCTTGCCTAATTCTGTCTTTCCTTGCCTAGGTCCTTTGCCTGCATCCTTGTGATGACCGTCAAGGGCTGCTGCTACTTGACCTTGTTCAATGCTTAGTAAATTGATGCTAATGCTCTTGAGCGGGGTGGTTGGAGTTGCTGGTCTCCTTAGGGGACAATCCTTCAATAAATGCTCCACTCCACATCTAGGACACAAGGGTGTGGGACCTGATGTGGGTGGGATCACAGGGGTATGATCCTTATATGGGAAGTTTTTAAAAGTGCGGCCCTTGGCATTTAAAACATGACACAAGGGGGTTTATTGCTCTCTTATACATGACGTTTCTTGCCCTATGTGGACCTTGATATGTATAGCATTGGATCGGGGGCCTTTTCACCAAAGAATGCATGTCTCTTGCCCTCATGGGCTATGGGTACTATCTGATATATTGGAACATGTTGATCCTCATGTAAAAGGTAATGGCTTATGATGCCACTTCCCTTCTTGTAAGGATGATAATCGGTATGTACATGAACATGCTCAAGGTTATTAGGTAGTTCTTCCACCAATACTTGATTGACTAGAGTTATACGAGGTGGGGGAGGTTGTGGACCCAGTATGGGTGACAGTGATGGAGCATGTTGTGTTTTATATTGCCCTGGATTGTTGGCTAAAGGGGCTCCTTATGCATTCGGTGGCCTTCAGGGCCAATCGAGGCCTTGGCTGGTAGATTGGTTAGGGAAGGACCTAAGAGGTATTGTGGTTCCCCATCTATAGCAATGGGCACAATAGAGGGCTTGCCTTGCTCTGAGGTGGGGGCACTCATTTGACGATGATTGCCGTTGCATACCCCACACCACACATTGTCTCTTCTCAGGAATAAGTAGGGGTTACTCTGTGTTTCCTTGGAGGTTCCTACCTTCAACTATTGGCCCAGCTGATTCAATAGACTAGGGGCCAACTCGCCCATATCTAACCCCTTAAACTCTTTATCCTCCTTCTTGGTAGGCTCTGTACTGGAAGACCTTACTAATGGTGATACCTCAGTTGGACTTGTAGTTTTTTCCTTGACATCCTTATCCCCATCATATTATCACTTATACTGATGGCTACCTTGGCGTAGAGTTCAAAAGAAGTGGGGTTCATAACCATTAAGTGGTCATGCAGCTTTGGATCGACCAATCCGATGAGGAAGCATGGCAACAATCGCTCGTTACTCATCCTCTCATGTGGTTCACATTGGGAATTGAAGTTTTTGTTACTAGAGATGTAGTCTCGAAGGGATTCCTTATCATTTTGTTTCACCTGATACAATTGAGTAATCGGACTCCACTTGTGACCACCACTGGGGGCGAACCCTACAATGAAGGATTTCTGCAAGACCTCCTAGTTGAATTTCTCCTCCGGGCTGAGGGCCCTATATCATTGGCATGACTTGCCATCTAGGCTAAGGTTGAGAATGCCTTAGCCATTTTGAGATCTCTAGGAGCATCAAATGCTAAACATTTTTGCTCAAATCACTCCACATGGGAGACCGCTCGATCTCCTTCCTCGAGAAATTTGGTTATCAACTTGGATATGTCGACTCCTAGAGGGATTGGTGATCCTTGCAACAAATATGAATACAGCCATGGGTAGAGCGGCCGCACTTCCTAGTACATCCACCAAGATGCACATCACCTCATCCGATAATACTATTTGGGAAGCTTGTGGAGGTGGCACTATTGTGGGCCTAATAGGGCATAGAGGCGACCTCAAGCCTTGCTCGGGTAGCGGGGTCCAGTGGAGGACCAATACTGACGTTGGGGTTGTGTAGCCTGTTCCACTATACATTGGGGCCATAAATGTGGGAGTAAACTATCGGGCTTTAGGAGGAAGCAGGTTACTAGGCATCTGCATGGACGCTCCTTGCATTGGTTTGTAAGGTGGAACTTGCAAGGGCACATAGCTTGCGAATGTTGGGGGCACCTAGAAGGTTGGAGGTTCATAAGAGTTCCCCCCTTGGAAATTCTATGAGTTTGGTCTTGCA
The DNA here is from genome assembly GCF_047967505.1 of Dipteris shenzhenensis. Lineage (NCBI taxonomy): Eukaryota > Viridiplantae > Streptophyta > Polypodiopsida > Gleicheniales > Dipteridaceae > Dipteris > Dipteris shenzhenensis. Next base: position 36,600,026 of record NC_141622.1, read on the forward strand.
AAGTCCCTCATCCACGGTTAATTGTCTTCTATGTGCTCTGAGTCAGGGTGCCCTGTGAAGACTGTGGACCTTGAGTCAAAAGATGGCTTCAGTCCTTGCCTATGGCTCAAGGATTGGGCATTACAGGCCTCCCCTTCCAGTGGGCATGCTGGCAAAAGGGTTCTCCATTCTACTGAATTTGATCGGCATAACCGTCCAAACATGTTCGACCTAGTCCTTCTTAATCTAGAGGCTATGAAAGGAGTAGGGGAATGAGGTGGAGCTATGCTGGTGTAGGGGGTTTTGGAGGCCCTCGGGCTAGTGGGTTCTTGCATTTACTCGTTCAAGCTCTTTATCTCATCTCATGAGATAGAGAAATCATTACATTGCAAAGGGGCCCTAACACTGAGTGAGAGTTGGGAATCGAACTCCTTGTTGGAGCTAAACCAAAACTGGGGCAAAAGGTAGTTTTCAAGTAGTTCAAAATGTTGTCCTTGGGCTCTAACTCTTTGGACCAAATTCTCCCAGGCCTTAAGTGCATGTATGAGATCACTGCGAGGGTACACCATGCTTCAAATTTAGTTTTGTATTTTTTGTCAGAGAATCTGTTCCCAGAGCTATCCCTCCGATCGAAGGGTTGGTTTTATCCCAATGGGTCATAGGCATAGTCTTTAGGTGATGGTCAGCAGGACAGCAATTGACACATGCCGGTTGGTTAGGTTGAGGTTGGTATGCCTCTGAGTCAATGGGTTAACATTAAAGCAACAGGCAATGGGATATTCAAGTCAGTAAGATGTGAGTATGGCAACGGTCGTTGGGTTAGCAATAAACCAATGGGCAATGGGATGGTTTACCTCAGAGGGATATTAGGATGGCACCACTCAAAGGGTTAACTGTATGTTGACGGATCGTACGGATGGTGACCTTAAGGCACCAGGTCAATGGCTATCAGGACGGCGGGATAGCAAACACTAACACATCATTAATAAGACAACGGGTTAGGTGACTGACATATGTCAAGTCGCCAAGATAGAGCTAAGCAATGGGTCATGAGGATAGCGAGCTAAGGCAATAGGTCATGGGGATAGGAATTGTCTGGGAACATGCTATTTCACCGACTCCCTTTTTGATGATTCCTAGTGGTTCTCCAAGTTTCTGATCACTCTTTCTTCACTAAATCCCACTTCCAATCCAATCCTAATCTCCACTAACAAGCTCAGGGGATGCACCATTAAGAAATCCTAGGTATCACATACATTCAAGGGGTATTAAAAAAATCCCTCAACTAAAATTTATTCCCCAATAAAACAACCCCTCTAAACCTATAAAAGTTTTTCGTAAAGTGGAGTTAAAATACTCCTCCTTTTGAATGCATGTTTTACATTAAAATTTTGATAGGTGAACCTGAGCTAACAAGGCTTAAGGGCATGTGCAATGGGTTGTTTAAGGGAGGAAGCTAAACAAAATGCAAAAGCATACCTCGTATCTATAGCGGCACCAAAGATGTGTTGTCTAGCGGAGACACATGTGTCATGGGGAGGTCATGGGGATGTTGGAAGTGTGCCAATGGAGCTCCTCACTCCCATGCTACTCCTTGTGAGAAATTGTGTAGTGAAGCCTTCACACTCATGTCACTCGAGTGCCTATTGGATTGTTGCAACTTGCAATAGGGTTTCCATTGAGAAGAAGGGGAGAGAAAGAGAGAGAGGAGGGGGAGGGAAGAAGGGAGGGAGAAGGAGAAGAAGGTGAAGGGGGATCGTGGCAAACACCAAAGACAAACAAGGAGAGCAAGTAAACCTCGATCTCAACACATGAGCAAAAAGAAAGCTTGTATTTCTCAAAGGTTGCATACAACATTGAAGGCCAAAGTGAGCCACTTGGCCTTTTATATAGGTCACCTTTTGAAGGGAGGGCCAACCCCATTCCTTGTACCACTCTCTGTCTCTCTCTTTTGTTACAACCACTTATGTCCATATGGTGCCAAGGCATATGCTGAATATCACAACCTTCCCTCTATCTTTGAATGGCTCTTGTGTTATCCATGTATGGGATCCAAATGGCTCTTGTATTAACCTTGCCAATTTCGGAAATCTCGGTGTCTACCTCGATCCTGAGCCATTTGTGGCTCAAAATTTGCAGGGTTTGGAAGGGCTGAATCCGTCGACGGATTTGGCCCTTCCAAACCCTGCAGACGGATTCGGTCCTTCCAAACCCTGCAGATTTTGAGCCACAAAAATGGCTCAGGATCGAGGTAGACACCGAGATTTCCAAAATTGGCAAGGTTAATACAAGAGCCATCTGGATCCCATACATGGATAACACAAGAGCCATTCAAAGACAAAGGGAAGGTTGTGATATTCAGCATATGCCTTGGCACCATATGGACATAAGTGGTTGTAACAAAAGAGAGAGACAGAGAGTGGTACCTATATATATATATATATATATATATATGTATGTATGTATATATATATATATATATGTATGTATGTATGTATGTATGTATGTATGTATGTATGTATGTATGTATGCATGCATGCATGCATACATGCATGGATGCATGCATGCATGCATGTATGTATGGATGTATGAATGTATGTATGTATGTATGTATGTATGTATGTGGTCTTTACTATCGTTCTTTTAAACTTCTAAATGATTCGTCCAACATGATTAACAATAGGATTATATCTTACAGATGCCAAAAAAGGCTGTTGGATGTCTTAACACCATATTAGGAAATTTGGGAATTTTCACATAGTTTGGGAATTCCCAATATGGTTAAGATTTGGCCACATGGTCAAATCTTAACCCATTACTTGAAAGTAGTCTAATCCATCCTAAACATCATATTAGAGAATACTCCCAAGTCCCACTTTCAAATATGTGTTCACATTTTGGCCACATGGTCGAAACTTCACCCCTTACTTGAAGGTGGGACTAGGGAGATTCCCAAATTATCCAATATAGTGTTTCTTGGATCATTGCTATCCAAATGTAAATCTACTGGATTTTGTTCAAACTTGTGACTAAGAGCAAGAGATTTTTTTGTTGTTCAACAATATTCCTTGTTTCTTCCTACACAAACATGATATCTTAAGGTTACGTACGTGTAGGCACCACAATAGAAAGATATTGACATGGGTGGAGGACACTGCTCCATGCCAAGTATTTTCTAGATACCTACTTTCTAGGGGTATAACTAGAGAGGGTAAACATATAAATCATGTATATTCACAACAACTTTTGTACATATTCTAGTAGGAGACAAAATATAATTCAATATTTGTTACACTTGTTCTTGCTTATAGATTAGAGAGCATAGTTATACATTAGTCTATATGGATGAAAATATATCCATTGCCATAGAAAAGCTCCTTGGTTAGCTATCTTGTTCTTGCTTATAGATTACAGAGTATAGTTATAGATTAGTCTACATGGATAGATATTAATCCATATCCATAGAAAAGCTCCTAAGTTATAAGTTATGGAGCACCTAGAGAGAGATCAAGAGCTAGAGTTTTTGGAGTAAAGGAGCCCATCAATAAGGATCCAGCTGTCATGGTTGGTGCCACAAGTGGTGTAAAGGACAAGAGGGATGAGGACACCATTCTAATAGAGGAGAGTTCCAAAGTGGAGGAGCTGCTTCCCCCCCATGAGGACCTACTTTTGTAGGATTAGCTTATATGGGAGATTGATATCTTCTAGCTGATTAGGGATTGCATGAGAAGGATCCACCATGACATGATGATTAACTAGTAAGTGAGGATCATCTTCTTGGAGGTGAGCCCATTGTTCAAAGGAGTTGCATCCTCTAGATCCTGGTGACTACCCAACTTTTGAGAACCCTTCATGTCAGCAACCTCTCACTTCATTTGCACAAGAGGGGATATTGACATCATGGTTGTACTTTAAATTGGTTATGATTGTACTTTGGTAAACAACTTGGCTCTATATCTCTCTATTACAATACCATGAGGAATTGGCTAGTCCATGGTGTTCCATGCTGGGAAATCTTATTTTTTCAACACACCATGCTCGGGGGGTGCACTATTAAGAAACCCTAGGTATCATGTGGCTTCCAGGGATATTTAAAAAACCCCTCAACTAAAATTTCCCCCCCAATAAAGGCACCCCTCTTTACTTATAGACTAACACATTTTTTCATAAATTTGAATTTAGAACTCCTCCTGTTACTGTAATCTTGTTAAGTTTTTCCCAAAAGTGGGATTAAAATACCCCTCCTTTTGAATGCACGTGGTACACTAAAATTTTTGGAGGCAAAACCCCCTGAGACAACATGCCTTGTCTAGTAGTTGGTAAAAATGACATACTTGATTGAGCTAACTATGTTGTAAGTCTATCTTGATACTACAATTTTCCTACTGAACAAGGCAAAGAGCTACGTCTATATCTTGGTCCGCTATATTTTCACACAACACAGAGTCATGGCCCATTGCAAATTTACAGGAGACAATTCAATCTAAAACTCAAAGAAACATGTCAACAAAGCAAATAGCTCATATTTATGTTCTCATAATTTTATATCTTTGCAACCTTTACAAGTGATATGCAGGCTATAGATTGATGATATACAACTCTCACCTCTATGTCAAGATCTTTTGCATTCTGAATCACACACCATTTCTCTTTCGGATGTCTTACGTTGCTTGTCACCATGGATGATTCAGGAAAGAGAATTGAACCTGCATACGACAAAATGCAAGCAAGAGAACTATTTTACAAGGGGAAGTGAGAGAATGCTCAACTCATGAAAGAGACCAGAATATGCCAATACGTGATATATAAGAAGGGAAACTAGTTTAGGAGAGAGCACATTTGGATCTTTGATTCATGAAAGAGAATTAAATTACATGCCAATGGGTGAAATGCAAGCTGGAAGACTAGTTGAGGAGGGACACAATGTTGGAGTTCTTGATCTACTCAAAGTGATATTGTCAAGTTTAGAATCTTATCAAGATCCAAAAAAGACCATTTCAATTATTATTTACGGTTGTATATTCATAAAGTATTTTTTAGATCACTTATGTGAAATTATGTTGTTTTTTTAAATTTGCTCAACATTACGTTAACCCTCTTGATATTGAGGGAGAGGGATTTTTCATTTTGGCCAAAAGGTCCCAAAATGAGTTCCCTTTTTTCCTAATGCATGCAATCCCTACATAAGAGGGTTCGATATTTGCCTTTCCCTTTCATAAGGCTTGTGTTGGATACTTAGGTAGTGGAGCTTCCATCTAATATTTGTCTTCTCTCCCTAAGAATATGTACAAAAAATATTTCCTCTTATTCTTATGTGTATTAGCATGCATATGTGCGAGTATACAACAGTGACCACTTGCACATGTGTGGACATCTGTGTGTGTTTGTGTGCATGTGCATGTGTATGCTTATATGTGTGCATGTGTGTGTGGTTTCACAAACATACACACGTGTGTGCATGTGCACATGCACACTTACACTGACATTTGCATGCATGTGTATAATCATGGATGTTTTTATCGAAGGTATATTTATATGTTAATATAAAATATTGGCGAGAGTTTATAGAGATTTTTTTTAACAGTTTCACAATATTGATAGCATATAGCACAAATTTGTATAGTTCTTTTGAATTTTGAAGTAAAATATGTAAATCCTGACGACACTTCAAAAATTTTCACATAAAAGTTTCGAATCCTGGCGAATGTTTTAAACAAGCATACAAACTTTTGACACAAATATAAAAGTTTTTCTTCTTAACGAAACTAACATGAAAATATCACAATTGTGCTATATGTGTGCTTGTCTGCTTACGAGAGGATTGGGCCTAAACGCACGTACATTCTTTTGGGTGCATATATAGACAATATATCCATATATAAAGCTAACTCTCCTTGATGAGTGACTCCTCCTCAGGAAAGTATTGACAAAGCCAATTCTCCCAAAACACCATTTTCCTGTTCGGTAAACTAACTCTCCGTTAACGACTACTTCTTTCTCTTTCGAATAATAGCTGATTCTTCTATTCTTATGTTTCCAAACGTCCCTGTTTCCAAACGTCCCTGAGAGGCTGACAGTTCATAGAACTAAATTATTTGCCATTCAAAGATTCACACAATGCGCGAAGACAACCGTAACACTATGAGAGGATAAATCACAGAGCAAAAAGTTCTCACGTCTTTGGCATATTTTCGGTTTCGGAGATGATCCTGCTTACTATAAGCAAACGTTCCTGAGGTACACACAACGTTCCTCGGTGAGCAGTCCTTCCTGACATTGAAAGAACTGATATTCATTATGAGAACAACAAACTTGCTCAGGATATGGAACTGTTGGGTTATGTGACATCAGAAGCGCACGATAATGACCCTTTGAATAGGGGCTTTCACTCTGCGTCCACGGCCGCTCGACTAGCTCGGCCCGCTGACCAAATGAACTGCCTCTTGAAACAAGCTCTTACATCAGACAGGTGCACGGCCTTGACAGAGGTAAACCAGCTGTATATGCAGGCCGCCGTTCTTCTCCAAGGAGCTGCGGAACTGTTTCTACATAGAAGAAAGTTATATGACCCTCCGGACTTTCCTTCCTGCAAGTATTTAAGTTTCAGTTTCCGTAACTACATATAGCCCGGCCACCAGCTGTCGATATATACTGAGTGACTAACTTTTATTTTTATAAATAGGAAAAATAAATGCAAAAAATTAACGCGCACCCCGAAAACTTGTGCTCATCTATGTCAGGATACTATCCTATGTCCCCAGGATTTAAGAAATTGTTACACCCTCACTGAGCATCTTTGTGCAAGGCTTTTAAGTGTCGATCGCAGACTAATACGAATTCATTGGCCATCAGGAGGACGAAAAAAATCAGTCGTTTTGATATAACCAAATTTAACGCGTTAGACGGTGATTTGAAAGAACATCATGCTCATTGGCGGGACTATAAGGACGGTAAGCCTTGATCGGATTTTGACTTCGAAGTTTATATCGACTATCCACCTCTGGTAGCTTTCTGCGCTCAAGAGTTCCATGAAATAGCTGTTGATGATGGCTCACTACAGTACATTACCTCTATCAAGACCCTGCACCTGTCTGCTTAATGCTGCAAAAAGGTAAAAAAGGACTAATGAGTGCGTCAGACGGGCTGTAATTCCTGCAAAAACGTAGTCTCATATAGACTAGAGTCGAGATTTCTGCCCAAGCTTATAATCTAACGTTTACCTGTGCGCCTCAGAAGATACCTAACAAATGGGGTTATGGCCATTGCCCAATCTCTTATATTTCAGTGACGGACTCCTCAAACTAGACATTCTTCTCGGCAATTGGGAGTACTACTTTATATGCGAGAGGATCACTAAGCTCACCGAATCGAGATCGTGGAGTTGCAAAGTCCTCCCAAACCTGAGCGTTTCATTATGGTCCTTGCAACCCTTGCAGGGGTATTAGAGGAAATTTGATGATCGTAGAAGAAATTTGATGATCGTTGCAGATTTATAATCTGAGCAGAACTTTATTGCATGCATCATGGGCAGCACAGACTTTGGAGGCTCGAAGCAACGATGGGGACGCTTTAGCTGCAACACGGACTACATGTGCGCATCGTGTGACCTTAATTTAGCCAGAATAAGTTGATGAACCGCTTCCTTACCGCTCATTTATTCCTTTCATAGATTCCCGAGGCCGAGAGGACGGCACGTAGACTTGACTCTGGCAATTACGTAGGAATGTTGAAGTAGGAAGTTGCAAACGGGCACGATATTCAGCTGGTATGAGACATGAGGGCGAATGGGAAGGATGCTGAAGGGTACGAGGAAGCTCACGCTAAACCCGCCGCTGGAAAGTGAGGGGGGAGAGGGCGATTGAATGCAGAAATATTATTTGGGATGAGATGGAAAGATGGGAAGAGGAGCGAAATGAACTGCGAGGAGAAAATAGGAGGTTGGTGGAGGCGAAGGCACGCAGTTGTCTCGTTGGCCATGCAGTCGATGTTCTCGTTCCTTATTATTATATGTAGGCTCACAAGGTTCTTGGCTTGTTAGCCTTTTTGTTGGGAGGTCTCCTGCTCCCATGCACGTCACTCCACACCTTTTTTCCAAAAAGTAACAAAATCGCATCCCAACCCACCCATCTCCCCCACTTTCCCAAGACTCCTTTTTCTTTCCTAATCTAATCGGATCATCCACGCATCTTTACGAAGGTCGGATCTTTTCGAATTGTGTTTCTTCATCTCTCTATATCGAAAAGGATTTCCTGTAGCTTTTGACTCCAAGTTAATCAATCACATCACACTTTTATTAATATGACCTCTATCAGCCTTCGCACAATCAATCACATTATATAAGTTCAATTACAAGATCAATTTAAGGGAGATGTAATCTAACACATCTTCCTTCACGAATTTACAAACTAAGGAAAGCTACTAAGTTTCATACAAGAAAGTATTTGCAAATCATCTCTCATTTAGGCTTCCCAAAAGTAGGGCCAAGAGTTTCAAGATTCTTAAAACATGTCCTTACTATTTTGGTTGCATTTCAAATGCCAATTTTTCATGCTCCATCACTTTAATACCTTAAGCTAAGCAAACATATTGCATCTCAAACACTTAAATAAGGTGAAAGTTCTCATTGGGTCCCACAAAATAGCAAACTCAAGAATATCTAGCTCTATTGTTGTCTTTTCCTTTGCTTATAACCTTTAGTATTCCTACTCCTTACGGTTGCTAAGGCAATGTCTAAAAAAATTAATTACTATGATGTGACTCTAGACTCTTTATAGTACATAGTCTTATATAAGATTAATGTCTCTTTGGGTCGCCATTATTGTTTTGGCAGCTTGCCTCTAAATATGGGATCAATTATACCTTGATTATACCATTGTACCATATCATTGTGGCCCTTGCTTTGAATGAGGAAGAAAAACTTCCTAATAGCCTTGCTAGAAGAAATGAATTCAATGAAAATAGTGAATCATCCCCTTAGGATTTGATACTATCTATGAATGAGTAATGGGGGAGTCTTTTTGCATATGACTAGTAGGTAAGAACCGTTTTGATCAAATTGTTCCCTTATTCCTTATAGGAATTGTTTTGCTAGCTCAAATAAACAAGCAATATTTCATTTCTCCTTTCCAAGTACCCTTCTAAGTAGTAGTAGCATGGTGCCCCTAAATGGAATTGCTACTAATACAATATTATGTTCAATGAATAAAATTTATGGTGCATACGAGGTGTGCATGAGCATGTTGCATGCATGCATTCATGCATAAGTATGCATGCACACACACACACACACACACACACACACTTTCTATACTTTACGAAAACACACATGCACACACACTCATACACACGCCCATACACACAAACTCCCTTTCTTTGGCAGAATTTGTACCCCTAAATTATTGGTCCTCACGCCCCCCGTCCTCACATATATATAGAATTAACACCCTAGCCCCCTTTATGTTTCTATTTTAATATTCAAACTTTACCCCGCTTATGTAACTTTCACTTTTGCCTTTAGACATTAAGGTTGTTGAAATATTTAGAGAGGCCTGAATGGTTGTTTGGAGAAGCATAAATGAATTATAGTCATAAATGAAAGGGATTTAGCTCACTTTCTTTATCCCCATCCCTTTTTATTCATTAATAATTCTATTCCCCCCTTTCTTTAATGTGTAGTTTTTTTACTTATTTCCCCCCCCCCCCCCCCGCCTTAATACTTTCCCCTTTCCTCCCCACAAGCATTTCTTATTTAGTCTTTTTGTCTTTGATTCTTAAATTTTTATTGGTGTTTTTCATATTTATCAATATACCTTCTAATTCCTACCTTCTCCCCCCCTACTGGTTGTTAGGTTTACTACACCTCCACACCCTAACCTCAACTCTCCAAAACTCCCGAACCCTTACTCAAACAAGCCCACCCATTCCCACTTGAGACCTCCTTCCTTTAGTGCGGCCATTACCACTGCCCTCTTCTTTATGCTAGGCATGATAATGCCACCACAACAATGGCTTACACCATCCCACCACCTTGTTGGACCCTTAGTGCCACAACACCTCTCTCATTACAACAACTCCCTTGCCTTCTTTCTTTGCTTGGCCATATGGTCTTGTAACTGTCTCACTCGCCTTTGTCTTTTTGAGGCCTTCATGTTGCCACCGGTGGCAAGTTGGCTCTTGCCTTGTTTAATGGCTTCGCTTACCTCTCACAAGTCTCGTAGTGGCTTCTTCTTCGCTCTTTGCTCTTGCTTGGCACTAGCACCTTCTCTTTGTCGAAGGAGTATTCCCTGCGCTCATTGCAAATGGGTCTTCTAGCTGTCCTGCAACACTTTTGATGGAATTGGCACAGGCTTTCGCTTTTGTTCCAGCTACCTCTTTAAGGTTGATCATGTTCTCTTTTTTAGACTGTTCATAGAGTGGTCTCGGTTGAACTTGTTTTCTCCTAAGTTGTGCTTAGTTTTTGCCACCCTTTTGTTTGTCCCAACCAATCATGCTTGGGTGGGCTGGTAACGTTTCTTCATTTACATAACGAGCTCTCTATGCTCTCTTGGTCATTCACTACAAGGCACAGGCCCTTTTCTGATGAAAATACTGACGTTTTTTACACTAATTTTTTTCTTTTGGATGGGCGCAAAGGTCATTATTTATGTCACTATAAGCATCGAAAAAGAACGGTCGCTATATAAGCGTCGCTATATAGCAACACTGGTAAACATCGCTATATAGCAACGATTAACAGAAGCTAAAAAAAAACATTAGTGGGGCTAAACAGGGCCATAGCAAGCCTTGTTTTGCCCCACTAATGTTTTTTATTTAGTAATTACAAAAAAAAGTTTTTTATTACAAAATTTCCCTTGTGGAAAGGGTGATATAAAATCGCTCAAATGAACCGATCGAGTGACAGAAGCATATACATGTTGAAGACATACAACATTGTTTATTACAAAATTACCCTTTCAAAAAGGGTGATACAAAATCGCTCAAATGAGCCGATATACAAAAGCATACATGGCGAAGCATATGCAAAGTACTACTACTACTACTACTACTACTACTACTACTACTACTACTACTACTACTACTCCTGCTGCTGCTGCTGCTGCTGCTACTGCTGCTGCTGCTGCTACTGCTATTGCTCATCCGAATCATCGTCGTCGTCCTCGTCCTCGTCTTGCTAGCCTGATCCTTGGCCCTAGTGAGCTGCGCCTGATCCCTGGCCCTCGTGAGCTGCCTGGATCCTTGGCCCTTGTTGAAGCCGTGCAAGCCTAATCCCTCATCATCACTGCTCACCTCCACTGATGGGATACTTGAGCTTTGATTCTAAGAGTGAAACCATATTAATTGGAAATTAGATTGGAACTTAAAGAATAAAATAGTTTAAAAAGTGAGATTACAAGTAGGAGTAGACTTATACCGTGCAAGCAGCCATCTCAGCTCAATCGACTATCACTCGCATTGCCTCCTGCTCAATAAACCACGACTTTGTTTTTATGCGAAATGCGCGTCTCGTTTCTGTGTCTGTAGGAAGGCGACGTACCCCATCACAACTTGCTGTGGGCCCAATTTATGAGAGTTAGATAAAGTGCATGCAATATGTATTAAAACAAATAGAACAATACATTAAATGAGAAGAAGTAGACTTACCACAGTTGCCTCAAATGCCAACGGTCCACCTGCACCAAAGTGCGAAGTACCTACAGCGTCCAGCCATCTCCTCATAGCCCTCCTCTGACCCTCGAACATTTCGGGATGGTCCCTGTTCTGCTTCTTGAAAAACTTCCAATCAGCTTTGTTTGCCCAGCTGGGTTTAGCCCTCCCCTTTGCGATGGAAGTATGCAAGGTTAACATGATGCTTCAAGACCAAACCCATGCGCTCTCGCATGTAATTCTCATTGAACTCCCAATTTGGAGGGTTAGGGTATTTTGATTTCAATTCATCAATGACCGCCTACTTCTTTTGGTCATCTTGATACCACCAGTCAATAGTTATGCCACTCCTGAAGTGGTGGCTCATCAACCGCCTCATGGTGGCCATCATTGCTGTGCCCTTTTTATCTTCTATTATCTCTCCAGTAGCCATGATTTGATAGGACAGGTCCTCGACAGGGTAAGGAGGACTCATGGTAGTGGTAGAGTCAGAGCGAGTGGTATTTGTGCGAGTGCTTCCAGAGTGAGGAGTAGCCGTGGGAGTAGGAGAGGGCAAGGGACCTGACTAGTACTGGGTCTTGGGACCAAGTAGAGACCTACAGGGATGTGAGTGTGCTGACACGTCTACATCTCCCGAGTCAGCACAACATAAGTGACCCCTCCTACTCTTCCTTCCCTTATGATGGGCATGCCCAAGTGATGACCCTTGAGTCGAAGGGGCTAGAGGGGATGGCTGGGCAGTAGGTCCAGCCATCGGTGTAGGCGAGGGAATTGCTGAGGTTCTCTAGGATAGCAGAGAGAAGAATCTCGCTAACTCCTCATTGGTCATCTGTGCCACAAACTCGTCGAGACTCCTGACAAAGCCATGGGTTGCTAGCAAAGGAGTTCCCTGAGGGGTAGTCACAATGCTACGTCTGAGGAGTTGGGCCAGTCGTAGGGGTGGGCCCCTGAGGTGTCGCCTGAGGGGAATCAAAGTCCTCTAGAGAATAGAGATCATGATGTCTCCTCCTACGAGGGTTTTCGTACTCGTCGGATGTGCGACGTGATCCTATGTCTAACGTAGACACAAACACGAAAACAAAAACAAAAAACAAGAGCGGGTAAGAAGCGAAAAGCATATGAGGAAAAGTGAACAGAAGCAAAAGAGAAGGAGAGGGAAAAAGAAGAGAAATAAAAGGGAAAAAGAGATTGAAAGAGGGGAAAATAACCAAATATACATAAGAGAAAAAAGAGAGAATAAAAATGCATAAGAGAATACATTGAGCAAGCATATGCTTATGCTTATGCATAAGCATATGAGCATAGGCATAGGCATATGAAAAGGCATAGGCATAGGCATATGAGCATAGGCATAGGCATAGGCATAGGAATGTGCTTATGAAAAGAAGAGAAAAAGAGAGGGAAAAAGAAGAGAATGAAAGGAGAAGGAGAAGGAGAAGGGAAAAAGAGCATAAGCATAAGAGAAAAGGAAAGAAAGCGTATGCTTATGCTTATGCATGAGCATATGAGCATAAAAGAAAAAGAGAGAAGGCATAAGCTTGTGCTTATGCATGAGCATATGAGCATATGCTCATGCATAAGCATAAGCATAGGCAAATACATATGCTTATGAAAAGAGATTGAAAGAGGGGGGGAAAGAGAGAGGAAAAGAGATTGAAAGAGGGGAAAAGAGCATAAACATAAGAGAAGAAAGAGGAGAAAAGAGATTGAAAGAGGGGAAAAATAAGAGAAGGAAAGGAGGGAAAAAGAGATTGAAAGAGGGGGAAAAAGAAGAGGGGAAAAGAGATTGAAAGAGGAGAAAAAGAAGAGGGAAAAAGAAGAGAAGGAAGAGGGGAAAAGAGGAAAAGAAGATGGAAAAAGAAGAGGGAAAAAGAAGAGAAAGAAGAGGGAAAAAGAGGGAAAGAAGAGGGAATAAGGGAAGAGAGGGTTCCTACCCCATCACTGCAGCTAAGGCGCTAGCTGCAGGCCAATGCAAATAACAAAAATAATAAAAGGAAAAAAGAGGAAGCACTTTCTTACCTGGAATAGTCCCGCTTGGTGTCTTGTGGATTGGCCCTACAAAAGAGAGGAAACATACCATTTCTCAAATAACTAGTTAGAGGAAGGAGGAGTTTAAAGAAGCAACTTGTCAAAGGGATTGGATTGAGGAGACAAGAATAAGCCTACAAATATAAGCCTACAAACAAGGAGAAAGAGGAGGAAGAGAAATACCAAAAAGAGAAAAGGTGAGGCTTATTTCTTTCACCAAATCTCGTTTTGTCCTTAACCTCTAAAAATCAAGCATGAAAACTAGCACGTAGTCTTAGCAATACAAGGAGAAACATGCTTCAACACTCACAAAACGAAATCTCACAAAAAATGAACCTACATTGCTTAAAGAGACTCACCTTCTTGAAAAACTTCTTTTCACACAAGCAGAGAGGGAGAAGGGTGGAGAGGGAGCACAAGTGTTAGGAGAGGGGATGGGTAGGGGTGAGGAGTGGAGAATAGAGAGGAGGAAAGCGAGGTTGTCGAATATAAGATGGGAGGAGAGATTTTTGCTTTTCCCGCAATAGAGATGTCAAAGATAGCATGCGCGGGGTTTCGAGTTTAAGCCCCCAGCATCGCTATATAGTGATGCTGGTCAGTCACTATATAGCGACATTTATATCCAAAAAGCGTCGCTATATAGTGACAAAACAAGGCAAAACATCACTATATAACGATGAAATAGGGCAAAGCGTCGCTATATAGCGACGGAATAGGGCAAAGCATTGCTATATAGCGACGGCGGTTCAGGGCACTTATTGTTAAAAGAGAGAAAAGAAGCTCATGGGTGGCTATTTTTTGGATCTTAATAGATTTCCTTGCAGCTCATGTTGTGATTTTGGAAGTGTGCAGATGGAAGGGACGAGTGGAAGCTCATCAGATGATGCACCAATGCTCGAGAGCACAGAGTGGCTTACGGAGAGGTTGTACTATTGTCATTGCACTCATTGCAAGCGAGAAGTACGACATCAACGTCATATTATCATGCGCCACTTGTGGATATATGGGGAGGAGCCCAAACGAGTACCCACTGTTGGTGATGCACGTGGTGATGGATCATCAGTAAGTCAATGCTATTTGAGTGGATGGTTAATATTGGATACCATTATGACACGAAACCTTGAGACAAGATCTTATATTTACATGAAATCTTGAAACAGGATGAGGAGGGTGGCGAGGGTGCACATATACCTTTACACTTTGAGCAAGACTATAGTCTCCTGGATGATAATGAGGGTATGGTGGACATGATGGATTCTATTTTTAGTGGCACTACATCACATGTACACATGATGTCAAAGTCTGAGGTCAAAATGTGAGAGTTGCAATCAACACAGTTGTACAAGGGTGCTAGGATGTCTAAACTATGGGCTTGTCACTTAATCTTGAATCTGCAAGCAAACTATGGGTGGTTGGATACAAGTGTCTCGACCTTAATGAGGTACGGTTCTCGCATTAATTTGACTCATTATTTGGATATTGTTTTTTTAAAGAATCATCATGTATGTTTGAGAATCATCATTATTTGAAGCCTATGTATGTTTGAATTGTGACTCTCTTTTATCCTCTCTTTTCGTCTCTTTTCTCCTCTCTTTTTCTCTCTTATCTCCTCTTTTCATCTCTTTTCCTCTCTTTTCTCGTCTCTTTCCTTCTCTTCTTTTCTCTTTTATCCCCACTTTTTCTCTTTTTCTCTCTTATCTCCTCTCTTTTTTTGTCTTTTTTCTCCCTCTTTTCTCCTTTTTCTCCTCTCTTTTCCTCTCTCTTTCCTTCTCTTTTTTCCCACGTGAAGCTTCAATAGCCTACCATTGAGGAAACGAATACAGACTTCTGTCACTCTAATTCAAAGAATGCAGGAGTCTGTAAATATTTGCTCAATGTCAAGCTACAGGATTCTAAGCTTGCTCAATGTCTTACAGGTATTCTAAGCTATAGGATTGGTGACATGACTTCTTTGTTGCTTTGAGGATCATCATTATTCGAAGCCTATGTATGTTTGAATTATGATAGGTTGCTCTAGAAGATGTTGCCTGCACCAAATACCATGCCCGCATCAAGAGATGAAGCGAAGAACATGCTAACAATGGTGGGTATGGATTATGATACCATCCTTGCTTGCCGTAATGACTGTATTCTCTTTTGTCCTAAGCATGGAGATTTGGCTAGTTGTCCGAAGTGTGGGGAACAACGATATAGAGATGACTTGTAGGGTGAGTAGATATCAGTAAAGGTCTTGAGACACTTTCCCATCATTGCAAGAATACAGCACACGTTCCGATGCAAATCCATAGCGGAGTTGATGACATGGCATGCATCTCATCGGTCCACTGATTAAACACATTGAGGATTCCCGCAGATTGTGGAGCTTGGAAGCACATAGATAATTAGTGGCCGGACATTGCGAGGGAGCCACACAACTTACATCTTGGGCTCGACATGGACGACGTGAATCCTTTCGGGTTACACTCAACATCTTGGTCGACATGGCCCATAGTCTTGGTGAATTACAATATCTCATCGTGGCTAACAATAAAGAAGGGACACCTCATGCTTGCACTACTTGTGCGCCAGGGAAGTACAAGGCCAAAAATATGGATGTGTACATGGCATCTTTGATAGAGGAGTTACAAATCTTATGGAGAGAAGTGCGGGTCTTTGATATTTCCAGAGCTTCTAGACATACCAGTGATATTTTGGTTAGGGATATCTTGATGTGGACCATGACAAAACATGCGTGCCTCAGGATTTATGGAGCACTCTAAGGTGGATGGAACCTATGTGGAGACATGATGAAGAGAGTGCTCATGACATGTACCTCAAGTCAATTGGTTCCAAGATAGATTAGCTTGGACTCATAAAGAGAATCTTGAGATAGTGCAAAGTGCTTGATTGATATTACTTCAAATGAACCTCCCTTTTATAGGTGAGGGTACTTACACCCATTTGCTTGCTCACGTGTACGATATCTCCTCCATGCCATGTGGCAGCTTTCCCTTTACTCATACCTTTGCTCTACATGTGCTCATGGCACCACAACTCTAACACCTCCCCTTGGTGCCATAATCCTTTGGCTACTGCGAGGTGATCAGATGTGAGTTACAAATCCATCACCTCCCCTTAGTGCATACATTGCTACTTAAGGTGGTAAAGTGTGGTTTTTACATGTCAATACCTCCCCTGAGTGCTTTCATAGCTACTCTCAGGTGGTCAGGTTTGATTACAAAACATAGGCAAGGTTGGCAAGTTTTTGTTTCTCAATACATTCCATTGATGTCACCTTTTGGCTCATGGCTTGATGACGACTCCACGTAGTTGACTTGTTGGTTCTTTAATATGCAATCTTCTTCCTTGTGTAGCTTCATGCATGATGCTTTATTCTTCCATGTACCTTGATGCTTTATGTGTGGATGCCATGCTCTGTGCTATGGTCATCTCATGCACTTGTGCTTTTGGCATGCTTATGACAATGATGTGTGCATTCATGCTTTGACTTATCATTTGTTGCAAAGGTATTACCAATTGATTTCTTTCAATATTGGCAGTGTCTAATTGCATACAATGATTTTGACTTGACAGGCACATAGAGCTCGAAAAGACAATCACTTTCTCTTTTTGGAGCGTGTGCAAATTCCTCCTGGATTGCAAGTTAACGGCTTGTCGAAGTAAATGTGAAGAAGAGGGGGCCTTGATGATGTGGCACATGGATTCACATGTTGAATTCCAAACTGTGCTTGGCAGGGGCTATGTGCTTAGGTGGCACTGTGGCGATGTGGGAATCCTTGAACCCCAATTGCATTAACCAAATGTTTAACCAAACTAACCATATTGAATCTAATCTTGCCATGTGTGAGCCATGTGTCAATTTGTTTACCACTGAGTAAATGGTAACCCTTAGTCTAACCATAGTTCTAACCCAAGATGAGTGTGGCTTATCTGCCACGTGTCCCTTGTAGAGAACCTTAGCAGAAAACTGAAGCTTTGAAACATTGCTAAAGTCGAAGCTCCTGCGGGATGTCGCTTGCGGTTTCCAGCGATTTCAAGTTTTTGTGGGTCGTCAACGCACACGCTCTTCTTGGAGATTGTTTGCACAAGCTCTCTTTCCCTTGCGGATCATCAATGCACAAGCTGTGCGGCCAAATACAATTCATATGTGCAGGCACAATTGTGGCAAAGAGCTTCATTGGCGTAGGAGAAGTTAAGGAGTCGGCTGGCTGCAGTTTGGGTAGCCTATGCAAAGTAGTCGTTGGCCGGTGGACTGGAACTAGGGGCTGTTTTTGAAGAAATGGTTGTAGATGGAGTCCGCAGGAGAAGGGCTATTTGGTGGGCATCGTTCTTGGAGTCGTTGATGGCGACTGAGGGCTACAGAGGTGTTGTAGGAGTCATGTGCTTGTATGTAGGAGCCAACTAGGTGCAGGGTCCGTCATGCACCTATAGTCCCATCATTGCTCGGATCGTCACACCTGAAGATATGTTTGGGGCTGCTACTGCAAGGTCGCATGTGGGCTAATGTTGCAGGAGGGCCATTGGCTGTTGGCTATTGCTAGCTGTGAGACTTGCAACTATGGCACTCGACAGAGCGGGCAGATGAAGGAGCTCTTAGAAGCTTATTGGCTCATAAGAGATGGAGGCAGCCTTAGTCAAATCGGAGGTCTGCTTTGTTGAGGGTGAGGTCGGTTGGGAGGCGTGTTGTGAGATCACTTGTTATAGGAGTCTCTATTGCAGATCAAAGCAGAAGGTGTTGCTAGGCTGTAGAGCCTCTATCATTGAGGGGTTGGTGGAGGCACGTGATCAGAAGAAACCAAAATCCTCTGAAACTAAAAAACATGCACAGTATACCAAAGAGACTCTCCCTTGACTCTCTCTCTCTCAAAGAATTGAGTTAAACAGCTCTTAAGCTCTCTCAATGAGTGGAACTTTCCCAAAACAAACTGAAATTCTCTCTGCCATGGAAGATAATGCTCAATCTAAAACTAGAACTAATCTAAGAGAAAAAACATGAGCTCCTAAGACATGCCTATAACTAATCTAGGAGACTAGACCTAAGCTGTGATACCATGACAAAACATGTGTGCCTCAGGATTTATGGAGCACTCTAAGGTGGATGGAACCTATGTGGAGACATGATGAAGAGAGTGCTCATGACATGTACCTCAAGTCAATTAGGTTCCAAGATAGATTAGCTTGGACTCATAAAGAGAATCTTGAGATAGTGCAAAGTGCTTGATTGATATTACTTCAAATGAACCTCCCTTTTATAGGTGAGGGTACTTACATCCATTTGCTTGCTCACATGTGGGATATCTCCTCCATGCCATGTGGCAGCTTTCCCTTTACTCATAGCTTTGCTCTACATGTGCTCATGGCACCACAACTCTCAACAGACCATGCATGACTACCCAAGATATGGAGAGTGCACAGGTATGTGATTGTGTCTTTACATGTATAATATAGGATTATGCTTTTATGACTATCTTTCACACACATGTCTTATACTAACACATTCATGCACGCGTACAGGACTTGATACAAGTGGGTACCATGCTTGTCCTGTTTGTGGATCGGGTTTGAAATCGCTTGCACGATACTCCAAACATATGAGGAAAAATGTTTATGAAGGTCATGCTCGATACCTTCCGCTAGACCATCTCACGCATGGAGGTCAGCTTGATCCACCAGCATCGTATTTGAAGGCAAGTGACTGGATTCAGGCTTGGAGGGCAAATGTGGAGAGGAACCTCCTCGTGGTATGAAGAGGCTATCAATCTTTCACGAGCTTCCTTATTGGGGTCACTTACAAATCAATCATCTCTTGGATCCCATGCATATCTTCAAGAATGTGGGGGCTCCTATTTGGGCACACTTGGTTGGTTCCAAAGACTCAAGAGGAGTGCAATAAGACTTGTGTGCTATGAATAGGATGTCTCATTTGTAGCCCCAAGTGCGTGCTTCAAGAAAAGTTATCCTCTCACAAGCAACATGGATCCTCTCTACGAGAGAGGAGGCGGCGGTCAAGGCGGACATTGCCTCTTTTCAAACACCCACAGGGTACATGCATTACTTAAAAGGAGCATTTTCAAAGGACAATAAGCTTAGTGGACTCAAGTCCCATGATTGGCACAAGGTCTTATAGGTATTCTAAGCTATAGGATTAGTGTACCGATAATAGTGATGCATTAGTGTAATTATGACTATGTTATATTGTTGACATGACTTCTTTGGTGCTTTGATAGTTCATCCTCCCAATTATAATAAAAGGGTGCTTACAAGAAGATGTTAGAAATGCTATATTCAAGATCAATGGTATTGTGAGGTATGCTTACTATCAAATCGCATTGATTGCATTTTCTTCAATTTAAGCTGAATAATCTGTAGATTGATTATGAATATATCGTACATGGGCATGTGAAATAGGTGGATATCTCAAAAAGAGATCTCCATATCGAGCATCGAGAAGGCTAGGGTGGAATCCATCGAAGCCGTATGCTTGCTTGAGAAGCACTGTTCCTTGAGCATTATGATAACTCAAGTGCACTTGCTTGTGCACATAGTTGATGAGGTGGCCATTGCAGGTACCGTTCATAGTCGGTGGATGTTTTTTATCGAGCAGTTTATGAAAACTTTGAAGGGATTTGTAAGACAAAGAGCAAAAGCAGAAGCAAGCATGGCAGAGGGATGGCTTGTGCAAGAGTCATTAGTATATATCACGGAGTTTCTTACATCCACGGATCCTGATATGCCGCAAGCTTGGCATAACAAGGATGATGAGTGCATCGTTGGCGAGGTTCCCCAAGGAAAAGGGATTGAAAGAAAGATGAGAGAAGAGCAAATGGAGAAATTCAATAATTTTTGTATCCTCAATAGCAAGGAGATGTAGAAGTGGATTGAGAGATATGAAGTGGTCAAAGCAGAAAGAATAAATGCAAGGACGAGATTCAGAGTAATGTATAAGCGATTGCAACCATATCCATGGGATCTCGCCGTTCTCCCCACTCACATGTCACTTGATTGGCTACAACTAGCTCTACGTAAAGCCGAACATGATGGAGAGACAATAAACGAGCGCGAGCGAGAGTTATCATCTGGATGTATGATGCATGTAAGTTTCTTACCTCTTGACATAATTACGTAATTATTTGTGACAACATATGCTATAAAATAGATGCATCTTCATTGTTTTAATGATGCTCTTTTACAGTACAAAAAGTACAGTGCATTATGGTCATATGGACGACACTTTTGCATGGAAGCATCGATTCAAAGAGAGTCACATATGATTGTGAACTCATGGCTAACTTCACACAAGATAGCCAAGCAAGTGCTTCGGATACCAATCTTCTCTCCTCACAGTTGGATTATTGTGGAACCATACGCAAAATCTATGAAATTGATTTCAGATGATTCAGTATTTTCGTTCTTGATGTAAAATGGTTTAGAACTATTTACAATGGTCCCATGCGACAGTGAGAAAAGATAGTAGCGGTTTCTTTGCAATACACTCCACCAAACTTTGGACCGATGAAAGTGATACTTTTGTTCTTCCCAAGCACTGTGAGCAGGTGCATACTAATGATTTAATTAATTGAAGCTTTTGTTTTTAAAGATCCATTGATACATGTACTTAAGCATAATTTCATATATATAATTGATGGCATTTGGTACCCATCTTCAATATAGGTGGTTTTTCCTCCGGATGTTCTAATGCAAGATGGTGGTACGTGATCCAAGTTGCACCACGAAGTAAGCAAATTTTTGAAGATAGAGATGTGGATATGGAGATGCCACTACCAATGCTGGATCCAATTGATCCAGATGGATCTAGCGAAGAAGATGAAGATCATAATATGAGCCAAGAGGAAGATGCGCATAATGACATCGTACAAGAGGAAGATGGAGATCACGATATTGAGGAAGAAGATGACAATCATCAAGAATCACCACACTTTATTGAAGAAGATGATCAAGTAATCTTAGTGAACGTATGATGCTAGAGTATAATGATGATATAGGAGATCAACTCGGTATAGAGTTAGAGATAGACTTGTTTGGCGCATTAGACTTGGCTCAGGATGAAGCCATTGATGTAAATGCTCTTCATTGACTTTTCATCTCAAACTTGGACATGAATATATGAGCTTCAAAGGCTTGATGTACATGCTCTTGTACTTTTATTCTCTCAAAGAATCAAACATGTATGAAAATGAAAAAAAATTTGTCATTGGGGAAAACTATCTTTTAAGGTTGGTATGGGAAAAAAAACTCTCTGTAAAACGTCACTATAGGAAACTATCTCAGTGTCGCTATATAACGATCATTACCAATTTGATAAGTGTCACTATATAGCGACTTTAGGCAAGCATCGCTATATAGCGACGCTTGCCTAAAGTCACTATATAGCGACCCTTAACGAAGCCTGCTTCCAATACCGACGATTAGTGCCCTGCGCACGCTAAACGTCAGTACTTAAGCATTGCAATAGGATCCGTGTGTAGTAGTGATTGATGTGCCTACCACAACCTTTTTAGAGATCTGTAGCTCTCCTACATTCACCCTTTCTAAGCTTCTTAGTTGCATTCGCTACAAAACTTTCTCATCTTTTGCTGCTCCCCATGTTGGTTGTTTCGCTTCACTCACTATTTCTACCTAGTGCTCGGTTGGTCGGGAGCTTAGCCTGTACTTAGTTGTCACAATTGTCACCCATCTCCTTCTTCTTGTACTTAGTTGCGACTCAGATCACGGAACACTCTCCACAAGTAGGAATTAAGAGCACAATCGGGTCCTCTTCAGTTTTTATTTACACACACACACACACACACACACACACATGTAGAGGAGTGTGGGGTAGAAGAGATGCATCATGGCACAAAGAGTGAGAGCACAAGTGAGGCAAAATCCATTGTTATGAGAATGAAGGGATGACCTCCATTTTATAGGAAGAGAGGATGGTGTAGGCACCTCCCCTATATCAGTGGATCAGCCCCTACATCAGTGGGACTGGCCTAAATCAAAGGAACCTCCCATGTGGGGGCCTTTGACTTACATCATCACTTAGGTCACACACTAGACACATCATAGCACTGGATGTGCCTCTACAACACACACACACACACACACACACACACACACACACACCCACACACGTGACTCCCCTAGATGCACACATGCACCATAGAGCAAGCCCTTGATGACACTTATCCCAACATAGCCCCCCTCAAGGGTTTGCCTCTTGCAATGTCAAGGATACATCTAGTCTCATAGTTTCTCATGCCATCTCATGGTGGTCACACATGGCCATCTCATGGTGGTCACACATGGCCATCTCATGGTAGTCAAGGATAAACCTATGTCTAGGATCTCATGCTAGCAAAGGTGCCCAAGGGTCAAGGTTCACAAAAATGGGATAGACCAAACACATATCACATGCTACATCATATGGTGACCAGAGGTGATTTACAAAGACAAAACATATGACATTCTTTTTGGAGTACTACTCCAGGAAGAGAACCTCAAACTTTGACCAAGTGATGATAAACAAAAATTCAAATACAAGTTGCTCAAAAGGCAAAGTCCTTGTCATCTACCACAAAGTTGGATGCTTCTTTTGTTGATGGAGTTCTCTCTTCAACCATTTGACATAGTCCTCTTTTTCTCATTGCAAAACTTTTTAGAGTGATTATTCTTTCCACAATATGAGCAAGGGGGGTTGATTCTACAACAATCCTTCTCAAGGTGATTGTTTTTCCCACAGTGTTTACAAGCCTTGTACTTGCTCTTTGAAAACCTCAATGCCAGTGCCTCTGTATGCATTTTGCCCACTCTTGAATTGTTCTTCCTTTCCTCTTCTTGTAGGGCACTAATGATGCCTTCTAATGAGGGTTGAGGTAGATTCTTCAAAGTAGTAACCACATAGTCAAAATCCTGAGGCATGCTCTTTAAAAGCACTGCCATAGCATCATCCTCACTGACAGGGGAATTAATTGAAGCTAGTTGTGTAATAATACTTCTCATAGTGTTGACATGGGCAGCAACATTATCTCCCTCCATTATAAGTTCAAAGAACTTAATTTTTAGATTTAATTTGGAAGTATGAGAGCTAGCACCAAACAATATATCTAACTTGTGCCATGCTTCAAAAGGGGATTCCAAATCTGAGATGTGGTGTACATAGTCATCACCCAAACCTAATGCAATGATGGCATAGGCTTTCTCAATTCTCTTTGCATCTGCAGGTGTAGAAGTAGAGTCAGTGTCTTTTCCTTTACCTTTTGTTGTAGTTGATTCACCTTCCTGAGAGGTTTGAGTTCCTTCTTTGACTAAGTCCCATAGATTCTCCTTCATAAGCAAACTTTATCTTCATCTGCCAAGTATGGAATTTTTGGCCATTGAACTTGTCAATTTTATAAGTAGCCATGAGAGGGTCTTACCTTTATCAGGCAGTGTCTACTCTCTTACAAAATAACTAATCTTGTGGAACAAAGAAATCTCCCTCACCATAAAAATGTAGATTGCTAGAGATAAATTCAGAGAATCCTATTTGTTGAGCATACTCATACCATGTTGGCTTCTCCCAGAGTTTCTTGGCTGGGGTCTTCTTCACTTTGAATTTTGTCCTTCTTGTAGTCTTCTTCAAGTGTTTATCATTTGAAGACCCCTCAGAGCTTGGCATTTTGACATAAGATCAGTTCTAACTGAATTTCAAACTGAAAATCCATTCTCTAAACTAAACTTTGGCATTACTTCAATCCTCAAGCATCAACATAGCATTTACTCTAGCATCAAATTTTTAAAAAACTGTCAAAAATTCAAGAGAGTGCTCCAAAGGTGAATCTAGAAAATGATCTAGATCACTTCAAATGAGAAATCATCCAAAAGCCCAAAGATTAGTCACATAATAATGAAACTTTCTAGCACTTAATCATGTTCAATGGTTCATAGTAGAAGTAGATATCACTATTACTCCCAAATTGAGTAGTCTAAAATTGGAGGGTGCAATTGAAGCTGAAGAGAAAAGCTTTGAGAGAGCTTTCAAAGGAAAATGAAAGCTCTTAATGAGGACTACTTCCAGTAGAGAGGATTGTCAAAAAAATGCGCAACATTGCTCATGATAGTAGTGCCTTCTTCGACTAGTCTTTTGCTTGTTTCTCCTTATTCCCACAAGCATTTGAGCTCAAAGTTCATGAGCAGCAAGTTCATAGTGTCTCCCACTCGTGGCTAAGAGGAATTGGCAAAATAATGAGTTAGTAGGAGGAATTGCTTGAAAGTTTGTCGAGTAGAGATCGTGTCAACACGGGCTATAGAGGGCATCTCTCCATAATTGCTTGGTGTCAAAGGTGCGCCCTAAGCAGAGGAAACTTTAGCTCAGAGGGCTCTAGGAATGGTCGCTTAATGGAGGAGAATGGAGCTAAGCAAAATTTGGAGAGAAAGAGGGCAGAAGATCTTCTGATGTTTGTCTGTAAAGAAGATTGCACATCTACAAGTTCTATCTTAATGTTATGCAATTGTATGAGTTCTCTTTCAAATCAATAAAAGTTACTATATGTGCTAATAGATCATCTATATGGCACAAAAATAGTTAGTATATCTTCTAGATAACACTGAATTGGTTATTGTCACTACCATATAGCACAAAATCGATTACTATTTGTCAGTAGATCAGCTATATAGCAACAAATTAGTTAGTATATGTGCTATATGGCACTAAATTGGTTGCACCCTAGTTGAGAATTTTATATAATGATTATGTTGCACCATGATTAAAACACTTGCCTCCTTTGTGCCCAAACATGTAGAACCCATAATCAAATATAAGAAGCCCAAAAATTTTGGTTGAAATAGTGGATTGCCATCGTATTTTTTCTTTAAGGATATCCATGTGTTGAGTTGTAGACTCTGCTATCTTACAGGAATGTGGGAGTAATGCTCCTATTCATGTTGATTGACCTTATGATCATGTAGACTAAGATAAGTTCATAGTTATTGTGTGGATGGTTGTCTTTAGAAAAGAAGAGCAATGAAATTGGAGGATGACAATATTGTTGGTTTTTTACACATTGACTTTGTTTTTTTTTTTGGGCTGCTTGTGCATTGAGTAGAAGAGATGGAACACAATAGTAGAACAAAATAGGTCTAAAATAAAACACAATAGATAATCTTTTGATAGTATTTTGCACAACTCTATGAACCATGCACCAAAAAATGGTTTGGATTAGTTGTTACTGAAAAGGTTGATGAAATGTTTTGGAGTTCACATGTGACATTTTCCTCATGTTTAGGCCTCGTAGGGTAATGCATTGTAGATCGATTTGTGCACCTATGAGGATAGGTAGTATATGTTATTTTTGAGAGAGAGAGAGAGAGGTTCCAATCCTTGCCCTCGCTTAATGTATACACTAACTACTTTTAGTAAGGACAAGTAGTTTTCCAATGCTTGCCCTCGCTAAAACAGCTCTTGTTCTGAAAGAGAAAGAGAGAGAGAGAGAGAGAGAGAGAGAGAGAGAGAGTCTATGTAAGAGAGAGGGAAATATATTTGATCCCTTCTCTATTACTTTAGAGAACTGAAAAGTCTTTGTGGAAGTGTATTTCCATTTCTTATCTATTACAACTTTAGAAAACACATAAGTCTCTGTGGAGGTATATTTTCGTCACTTGTCTATTACACCATCAGGAGATTATATGTCCTCCAAAGTGCCTACTTTTGCATTGGCTTCATGAAAAGAAGCAGGTCCTTCAAATCCGTATGCCATTCGTGACCAGAACTAGCATCTGAAATCTCCTCACAAGCTACTTCGAATCTTCCGCCGACTTGTAAGCATTCAAAAACTCCTCCAAAAGAGGCCATGGAAGATCCTGGGGAATAACCTAATGTTTAAGACAAATGAAAAAATATAGAAGAGGCACAAGAACTAGATGAGGAGGATATTACTCTTGAGGAAGAGAGCAAGGAGGCTGCAGCCTTGGATCTTGTAGCCTTAAAGTCACAAATAGTAAATGGAGCTATGTCTACTGAAGGACTAGATTTTGAGACATGTAGTCTAGTGCCTATACCTATCCTTCCTTCCTTCATTCAGGGTCGAGAGTATTATCTGCTCTCAGATATATGCGTCATCTTTGACCTCAGAGAAGATTATACCTTGGCCTTAATTGCTCAAACATGTAGCATAGATAAGGATTTTGGAATTGAAGACGATGAATTAATGGTACTAGAAGATACATTTGATCCCAAGGAGGCACTCTCGATGTGCTTTAAGAAAACTATGGATGAGGAGGATATGGATGATGAGATCTTTAACAAGATCAAAACACAAAAGTTGGAGGAGCAGAAGGATATTCAACCAAAGGTGAAGGAGCAAAGGAAAACACAAAGTAGCATGGAAAGAAGCACTGATCTTTGGACCAATAAAATTTTGGAGGATGATGAGAATATGAAGGTATGCTATCTCATTATTTTCTCTGCTAGATCTTTTCTATCATGACTTGTATATATTTCTCATTGCTTCTTTTTTTATACTATGTCACTATTTTCTCTCCTAGATCTTTTTTATCATGACTTGTATATATTTCTCATTGCTTCTTTTTTTATACTATGTCACTATTTTCTCTCCTAGATCTTTTTTATCATGACTTGTATATATTTCTCATTGCTTCTTTTTTTATACTATGTCACTATTTTCTCTCCTAGATCTTTTTTTATCATGACTTGTATATATTTCTCATTGCTTCTTTTTTTATAATGTAGCTCTATATTGAAGATGATAGTTTTCTCTGAAGGTCCGAAAGGGGACTTGGACAATTGTCTTCCCTTACACAATACATGAACAAGATGTCATCTGCTGAGATTCTGATATACCATAGACAATTAAGTTGTTAGAGCTATATATAGCTTGCCCTAACCTGAACTAGGTCTCACCTATATATGTGTAACTAGTGATCAATATGAATCAATCTTTGGGAGTCTATTTGGTGTGTCTATTGTCTCTTCTTCTTCTCTCTCAACATGGTATCAGAGCTACAAAGATCTTGCTATTGTATGCTCACTATAATGAAGAAAGACAGGAAGTATTAGTTGTTGATCTGATTACATAGCAGTTTCAGTATCTCATTGCTTATTTTCTCTTGTCAATTTTGACATGTCTAACTTGATGTGGTTTTTTGGAGGTCTTCTGGTGCAAATTGGAGAAAGTTATCAACAACAAATGGATCGTAGATCTCGTTGTGCTCTGTGTTTTGAGCACTTAAATGCCCTAATTGGACTTCGGAGCAAAAAGTTACGTCAATTTTTGTGCTGACTACTTTTTTCTTGGTTTTGTGATCGACACGCTCGTACTGCTTTTCGCCAAGAACCTTGTGGCTTCGTGATAAACGTATTGGTTTCATGATTGGCATGATCATAGTGATTTTTGCCAAAAATATCTCATTTTGTGATCGACAAGCTCTACTTTTCTCCAAAATATCATGGTTTCATGATCAACAAGCTCAAAGCGCTTTCTTTGCATGTATGCTATTTCTAGTATACTCCCATCTCACATTCTATCATTTTTTAGCATATCTCGAGTTTTATATTTTTAGAGCAACCATTGTATTCTCGATCATTGATGTGAGCTCTGACAAACGTATTCTCCCGAAGTATGATGGCAATGTCTATAATTGTCAACGGCTTTCCTTTTGGCCAATGATCTGTTCCTCTGTTTTAAGGACAAGGTTTTCGTAGTTGGAAAGTGAAGATGTTATTGATACTCGAAGGTGATAATCTTCAGATATTGTTCTTGGTGATCTTGTTTGTCCATCCCAACCTATTGATGCAATTGCAAATCATGCTCTTGTGACTCAAGGCCCTCTCTTTGAGCAATGGAGATCTAACTTTGCTGATTGGCATTCTCGTGTGATAAAGCAACTCATCCGTATATTTTATCTACTCTACATGATTCTCTTATGCTGGATGTATTTGCCCTTCCTTCTTCTTATGCAATATGGGAATATCTCGTTGCTACTTTTGAGAAGAGATTTGTCACAGAGATTCTTTATCTTCGAAATCTTTTGAGCACTTCGTACAAAGTTGCAGCTCCTATGACAACTCATATTGAGTCATTCAAGAATATCATCAATCAACTTGCTACTGGTGGTGCACCTGTTCCACGAAATCAATTGGTGACCTATCTTCTCGACACAATCCAGGATCCATTATATGATAGTATTGTTACCATCCTTTCTAACAAAAACGAGAATGATTTTGATCAAACATGTATTTCTTTGATTGAGTATGCTCAACAACGCAAGCGTTATAAAGACCCTCATGAATTTGTCATGATAACAACGGATGATCTAGATTGAGAGACAGTTGTGTTGCTCGCAAGCGTCCTTTCTCCAAATATGGACGTGGTGGTTATGGACATGGTGGTCATCCGTACAGAGGTGGTAATTCTTCTTGTCTCAAATATCCTAAGAAACATTGTTCTAATTGTGATAAGCATGGTCATGTTATCTCTGATTGTTGGGCTCGGCAATATGATGAGGAACATGGTGCCACCACTAAGCAACCCCACTTATCCAATAATTCTCCTTGCAAATATTGTGGTGGAAATCATCCATCCTTTTGGTGTTACAAGAGGTGTTATGATCGCGAATGTACTCAAGCATATGCTGCTCAACAACAAGATGCCCATATGCATCAAGAGGCAAATCATATCTGTTTTGATGTCTCTCCAAAAAGGATACTTCATGTTTGAGATGGTTCCACTTTTATTGTTGATTCTAGTGCTATTGGTAATATGACATATCAATCTCAATGGTTACATAATTATCATGCTCTTCCTCACAAGAAATCGGTTTATCTTTTGCTGATGACACTACTTGTCAAGTCATGGGTGATGGTGATTTATATCTTGGCACTCTTTCTTCAACAAGAGTCTTGCGAGGCGTTCTCCATGTTCCAGATCTTCAAAGAAATCTTCTTTTTGTTGCACGACTTGTTGATCTTGGTCTCTTCATTGGCTTTGACCACACACAGTGTCGAATTGAAAAAGATGGACAAACCATAGTAGTTGCTCCTCGAAATGGTAACCTCTTTCAACTTTCCTTAAATGATGATATTGCTAATGTGGTTATAGCCCCTGGTGATCTGGACTACAAGATATGGCATCATCATTTTGTTCATTCGGATTTAGCCAAGCTACTTGCTATAAATCGTTATGATCTTATGGATGGTATGAATCTCCCAACTCGTCCTCACATGGGCCTCTATGAATATTGTGCTCTTGGCAAGCATCATCGAAAACCCTTTCATGCATCTACTTCAACCCATTCATAATCTAGAATGAAGGAGCATACATCGCATGGCATCAAGAGAAGTGCGATTCTTACTCTCTACATGTAACATTTTGTTGAGAAGAGTATGGAACAATATATTCACGATGAATGTCACACTCAATGCAATAATCATTAAAAAGATTAGAAATATATTCTCCACCATTGTCACTACGAAGGGTCTTGATCCCGAAAACCAGTATGAAGTTTCGTAGCAATTTTATATTGCTTGTGAGAGTGCTCTCAACGGAAGCAAGAACGGAAGAGGGAGAGAGAGAGATAGAGAGCCACACAAGTTTGGTGGGTGCAGAACCACCCTAATCTTCTTTTTCATTCATTTATATATGTGTTTGAGTATTTACATAACTGGGGTTAAGGCATAGTGACCTTTAACCCCACAACCTCCCACTTAAAGGACAATGTGCATTTAAGGGAGAACAACCAGTGAGCATACTATCCAATGCCCATCAATACACGACAATACTCAAACCGCTGACTAGGTAGACTCTTCGTCAGCATATCTGCAGGGTTATCATCTGTATGAACCTTGACAAGCTCTATGCGCTTGTCCTCAAGTACCTCCCTGATGAAATGGTACCTGACCTCAATGTGTTTGGTCTTTGCATGAAAGACCGGATTCCGTGCTAGCTGAATAGCACTCATGGAATCACTATGCAATGTCGGTACACCTGTATGAATCCCCAAATCTCCCACTAGCCGATCAAGCCATATAGCCTCCTTGCAACCCTCTGTGGCTGCAACATACTCAGCCTCTGTGGTAGACAAAGCAATGCACTTCTGTGCGCGAGACATCCACGACACTGCACCACCTGCAAAGGTGAACACATAACCGGAAGTGGATCTCCTACTATCCACATGCCCTGCATAGTCTGAATCTGTGTACCCAAGTACACGCATGTCTCCTTTACCAAAGCAAATGCACATCTCCTTGGTACCCTTCATGTACCTCATGATGCACTTAACTGCCTCCCAATGCCTCTTTCCTGGATTAGCCATATACCGGCTAACAACTCCCACTGCAAATGCAATGTCTGGTCTAGTAGCTATCATAGCATACATAAGACTCCCAACTGCTGATGCATAAGGAACCTTGGCCATCATGGCCCTCTCCTCATCTGATTTGGGACTATCTGTATGACTCAGTTTCACATATGGAGGCAATGGAGTACTCACTGCCTTCCCCCCCTCCATATTGAAACGCTGCAATACTTTTGTAACATACTCTTTTTGTGAAAGCCAAAGGAGTTTCCTACTCCGATCACGCGTGATGCGCATACCAAGAATATGACCTGCAAGTCCCAAATCCTTCATATCAAAGGCCTCATGCAACTTGGCCTTTAATGCATCTAGCTCATAAGTATTCTTGCTAGCCAATAGCATATCATCCACATATAGTGCCAGGATTATTAGGCTATTATCCTTAGCCCTTTTAGTGTAGAGGCAGTGATCAATTTCACTCCTTCTAAAACCCTGGGACCGAATGAAAGCATCAAACTTCTGATACCATTCTCTAGGTGCTTGCTTAAGACCATAGAGACGCTTCTTCATCTTGCAAACTAAATGCTCTTTGCCCTTTTCTTCAAAGCCTTCCGGCTGCACCATGTAAATTTCCTCATGCAAATCCCCATGCAAGAAAGCTGTCTTGACATCCATCTGCATAAGCTCCATATCCTCTGATGCCACTAGTCCAAGCATGCATCTAAGTGTGGTCATCTTCACAACCGGAGAGAATATCTCATCAAAGTCCACACCCTTCTCTTGCTTGAACCCTTTAGCAACCAAACGGGCCTCGTATCTAGGCACATCATCACCTGTGACCTTCATTTTGTAGACCCATTTACATGGCAATGCTTTCTTTCCATGTGGCAAAGAAACCAAGTCCCAAGTCTTATTCTTCATAAGTGAACTCATCTGTGATTGCATAGCATACTCCCACTTGCGTTGATCCTCACGCATCATAGCCTCTCTGTAGCAAGAAGGCTCCCCGCAATCAGTAAGCATCACATAGTCTACCCCTGGAACAAACCTATCAGGCAGTCTAGACACTCTAGATGATCTTCTCAAGGGCATTTCAGCTTGCTGTCCCACTTGCATATCAGCCACATTTGGCTCATCATTTCCACCAATAGATGATCCATCATCTACCCTTGATTGTATACCTGTGGGAGTACTTGGTTGTACCATTTCTTGCACATTTGGTGCATGGACAGCTTGCTGTCTATCAACATATGCAGGTGGATTCACATCCTGGAAAGTGATTCTCCTCATTTCCACATCCCTCATGGGTGCCTTACGCATCTTCTTCTCATTGAAGACCACATCATGGCTGCGTATGATCTTCTTTGCTTCTGGATCCCAGAGACGATAGCCCATCTCTCCACTTTCACCATAACCTAGAAAGATGCATTTCCTAGACTTAGGATCTAGCTTCTTTCGAAGCTCTTTTGGCACATGTGCATATGCCTCACACCCAAATATACGCAAATGAGAGTAAGAGGGCTTCTTGCCACTCCATGCCTCTTCAGGAATACCACCATCCAAACTCGTACTAGGTGATCTATTGATCACATGCACTGCAGTCTTCATTGCCTCAGCCCAAAAACCACCAGAAAGACTTGCATTGGAAAGCATGCATTGCAACCTTTCTTGAATGGTATGGTTCATCTTTTCTGCAACTGGATTTTGCTCTGGAGTACGAGGGGATGTGAGCTCCCTCTTAATCCCACGTGTATCACAGAAATGCTGAAAGTCATGAGAGAGATACTCTCCACCATTATCAGTCCGTAGGCATTTAAGCGTTCTACCTGACTGATTCTCAACCAAGGCGAGCCATTTCTGAAATACCTGGAACACATCACTCTTCAGAGCTATAGCATAAGCCCACACTTTCCTAGTTGCATCATCAATGAATGTCACATAGTATTCAGCCCCGCCTAATGACCGTGTAGGCATGGGACCACATACGTCTGAATGCACCAAATCAAGCATTTCAAACTCTTTCTTTCCTTTTCTTTTATGGGCTGATTTAGTCTGCTTCCCATAGAGACAGTGCTCACAAAATTTAAAATCAGAGAAACTCAAATGCGGTACATAACCCAAACGGCATAAGAGTTTCATTCCATTCTGGCTCATGTGCCCCAACCTGCAATGCCATAGAGAAGTGCTTGGCTGCTTGGTTATTGCAACAACATGATCAAATACCCCTGATACATGTAAGGGATACAAAGTCCCACACTTGGCACCCCTGGCCAAAAGCATAGAGCCCTTTTGAATTTTCCAACTCTGAAAGCCAAAAGTGGTTTGAAAACCAGCATCATCTAGCTGACCCACTGAAATAAGACTCTTGGTCAGCTTAGGCACATGTCTCACATGTTTCAAAACAAATGCAGACCCATTTGCAAAAGAAAACTTTATGTCACCTGCTCCCACTATGTCACATGCATAGTCATTTCCAAGATGCACACAACCTGTCTTTCCACTATCATAAGTGGAGAACCATTCCCTATGGGGAGTAACATGGAATGAAGCACCAGAATCCAAAATCCAATCCTGAGAATATGCATCATCTGAAGTGGTAAGCAACTCTGCAGATAAACTAGACATGAAGAGAACATCATTGTCACTATCACGTGTGACTGCATTGATCTCCTCGATCTTCACTTTTCCTTTGTCCTCCCTTGGACTCTCTTCCTTTTGATTTGCACCCCAATTTGCATTGTTTTTCTTATCCTTTTGCTCTCTTTTCAGCTTGTAGCAATCCTTTTTCATATGGCCCTTCTTGCCACAATGGTAACACTCAATGTTCCGTGCCCTGGATTTGCTACGAGACTTCCCTCTTTCTTGGGACTTCCCCCTGAACTGTGATCTGCCCCTTTGCACATTTAAGGTTGCATCCTACTTGTTGCCATCCATAGACTTCCATCTAATCTCCTCGGCCAACAAGCTACCCACAACATCATCAAATTTCAGTACTCCACCAGGTGCAGAGTTACTGACAGCTGTACGGAAGGTATCCCATGAGGATGGCAATGAACATAAGAGAAATATTGCCTTAGTCTCCGCATCAAAATTCATTTTCTGAGCCTGAAGCTGGCTGAAAATAATATTGAATTCATTCAAGTGAGAAGCAATGGAGACCCCTTCCTTCATCTGCAGCTCAAACAACCTCTTCATGAGGTAAACTTTATTAGAGGCAGTTTCCTTTTCATAAGTGGCACACAATTTCTTCCACAAATCTTCCGTAGTCTGCTCATTTACTACTGTGAAATAAACTGACTCTGCAAGATGAAGTCTAATAGTAGACTTTGCTAATGCATCCAACTCATTCCAATCATCCTCAGACATATTTGCAGGCTTAGCTTCAATCCCTGCCAAGGGTTTAATCTGCTTCTTTTGAATAAGCACATCCCTTATCTGTTCTTTCCACAAAGAAAAGTTTGTCCCATCAAACTTTTTAATGCTGAAAAACTCCTTTTCAGGCATGGAAGAGGATGCCATGATGCAAATAAAGCAAAATCCCAAATGCTAGTGCCTGCAAGAGAGAATCACACCAAATACCAGGTGCACCCAAATGTGTATGCCACAATAGAGTGAAATATCACCAAAATTGAAAGCTCAAAGCATCAAAAGATGCATCTGACTCATGTGCATATACTATGCATCCATATGAGCAAATCTGGCCCAAAAGAAAATGCCAATAAGTGCCAAATGACTCAAGCATAAACACTGTCCACTGGCATATGCATCAATAATGTCTCATCCAAGAGAGCATAGCACTATCAATGCGTCACCTGCAATGTGTCAAAGCTGTCCCTCAGCATAAAATAACATCCATGTGCAAAGCGTCCATAAAAATAGCATCCCACAAGGCAATTTGGGCCTATCAGCGCATCCAACAAGGACCGCAATGCATCCAAATGGCCTATAAATCATCCACTGCAACCCAATGCATACCACGAATGAGCGCACATTGCTCAAAATGCAACCAGAGTGATCTGCATAAGGTATGCTCAAGAAATCATAGTCCCACGGTAATGAGCGCTACTGAAAATAGAACCTGAGATGCTTCAAAACATGGGCGCCATTGCATAATCGGACTCAGCAAGAAAATCTGCAAATATCTCTCTTCTGCCAGAACTCCAAAATCCCAACCGATGAATGAGAAATGGGAGTCAACACTTATCCACTGCCATGTGGCATAAATCTAAGGTTTCAAAACCTTAGCATGAAAAATGCATAACAGAGAGACGAAATCGAATACACAGAGATTTATAACTCTGAAAATCCTCCACCAAATCGCGCAAGAACTGATAGGTAGGGGTTTTTGGGCGTCCGGAACGCAATGGGACATACGGTTTTGGAAACCGTGGTCTCAATCACTGGGTCCAACACACGGACTGAAAAACGTTTTTGGAAACAGAGCTATCTGTAAACTCCACCGGAGTGCGAATGATGAGCAACATAGAAGTTTTAGGACCTCCTGAGTCCACCGGAACTGACAGATCTGCAAATGGTTGCTCCAAACTTGAGTTCCAACACCCGGGCAAAAAACGCAGGAACTGACACAGTGAGTCAGAAATCCACTGAAATGATCCCAGATTCAAGAATGAAGGTGTTTCCAAGCTCCTGAAGTAATGTGGACACCAAAAGCAAGCAATAGTTGCCTCTACAAGTCAATATGGAGTCTCTGTCATCGAACGGAACAGGGAAAAGCTCAAAAAACGACTTTTTCTTTGAAAGCTCTTAACAGGCTCTCAAAACCACTTCGCAAAGCCTAAGTGACTTTTCTAAAGGTTTCTCCAAGGTCTCTGCACACTCGGATGCAAGTAAAGTCACCCACAAAGCTTCCCACAAAGCTTCTCCTTCCTCCCACAGAGCTACTGAGCTTCCAAGCATTCACGCACGCTCAGCTAGATCACTCGGGCTCTGATACCAGTTGAGAGTGCTCTCAACGGAAGCAAGAACGGAAGAGGGAGAGAGAGAGATAGAGAGCCACACAAGTTTGGTGGGTGCAGAACCACCCTAATCTTCTTTTTCATTCATTTATATATGTGTTTGAGTATTGTACATAACTGGGGTTAAGGCACAGTGACCTTTAACCCCACAGCTTGAATACTGATAAGGCCTTTGACTTATGTCGTAAGAGAAATGCAGTTGTATATCTTGACCAATCGTTAATGAAAGTGATGAAATACCTCTAGAAAGACTTGGATGGAGGAAAAGGTCCACATACATCAGTGTGAACAAGCACTTCTAACAGCCATCTTTGTGCAAAATCATCTTCCTACAACTGCACCTTTTGGTTAGATACCAATCACAGCTTGGATAGGGGGGAGACTCCTTCTGTATCACATTTTCAAACTTTTGGGTGCATTGCTTATATTCATGTACCAAAAGAGACACGGAAAAAGCTAGATCTTCCTGGCAAAAAGGTCATACTCATTCGATATTCTCCTAATTCTAAAGGTTATAACTTCTATGATCCCTCTTCTAAGAAGGTGATAATCAATTGTGATGCCATATTCAATGAGCTAATAATGGGAGGGACATGGTCTACCGAGGATGCAGAGGACACTGAGTCCTTACTTTCTGCCTTTCCTTTTCTATTTGATAATGATTCCACTTCTGATGTCATTACTACTCCTTCATCTAATGGCATCACTGCTACTCCATCTGCAGAGCAATGTGTTGACAATCTTGATTTGCATCCTGCACATACACAGGCCTCTGATGATAGTGTTGATATTTATGTTGATCTGCCTATTGATTTTGAACATGGTTCTACTCATGATTGTGTTGATGACTTTGAAATCATTGATCATGAAATGGTTTCTCATGAAGACCCTACTACTTATACAGAAGCTATCTCTTCTACAGAAAAGAGTCAATGGCAAGAGGCAATGGAAGCTGAATATGATTCTTTGATCTCTAAAGGTACATGGGTTCTTACTAAACTACCTCCTAGTCGTACTCCTATCAAATGTAAGTGGGTTTATAAAACCAAAACCAAAGCTGATGGTTCTTTTGACAAGTTTAAAGCTCGTCTGGTTGTAAAAGGATACTCACAAATTGCAGGAGTTGATTATCATGATACTTTTTCACCCGTTGTTCGTAGCACAAGTATTTGGGTGCTCTTGGCTTTTGCTACTCAATTTGATTTGGAGATTCATCAAATGGATGCGAAAACTGCTTTTCTTAATGGAGATCTTAAAGAGGAGATTTATATGGAGCAACCAGAAGGGTTCATACTTCCTGGTCAAGACCATCTTGTTTGTCGCCTTCATCGTTCTCTTTATGGTCTAAAACAAGCTTCCCGCTCTTGGTACATGAAAATTGATCAGTTTCTAACATCTCAAGGTTTCAACTCTTGTTTCTCTGACCGCAACTTATATGCCAAACATGATGGTGCTCTTTTTGTCATTCTTGCTCTTTATGTGGATGACACCATACTTGTTTCCAACAATCTCGATTTCTTGCAACATGTCAAGAAAATCTTATCCTCAGCATTTGATATGGTTGATCTTGGTGACATTCATTCATGTCTTGGTATTCAAGTTCAACGATTTCGTCACAAGGGAATTATGCTACTTCGACAAACAAAATTCATTCAAGATGCAGTTCAAAAGTTTGGCTTGACGAATGCTCACTCTGCGACTAATCCTTGTCTTGTGAGCTCTATCAAAAATACTCCATTGACTCATGACATTGAGGTTTCACATCAACCCTATGCCAATCTTGTTGGTTGCCTATAGTTTGTTGATTTGAACACTCGACTAGATATTCCTTTTACTACCAATTTTCTAGGTCAATATCTGGCTGCTCCGTCAATGCAACATTGGTTTGCAGAGCAAAACGTGTTCTAAAGTATTTGAAAGGCACTTTTGATTTTAGATTAATTTATCGACGTAAGACATAATCATCTTCTGTGATGTCTCTTGATCTTTTGGGATATATAGATGTAGATTGGGCAAGCTCTCACTTCTCTATGCATTCTACAAGTGGTAATTTCTTCTTTATCAATGGTTGCTTGGTCTCTTTGGCAAGTAAGAAGCAACGTTGTGTTGCTATTTCTATCACAAAATCTGAGTATGTAGCAACTTCTCTAGCAGCTCGAAATTGGTTTGGCTACAACAATTGCTTGCAAATATTGGTCATCCTCCATTATCCAGGACTCCTCTCATATGTGTGGATGTCAAGGAGTTATAATAGGTCTGTAGGATTGCCGTTGCTTGTACTGCTGCTATCAGTTGTGTTTGACTTTGGTGGAGGTTGGAGGTCACATCCCTCACTACCTTCTCTTGAGCTTGGAGAGCTTGGTTCATGCGCACTTCTTCTACCTCCTCCTCATCTATCTCTGCTCGAAGTGCCTTGACCTCTATGGCAATTGCCTGGAATTGGTCTTTGATTTCTATCGTAGTCTATCTGTCCAATTCTCTTGCATATTCTTCCTTGGCCAAGCTAGTGAATAGTTGTGATAGGTAGGGACTAACTATATGCTTTTTTTGTTGCTGGGATTTTCATAGGGCAGCTAGAACTCAGGCATCACTTCTGAGCCCTAGGTTAAAATTGATTGATGCCTTTCTCCTATTTTTCTGTGGCATCTAGATTTCTGTCAAACCATGCCTTTCTTCTGCGTTTTTCTGTTGTCATGGCATGGTAGGCGACTAGTCTTGTCTCTGTATGCTTCTTCAATTGATAGAGTCTTTCTTTCAAGGATTCATGGTCTCCCATGCATTTCTATACTGCTATGCATAGACTTGGTATTACAAATTCTAGTGGTACCAAAGCTTCAAGGCCATACACCAATTCAAAAGGTGTGTTCCCTGTACTGACCTTGAGTGTGGTTTTGTATGCCCATAAGGTTGCATTCAGTTTTTTTCCCCAATCAGAACGCTATAGTTCTACTACCTTGGTGAGGATAATGCATATTATTTTGTTGGTGGATTCGGCCTATCCATTCCCCTGGGGGTAGTATGGTGTGCTTTTTCTATGGATTACCATGAAGCTAGACAAGAGTTCTTGGATTACCTCATTGACAAAATGTGTGCCTCTATCCGACACAATTTCAATGGGGCATCCAAATCGGGTGATCACATTTTTGTATAAGAATCTTGCTGTGCTTTTGGCATCTTCCTTTCTGACTGCTTTAGCTTCAATGTAGCATGCTTGTGCTCCTTTTGCTATTGGATGGATGGGACCCACTAAGTAGATCCCCCATTTTTTAAAATGGTTTTTGTGCAACAACTATTGTTAGGGGATTGAAGTCTTTGTGTTATGGTTTAGTAGTCCATTGGCATACATCATAGCCTTTTACATATTCATAGGCATCTACCCACAGTGTTGGCCTGTGAGGAGAACTTTTCTTATTGTGGCTTCCCCTTGGAAGTGTCCTCCTGCAATGCCTTCATGGACTTCACTCAGGATTGGTGTGATCTCATGCCTTTTACATATTCATAGGCATCTACCCACAGTGTTGGCCACTAGTAGCCTGTGAGGAGAACTTTTCTTATTGTGGCTTCCCCTTGGAAGTGTCCTCCTACAATGCCTTCATGGACTTCACTCAGAATTGGCATGATCTCATGAGGCATTACCTCGGCATTACACATCTTCTTAATATCTGGTCCTTGCCCATCTTGTACAATTGTCTTGCAATGAGTTGATAGGGTGCATCCTTCAGAATCAATTTTCTCGCATCTACTACTTTCATTTCACGGGGTGGTCTTCCTGCCATTAAGTACCCAATGATATCTCCACACCACTCTAGAACAACATCTATTTGAAATATTGTGGCATCTAGTAAGTCATCTTCTACTCCAGTGGCTTCTTCTCCCGACTTGACACAAGACATGTGTGGGGGTTAAAGGTCACTGTGCCTTAACCCCAGTTATGTACAATACTCAAACACATATATAAATGAATGAAAAAGAAGATTAGGGTGGTTCTGCACCCACCAAACTTGTGTGGCTCTCTGTCTCTCTCTCTCCTTCTTCCGTTCTTGCTTCCGTTGAGAGCACTCTCAACTGTCAGAGCCCGGGTGATCTAGCTGAGCGTGCGTGAATGCTTTGAAGCTCAGCAGCTCTGTGGGAGGAAGGAGAAGCTCTGTGGGAAGCTTTGTGGGTGACTTTACTTGCATCCAAGTGTGCAGAGCCTTGGAGGAACCTTTGGAAAAGTCACTTTGGCTTTACGAAGTGGTTTTGAGAGCCTGTTAAGAGCTTTCAAAGAAAAAGTCATTTTTTGAGCTTTTCCCTGTTCCGTTCGATGACAGAGACTCCGTATTAACTTGTAGAGGCAACTATTGCTTGCTTTTGGTGTGTCCACATTACTTCAGGAGCTTGGAAACACCTTTATTCTTGAATCTGGGATCATTTCAATGGATTTCTGACTCACTGTATCAGTTCCTGCGTTTTTTGCCCGGGTGTTGGAACTCAAGTTTGGAGCAACCATTTGTAGATCTGTCAGTTCCGGTGGACTCAGGAGGTCCTAAAACTTCTATGTTTCTCATCATTCGCACTCCGGTGGAGTTTACAGATAGCTCTGTTTCCAAAAACGTTTTTCAGTCCGTGTGTTGGACCCAGTGATTGAGGCCACGGTTTCCAAAACCGCCGTCTGTCCCATTGCGTTCCGGATGCCCAAAAACCCCTACCTATCAGTTCTTGCGTGATTCGGTGGAGGATTTTCAGAGTTATAAATCTCTGTGTATTCGATTTCGTCTCTCTGTTATGCATTTTTCATACTAAGGTTTTGAAACCTTAGATTTATGCCACATGGCAGTGGATAAGTGTTGACTCCCATTTCTCACTCATCGGTTGGGATTTTGGAGTTCTGGCAGAAGAGAGATATTTGCAGATTTTCTTGCTGAGTCCGATTATGCAATGGCGCCCATGTTTTGAAGCATCTCAGGTTCTATTTTCAGTAGCGCTCATTACCGTAGGACTATGATTTCTTGAGCATACCTTATGCAGATCACTCTGGTTGCAGTTTGAGCAGTGTGCGCTCATTCGTGGTATGCATTGGGTTGCAGTGGATGATTTATAGGCCATTTGGATGCATTGTGGTCCTTGTTGGATGCGCTGATAGGCCCAAATTGCCTTGTGGGATGCTATTTTTTATGGACGCTTTGCACATGGATGCTATTTTAAGCTGAGGGACAGCTTTGACACATTGCAGGAGATGCACTGATAGTGCTATGCTCTCTTGGATGAGACATTATTGATGCATATGCCAGTGGACAGTGTCTATGCTTGAGTCATTTGGCACTTATTGGCATTTTCTTTTGGGCCAGATTTGCTCATATGGATGCATAGTATATGCACATGAGTCAGATGCATCTTTTGATGCTTTGAGCTTTGAGTTTTGGTGATATTTCACTCTATTGTGGCATACATATTTGGCTGCACTTGGTATTTGGTGTGATTCTCTCTTGCAGGCACTAGCATTTGGGATTTTGCTTTATTTGCATCATGGCATCCTCTTCCATGTCTGAAAAGGAGTTTTTCAGCATTAAAAAGTTTGATGGGACAAACTTTTCTTTGTGGAAAGAACAGATAAGGGATGTGCTTATTCAAAAGAAGCAGATTAAACCCTTGGCAGGGATTGAAGCTAAGCCTGCAAATATGTCTGAGGATGATTGGAATGAGTTGGATGCATTAGCAAAGTCTACTATTAGATTTCATCTTGCAGAGTCAGTTTATTTCACAGTAGTAAATGAGCAGACTACGGAAGATTTGTGGAAGAAACTGTGTGCCACTTATGAAAAGGAAACTGCCTCTAATAAAGTTTACCTCATGAAGAGGTTGTTTGAGCTGCAAATGAAGGAAGGGGTCTCCATTGCTTCTCACTTGAATGAATTCAATATTATTTTCAGCCAGCTTCAGGCTCAGAAAATGAATTTTGATGCAGAGACTAAGGCAATATTTCTCTTATGTTCATTGCCATCCTCATGGGATACCTTCCGTACAGCTGTCAGTAACTCTGCACCTGGTGGAGTACTGAAATTTGATGATGTTGTGGGTAGCTTGTTGGCCGAGGAGATTAGACGGAAGTCTATGGATGGCAACAAGCAGGATGCAGCCTTAAATGTGCAAAGGGGCAGATCACAGTTCAGGGGGAAGTCCCAAGAAAGAGGGAAGTCTCGTAGCAAATCCAGGGCACGGAACATTGAGTGTTACCATTGTGGCAAGAAGGGCCATATGAAAAAGGATTGCTACAAGCTGAAAAGAGAGCAAAAGGATAAGAAAAAGAATGCAAATTGGGGTGCAAATCAAAAGGAAGAGAGTCCAAGGGAGGACAAAGGAAAAGTGAAGATCGAGGAGATCAATGCAGTCACACGTGATAGTGACAATGATGTTCTCTTCATGTCTAGTTTATCTGCAGAGTTGCTTACCACTTCAGATGATGCATATTCCCAGGATTGGATTTTGGATTCTGGTGCTTCATTCCATGTTACTCCCCATAGGGAATGGTTCTCCACTTATGATAGTGGAAAGACAGGTTGTGTGCATCTTGGAAATGACTATGCATGTGACATAGTGGGAGCAGGTGACATAAAGTTTTCTTTTGCAAATGGGTCTGCATTTGTTTTGAAACATGTGAGACATGTGCCTAAGCTGACCAAGAGTCTTATTTCAGTGGGTCAGCTAGATGATGGTGGTTTTCACACCACTTTTGGCTTTCAAAGTTGGAAAATTCAAAAGGGCTCTATGCTTTTGGCTAGGGGTGCCAAGTGTGGGACTTTGTATCCCTTACATGTATCAGGGGTATTTGATCATGTTGTTGCAATAACCGAGCAGCCGAGCACTTCTTTGTGGCATTGCAGGTTGGGGCACATGAGCTAGAATGGAATGAAACTCTTATGCCGTTTGGGTTATGTACCGCATTTGAGTTTCTCTAATTTTGAATTTTGTGAGCACTGTCTCTATGGGAGGCAGACTAAATCAGCCCATAAAAGAAAAGGAAAGAAAGAGTTTGAAATGCTTGATTTGGTGCATTCAGACGTATGTGGTCCCATGCCTACACGGTCATTAGGCGGGGCTGAATACTATGTGACATTCATTGATGATGCAACTAGGAAAGTGTGGGCTTATGCTATAGCTCGGAAGAGTGATGTGTTCCAGGTATTTCAGAAATGGCTGGCCTTGGTTGAGAATCAATCAGGTAGAATGCTTAAATGCCTCTCAAATGCCTACGGACTGACAATGGTGGAGAGTATCTCTCTCATGACTTTCAGCATTTCTGTGATACACGTGGGATTAAGAGGGAGCTCACATCCCCTCGTACTCCAGAGCAA
Organism: Dipteris shenzhenensis; assembly: GCF_047967505.1. Lineage (NCBI taxonomy): Eukaryota > Viridiplantae > Streptophyta > Polypodiopsida > Gleicheniales > Dipteridaceae > Dipteris > Dipteris shenzhenensis. The sequence goes on from NC_141622.1 coordinate 36,643,275, forward strand.
ATTCCAGTTGCAGAAAAGATGAATCGTACCATTCAAGAAAGGTTGCAATGCATGCTTTCCAATGCAAGTCTTTCTGGTGGTTTTTGGGCTGAGGCAATGAAGACTGCAGTGCATGTGATCAATAGATCACCTAGTAAGAGTTTGGATGGTGGTATTCCTGAAGAGGCATGGAGTGGCAAGAAGCCCTCTTACTCTCATTTGCGTATATTTGGGTGTGAGGCATATGCACATGTGCCAAAAGAGCTTCGAAAGAAGCTAGATCCTAAGTCTAGGAAATGCATCTTTCTGGGTTATGGTGAAAGTGGAGAGATGGGCTATCATCTCTGGGATCCAGAAGCAAAGAAGATCATACGCAGCCATGATGTGGTCTTCAATGAGAAGAAGATGCATAAGGCACCCATGAGGGATGTGGAAATGAGGAGAATCACTTTCCAGGATGTGAATCCACCTGCATATGTTGATAGACAGCAAGCTGTCCATGCACCAAATGTGCAAGAAATGGTACAACCAAGTACTCCCACAGATATACAATCAAGGGTAGATGATGGATCATCTATTGGTGGAAATGATGAGCCAAATGTGGCTGATATCCAAGTGGGACAGCAAGCTGAAATGCCCTTGAGAAGATCATCTAGAGTGTCTAGACCGCCTGATAGGTTTGTTCCAGGGGTAGACTATGTGATGCTTACTGATTGCGGGGAGCCTTCTTGCTACAGAGAGGCTATGATGCGTGAGGATCAACGCAAGTGGGAGTATGCTATGCAATCAAAGATGAGTTCACTTATGAAGAATAAGACTTGGGACTTGGTTTCTTTGCCACATGGAAAGAAAGCATTGCCATGTAAATGGGTCTACAAAATGAAGGTCACAGGTGATGATGTGCCTAGATACAAGGCCCGTTTGGTTGCTAAAGGGTTCAAGCAAGAGAAGGGTGTGGACTTTGATGAGATATTCTCTCCGGTTGTGAAGATGACCACACTTAGATGCACGCTTGGACTAGTGGCAATAGAGGATATGGAGCTTATGCAGATGGATGTCAAGACAGCTTTCTTGCATGGGGATTTGCATGAGGAAATTTACATGGTTCAGTCGGAAGGCTTTGAAGAAAAGGGCAAAGAGCATTTAGTTTGCAAGCTGAAGAAGAGTCTCTATGGTCTTAAGCAAGCACCTAGAGAATGGTATCAGAAGTTTGATGCTTTCATTTGGTCCCAAGGTTTTAGAAGGAGTGAAATTGATCACTGCCTCTACACCAAAAGAGCTAAGGATAGTAGCCTGATAATCCCGGCACTATATGTGGATGATATGCTATTGGCTAGCAAGAATACTTATGAGCTAGATGCATTAAAGGCCAAGTTGCATGAGGCCTTTGATATGAAGGATTTGGGATTTGCAGGTCATATTCTTGGTATGCGCATCACGCGTGATCAGAATAGGAAACTCCTTTGGCTTTCACAAAAAGAGTATGTTACAAAAGTATTACAGCGTTTCAATATGGAGGGGGGGAAGGCAGTGAGTACTCCATTGCCTCCATATGTGAAACTGAGTCATATAGATAGTCCCAAATCAGATGAGGAGAGGGCCATGATGGCCAAGGTTCCTTATGCATCAGCAGTTGGGAGTCTTATGTATGCTATGATAGCTACTAGACCAGACATTGCATTTGCAGTGGGAGTTGTTAGCCGGTATATGGCTAATCCAGGAAAGAGGCATTGGGAGGCAGTTAAGTGCATCATGAGGTACATGAAGGGTACCAAGGAGATGTGCATTTGCTTTGGTAAAGGAGACATGCGTGTACTTGGGTACACAGATTCAGACTATGCAGGGCATGTGGATAGTAGGAGATCCACTTCTGGTTGTGTGTCCACCTTTGCAGGTGGTGCAGTGTCGTGGATGTCTCGCGCACAAAAGTGCGTTGCTTTGTCTACCACAGAGGCTGAGTATGTTGCAGCCACAGAGGGTTGCAAGGAGGCTATATGGCTTGATCGGCTAGTGGGAGATTTGGGGATTCATACAGGTGTACCGACATTGCATAGTGATTCCATGAGTGCTATTCAGCTAGCACGGAATCCAGTCTTTCATGCAAAGACCAAACACATTGAGGTCAGGTACCATTTCATCAGGGAGGTACTTGAGGACAAGCGCATAGAGCTTGTCAAGGTTCATACAGATGATAACCCTGCAGATATGCTGACGAAGAGTCTACCTAGTCAGCGGTTTGAGTATTGTCGTGTATTGATGGGCATTGGATAGTATGCTCACTGGTTGTTCTCCCTTAAAGGCACATTGTCCTTTAAGTGGGAGGTTGTGGGGGTTAAAGGTCACTGTGCCTTAACCCCAGTTATGTACAATACTCAAACACATATATAAATGAATGAAAAAGAAGATTAGGGTGGTTCTGCACCCACCAAACTTGTGTGGCTCTCTGTCTCTCTCTCTCCTTCTTCCGTTCTTGCTTCCGTTGAGAGCACTCTCAACATGTGATCGACAATGTAGTGTTGGGCACCTTTGGAGACCACTACGTTGAAGTTGAATTCTTGAAGCAAGAGGAGCCATCTGGTTCTTCTTCCTATTGTACATAGATGGTTCACAAGATAAAGCAATGCTTGATGGTCGGTGTAGAAGAAAAAATCATTTGTTAGTAGATGGTGCCGAAATTTCTTTACACTATACACCATTGCTAGGGCTTCTCTTTCTATGGTGGTATAGTTGAGATCTCTATATCATTGAGTTGTCGACTGGCGAAGTAGAATGGTTAGTCTTTCTTATGTTCACTAGGTTGACAAAGCACACTCCCAATTGCATACTTAGATCCATCAATACGAACATGAAAATCAATATCCCAATTGGGATATATAAGGATGGGTGTTGTGATTAGGTGCCACTTTAAAAGCTCAAAGGCTTGGTCGCACTCTTCGGTCCATAATAGTCGGCATGTCCCATAAAGACCTGTACACCTTTGGAATTTGTAGGAGGCAATTCCATGATGATTTTGATTTTGTCCATGTCAGTTACAATCCCATGTTGAGAGACGATGTGTCCCAAAACAAACTCCATGGTGGATGACCATGAATTAGCATTTTGTTGGATTTAGGGAGATGCCATACTCCCTGCATTTGATTAGTACTGCTTCAAGACATTTGAAGTGGTCTTTTTTATTTGAATGGATGCACAAATCATCCAAGAACACCTGTAAAAACTTATTCAGAAATGACTTGAAAGCAATGAACATGGATTGGTCTTTAGGAGCAATTTGTAGTTGGTTATAGCCACTGAAGCCATCCAAGAAGCTATATATTTTGGAGCCTGCCACTTTTTCCAACACTGTTTCTGTTAAGGGTAGGGGATTGTGATCCCTAATTGTGGTGGCATTCACATTTTTTGAGTTTATGCATATTCTAAGCTTGTTGTGTTTAGGCACAATGACGATGGGTGAAACCCAATCAGTGTGCTCTATCTCATAGATGACTCTGGCATCTAGGAGTTTTTCCAGCTCGTCATAAACCATGGTGCCATATTTAGCATTTGCGCGATAAGGTCCACATATGTTAGAGTGAGCACCTTCCCTTATAGGTATCGTGTGTACTGCCACGTCTGGTGAAATTCCTTTCATCTCTTTGTATGACCATGCTAGGCAGTCATAGTATTCCATTAGGAGTGCCTTGAGTTTGGTTTCATCTTCTTGTCGACATTGTTTTCCAATGAAAACCAGTTTTTCTTCCTCGCCTTCAAGGGCGAGGTTTATTGTGCGTGTTTTTGCCGGTCCCTCATAGATTGGAGTTTCTCCAATGCTATCGGTTTCTTGAACTTCAGATTCTCATAGTGGTATTGGCATTGCTATTGGCACACTACCACTTGTGTAATTCTTGAAGTATTTTGGCACTTCTCGAAGATCTCAGCCTCTGATGGTGTTGAACTAGCCTGACCTATGCCATGTGTACTGGGTGGCATAGTTGCATTTACCAATTTGTTAGGCTCTTTTTGACTTTCTTTTTCTGAAGTCTCTTGATTGAGCTTCATCTGCACATGTGGCTTATATTTTTGAAACTTCTTACATTGGGAACTGTGGCATAACTTTTTCACTGGTAAGGTGTTTCCAAGTAAGGGTTCATTTGCTGTACATACTCCTTCCAGTCCCTCAGGGGACCATTCAAGAGGTAGTGGTTCTGATTTTGAGGGAGTAAGCTTTGCAAGGTACAACTCGACGATCCTTGTTTGGACTTGTTCAAATTCATTGAAGTGTTCAGCCTTGGATTTTCTGCGATTTCCTCCTTCAGCTTTCTTGTGGGATCTTCTGCTGTTATTCAACTTTGGAGGTTCAACTTTTGGGAGTTCAACTGCCATTAGGGCATGGAGAATGGCTAAGTCATTATCAAAGATTTGATCTTCAATTTTAGCATTCTTAGCCTCTATTTCAAGGTCCCAAGGAAAATCTGAGTCATCATTGGTATGGGTACCTTCTTCAGGTTCATTATTCCACTCAAGGTCAGCCATAAAGAATGGCATCTCTAGATCAATTAGTTCTTCATGTGTGAGTGGAGGATCTACCTGTAGTGCCTTAGGATCTATCTGTGAGAAGATGGGGTCTATTTAATGGCAATTGTCGATGGTTACCAATGTTTGTATCCAGTTATTGACATTGCTTTGTGAATCGCCCGCGCTATGGCATGCTGTTGCAAGGGAGCTGATTTGCTTGAGATTGTTGTTGAAGATGTGTCATCAAACGCTCTAGGCACAATTGGTTTTATAGTTCCTATCCCCAAATTCACCCTGACTATGGTGTCGAGATGGTGTCGTGATTCTAGATTGTCAGTCTATTAGTTCCCCAGTCATGGAGGACTAATGCTTCCCATAACCAAATACATCCCAATAAGATTTGATAGGATTTTTTTGGGAGATCCAAGATTGTGAATTGAAGGGAAAAGCCGACTCCTGCGATCTTTGTGGACACGCCATTTACTGATCCCAAGGGTTTAGCCCATGAATCATCGGCAAGACGTATGTTGAAATTAGCCTTTTGCATTGGTGGGAGACCCCATTCTTCATAGAGCTCCTTTGATAGGACATCTACACCTGCTCCACCATCTACTATGGCTTGGACTTCATTATATGCTTTGTGGATCAAAGGCATAATAATGTTACGTATGTCATCTCTCTCACCCATCCGCACAGGGATATCTTTGATGTCATTCATAGGTGGAGGGGGATTTGCGAGTTCAATCCATCCTTTGAAACTCTCCCACAGATTGGGACAATTTCTAGGAGGATTCCTATGGGAATTGATACAGGGCAACTTAGGATGCTAGAGAGTGCGGCTCCTTCAAGTTGATGTGGTGGTACATTATGTTGTGGAGTCTATTGTTGGAACACAAGCTTGAGTACAATATCAATACTTTGTGGGGCCAAGTCATGGATTGGGTCTTGAGCTTGTTTCTCAGCCTCAAATTGAGCTTGTTTCTTAGCATCGAATTGAGCTTGTTCCTTTAGTACCCATTGTTGAAGTGCCTGAAAACGAGCCTTCTCCACCTCTACATCTGGGTATGGAGCTTCCTTTATTTGAGGCTCGGGAGTTGATGTGGATGAGCTCGGCTGGTCATTGCTTGGCAGAGGTGGAGGCACTTGTGCTTTCTTTTTAAGAAGTCGCTTTGGTTGGATTGGAATGTTAGGGTCCTTGGTGGCCTCTTTCTGTTGGCATATAATTTACATTTACAGGTTGTGATATTACACTTGCCGGAAGAGCAGGGTATTCTTAATATGTAGGGTTCCGAGGCTTTTTGTCACCTACAAATATATAGGGGTTGTCGTTTGTAGTATACGTGTAGCTTAGGACCTCGAGTCGTATTTTGGTGAGAGATGTAGGCTTAAGTATGGTAAGAAAACATAGTCCATGCATGTATAAAAGGGATGTGTATCATCATGGTTGGGGTAATAAAGGCTTTCGTCTTCATTGGGGGTTTCAAGGTTTAGGAGGAGCTTAAGGGTCAGAGGGAGGTTCAGGGTTTAGAAGGAGGTTCCAAGGTTTAGAAAGAGGTTCCAAGGTTTAGAAGAGGTTCCAGGGTTAGAAGGAGTTCCAAGGTTTAGAAGGAGGTTCCAAGGTTTAGAAGAAGCTTCTAGAGTTTAGAAGAGGTTCCAAGGTGTAGAGTAGAGTACATGGTGGAGAGCTTGTCTCCCTTGTAGATCATGGAGATTAAGGGTTGAGGAACTAAGGGTTTAGGGGGAGCATAGGAGTGGGAGAGGAAGAAGGTGTAAGAGCATGGGGGAAAGAAGAGAGAGGAGGAGGAGAAGGAGGAGGAAGGAGGAGAAGGGAGGAGGAGAGAGGAGGAGGAGGAGGAGGGAGGAGGAGGAGGAAGAGGGATGAGGAGAAGGGAGGAGGAGGAGGAAGGAGGAGAGGGAGAGGGAGAGGATGGGTTGCAAGGTTGGAGGAGAGGGGAGGAGGAGTTGCAAGGTTAGGACATGCTTATGGATGTGGAGTGCAAGGAAGCATGGACACTTGAGACAATTGCTTGGAATACCAAAGTAGAACTCAACAAAATGCCCCAAAGAGTGTGGGCTTCATTCCATTATGGGGTATTTATACAAGTTGGAGAGCTGCATGTAGGAATTGTAAGACATTCTCTCTCTACATGTAGAACTTGCATATAGAAGTTGCATTTAGGAGTTGCATGTAGGAGTTGCATGTAGAACTCGCATGTAGAACTCGCATGTAGGAGTTGCATGTAGAACTCGCATGTAGGAGTTGCATGTAGAACTCGCATGTAGAACTCACATGTAGGAGTTGCATGTAGGAATTGCATGTAGGAGTTACATGTAGAACTCGCATGTAGAACTCGCATGTAAGAGTTGCATGTAGGAGTTGCATGTAGAACTCACATGTAGGAGTTGCATGTAGAACTCGCATGTAGGAGTTGCATGTAGGAATCGTATGTAGAACTTGCATGTAGAACTCGCAAGTTGGATTTCTAAGAGGTATTATTTCTAGCCTTATGCTAGTACACAAGCGGAGCTTTGCTGCTACTCTACACACACATTCTGTTCTACCTAAGTCCATGTTGGCACAGAGGCAACACACACACACACACACACACACACACACACACATTTTTTTAATAGTGAAAACTTTGAGTGCTTTATATTATAAGAGGGCTATCTAGGAAAAAATAAGTAAGCTGAAATAGTACATCAAGTGAAAAATGTCCATGTAGGACAAACACACACACTTATATCTCTTAGCTCTACCCTAAATCTATAGAAAAATAATTCTACACATATGAGTTTTTTGAGCACATATTCAATTATTAATATTCATAGTATATCATTTTCCTAATGTTCTCAATAAATCTTAATGATGTATATCTTTACATCCATATGAAATGCCTTCAAACATCGATCATATGAAATAACATCCAAAAATGCAAAAGGTCCCCCCAACATGTTCTCCGAAACGGAAGGGGCTAGCGTTCCATTAATGGTCATCTAGAATCTATATAAAGGGGTAAATCAACATTATATATATATATATATATATATATATATAGCTAATCCTCCACCCATGGTCTCAATCCAATGCCATTTCTCTTGAGGAAATAAATATTTGCGATCATCTATATATATATATATATATAGCTAATCCTCCACCCATGGTCTCAATCCAATGCCATTTCTCTTGGGAAAATAAATATTTGGGATCATCTATACTTTCTCCAATGGAGGGTCTAGGTGAAGCTCCAATGTTCCCCATTAATGCGAATTTTACTAATGGGAACCTTATATATGAAGCTTAAAACCTCATATGTTTTTCTTAGAAACATAATACACAATCCCCCAAACGAAAGTGTGTGTGCATGCACGTGTGCACGTGTGTGTGTGTGTGCATGCGTGCACACGTGTGTGTGTTGTTGGGATAAGTGTGATCAAGGGCTTGCTCTATGGTGCATGTGTGCATCTAGGGGAGTCACATGTGTGTGTGTGTGTGTGTGTGTGTTGTAGAGGCACATCAAGCGCTATGATGTGTCTAGTGTGTGACCTAAGTGATGATGTAAGCCAAAGTCCCCCACATGAAAGGTTCCTTTGATTTAGGCCAGTCCTGATTGCCATTGATATAGGGGAGGTGCCTACACCATCCTCTCCTTCTATAAAATGGAGGTCATTCCTTCATTCTAATCAGGGTCATTTAGGATGGACTTGTAATGCGTGTCGTCAACAAGCAGTGTGTTGTCAAGGTTGAATTCAATATAGAGCCTCCAAATGTATTCAAGATTCTTGAAGAAAATGGGTTTTTGCTAATCCTTCAAGCTTGCATCTCCACACCTTCTCCTTCTCTACACTCCTTTAGTCATGGCACCATTCGAGGATGTCTCTAACAAGTACCAAGTTCACTTAGAGTTGGAGGCTGAATATGCAAGCACACGTAGTCTAGGATTGAGGGGAGCTTCCAAAATCCATAGTCTTTGTTTGCAAGGAAAGAAGCATCTCAACATTTGGGTAGAAGGATCCTTGTATCCTTTAGATCTTGCCAATGAAAAGAGCCCTCCTTTCCATACAATGCATGAGCTAGTTTGGTTTGTTGAAAATGGACATGCGGCGTTGCTTGGTTATTGCAATCGGTTAAACAATGCTCAGTCAATGGCTATGCAAGCAAGCGAGATGCGCAAAGGGCAAGCAGAGATGCTAGCACATTTAGGAAATAGCACCATTGTTGCAATGCATAAATCTATGCAGGATCTTTAAAGGAAGAACCAGGATCTTTATGATAAAGCCAAAGCATTGGACTTGGAGCAAAATGCATTGGACTTGGAGCGAAATGCATTAGACTTGGAGCGACATAAATTAAAAGAGCCACTCTGTAAGCTAGTTGAGTCCAAATTAGGCTTGGAAAGATCTATATACAATCAAGTTTGACGAGCCATAGAGAAGGAATGAGAGAAGGTAGAAGAACGAGTGCAAAAGATGAAAGAAACACCTTTGGGATTAAAGGAGAGGAAAAGAAGGTACTGTGACATGAAGTTGGGGGTAATGAAACTTCACACACCTCTTAGCTTCCTGCTCTTCCCAATCTTAAAAATAGAGACCCTTATCACTTGCAAAGAGAGATGCAGAAACTATTTTCATGCAAAGAAAACCACAACATATCTTTCTCCTTGCTTCTCTTAGAGGATAATGAATATGGTAGCATCCCAAGTGACGTTGTAGTCCAACATCGGGAGAAGAAAAGGATCCGCAAAGGCCATTATCTCACCAAGCCAGTTGGCGCCAAAGAGAAGAGTGATGCGTTGTTGGAAGAAGATATTTTGGCTCAATATTACATGAACTAATATATATCTAGGGCTTGAAGGGGCTGATTTGGCTGGATGGGCAAATTCCGGGGAAACATGGCACCTCCTTTACAGAAGCCTCTAGAAATGGCTCAAAATCATTCTACAAACTTCTAGAAAACACAAAGGTCTATAACTTCCACCAAAGGATTGATATTAGAAATTAAATTACATAGAAGGATGTGCCTTGAATAGAGGTTTGTAGTGATATAAGTTTTGTTGAAAACAGATAACCGGTTGAAGAGAGATGGACAGTTTACTGAAAGGGGTAAAAACTGCCATAGAAATAAACAGTCATACATAGAGACTCACAACTTCTTGTCTTGGACCCAATGCAAAAAACTAATCACATGGAGGGAGACCCTTAAAAAGAGCTTCGTGTTGATATAAGTTTCATTGAAATCGGACCACCGAGGAAAAAGTTATAGGCCAAATACTGACAGGGGGTCTAACTGCTATATTAACTGCCATCTACCCATGCAAATTTCGCCTAAGAAAACTACTCCCTGAAGGCTCCACAATTATCAATGATCCAATACCCCTAGAATTCGCCTAAAAGAGAGGAAGAAGGTTGCATGGTGGCTGAGGAAACAGATGGACCATGTGTGCACAATGAGCGGCCGAACAAGGACTACTTTATAGACTTGAATAGAGAGAGAAAAGAACATAGGAATGGAGACTCAAGGAAAATGATAAGAAGTGACTTTCATTGCCATGAGAGTAAGACTCCACTCAAATACACTCAATATACTAGAAAGACAAGCGAGGAGGAAAGGTTTCATACATACAAGAGAGAGCAAAGGCTCCAAGACTACTCATACAGAGAGATGGACTCAAGAATCTACATAAGAGAATATCTACAAGAGGGAGAGAAGGCTCATCAAAGAGGCTTGAGGAGACTAGAGCTACAGAAACATGAGGCCTAATGGTGGAAGAGATGATGAACAAGGGAGAGGAGGGCTCCTTTTATAGATATTTTGTCACCCTCCTTCACCCATTTACAATTGCTGCGTGTAGATTCTTTTCCCCATCAATCACATAAGCCCGTATGTCACCATCCATGTTCTTTTTGGCTACTCTTGCCATGTGTCCCATCAAAAGATGCTCAAGACTCTTAAAATATTGAGAAAGTCAAGAGTCTTCCCACATGGAGCCCATAGGGACCCTCTCTTTTCCATATGTCCACATCCTCCTTATTCCACATAGGAATTCTAGAAGGATTTCTCTTGACTCCACACTCCTCCACATGCCTTCCACACGCTTGGCACATGGCCTCTCTTATATTATTGGAACACATGGACATGAGCCCACCTCTTTATATGACTCACTCTTCCTATTTTCTAAAAACCCCATAATATCCCATACACAAATAACTCTCACCCCATACCAAGGTATTTATCATTCATACACACTCCATACACATGGTATTTACAATGATCCATTCCACTCATCCTCTCAATCCCATACAATATCCTTCTAGATGCCTTCTTTTTCTTACAATGGCGTTCCTCTTCCTGATGTTCCTCATCTACTTCTTCCTTGCTTTCTTCTTCTTCTTTTGCTTTACCACGCCCCCGTTTAGCCATCATTACCTCTCTTTCCTCATCCCCTGAAGAAGCTTCTAACAAGGATACTTGTTTTTCTTCTTTCTTTCTCAATCTAGGACACTCAGGGCGATAATGACCTTTTTCATTACATTCATAGCAAGTGACCCCACTCTTATTTGGAGGCCTATCTTCACTCTTTGGTGCTCTACGTTGTCGTGCATTGACCAAATGCAATTTCAAATAAGCAAAATCTGCCATCAATTGGGAGATATTATGATCTAACTTAGAGGAATTTGGTACCTGAGGAGTGCCCATTACCTCCACCTTAGAAGTTGAAGCTGTTGAAGACACAAAAGAGGATTCGATCTTTAGAGAAGCTTCTTTCTTGGTCGCAATGCGAAGTGCCTCCATGTATGTTGTTGGATCTTTACTCACATTAATTTTGAGTGAAGACGAGGCTCCAAAGTCATAACAAATTTGCTCATTTTTAAGTGCTCCATCCCTGAGAGACTTTTAGGGGCTAATGATGCAGATGCCACAGCTTGCAAAGCTGCCCTTTTAGTCCATAAAGTTTCATATCGGATTGCCAACACAGAGACCATCTCACCCTCTCCTTGATAAAACCGGTCCAACTATAACATCAAAGCATTTGGCAACTCCACTATCCCAAATCTCTGCTTCATTGCTACCACCACTTGGTCCCAGTCCTCCTTGGTAGAGTCCGGTAAGGCCTCATGCCAAGTCAAGGCTACACCTTCAAGAAAATCAGGCAAAATCTCCACCCATCCTTCATGGACCGTCCAGAAAGGTGGCATCCTCAAACAAAATCCCGAAGATAAGACTCTGGGTCTTCCCCTTGGGTCCCTCAAAACACTGGAATCTTCACCATGATGAAACACAAAAAGGAAACACCAAGATCCAAATAATATCCCAAACAAGATACCGCAGAGCCTTAGTATACCAAGACCAACTTATTATGCATAACCATGAGCATCACCTTCACAATCTTCTAGTTCTCTTAAACGGGCTATAATCTCTTCTAACGGAGCTCTTCCAGGCATCTTCTTTATCTCATCAGAAAACACATGCCTCTACTAGGCATAACATGCAATCAACTACACCCAAGACCATTTAATAAGGTGGGATGAATCTAATACCAAATGTACCTAGCGTCTCCACCAAAACATGTGACATGAAATTGGGGGTAATGAAACTTCACGCACCTCTTAGCTTCCTGCTCTTCCCAATCTTAATAATAGAGACCCTTATCACTTGCAAAGAGAGATGAAGAAAATATTTTCATGCAAAGAAAACCACAACATATCTTTCTACTTGCTTTCCTTAGAGGAGAATGAATATGGTAACATCCCAAGTGATGTTGTAGTCCAGCATCAGAAGAAGAAAAGGATCTGCAGAGGCCATTATCTCACCAAGCCGGTCAGTGCAAAAGAGAAGAGTGATGCGTTGTTGGAAGAAGATCTTTTGGCTCAATATGACATGAACTGAAATGTATCTAGGGCTTGAAGGGGCTGATTTGGTTGGATGGGTGAATTCGGGGGAAACATGGCACCTCCTTCACAAAAGCCTCTAGAAATGGCTCAAAATCATTCTACAAACTGCTAGAAAACACAAAGGTCTATAACTTCCACCAAAAAACTGATATAAAAAATTAAAGTACATACATGGATGTGTCTTGAAGTGATCTTCATACTGATATAAGTTCGTTGAAAACAAATAACCGGTTGAAGAGATATGGACAGTTTACTGAAAGGGGTAAAAACTGCCATAGAAATAAAGAGTCATACTCAGAGACTCATAACTTCTTGTCTTAGACCCAATGATAAAAATAATTACATGAGAGGGAGACTCTTAAAGAGAGCTTCACGCTGATATAAGTTTCATTAAAATAGGACCATCGAGAAAAAAGTTATAGGCCAAATACTGACAGGGGGTCTAATTGCTATATTAACTGCCATCTGCCCCTATAGATTTCGCCGAAGCAAACTACTCCCTGAAGGCTCCACAATTATCAACGATCCAATACCCATCGAATTTGCCTAAAAGAGAGGAAGAAGCTTGCATGGTGGCTCAGAAAGTGGATGGACCATGTGTGCACAGTGAGTGGCCGAACAAGAACTACTTTAGAGACTTGAATAGAGAGAGAAAAGAACATAGGAATGGAGACTCAAGGAAAATGATAAAAGTGACTTTCATTGCCATGAGAGTAAGAATCCACTCAAATACACTCAATATACCAGAAAGACAAGCGAGGAGGAAAGGTTTCATACATACAAGAGAGAGCGGAAGCTCCAAGACTACTCATAGAGAGAGAATGAACTAGAGAGGGATGGACTCAAGAGTCTACATAAGAGAATATCTACAAGAGCGAGAGAAGGCTCATGGAAGAGGCTTGAGGAGACTAGAGCTACAGCAACATGAGGCCTAATGGTGGAAGAGATGATAAACAAGGGAGAGGAGGGCTTCTTCTATAGATATTTTGTCACCCTCCTCCACCCATTTACAATTGCTGCCTGTAGATTGTTTTCCCCATCAATCACATAAGCCCGTATTGTGAAGATAGTGGGAGAGAGGGAAGGAGTCTCACTTGCGGCTTTCTCACATGCACAATGGGGGAATACACACAAAGGTGGAGGCTAAAAACAGTTTTCCTCTTCTTAGTTGTGAAAGCCAAAAGAACTCTAGTACAAAGAAAATAGAAGAACCCTATATGTGGGTCTCAAACCAAACTCAACTAACTAAGGTGGCATACTAACTGAGCCACGAACTAGTGTAGATAAGGATAGCTGTCATCCAGCTATTATTCGTGGGCGGTGTACCAACCGCATCTCCAGCTAACAAGTCGGTGACATAAATGCACAACAGTCACCCTGGCATATCGCGAGTGGAGCTCGATATATCAACACTCCCCCTCGAGCTCAATCCCAATTCCTACACACCAAGCAGGTCTCTGAACTTGCGCTGCTTCTCTGCGCCCAATGCTTTCGTGAATATGTCAGCTACCTGATCCTCTGTGCTGACATAAACTAGATCAATAAGACCTACTAAAACCTTCTCCCGCACATAGTGATAATGCACCTCAATGTGCTTTGTTCTAGCATGGAAGACTGGGTTCTTTGCCAAGTATATGCTGCTCATGTTGTCACAATAAATGACAACCGGCCCATCTGTAGACTGATGCATATCATAGAGTAGCTTATGCAACCAAGCTACCTCACATGCAGCCATTGTTGCACCTCTGTACTCAGCCTCTGTGCTCGACAAGGCAACTGTAGGCTGTTTCTTGCTGCTCCAAGTGACTGCAGCACTCCCAAAAGAGAACACATATCCACTGGTAGATCGCCTATCAGAAATACTACCAGCCCAATCAGCATCAGTGTATCCATGCAATTGTATCTGAACCGCAGCCTCATAAAATAGTCCATACTACAATGTGGACTTCACATACCTGAGTATGCGTCTAGCCGCATCCAAATGTGGTTTCCTTGGAGCCTGCATAAACTGACTTACCAACCCAATAGCATAGCTCAAATCTGGCCTGGTAATAGTCATGTAAATCAAACTTCCTACTATGTGTCTGTACATAGTAGGGTCTTCCAGAAGCTCACCTGCATCTATGCTCAGCTTCACATTCTGCTCCAAAGGAACTGAAATAGGCTTACAGCCTATCATCCCATATTTGGACAGCATGTCCAGTCCATACTGCCTCTGCAAGAGCTGTATCCCACTTGGTGATCTAATCACCTCAATGCCCAAGAAATAACGCAGCTCTCCCAAATCCTTCATCTCAAAATTCTGTCTCAATAGCATTTTCACATGAAGGATATCTTCATCACTATCACCTGTGATGATCAAATCATCAACATAAATGACCAGAAGCATAATCCCTTTCTCTGTTTTTCTCACATAGAGTGAGAAATCTGCCTTGGAAATCTGAAAGCCAATAGTGACAAGATACTATCCTATCTTGTCAGACCATGCTCTAGGTGCTTACTTCAAGCCATACAAGGCTTTCTTCAACCTGCAAACAAACTGCTGGCTGCTCCATAAAGACCTCTTCTTGCAAATCACCATGCAAGAAGGCATTCTTTACATCCATCTGATGTAAAGACCATCCCTTTGATGCAGCCATAGTAATGGCTGCTCTTACGGTTGCCATCCTTGCAACCGGGCTGAAAGTTTCTTCATAATCAATGCCATGTGTCTGTGCATACCCCTTGACAACTAATCTTGCCTTGTATCTATTCACAGAAGCATCTGCATTGTGCTTGACCTTATAAACCCACTTACAGCCAATTGCATTCTTGCCTTTAGGTAAAGGCACCAATTCTCATGTAGCATTAGCATCCAAGGCATCCATTTCTTCATCCATGGCTTTCTCCCATTTTTCATTTCCCATGGCTTGCTCAAAAGAAGTGGGTTCTGGTTCCTGTACTACTTTGACCATATAGGCATAGTGAATGGCTGTAAATCCATCATATTTCAGCATATCCAGAGGATACCTAACCCTGGTAGACCTGCGCAAAATAGGCTCACTTCCAGGTGCTCTCAAAACATCCCTGGTCTTCCTTACTCGAGGTGTAACAACAGAAGGAATACCCAACTCATCATCAATGCTCTGTTCCGAGCCACTGGATTCACCATCCACATAAGAGTGACCTGCATTCACATCAAACATGGGCTGATCTACCTTCTCTTTTCCTTTTCGTGATACCTGCGTACCACTATCTGCATTGCTTTGAGGAGATTCTCTTGATCTCAATCTACCTGTCCATGGCGAAGTATGTGAACCACTGCTAGAGGACACTGCAGGTCCATTGATATTTTGTGATTGCTGCTGTGAATTCTGTGCAGCATTACCATTTTGTGCATCTACATCAATCATCACATTTGCTGGTTTATTCCAGCTGCTCATCTCATAAAAAACAACATCTCTGCTCACTGTAAACTTACGAGTAGAAGGGTTATAGCATCTATACCCTTTCTGCTGCAGAGAATAACCAATAAAGACGCACTTCTCAGCTTTTGGATCCAACTTGGACCTCAACTCATCTAGCACATGGACATAGGCAATGCAACCAAAAATTTTCAAATGAGAAATATCTGGTTTCCTACCAGTATACATCTCCTCTGGCGTCATGCCATGTATTGCTGCAGTGGGAGTCCTGTTCATTATATAAACTGCTGTAGCAACTACTTCAGCCCAATAATAATCTGGTAGATCTTTTTCATTTAGCATAGCCCGAGATACCTCTCCAATATGCCTATTTTTCCTTTCTGCAATTCCATTTTGCTGTGGGGTATGACTGCATGAATATTGTTGCTTTATACCATGCTCCTGCAAGAACCTTGCAAACTCATTTGAGAGGTACTCTCCCCCTCCATCTGACCTTAGGCATTTTATTTGCAGGCCTGTTTCTTTTTCAACCATAGCTTTGAAAGCTTTGAAGTGCCCAAACACTTCACTTTTCTTTTTCATAAAATACACCCACAGTTTTCTGCTGAAGTCATCAATAAATGTGACAAAATAGTGACAGCCTCCAATAGATGCAGCTTTTGTAGTCCACACATCAGAGTGGATTAATTCCAATGGCTTTTTACTCTCTTGAACATGCCTAGGAAAAGGTTTCCTTGCCTGTTTCCCAAATTGACAGGCTTCACAGACCTTGTGCATTTCTGCAACCTTGAATTTAGGCAATCCTGCAACAATATTTTGGGCTTGCATTGATTTAAGTCGCTGTATATTAACATGACCAATGCATTTGTGCCAGATATCAATATCTGCAACTACACCGGTCCCATGTGCAAACATTGCTGCACTCATTCAGGCATGTTTGCATCCAACGTAAACATCCTGCCCTTCTTCTTTCCTTTTGCTATCAAGCGACCATTATTTTTCATATCCTCAACAAAGCATCCATGAGGATTAAATCTGACCTGCAAGCCCTGCTCAACCATCTGACCAACAGAAACCAGGTTCTTGGTGATGTTCGGGACATGAAATACATCAGACAAGTATTTCTTTTTCCCATCCTGCATGGACAAAGGAATTTTGCCAATTTGCACAATAGGATGTGCAGTATCATCACCAGTCTCCACAAATCCTGGCTTTTCCATTTTCCTTGCATCTCTTGCATCCATTCTGCATGATCTGTCATGTGGTTTGACGCACCTGAGTCAACATACCACACATCATTTTGTTCTTCTGCACTTGTCACAGAATTGGTCATATGCTGCACCATAAATAGATGCTCATTTCTGTCATCACCCTGCCTGCTAGAAGATGCATAATTGCCTTGCTGCAATTTTCCATTCATAATGTCATTCTGCTTTTTGTAGCAGTCCTTAGCCATATGACCCATTTTGCCACAATAGTAGCATTCAATATTGCTGTTTGCATTTTGGCTTCTCTGCCATCCACCACGGCCTCTTTGGCTCCCCCTGCCTCTAGAGTTACCATGTCCTCCTGCATAGGACTGGTTTTCTTGCGTTTGCTACATATTCTGATTTCTACCACGGCCTGCAGATCGGCCTCCTCTACCTCTGCCTCTACCTCTGCCAGCATTTGAGTAGAAACAGTTTCTTTTGAAGTTCCTGCTGAAGAAGATGCACCACCATTTCTCTGCTCTTCAGAAATTAGAAGAGCAATCAGCTCCTCAAAATCAAGAAATTTTTCACGGACGGCAATGGATGTCCGGAACTGTGCATAATCCTTTCCTAGACCATTCAAGGTCACAGAAACCAAATCGTCATCATCCACTGGCGACCCAATGGAAGCAAGTGCATCTACAATTTTCTTCACTTTCATGTGGTAGTCATTTATGCTCAAATTCTCTCTCTACACATTGTGCAACTCCTGTTTGAGTTGCATTTTCCTGGCTTGCGTATTTGTGCTATACATTTTTGCCAAAGTATCCCATGCCTCCTTTGGCGTATTTGCATCCTGAATATGCACAATCATGGAGTCCGAAATACTGATAGACAGCCAGTACATAACTTTCCTGGCTCTCTCATGCCATCCTTTGAATGCCTGCATTTCCTGTTGACTGGGAACATTAGAAAGAGCAGGTTCTTCTTCATTTCCTGTAATGAATTTGTTGAGATATCAAGCTCTACCCCCGATATATCTCCTGGATGACTATCATTTATGTCACCGCCTATGTTAGTTGTACTCGTGGTGTAGTTAGACTACCACGTATGTTTTTGGTTTGGGTTCACATATGAACCACGTATTCTAGGGTTTGACATATAGGGTATTTCCCTCTTCTATTGTATGGTTGTTGTGTGCAAAAGTGAAGAAAGGCTTCACCCTCCAACCTTGTGTCCTCTCTCTTTTGTGTGTTGTGAAGAAAGATGAACTTGAGTCTCCTATCTCTCTCCCTTATTC
Organism: Dipteris shenzhenensis; assembly: GCF_047967505.1. Taxonomy (NCBI): domain Eukaryota; kingdom Viridiplantae; phylum Streptophyta; class Polypodiopsida; order Gleicheniales; family Dipteridaceae; genus Dipteris; species Dipteris shenzhenensis. The sequence goes on from NC_141622.1 coordinate 36,661,535, forward strand.
TTTACATGGTATCAGAGCCTTGTTCATGGTAAGGAGCTCAAGAAAGCAAGCCAAGTTTGTGGTGTCCTGGTAAGAGGACCAGTGTTGCTTTCCTATTTCGAGTTTGGGAGCAAATCTCTGCAGGTAGCACAGCCAGAAGTGCAGGAGTGCACTGTTTCAGATTGAGAGGCCCTTTGCGGTGTGGCGAGAGCGCAGTATATGTTGCGGGACTAGGCGAAGCCCTCGGTGACTTTATTTTTTTGATTTGAGGCCGTTTCGGGGCCCGTTTTGAAGGCGGAAGTTCTTCGTAGGCACTCAAAAAAAGGCCCTGTTTTTCGTTGTGCGACCACTGCGCGCGGCTAGTCGGTGGAAAGGTGCGACAGAAATTGCATCGTATGCCTATGTGCAGAGATATTAGGAGTTGCAGATTCATGCCTGTTGCCTGTTGATGCAAAATCGTCACTAGGAAGTGACTGTGTGGTGAAATACCACTTTCGTCCGTGTTGCAGATCTGCCCCTGTGAGGCTTTTTGCAGAAGTTTTGCTATTTGCCCTTGTGAGGCATTTGCTGTGTTTACAGGTTGCTGTTGCAATTCGTGATTTGTAAAATGTCTGAGAATCTATCTACCATTGTCAGTGAGAAGCTTGACAAGAACAACTTCCAAGCATGGAAGTTCAGGATGACAAACTTCCTTATGGGAAAGGGAGTTTGGGAGTACATCAGTGGTGAAACTGCAGAACCAGTTTTGGGTGCTGCTCCCACTCCTGCTGAATTGAAGGCCTTTAAAGAATGGCATGAAAAAGCCAGAAAATGCCTGTATTGGCTATCTGTTAGCATTTCAGATTCTATGATTGTGCATATACAGGATGTAGAGACGCCTAAGGAGGCATGGGATACATTGGCCCAAGCTGTATAGCACAAATACCAAAGCACGAAAGATGCAGCTAAAGCAGGAGTTGCACAATGTGCAAAGGAAAAATCTGAATATAATGAGTATTCCTTGAAGGTGAAAGGCCTTGCAGATTCTCTTGCCTCCATTAGAGCACCTGTTGATGATGAGGACTTAGTGTCTGTGACCTTGAATGGTCTTGGGAAAGATTATGCACAGTTTCGGACATCCATAGGAGTCCGTGAAACATTTCCTGATTTTCAGGAACTTATTGCTCTCTTGCTGAGTGAAGAGCAAAGGAATGGTGGTTCAGCCACCTCAACTTCTCAAGAGACTACTTTCTACTCGAATATAGGTAGAGGCAGGGGTAGAGGAAGAGGCCGTTTTGGTGGCCGTGCAGGAAATCAGAACCAACAGCAACAACAGGAAAACCAGTCCTATGGAGGAGGACGTGGTAGTTCTAGAGGCAGGGGGAGCCAAAGAGGCCGTGGTTCATGGCAAAGGAACCAGCAAGTAAATAGCAGCACAGAATGCTATTATTGTGGAAAGCCTGGACACAAGGAGAATACATGCTATAAAAAGCAGAATGACATCAAAAGTGGGAAGTTGCGGCAAAGCAACTATGCATCATCAAGTGGGCATGGTGACGACAGAAATGAGCACCTTTTTGTGATGCAGCATATGGTTAACTCCATGTCAGGAGATGCTGCAGCTTGCAATGATGTTTGGTATGTTGATTTAGGTGCCTCTAACCACATGACCAGTCATGGTGAGTGGTTTCATGATGTTAGAAATTTGGATAAGCCAGGTTATGTTGAAACAGGTGATGATACTGCGCACCCAATTACGCAGGTTGGTAAAGTGCCATTGGCTATGCAGGATGGCAAAACGAAGTACTTGGTAGATGTACTTCATGTTCCAAAAATCACTAAGAACCTGGTTTCAGTTGGCCAGATGGTTGAGCAAGGTCTGCAGGTTAGATTTAATCCTGATGGATGCTTTGTTGAGGACTTGAAAAATAAGTGCCGCTTGGTTGCGAAAGGCAACAAAAATGGCAGAATGTTCACCTTGGATGTTGATATGCCTGAGGTGAAAGCTGCTATGTTTGCGCATGGGAGAGGTGTCATTGCAGATATTGAGATATGGCACAAGCGCATTGGGCACGTGAATATACAAAGGCTGAAATCTATGCAAACGAAAAACATTGTTGCAGGTTTGCCTAAATTCAGAGTTGAGGGAATGCAAAAGGTATGTGAAGCATGCCAAATGGGTAAGCAGGCCAGACATGCATTTCCCAAAAATGCTAAGGTGAGCAGAAGACCTTTGGAAGTGATCCATTCAGATGTTTGGACAACCAAAGCTGCTTCTATTGGTGGATGCCATTATTATGTGATGTTTATTGATGACTACACTAGGAAGGTGTGGATTTATTTTATGAAGCACAAAAGTGAAGTGTTCAGCCATTTCAAGGCTTTTAAGGCCATGGTTGAAAAAGAGAAAGGTGTGCATATTAAAGTGCTAAGATCTGATGGAGGGGGAGAGTACTTTTCAGAAGAATTTTGTGAATATTTGAAAGAACAGGGAATTCAAAGGAAGTACTCATGCAGGTCTACCCCTCAGCAGAATGGGGTTGCAGAAAGGAAGAACAGGCATATTGCAGAAGTAGGACGGGCGATCCTAAATGAGAAAAACATGCCTAATTATTTTTGGGCTGAAGCAGTAGCAACTGCTGTTTATATTATGAACAGAACCCCCACTGCAGCTGTCCATGGCATGACGCCTGAAGAAATGTATACAGGCCAAAAACCAGATATTTCTCACTTGAAGGTATTTGGTTGCATAGCTTATGTTCATGTTCCTAATGAGAAGAGAACAAAGCTGGATCCAAAGGCAGAAAAATGCATCTTTATTGGATATGCTCTGCACCAGAAAGGGTATCGTTATTATAACCCTTCCACCCGCAAAATGCAAGTGAGCAAAGATGTTGTTTTTTATGAAATGAGCAGTTGGTATGCACCAACTGTTATGGTAGGAGATGCAGATGCAGGAAATGGGAATGCTGCAATAAATGCAGAGCAGCAATCTCAAGCCTTGAGTGGACCCAGAGAGTCCTCTACTAGTGGATCCAATGCATGGACAGGGAGATTGAGATCTAGTGAATCGTCACATGGCAGCCCTGATAGTGTTGTGCAGGTATCACATAAGCGAAAAGAAAAAGTAGACCATGCTCCAGTGTTTGATGTGTCTGCTGGTAGCTCTCATGTTGATGGAGAGTCAAGCGGCTCTGAAATGAGCCTTGATGAGGAACTTGGGATCCCTTCTGTTGTTACACCTGGTGCAAGGAAAAGCAGGCATGATTTAAAGACTCCTGCAACTGATCCAGTTGTACGGAGGTCCACTCGTATTAAGTATCCAGTTGACAGGCTGAGATATGATGGGTATACAGCACATCACTATGCTTATATGGTCAAGGTTCTAGAGGAGCCAGAGCCCACATGTTTTGAGGATGCAGCAGGGCATAAAAATTGGGAAGCAGCTATGGATGAAGAGATGGCTGCCTTGGATGCAAACCACACTTGGGATTTGATGCCTTTGCCTCATGATAAGAAGGCTATTGGCTGCAAGTGGGTTTACAAAGTAAAGCACAATGCTGATGGGTCTGTTAGCAGGTACAAGGCAAGATTGGTTGCCAAAGGTTTTGCGTAGACATATGGAATTGACTATGAGGAAACTTTCAGCCCAGTTGCAAGGATGGCAACCGTGAGAGCAGTAATTGCTATGGCTGCTGCAAAGGGATGGTCTTTACATCAGATGGATGTGAAAAATGCCTTCTTGCATGGGGTGATTTGCAGGAAGAGGTTTATATGATGCAGCCAGAAGGTTATGAGGATAATTCACACCCCCATTTTGTATGCAGGTTGCGCAAAGCCTTGTATGGCTTAAAACAGGCGCCGAGGGCATGGTCAGACAAGATAGGGCAATATCTTGTCACTATTGGATTTCAGATTTCCAATTCAGATTGTGCTTGTAGTCATCTATGTTGATGACTTGATTATTACAGGTGATAGTGATGCAGACGTTAATGAAGTGAAGCTGCTGTTGAAGCAGAAATTTGAGATGAAGGATTTGGGAGAGCTGCGTTACTTCTTGGGCATTGAGGTTATTAGATCCCCGAGTGGGATATGGCTGTTGCAAAGGCAATACGGTTTGGACATGCTGTCCAAATATGGGATGACAGGTTGTAAGCCTATCTCTGTCCCATTGGAGCAGAATGTGAAGCTCAATGCAGAGACAGGTGAGCTTCTTGAAGATATTACTATGTACAGGCGCATAGTAGGTAGCTTGATTTACATGACTATAAATAGACCAGATTTGAGCTATGCTGTGGGGCTGGTGAGTCAGTTTATGCAGGCACCGAGGAAGCCACATTTGGATGCGGCTAGGCGCATACTGCGGTATGTGAAGTCCACATTGCATTATGGACTGTTTTATGAAGCTGGGTGTGCATTACAGGTACATGGATACACAGATGCTGACTGGGCTGGTAGTGTCTCAGACAGGAGATCTACTAGTGGTTTTATGTTTTCCCTTGGGAGTGGTGCCATCAGTTGGAGCAGCAAGAAGCAGCCAACAGTTGCCTTGTCGAGCACAGAGGCTGAGTACAGGGGTGCAGCAATGGCTGCATGTGAGGTAGCTTGGTTACGGAAGCTACTTGCAGATATGGGACAGTCAATTCATGCAGCTGTTGTCATTCATTGTGACAACATTAGCAGCATCATGCTTGCTAATAACCCAGTTTATCATGCTAGAACGAAGCACATTGAGGTGCATTATCACTTTGTGAGAGAGAAGGTTCTAGCTGGTGAGATTGATCTTGTCTATGTCAGCACTGAGGAGCAGGTGGCTGATATTTTTATGAAGGCATTGGGTACCGAGAAGCTTCGCAGATTTAGGAGCTTGCTTGGTGTACGTGAGATGGATTTGAGCTTGAGGGGGAGTGTTGAGATATCAAGCTCTACCCCCGATATATCTCCTGGTGGATGACTATCATTTATGTCACCGCCTATGTTAGTTGTACTCGTGGTGTAGTTAGACTACCACGTATGTTTTTGGTTTGGGTTCACATATGAACCACGTATTCTAGGGTTTGACATATAGGGTATTTCCCTCTTCTATTGTATGGTTGTTGTGTGCAAAAGTGAAGAAAGGCTTCACCCTCCAACCTTGTGTCCTCTCTCTTTTGTGTGTTGTGAAGAAAGCTGAACTTGAGTCTCCTATCTCTCTCCCTTATTCTTTACAGAATTCCCAATAGCCTTTTCCCATCAAGAAATTCGTCATCCTAAACTTCCATGCCTGTTGTCAAGCTTTTCAGTGACAATCTGTGAAAGAGAATCAGATGCCATTACAGAACACTGCAAAATATTCTGTCACTGCAAAAAACACAGCTTTTGCCTCACACGGGCAGATCTGCAAAACTGACGAAAGTGGTATTTCACCACACAGTCACTTCCTAGTGACAATTTTGCATCAACAGGCAACAGGCATGAATCCGCAACTCCCAATATCTCTGCACACAGGCATACGATGCAATTTCTATGGCACCTTTCCATCGACTAGCCGCGCAGTGGTCGCACAGCAAAAAACAGGGCCTTTTTCTGAGTGCCTGCGAAGAACTTCCGCCTTCAAAACGGGCCCCGAAATGGCCTCAAATCAGAAAAATAAAGTCACTAAGGGCTTTGCCCACACCCGCAACATATAATGCCCTCTCGCCACACCGCGAAGGGCATCTCAATCTGAGACAGTGCACTCTTGCACTTTCGGCTGTGCTACCTACAGAGATTTGCTCCCAAACTCGAAAAAGGAAAGCAACACTCGTCCTCTTACCAGGACACTGCGAACTTGGTTTGCTTTCTTGAGCTCCTTACCATGAACAAGGCTCTGATACCATGTGAAGATAGTGGGAGAGAGGGAAGGAGTCTCACTTGCGGCTTTCTCACATGCACAATGGGGGAATACACACAAAGGTGGAGGCTGAAAACAGTTTTCCTCTTCTTAGTTGTGAAAGCCAAAATAACTCTAGTATAAAGAAAATAGAAGAACCCTATATGTGGGTCTCAAACCAAACTCAACTAACTAAGGTGGCATACTAACTGAGCCATGAACTAGTGCAGATAAGGATAGCTGTCATCCAACTATTATTCGTGGGTGGTGTACCAACCGCATCTCCAGCTAACAAGTCGGTGACATAAATGCACAACAGTCACCCTGGCATATCGCGAGTGGAGCTCGATATCTCAACACGTATGTCACCATCCATGTCCTTTTTGGCTACTCTTTCCATGTGTCCCATCAAAAGATGCTCAAGACTCTTAAAATATTAAGAAAGTCAAGAGTCTCCCCACATGGAGCCCATAGGGACCCTCTCTTTTCCATATATCCACATCCTCCTTATTCCACATAGGAATTCTAGAAGGATTCCTCTTGACTCCACACTCCTCCACATGCCTTCCACATGCTTGGCACATGGCCTCTCTTATATTATTGGAACACATGGACATGAGCCCACCTCTTTATATGACTCACTCTTCCTATTTTCTAAAAACCCCATAATATCCCATACACAAATAACTCTCACCCCATACTAGGTATTTATCATTCATACACATGGTATTTACAATGATCCATTCCACTCATCCTCTCAATCGCATACAATATCTTAGAAAATAGAAATAAGTGAGAGCCGCTAGGCTATCACTTGATACTTAAACTCTTATCAAATATAGAAGAAAACAATACCAATGCCAAATAAAAATATCAATTTTTAGCATCACAGTACTTATATAACATGGATGCATTGGCACCCACTAGTGGTGCTAGAAAGAGGAGAGTTTGGGCTACAAGGTTGGTTATCAAATGTTCCAATGAGATTACACTCTCTTGTGCTACACTGTTTGTGACTAAGTTTTTATTGTGTTCTTCTTTAGGAACTTCATGGAAGATGTGATGGGAAGAACAGACGGGGATGAGATTGACTGTTCATATGCTCTAGCTAGTTTTTGAAGTCAAGCAATGTCATTGGGATACTAAGGGACCCAAGACACAAGTGCCTACATTTGCAAGTTGCTGAAGAGGTGATGAAGGACTTCAAGGATATTGTGGATGCAAAGGAGATGCTTGCAGCTTGTGATACTACCGGTGTAAATCATGAAGCTTACACATGTGTTTTCAAAATTTTCAAGTCTGCTATTTTGGGAAAGTATAAGAAGTCTACAGTGCCCCTACCCACACCTTGGTCTGTGAGATGTGCACAGTGAGAAACAAACCAATGTGCAAGAGAAATGCTTGGAGGGTACCATTGCGTAAGGGGCACAATGACTTGGAAGAGTAAAAAGAAATCTGGCTTGCAAACCTTTGAGATGAATGCTTTTAACAATGTCTACTTAGATGTTGAGAAAGTGCAACAAGCAATGGTCAAATTCTATGTCATGAGAGAAGACGGTAAGAGGAAATCCATTATAGCATTGCACTTTACTTAGTTCATTTCCTATATCATGTTTATCCTAATAATTTTCCTCTTTTGTTGTACAGATTGCAATGGAAAGCTCATATTTGTCATCAAAATGGATGAAGCTCAATTGGTGAAAGAACACAAGTTAGAGAGAGTCAGCATCTGCATTATGAATAAAGCCTTAGCCTTTGTTCAAGGGGATGAAGAAGTAGAGCAAGATTTCTCATTGCAATCAGAGAAAGATATATGGTGGCTTCCAGCATTTGAGACTCCAAAAGAGTGCCATGAGACATTGAAGTGGGTTCTAGATAGAACAGGAATCCCATCGATGATCCGAAGACAAGAGGAAGGGAAAACATTGATAGTCGATGGCCATGAAACCTTTTAAGTTGAATGGCATCTTGCTGGTGATTTGAAAACCCTCAAGTGCTTGCATGGTTGTGATACATGGGCAAATGCAATGAACACATGCCTTTCTTGCATGTGTTTGCAACGTAAGCAAAAGGCTGGTTTATAATGGGAGAATGGCATTCTATCGTGCAGCCAAACAAAAGCTCCCAATCATGACAAGAAGGATCCAAAGGGGGATCCCATCTTGCCCACGCCACTTGAGAGAGTACACATATGTACTTTACACGCAGAACTGTGCGTACTTGATAATTTGTTGTATTTGCATCTTGTTTATGCTTGGAATTTAATTCCGCAAGAAGTATCTACACGGTGCATTGCAGAAGCTGAGAAGTTGCTGTCAGAGATGGAATTCCATGGAGGACATGTCAAACTTAAGGAGGATAAGAAAATGTCTGAGGCAACACAAAATCTTCTTGCAAAAGTGTCCATGGGTGGAGGGAATGTTAGATATGCTCAATGCCCCACCCTCCTGGTAACCACCAATGGTCCAAGGTGCTCAAGTTGTAAGGCCCCCATATGAGGAGAAGCCATGTGTGAGCCCGAGACACCGGATGGATCTTGACTTGCATGTCAGATGAGGTCTACCAATGAGACTGTTGATGGTAGAAAGGTGATTGTGTGGGAGTACCTTATTCTTGCTAGGGCCTGGGGGCCAGCTGGCCCCTAGTTGGGGGGTCCCAAGGGGGCCAGCGGCCCCCTTCATGGGGGTTCAGGGGTGGGAGCCCCCGAGACGATGGTATAGGAAATATTCCCTGAATATTCCATGGATGACTAGTCGGTTCCACCGACTAGGTTGACTGGTCGGCTCCACCGACTAGGTCGACTGGTCGACTCCACCGACTAGGTTGATCCAACTACCGCCCTCATAGCTATAAAGAGGAACCTCCCCAATCCATTGTATCAGATCAGATCTTCCAGCTAGTAGCCCTTCACCTAGTATCTATCTAGATCGCCATCTAAGCTCCATTGTGGGAGTGCAAGGGTGGACGAAGCCATCATCTGTACTACATCAATATTGAAGGAAAAGTTTGTTCCTCTCCAGTTTGCTATGTACTCTCTATTCTTTGTTCAGTTTCTATTCCGCTGCACCATGTAATTTAATAGGGAAGGCAAGGAGATTCCTATCAAACCACAATCTCAACAAAGACAAACATACATTGTCTCAAAGTAGTTTGGGTTGGGAATACTGGAAAGCATTGTGTAAATGCATGACCAATAAGGCTTCTCATCCTCAAGTAGCAACTTTGAGAGCTGAAGTATGGACAAAGGTAGATGCATTGATAAAATTGCTTCGCCAGGTTCAAATCGATGAGATGTATTATGAAAGGTTCAGGATGGCTGTGAAAGAGTTTATGCAATTAATGGGTGAAAGCATGGGGGGAGTCGCACATTACGCATTACATGGTAATCTTGGCACCATCATAATATTTAGCACTTGCTTTATAAACAGTTTTTGTTGTTGAAATGATTCTCATCATGTTTCTAGCATATTCTCTATGCACATGGACCATGGTTTGTACAAAATTGGGGTCCTTTGTCCATTTGGAATACACAAAGCATGGAGAAGTTTTACTATAGAGCTAAGGCAGCCTACTTCAAGAACTCAAGGCATGGTGGTGGTGTCACTCGTAGTAATGCATTGCATGAGATGTTTGACTGGTTTTTTAGATGTTTACTAGGAAGGACTTTGAAGTCTGAAAAGGCACAGGCATCAGAACTTGCAAAAGCAATTCAAATTGTATCAAAGAATAGAAGGCATAGTGCTTGGAAAGCATCCATAGGGAGTCAAGGAGTCGCATGTTGGTTGCAAGCTAGAGTGAGAGAAGGGAGTAGATGGGTCCAACCACCAACAGAAGCTATGGTGTGATTGTATACAAATATGAAATAAATATATTGCTTATTTTGACCACAATTTGTGTACTCACTCTTTAATATCTTGCTTATTTTGACCACAATTTTTGTACTCACATGACGTTGGGGAAAGTGGGGACATGGTGAACAAGGGGGGACCCTGTGTGCAGAAATATTGGGAGTTACAGAATCATTCTTATTGCCTGTTCATGAAAAATCGTCACTAGGAAGTGACTGTGTGGTCAAATACCACTTTCGTCAGTTTTGCAGATTTGCCCTTGTGAGGCAAAAGCTGTGTTTTTTATAGTGACAAAATATTTTGCACCGTTCTGTAATGGCATCTGATTCTCTTTCACAGATTGTCACTGAAAAGCTTGACAAGAACAACTTCCAAGCATGGAAGTTTAGAATGACGAATTTCCTTATGGTAAAAGGCTATCGGGAGTTCATTATAGGAAATGAAGAAGAACCAGTTCTTCCTAATGTTCCCAATCAACAGGAAATGCAGGCATTTAAAGGATGGCATGAGAGAGTGAGAAAAGTTATGTACTGGCTGTCTATCAGTATTTCAGATTCTATGATTGTGCATATTCAAGATGCAAGTACGCCAAAGGAGGCATGGGATACTTTGGCAAAAATGTATAGCACAAATACGCAAGCCAGGAAAATGTAGCTCAAGTAGGAGTTGCACAATGTGCACAGAGAAAATATGAGCATCCATGACTACCACATGAACGGGAAGAAAATTACAGATGCACTTGCTTCCATTGGGTCACCAGTGGAAGATGATGATTTAGTTTCTGTGACCTTGAATGGTCTAGGAAAGGATTATCCACAGTTTTGGACATCCATTGTCGTCCATGAAAAATTTCCTGATTTTGAGGAGTTGTTTGCTCTTCTAATTTCTAAAGAGCAGAGAAATGGTGGTGCATCTTCTTCAGGAGGAACTTCAAAAGAAACTGTCTTCTACTCAAATGCTGGAAGAGGTAGAGGGAGAGGTAGAGCAGTCCAATTTGGAGGCCATAATAGAAATCAGAATATGCAGCAAACTCAAGAAAACCAATCCTATGGAGGAGGACGTGGTAACTCTATAGGCAGGGGGAGCCAAAGAGGTCGTGGTGGATGGCAGAGAGGACAAAATGCAAACAGCAATGTTGAATGCTACTACTGTGGTAAAATGGGTCATATGGCTAAAGATTGCTATAAAAAGCAGAATGACATCATGAATGGAAAATTGCAGCAAGGGAATTATGCATCTTCTAGTAGACAGGGTGATGACAGAAATGAGCATCTATTTATGGTGCAGCACATGACCAATTCTGTGACAAGTGTAGAAGAAAGCAATGAAGTGTGGTATGTTGACTCAGGTGCATCAAACCACATGACAGGTCATGCAGAATGGATGTAGGATGCAAGGAAAATGGAAAGACCAGGATTTGTGGAGACTAGTGATGATACTGCACATCCTATCATACAGATTGGTAAAATTCATTTGTCTATGTAGGATGGGAAAAAGAAATACCTGTCTGATGTATTTCATGTCCCGAATATCACCAAGAACCTAGTTTTTGTTGGTCAAATGGTTGAGCAGGGCTTGCAGGTCAGATTTAATCCTCATGGATGCTTTGTTGAGGATGTGACAAATAACGGTCGCTTGATAGCAAAAGGAAAGAAGAAGGGCAGGATGTTTACGTTGGATGTGGACATGCCTGAATTGAGTGCAGCAATGTTTGCACATGGGACCGGTGTAGTTGCAAATATTGATATCTGGCATAAATGCATTGGTCATGTTAATGTACAACGACTTAAATCAATGCAGGCCCAAAATATTGTTGCAGAATTGCCTAAATTCAAGGTTGCAGAAATGCAGATGGTATGTGAAGCTTGTCAATTTGGAAAACAGGCAAGGAAACCATTTCCTAGACATGTTCAAGAGAGTAAGAAGCCATTGGAATTAATCCACTTTGATGTGTGGACTACTAAAGCTACATCTATTGGAGGCTGTCATTATTTTGTCACTTTTATTGATGACTGCAGCAGAAAAGTTTGGGTGTATTTTATGAAAAAGAAAAGTGAAGTGTTTGGGCATTTCAAAGCTTTTAAAGCTATGGTTGAAAAAGAAACAGGCCTGCAAATAAAATGCCTAAGGTCAGATGGAGGGGGAGAGTACCTCTCAAATGAGTTTGCAAGGTTCCTACAGGAGCATGGCATAAAGCAGCAATATTCATGCAGTCATACCCCACAGCGAAATGGACTTGCAAAAAGGAAAAATAGGCATATTGGAGAGGTATCTCAGGCCATGCTAAATGAAAAAGACCTACCAGATTATTATTGGGCTGAAGCAGTTGCTACAGCAGTTTACATAATGAACAGGACTCTCATTGCAGCAATACATGGCATGATGCCAGAGGAGATGTATACTGGTAGGAAACCAGATATTTCTCATTCGAAAATTTTTGGTTGCATTGCCTATGTTCATGTGCCAGATGAGTTGAGGTCCAAGTTGGATCCAAAAGCTGAGAAGTGCATCTTTATTGGTTATTCTCTGCAGCAGAAAGGGTATAGATGCTATAACCCTTCTACTCGTAAGTTTACAGTGAGCAGAGATGTTGTTTTTTATGAGATGAGCAACTAGTATAAACTAGTAAATGTGATTGATGATGTAGATGCACAAAATGGCAATGCTGCACAGAATTCATAGCAGCAATCACAAAATGTTAGTGGACCTACAGTGTCCTCTAGTAGTGGTTCACATACTTTGCCATGGATAGGCAGATTGAGATCAGGAGAATCTCCTCAAAGCAATGCAGATAATGGTATGCAGGTATCACAAAAAGGAAAAGAGAAGGTAGATCAGCCCATGTTTGATGTGAATGCAGGTCACTCTTATGTGGATGGTAAATCCAGTGGCTCAAAACAGAGCATTGATGATGAGTTGGGTATTCCTTCTGTTGTTACACCTGGAGTAAGGAAGACTAGGGATGTTTTGAGAGCACCTGGAAGTGAGCCTATTTTGCACAGGTCTACCAGAGCTAGGTATCCTGTGGATAGGCTGAAATATGATGAATTTACAGCCATTCACTATGCCTATATGGTCAAAGTGATACAAGAACCAGAACCCACTTCTTTTGAGCAAGCCATGGGAAAAGAAAAATAGGAGAAAGCCATGGATGAAGAAATGGATGCCTTGGAAGCAAATGCTACATGGGAATTGGTGCCTTTGCCTAAAGACAAGAATGCAATTGGCTGTAAGTGGGTTTATAAGGTGAAGCACAATGCAGATGGTTCTGTGAATAGATACAAGGCAAGATTAGTTGTCAAGGGGTATGCACAGACATATGGCATTGATTATGAAGAAACATTCAGTCCGGTTGCAAGGATGGCAACTGTAAGAGTAGTCATTGCTATGGCTGCATCAAAGGGATGGTCTTTACATCAGATGGATGTAAAGAATGCCTTCTTGCATGGTGATTTGCAAGAAGAGGCCTTTATGGAGCAGCCACCAGGTTATGTTCATGCTGTTCATCCTGAGTTTGTTTGCAGGTTGAAGAAAGCCTTGTATGGCTTGAAGCAAGCACCTAGAGCATGGTCTGATAAGATAGGGCAATATCTTGTCACTATTGGCTTTCAAATTTCCAAGGCAGATTTCTCACTTTATGTGAGAAAAACAGAGAAAGGTATTATGCTACTTGTCATTTATGTTGATGATTTGATCATCACAGGTGATAGTGATGAAGATATCCTTCATGTGAAAATGCTATTGAAGCAGAAGTTTGAGATGAAGGATTTGGGAGAGCTGCGTTATTTCTTGGGCATTGAGGTGATTAGATCACCAAGTGGGATACAGCTCTTGCAAAGGCAGTATGGATTGGACATGCTGTCCAAATATGGGATGACAGGCTGTAAGCCTATTTCAGTTCCTTTGGATCAGAATGTGAAGCTGAGCGCAGATGCAGGTGAGCATCTGGAAGACCCTACTATGTACAGACGCATAGTAGGAAGTTTGATTTATATGACTATTACCAGGGCAGATTTGAGCTATGCTGTTGGATTGGTAAGTCAGTTTATGCAGGCTCCAAGGAAACCGCATTTGCATGCGGCTAGACGCATACTCAAGTATGTGAAGTCCACATTGCAGTATGGACTATTTTATGAGAGTGGGGTTCAGATACAGTTGCATGGATACACTGATGATTGGGCGGGTAGCATTTCTGATAGACGATCTACCACTGGATATGTGTTCTCTTTTGGTAGTGCTGTAGTCACTTGGAGCAGCAAGAAACAACCTACAGTTGCCTTGTCGAGCATAGAGCAGTGAGTACAGGGGTGCAGCAATGGCTGCATGTGAGGTAGCTTGGTTGCATAAGCTACTTTATGATATGCATCAGTCTACGGATGGGCCAGTTGTCATTTATTGTGACAACATGAGCAGTATACACTTGGCAAATAACCCAGTCTATCATGCTAGAACAAAGCACATTGAGGTGCATTATCACTATGTGCAAGAGAAGGTTTTACTAGGTCTTATTGATCTAGTTTATGTCAGCACAGAGGATCAGGTAGCTGACATATTCACGAAGGCATTGGGTGCAGAGACGCTGCACAAGTTCAGAGACCTGCTTGGTGTGCAGGAATTGGGATTGTGAGCTCGAGGGGGAGTGTTGAGATATTAAGCTCCACTCGTGATATGCCAAGGTGACCGTTGTGCATTTATGTCACCGACTTGTTAGCTGCAGATGCGGTTGGTACACCGCCCATGAGCTGGATGACAGCTATCCTTATGTTCTCTAGTTCGTGGCTCAGTTAGTATGCCACCTTAGTTAGCTGAGTTTGGTTTGAGACCCACATATAGGGTTCTTCTATTTCTTTGTACCAGAGTTCTTTTGGCTTTCACAACTAAGAAGAGGAAAATTGTTTTTTAGCCTCCACCTTTGTGTATATTCCCCCATTGTGTATGTGAGAAAGCCACAAGTGAGACTCCTTCCTTCTCTCCCACTATCTTCACATCCAATTTCTTAGTAAAGCTAATAGAAGCCTTTTCTAGTTGTGACTTTGAATGATGTACATATAATTAACTTGGAGAGGGTAGTACTTGGGCAAAAAGCCTTTGATATAATGATTGTTTTCAAAGACGTCAAAAGCAAGTCACTAGCATCATACTTCAGGTCCTAACTAGCATTAAGTAGGATATGACAGTCTACATCTTTAGCACATGAAAAGAAACCCACTATATAGCCTTCCACGCAATTATAGATATCTCCCATACACTTAGGAGATAGTAATATTCTTTGTAATCCTGTCTTCCTCTTCATCTTGTTCCACTCGCTACCGGAGGGTACTTGGAAAGATCTATAATTTCGTCAAAGGCTATCAGACAACATAGGCTTCCATGAAATTATAGATCTCATGTACACTATCTCCTGATCTTGTTCCACTAGCTGCCGAACTGTACTTGTTGGAAAGACCTATAATTTCATCAAAGGCTAGCACATAACACAGGCTTCCATGAAATTATAGATCACCCATACACTTAGGAGATATTAATATTGTTTATAATCCTCTCTTCCTCTTGATCTTGTTCCACTGGCTGCTGAAGTGTACTCAGAAAGATCTATAATTTCATAGAAGGCTAGCACACAACATAGGCAATTTGCCATTCTGGCTAGATTTGGGGTTTCTTTTCATGTGCCATGAGGATTGGGACTCTAGACAACAGGGCAAATGAGGAGACAAAGATAAAGATGTCCAACATAGTAAAGAGGAGACAAAGACTTCAAGACAGTGGGCAATGGAATATGCTATGTAGCACACATACAAAAATGTGGAACTATGCATGCTATGTAACTCATTGTTTGTGCTATTCCAAGCACAAAATCAACTATATAGAACACAATTTCAGTATATATATAGTCATGGCACACCATGAATGCTATATAGCACATAGACAAAGATGTGGAACTTTGCATGCTATATAGCTCACTGTTTCTTCTATTCAAACCACAAAATTAGCTATGTAGCACATAGTTTGAGTATACATAGACGTGGCACACCAGGAATACTATATAGCACATTGTGTGTGCTATACAGCCCACGAAATATGCTATGTAGCACATAGACAAAGATGTGGAACTTTGCATGCTATGTAACTCAGTTTGTGCTATTCAAACCACAGTAGCAACTATATAGCACATAGTTTGAGTATACATAGTCGTGCCACACCAAGTATGCTATATAGCAAATTGTGTGTGCTATACAGTCCATAGAATATGCTATGTAGCACATAGACAAAGCTGTGGAACTTTTCATGCCATATAGCTCAAGCAGTGAGCTATTCAAACCACGAAATCAACTATATAGAATACGGTTTTAATAGTATACATAGTCATTCGTCGTGGCACACCAAGTCTGCTATATAGCACATTGTGTGTGCTATACAACCCACAAAATATGCTATGTAGCACACAAACAAAGATCTAGATTTTTTCATGCCATATAACTCACTGTTTGTGCTATTCAAACCACAGTAGCAACTATATAGCACATGGTTTGTGTATACATAGTCATGGCACACTAGGATTGCTATATAGAAAATTGTGTGTGCTATACAACCCAGAGAATATATTCTATCTAGCACACAGACAAAGATGTGGAACTCTTCATGCCATATAGCTCAAATAGTGAGCTATTCAAACCACAGAATCAGCTATATAGCACACAGTTTTAGTAGTATACACAGTCGTGGCACACCAGGTATGCTATATAGCAAATTGTGTGTGCTATATAGCCCATAGAATATGCTATGTAGCACACAGACAAAGCTATGGAACTTTTCATGCCATATGCAAGAGACGAGGAGGCATTGATGTTCGTGAATACCAGTTAATGCAAATGTGAAAACATTAACAAAATCCCTTCTCCCACCTCTTGTTTTCCATTCTCCCCTTCCTCTCCATCTCACTAGCTCCCTCTCTTTTACCTATATGTCCCCCTTCACTTTTATATGTGCCCCCCCTTGCACCCCCCCTCCCCCACATGTGCCTTCCTCCCCATTCCTAATCCCATCCCCACTTATTTTATATGCAATAGATGATGAGGGCCCCTAAATGCTTCCCTCCCCCTCTCGTTTCCCTCCCCTACCTTCTTTTAATTCCCCCACCCCGTTTTGCACGTCTCACACTCCATTTCCCCCTCACCCTCAACCTATTGCATATGCAGTACATTAAAGGGTCCCATAAATGCCCCCCCCTTCTCCTTTACCATCGCCTTCCATCCCCCGTGCCCCACCCTCCCACTGCATGGCTATAAATGCTCTCCTCCCCTTCTCTTTTCCCTCGGGAACCCCCTCTCCATTCCCCTCCACCCCCTCTCCATTCCTTCCCATGCCCTTCCTTGCATTTCCATTCCTTCCCTCCCTTTTGATTACCCCTTCCTCTCCATTCCCTCTCTCCCTCACTTTTTGCCTTCTCTTTTCCCTCCTCAACCCCCTCTCCATTCCCCTCCACCCCCTCTCCATTCCTGCCCAACCCCTTCCTTGCATTTCCATTCCTTCCCTTGCTTTTGATTCCCCCTTCCTTTCCATTGCCTCTGTTCCTCACTTTCTATCCTCTATCTCATTGCTTTCCCGCCCACCACCTCTCACTTAAATTCTATAAGTTTTGAAATAATGGGAAAAAAATGGGATTTTGTAAAACATGTTGCAAGAGTTGAGTTTTTTTTTTTTTGCATTTTGATAAAGTAATGAGTGTTCCTAGGGTTTAAGACAATATTTTACTTGCAAGTTCAATATTAGCAAGGCCAAAGGGGTGAAGGAACCAAATGGAAAATGACTAAGGAACCCAAGGAACAAAGACTGAATGACATGGTAGGGGCACATTTGTGAAGAGGAGACTTGAGGGCAAGGTTCTACCCCCCTTGTTCTTGTTCCAAGAACCACCATCGATCCAATGAATGGTTAAAGGTGTATTCTAACACCAGGAGGGTATATATATGCATGCCATCCTTTTAAGAAAGAGATCATCTATTGATGTCCTTAGGATGAAGATTACTCTCTAAAGTATTGGTTTAATAGTTTTAGTACTATGCCATTTCTTATTTCAAGAATTTCCATTCTAAAGAATACTTAGAAAAGCATAGGCACACATATTCACTCGGGGGGGTCACTCATCATATGTAACCCTATCACGTGAGTTCAACAGAAGGATATTTTTTATTTCTAAAATTTACAGAAATAAATATACATAAGGGACTATTTAAAATAGTTTTGGGAAAAATTTACAGATTTGTTTAGAAAAGGGGTACATTTTATTAACAAAATCTTTTACAGATAAGGGATTTTAAATATAGGCCTTGAACGCACGTGATATAGAGGGTTTATACATAGTGACTCCCCCGAGCATATTCATCATTTTTTTACTTTTGTTTTGTCCATCTAAAAATAGAATTTACAAAAGTCTAAAAATATTAAAATAGTGATGCAATTTTCTCCATCTGATGCAATTTTCTTTTATTCAAGTGTGCATCCATTGGAGTATCTTTCGTGTATAGCATTTTCCTTGTAAATTTGACATCTCTTAATTTAAAATTCATCTAAAGTAAGAAGTAGTCTTCTCAATGAGGAAGCATAAGGCAAAATGTAGTCTTCTTAGAATGCATGCTAAAATAAATTCTAGTAGACTTGTTTGGTGACACTTTGTAGGGTGATATAAATAATTTAAGATAATTCACAAAAAAATGGCTTCAAACACAATATATTAACGATGTTGCAAAAAGAAAGTATCTACCATGGAATTTCCATGATATACAAAGCCAAGCTATATGAAAATCAACAACATTGGGCATAGAGTTTAGTGTCACTAGTCAAGCTTTGTAAGATCCAAAACACAATCATTAGGTAGCCAATCCACAAAATTAGCCATAATGCCTCATTAGGCTATTGGACTTGATAAAGAAACAAGGTTGTTGCTTGTAGATATTAGTCACCATTGGTAAAGTAGCTTACACCAAGTAGTCAAAACACTCCACCAAAATAAGTTATCACCAATTTGGAAGGCGAGACTTGATTTATTGAATGAACCTTGGGAAAGGTTACTAGAAGTATGAAGCTTTCTATAGCAATATTAACATCATGCAAGGGCATTATTGTAATATATTTCTCCTTTGATGTATTTTTATTGATATACGTACAAAAAACAAATATGACTCAAAGTTATATGCCATTACAGAATTGATTGTAATTCCTAAATTACTTGTATTTGGTCTCGGGGGATGCACTACTAAGAAACCCTACGTATCATGTGAGTTCAAGGGGTATTTAAAAAACCCCTCAATTAAAATTTTCATCCCAATAAAGCCACCCCTCTTTTTCCCCAAAATTGCATTAAAAAACCCCTCTTGTTACTGTAAACCTATTAAAATATTTCCAAAAGTATCCCTCCTCTTGAATGCGCGTGGTACACTAAATGTTTTTGAGGTGAACCCCCCGAGTATTTGGTATACCATGAAAATAAATGGGAATTTAAGTGGTATCTTCAATATTGGCTTCTAATTTCCATATGTTGGCCATAAAATTAGGAGATTTACACAACACAAAGCAACTATAGACACGCAAAATAGCGGGCGCGTCTATAGGCATTGCTTTAGTAGAGGAATTACGGGCGCATCTGAGGGCGCATCTAAAAGCGCATCTAACAACTCGTCTATTTGCGCGTGTATTAACACGTCTACTTGCGCGTCTAAACTGAGAAAATACGGGCCCGTCTAACATCGCGTTTATCTACGCATCTATTATTAAATAATATCAAAATTATAAGTAAAGATTTGATTTTTCATACATTGATATATGTTGTCCCTTGTTTACAGCCCCGTGCACAAGACGATGAGGAAGACGAGGAAGGAGGCACAGAAGGGAGCGCAGAAGGAAGTGTGGAAGGGAGCGAGGACATGGAGAACATAGATTAGTCGTAGAAGTAGTGCTAGCTACTCTTTTTTATACTTAAAGCCACTGGCTTGGCTTCATGCCTCTTGTATATACACTCCTCTTATTTTTTCTACTTGAAGCCACATGACGTGGCTTAGCTTCGTGCTATATGTATATACAAGCACTTTTTGAGCTTTCAATTTTATTGCATTTTGGAGTTGTAATGTTTTATTTGGAATTGTAATTAAAACGTGGTTGGCTATAAGAATTGAATTACACAATGTGGATATGGGATTCTTGTAACTATATAGCATACACAACATACACAGCATTCTGTAAATTTTATTTAAAAAAAAGCGCGTCTATCAGTGCATTTATAAATGCATCTATTTACACGTCTGTCTGTTCGACAAGCGTTTATATTTGCGTCTATAAATGCGTTTACAAGCACGTCTATTTAAGCATTTACGCACGTTTGTCTAATATATAGACGCACTGATAGACGCGGGTCTCCAGACACGAAAATAGATGCACAAATAGACGCGCCCGTAAGTTTTTTATTTACTTCAAAAAACGCATCTATGTGCACGTCTATGGGTGCTTTCTCTTGTTGTGGTATCTAAAAAAAATAAAGTGTTAGCGAGCAATCTTTACTTCCAGCCAATATGGCACACAATAGTTACAAACCCTTACCAGCTCATGCCAAGTGGTGGAGGAGTCATGAAACCGTCCCAAATTCTCATCCAATCTCCCGCAGTGAGTGATTGTGGGAGGACTTCATTCCAAGGGGCAACATATCTAGGATGATCAGGTGGGAGATATCGATGGTGATTCTCATAGATGACCTTATTCAATGCGTCTGCCCGTGAGGCAACTAGCGAAGGACCACAAACAGGACATGCATGGTAACCCGATGTAGTGAGACCTGAACAATAGATGCAATTAAGAGTTGAAGGTGGGTTTAGGGTGCCACATCCTTTGCCTATTCATAATTGGAAGTGCAATGCTTACCTGAACACTCGCCATAGCCTGCGAAGTCATGCATCGTCCACATCAAGACTGCTTTGCAGTTGAAGTCTCATGACGAGGGAGGCCTGCTCACATCATGCACCTCGATACCTCTCCAAAGTATCTCTAGCTCATCAATCAAAGGCTCCAAATAAACATCAGGGTTTTTGACTTTATGTTTCCCTAGAATTAGAAGGGACAGCATAACATGTCCTTTCTTAATAGCCATAGAGGGTGGAAGATTATAATTCACCAATATCACTAGCCATACACTATAAGAGGTGCTTTTGAGACCAAATGGGTTCACACCGTCCATACCCAATCCAAGTCTCAAGCTCCTAGGTTCTTCCTTGAAGCTTGGCCATGTGTCTTCAATATGTTTCCACGCAGGAGAGTCCGCGGGAGTTCTCCACTTGCCATCGGTTCATCGATGGGAGGAATGCCATGACATGAGCTCTGCAATAGATTTGCACTTGAACATATGTTGGATGCGAGGGATTATGGGAAAATGTCACAGAACCTTACGAGGCACGTCCAAGGTTTTGAGATCTGCTCTATATCTTGCCTCTCCACAAGTAGGACACTCTCTTGCATCCTTATGTAGTCCATGAAACAAAACGCAATCGTTAACACATGCATGGATGCGCTTGTAATCTAATCCTCCAAGAGAGGTCACATGTTGCCTTGCCATATCTCTTGAGGTCGGTAGTTTATTGTCCCTTGGAATCATTTTACACAATAGCCTGCACGTCTGCACGTGAAGACCATAAATGAGGAAAAGCATTCGAGTAATTGACCCACTAGCATAATTCACCATGTTTGCAAAATAGACTTTAAAGCTTACTTGAGTAATGCATTCAAACTTGCATTGCTCCATCCATAGATGGTTTGCAAGTTTAATAACTCAAGGGAGGCACGTAGAACAGAGAATGTGCACCCCTCAAACAGTGGAGTCAATGCTGCAGTAAAAAGATCATCCTGCTCCGTGCTATCATCCCTCCCTTGATGGACATATAAATCCCGCACCATATCATCAAACACCTCCTCCTCCATGGCTTCATGAGGTAATGGTAGAGGGCTACTATCACCATCACTCCATGCATCCGTAACGGTCCCTTCTGAAGATCCCACCTCATATCGCCGACGCTTCAGATCCTCACGACGAGCATAGGGCAACATATGCGAGTGTGGCACTGCATCCTGTATCAAATTAAAATGGGATCATAACTCAAACATATGAACACCCATAGGTATCTCAATCAACCTTAACTTACAAACCCTTACCCTGTTTATGGTCACATCCCATTCTCCATACTTTGAGATGTGATTGAGTGTAATCCTACGTGCATGATACATGTTTCCTCGACATCGATCACACAGACATTTGATTTTTTGCTCCAACCACATTTCGCGATGGTGGATATGGAGGGATTCATCCTCACTGGAGCTACTTGTTGAAGATGAAGGCATCCTATAAACAAATAACCCACCAAATTTGCTCTTCTTCAAATGTTTAATGTTATATTCTGTGGCGCGTCTAAAGGCACGTCTAAAAGCGCGTCTACAGGTGCATTTAAAAGCGTGTCTAAAGGCGCGTCTACTCTGTGTATTTAGACGCAGACGTGCTATTAGACGCGATTATAGATGCGGCTTTTAAACTTGCTTTTAGCGCGCTCGCTTTGCTTTCCTTCACATTACTTATACTTCGCACGGCTTGCTTCCTTCCTTATTAGCAGATCCACAGTTTCGATGCTTAAGAGGAAGGCTCCCATACTTACTTCCAAGCTTACACTTAAGAGGAAGGCACCCACACTTACTTCCAAGCTTAAAGGAGAGGAGGACGAATAAGGAGGAGAAGCAACTTTGAAAAAGAAGAAGAACCTTCCATACCTCTATCCAAGGTAAGTCTTTTTGAAGTTGATCTTTTTTGGAAGTTTTCTCTCTTTAGATTTGTACTTTCTCATATCCAAGAAACGCATGATCTTGGTAGCAGTGTCACGTTTGTGTATCGGGCGCAATGTCCTTTTCTACTTTTTAGAAATTCCGTCTGTCGGAGCGCGTCTATAGGCTGTCTCAGAGCGCATCTAAAACCACATCTACAGGCGTGTTTAAACACGTGTCTAGCCTATTTGCAGACATAGACAGATGCATCTATAGACACGCTGATATACGTGAAAATAGACGTGCTAATCAGATGCGTCTATAGACGCGCTTTGACAGTAAGCCTCTCTTCCCTTCCCCTTTCTTCTCAGCTCATCAGTAATATAATTTTTTTTCTTTTTTTCAGTTCAACATGTGGCCAGGAAGTGCTTCCAGCTCACCTGATCCCCGGGATTCTATTTGGAAGGACTTATATAACCTTTTAGGGCACCCTCCTAATCCTGCAAAGTTATACGGATATATGATGGGTACTCTAAACACTCCCCAGGAGTCGGCACTACAGACTCCAAACCACCCCACACCGCCTGAGATCACCCCAGCAGAGTCAGCACAGCTGTCTTATGCCCCTTCCCCCATGTCATCTTATGCCCCTTCCCCCATGCCGTCTTATGCCCCTTCTGCCATCCCGTCTTATGCCCCTTTCCCCATGTCGTCAGGAGGTCCTTCTGTCTTGCAGAGCCATCGACGTACTCCTGTGCTGTCGAGACTCGGTTCTCCAGCTACGAGTGGTCAGCATAGTCCCATGCAGTCTCCAGCTACGAGTGGCCAGCGTACGAGCTCAACACAACACGGTAGCAGGCGTAGTAGTAGGGAGAGCGGTGGGGGATGCATGGCACAGTGCTTTGGGCCATGTGGCGATGCGGACGATGATGATTCAGATGATTTAGACGTGCCTCAAGGTGATGGTACGATATTCTATGACATCACTCAGACAGGAGGCATCTTGATGGATGCGTGGGGGAAGGACATCATGGCCTTCATGCGCTCTGTAATTGCTAACAATTACAGAGATTGCTTTATCCACTTCAAAGACCAGCCAAAGAGGTTGGCTGATGAGACCCTCGCTACTATTCGCTCTAGGTATCCTAACCCCCCCAATCGCCAGTTCACAGATAAATGGGCCAAGTCAAAGATTGTTACGATACTTGGCAATAAAAGATCTTCGCTTAAGAGGCAGGCACTAGCGCAGCTTGCCAGGCTTGAGGCAGGTCAACCACCAAGGGGCCCGCCCCACACCGCTCACAAGCGTGAGTGGAAGAAAGCAATGAAGTCAGCGAGGGAGGACCCCAGTCTACAGCATGTGGAGGCACGAAGGGTCCAGATGGAGGAATATGGAAGCGCGCATTTTGGAGCAGGGGGTGTTGAATCATGGGAGGCCCAATTTATAAGTATCAATCTCAAATTATATTACTTATGTAGTTTATTAGGAGGTTGTTTCTTTGTACTAATCCCTCTGCAAAGTGTGTCATCTTGCAGCTTGAGATCGTGGGCAGATACCCTACTCCTGTGGAGACAGCCTACCACTGCCACCATCGCAGAGGAGATACATGGAGGCACTTCTATGATGACGGGTTGATTACTGAGGAGTAGTATACCCGGGCTACTCGAGCGGCCCCCGAGGTATTTGAAAATAATTAAATAATGCCAAAATTATAAGTAAAGATTTGATTTTTCGTGCATTGATATATTTTGTCCCTTGTTTACAGGTCCGTACACAAGACGACGAGGAAGACGAGGAAGGAGGTGCAGAAGGGAGCGCAAAAGGGAGCACAGAAGGGAGCATGGAAGGCAGCGAGGATTAGTCATAGAAGTAGTGCTAGCTACTCTTTTTTGTACTTAAAGCCACTGGCTTGGCTTCATGCCTCTTGTATATACACTCCTCTTATTTTTTGTACTTGAAGCCACATGACGTGGCTTAGCTTCCTTATTTTCTGTACTTGAAGCCACATGACATGGCTTAGCTTCGTGCTATATGTATATACAAGCACTTTTTTAGCTTTCAATTTTATTGCGTTTTGGAGTTGTAATGTTTTATTTGGAATTGTAATTAAAATGCGTTTGGCTGTAAGAATTGAATTACACAATGTGGATATGGGATTCTTGTAACTATATAGCATACACAACATACACAGCATTCTGTAATTTAAAAAAAATAAAAATAAAGCGCATCTATCAGTGTGTCTATATACGTGTCTGTCTGTTCAACAAGCGTCTATTTTTGCGTATATAAACGTGTTTATAAGCGCATCTATTTAAGCATCTACGTGCGCGTCTATACATGCATGTGTCTGATATATAGATGCGCTGGTAGACGGGGGTCTCCAGACGCGAAAATAGACACGTAAATAGACGCACCCGTAAGTTTTTTATTTAGTTCAGTAAATGCGTCTGTGTGCGCATCTATGGGTGCTTTGTCTTGTTATGTTAAAGGATTTAATTGTTTAAATAGATTCGATTCAAATGTATTTTTAAAACTAATAACACTTCATTATTTATGGGTGATGCATCAACTAGATGAAAATCTAGAATCATGCCCCCAAACTTTTCTAACCAAAGGAATGTTCCAAATTGTCATATGACTTGTATTTTTTATAATCTAAAAGAGGTAGAAGACTTGTACTAGGTAGTAAACGAGGTTCCCCTCTTGACACATCATTAGAATTAAAAATACTCATATCAACGTTGCCATCTTCATTCTTTTCTTCATCTCGATTCAGGAAATATGTTTAGCTAGTACCTAGATGACATCCTAAAACATAAGAACTATGAAGGTTTGTAGAAAACTTTGCATTTTGAATTCATGCACCCTCCTTCAATATTTCCAAAACTTAAGCACCTACATGTCCTTGGGACAAGATGGCCTATCCCAAATATAAAAAAATATTTGCCTTGTGAGAAAATGTGTACAAATGAGAAAGCTATATAGCCTTTTTTGTTTCAACCAATAATACAATCAATTTTCTTAAAGGAAATGCTTGAATCGTCTCTTAACTGCTCTCCACATAGCCACACATGCACACATACACAATACACTTTTTCTCACAACCTCTTTAGTTTTAGTAAAAACAAGCCTAGACTTTCCTTCATTCCACATGTTAATATTCTTTCAACTTGTTGGTAGAGATGGCTTAGCACTTTTAAATATACTATTTTGGCAACCATAGTGAGACATGTTTAAAAATGCTACTTGTAAGTTGGCTTTAGCATTCTAGCATAGAGAACGATTCAACACAAACCACTTTGAAGTTGATTTCTTTAAAATTTCAAAGATTTTGCTTTTATGAACTTTAATATGTTTAAAGATGGAATGTAAGACTATTAAATATAGTTTTTACCATGCATTGAAGTTAAACATAATAGCTTGCGAGGATCACTATGGTATAAACCCTATATATCACGTTCGTTCAAGGCCTATTTATAAAACCCCTTATCTGTAAATATATCATGAATAAAATACACCCTTTTCCTATTCAATGTGTAAATATCCCCTTTATACGTTACCATTCTGTTTGTGAAAAATGCATTAAAAATGGATTTTAAAAACTCCTTCTTTTGAACCCACGTGCTATTCTTACATATTCATGAGTGACCCACCCGAGCATAATAGCTTTCATCATCCAAATTTTGAGAGGACTAATACGATAGATTGAGAAAGTGCTACAATATGTACTGGGACAAAACAAGTGAAACCGCATCATAGTAATCAATTTACTTAATTTAGTCCTTGTGTGGCCCGAATGCCAAAAAAGAAAAGCACTAAGGCCAAATATTTACAAGTTGCTTATTTTGTGGGACCTAGTCAATGAGAACTTTTGGCTAGTTCATGTGTTTTTCTAAAGATTGAGATGCAATATGTTTGCCTAACTTGAGTTATTAAATCATGAAACATTGAAAAGTCAGCAATGCAATGCAACCCAACATATTCTAAGAATTTTGAAAGTCTTGTCCCTACTTTTGAAGATGCCTCAATGAGAGAAATGAAACCAATCCTTTTCTACATAGTACTTCAATTCCCTTGTTTGTTATACCTATGTGAGGATTCCATCTTACTCAAAATGATCAATTAATCAGAATATTTTTGTCAATTTTTAACTTTATGTTTCTCGTGGGAATGTTGCATGCTCTAAAAAAATTTGTAAGTTCTAAAAAAATTTGTAGCATTTATGCTAGATTAGTGTTGAGCGGGAACAACCTCTAAGAGGGTGAGCTTGACCAAAAATAAAGGAAAACAAAAATAAAGGAAAACGGACCCTTAGCCCAAAAGACCAAGTTCCATTGACCCTTAAGGATGGCGAGAGACATTGTGGGAAAAGTGGGGTGGTGTTGAGAGATATCTTAGTGCTCTTTGGGAAAAGGAGGGGAGGGAGGGACGTGCATGGAGGAGGAGAGCCCAAAAAGAAAAGAGGCCTACAAGCCGAGAACCTTGTGAGCGTATGCGAGCCTCAAATAATAACAAGGAACGAGAACATCGACTTCATGGCCAACGAGACAACTGCGTGCCTCTTAACCTTCTATATTTTGTTCTTCTTCATCAACTCCTTCCTGCCGGCCGTCGCATTTCATGTCGTTGATCTTCCGCCTTCGTGGCTGCCCATGATCCCCCAAGAATATCACTTGCATTCAATAGCCCCATTGATAGTGGCGGGGTTAGTGTGAGCTTCCTCGTAACTGCTCAGCATCCTTCGATCCGTTGTCTCCTCCAACAGCTGATTATCGTGTCCCTCTTGAATCGTACTTATTTACTAGTCCTCCATTCCTACGTTGCCACGGTTGAGTCTCCAAGCTTGTGCGGCAGAGCGTCTCCTCGGATGTCCTCTGCGTTAGAGAAAGCAAGTTGCAACGGTCTTTTGTCACGCTAAGAAATCTGTGGACTCAATAAATGACCTGGTAAGGAACCGGTGCATGACGTGTCAACTTATTTCGCATAAATCAAGGTCACATGATGCTCACATGAAGTCCGTGTTGCAGCTAAAGTGTCCCTGACTACCGAAAGTCTGTGTTTCTCTATAGAGAACATAATTTCTGCTCACTGTGAGTTTACAGTCTTACAGCACGTATTCCCATAGTATGTGAGATTGACAGAATCATCATCATACTTTCTGACATCCTTGGGGATCGAGGTTGCAAGCACCGTGAGAATCGTTCAGGCTTTAGGAGCACCTTTGCAACTCCACAACTCGACTCGGTGAGATCACTGGATCCTGTCGGATATTAACCAGTACTCCCAAGTTTCGAGAGGAATGTCTTGAGCAGTACAGCGTTGAAATACAACAGAGTGGGCAATTGCCTTAATCCCGTTTGTTAGGTTATCGTCGCGGGAGCGCAGGTGAGCGCTACATAAGT
Organism: Dipteris shenzhenensis; assembly: GCF_047967505.1. NCBI lineage: Eukaryota > Viridiplantae > Streptophyta > Polypodiopsida > Gleicheniales > Dipteridaceae > Dipteris > Dipteris shenzhenensis. The sequence continues at coordinate 36,689,381 of NC_141622.1, forward strand.
TTCGGCAGATATCCTAACCGTGCAAGTGCATATTTAGGCTCCTCGTCTCCTGCATATGATGTCTTCTGGGACGTACGCTAGATAAGTTTGGGCACAAATCGTCATCGTGCAAGTGCATATGTATAAACGTCGCTGTGCCGGGAAGTCCTTATGTCAGATGGTGGACTATAGTCTATAAGAGTCCTCATTTTTGCAGGAAAATACAGCCCGTCTGACGCACTTATTAGTCCTTATTTTTCGTTTTGCAGCAAGCAGACAGGTGCAGGGTCTTGATGGAGGTAACGTACTGTATTGAGCTCCTTTTATGGAAAACTCCAGCGTCAGAAAGCTAGTAGACTTGCAAAGTCGAAAGAAACTTCCAAGGCAAAAGCCGAACATGGCTTACGGTCCGTATACTATTTCCGACCGCCACTGAGCATCTTCTCTCAAATTCTCGTCTAAACTTCCGATTTGTTCACGTCGGACGGCTGTTTTTTAGTTGTTAGGTGTCGTGTATGGCCAATGAATTAGTCCAGTTACTTAGTCTGGGATCGACACTTTATATCCTACTCAAATATCCTCAGTGAGGATGTAACAATTTTTAAAGATCCTGGGCACACAAGATAGGAAAATTTTCCTGATAGAGGCAGCACGGAAAATAAAAATTTACATGAAGCAACGCTCAGTCAAACACGGGATGTGCGCATTTGGCCTTCCCTCGTCTTATTTTGATCTAATTCATGTCTGCAAAATTAAATTTATAAATACTTTCCTTTAGCCAGATGTTTGAGTAGAACATAGAGCAACTATGCATAGCTCACTGAAACTCAGATACTTGCAGGAAGCTATGTCCGCAGGGTCATATAACTTTCATCTGTGTAGGAAACTTTCCGCAGGTCCATGGAGAAGGTCAGCCTACAATTACATGAGTTTACCTCTGTCAAGACCGTGCACCTGTCTGATGTAAGATTATCCCGAGAGCTTGTTTCAACTGGCAGTTCGTGGCAAGGGAATCGAGAGCACGGCTCCAGCTAAGAACGCAGACTAGTCAAAGCAGCTATTCTTATGGTGATTATCGTGCGCGTCTTAATCCAATACTTCCATTTCCTGCTTGATTCGCTCGTATGAATATCAGTTTTTTCATTTTATGTTCACTCTGAGGAATTTTTAGTAGTTCGTTCACGCAGGAAATGGAGGAATATAAGAGCTAGCAAGCAAGAGCTTCTCCGAAGCCGCCATGAATGTGAGAACTTCTACTCTCTGATTGATCCTCTCATAGTGTCTGACGCTTGTGTTTGCACATTGCGTGATTCTAATGCCAAATAATGCAGTCCTCTGAACTCTAAGCCCCCGAAGGACATTAGGAAATATACGAGTATATTATATGTAGAAGAAGCTAAAGTAATCCGTTTTCGGAGAGGAACTGAATAATCTTTCTCCATGTTTTCGTGAGCAAGCATTCACCTGGAGATTGATGGATCTATTGTTTCTCCATGTTTTCGTGAGCAAGCATTCACCTAGAGATTGATAGATCTATTGTTGGTCTAGAATAGCGTATGCATGTGTGTACACACACGTATGTATTCCAAGCATACAAGTACACATGCAACCAAGAATAGTCACGCACGCACTCATGCATGCATGCACACATGCACACAAGCATGTGTGTGCATGCACTTACTGGCTCAAAGACACACGCTCGCGTGTGTGCAAGTGGGCACTTAGGTGTGCACTTGCATGTATGTGGCTTACATGAACAAAATAAGGAATATTATACTTTTGTTAGAAAGATTAGATAGGTCCACTACCTGAAAGATTTCGTGAATTGAATAATCTTTCTCCATGTTTTCGTGAGCAAGCATTCACCTAGAGATTGATGGATCTATTGTTTCTCCATGTTTTCGTGAGCAAGCATTCACCTAGAGATTGATGGATCTATTGTTGGTCTAGAATAGCGTATGCATGTGTGTACACACATGTATGTACTCCAAGCATACAAGTACACATGCAACCAAGAATAGTCACGCACGCACTCATGCATGCATGCACACATGCACACAAGCATGTGTGTGCATGCACTTACTAGCTCAGAGACACACGCTCACGTGTGTGCAAGTGCGCACTTAGGTGTGCACTCGCATGTATGTAGCTTACATGAACACAATAAGGAATATTATACTTTTGTTAGAAAGATTAGATAGGTCCACTACCTAAGTATCAAACAGGAGCTACTTAGGTAGTGGGACCCAAGGCAAATCTCCAAACTTTTTATGCAGAGTGTGCATTATAATGTTGGCTTTATGGAGTCTCTACCAAGGTCATTTGGTGTTCGTGGCATGACATTGATGCAGTCAAGGATTATCATGTGTGAGTCAAGGATTATCATGTGTGAGTGAAGAACATAAAAAACATCTTAACTCAAGGTAGAAGATACATGTAGAGTGTGCAAAGAATTAAGGGAGGGGAGTTGGGATACATTCCAAAGGCTTAAAGCATGTATCACTCAAAGAATTGTGTCCAAATTATATGATATCTATATGCCGTGCCTTTTTTGTGCAAGGGAATTGTTAAATAGATGAAATTTATGAAGTATTAAAAATTCATAGTTGCATAATTCATTTGAGACATAACTTACATGGGAATGAAGAGTGTCTTTTTTATTTTTAAATGTAGTGGTATATCATTACATAGCAAAGTCAATTTCATAGCTAGCAATTTTAAATATAATGTTTTGGTAACCACAATGAAACATTCTTTACAATGCTACTTGTAAGTAGGCTTATGACATTATCATAGAATTCGATTCAACACACCAATTTGAAGTGGAATTCTTTAACACTAGTTTGTTAGCATAACAAGACATAAAAGTGTCCATTTGAGATTTTGGGAAAAAAATAAACAATCTCAACTTGTTGTAGATGTGTTCTTTAGTGATCTACTCTCTTGGAGTATTTTCTAAAAATATAAGGGCCGGAGCATAAATGACTATTACATGAGATTACAAAATGCTCACAAATGTATGGTGAATTTATAATGTTTCACCCAGACAGTTCTTAGATTTGAAACTTTATCTAGCGTGCCTAAAAATAGAACTGATATTAATCATGAGCTAGCATTCTTTAGAAAGTGTTTATAAGTATATCAGACATCTAGGGGTGACAAAACTTTGTTTAAAAAAATATTTTAGCAAAATTGACTAGTGGTTAACAAGAGTGGCTAGCCTAGTGGGTCATATTGCATGAATAAGCATCTCCATATACGACACATAGTAGCTGTGAAGTGTCATATCCTAACTATAACAGTATTATATCATAAGTAAAAGTCTCCACATCACAATAAAGGCCAAAACTTAAAAAAATTAAGTGCTTCTAATCTCAACTACCAAAATAAGTTTCGCATAAGTCTCAATTTTGTAGATTTGAATTATCCCATATTTAAGTGTTTTGGATATAACTTTTCTTAATGGATATCACTGATTCATGATTAGAGAAACTCTATAAGTATAATTTATATGTTTGAAGGTTCTTACGATGCCCTTTAACCCTTGTATCTTGAATCTAGCATGAATTACAGCATAATGAACAATCAAAATACATTTTGAATTTGGAGTTCTACATGATATTAGGTTCTCTAAAAACTCACTCTACTTCATAATATCCTATTGAAGACATATACAAAGTATGGTTGAGTTTGAAACTTGTTAGACATGTCAAAGAATTTGCAAGTAATCATATTTTGTCTCGCTATCCACATTCACTAAAATTACATTTGAGGCTATATCTCATAATAAGTATAACTATCTAGCTCCAAAGCAATCTAAACATAAGTGTTTTAGTTATCCTTAGACCCTAGGACTGGTTACAAACTCTAAAAAACTCATTCTAATTAAACTTTGGTGTTAGATTGACCTTAAAACTTTAGGTAGAACTCAAAGTAAATTTAATAAGTGCAATTTCCAATCAAGAATAATTCCAAGCTTTTTTTAAGTAAAGAAGATATTATGGGAATTAATCAAAACCACAAAATACCTTATGCTTTTAAATAATTCTAGGAAGCATATGTTAATAGGATAAAAAAGTGTCCTAGGACATTTTTATGTCCTGCCACACTAGTGTTAAAAATTCAAAGATTTTGTTTCTTTGAAATTTAATATGATTGAAGATAGAATGTAGAGCTATTAAGTCTAGCTTTCACCATGCATTAAAAGAGTATAAGAATACCTTCATCATGCAAATTTTTAGAAGAGTAGTAAGCATTGAGGGATTCAAAAAATGTTTCTTGATATCTCACCCTCCTTGACAACTATGATGTAGAATCATGGAGTTATGTTAAAAAGAATATGCTTACGTTGGATCCTCGTTGGATCACAAGCCTAATGTTATTTTACATAACCAACATTGGCCATAAGTATGTGCAATAAGAAATCTCTAAAAGAGATAGGTGTAAGCATTTTTGGTATCAGCACTCCCTTATATGGGATTGTGTCATTGCACACTACTATGAGGTCCTTCATGAGAACTATGACTTTACCATAGTGCACTATTTGTGATTTGGTTCATGTATCCTCAATTACAAGTTATATTAATCGGTTTACACAAAGATTCTTTCATGATGAGAGAGATGAAATAGTTTCATCTTTTGTCTCCATTAGCTCATAGTACATCTCGTATAGCAAAACACCTTGCAACATTTCAAGTTGTTCAATACTCACTATATTGATGCATGTATCAGAACACATCACCTTTTTCAGATAGTGGTGAAGATCTTGTTTTTTTCCTCACCTTCATGGAAGGTACACTCTTGTAATACACCTTTCAATTATACTTGCCCAACCTATTAGGACGAATTAGCAAATTAGTGAAAGTTTCTGTAAGTTGAAGGGAAACTCTAGTTTGTAGCCCATTTGAGCTCTTACCAACCTTGTTGTAATTGCCTATTATATGTAAAGACAACCTCCTTCAATGCTTGCACCCGTGCCTAACATTCCTCATGCATGATGCCACATGGAGGTTATCGTTAACTACCACAACCACCACGCTAGGCCCTTACTCAAAATGTGTGTGATTATGTGCTACTTAGAGCCTTTATTAGGGTTCTTGGTGGTCATATGACATGGTATAACTAACCACTTCAAGCATCTCAGTGGCTAGGATCAACCTCGTGGCCCATATCCAACTACCACTATAACCATAACAATCATTGCAATTGGTGACTATGTCTCCACATGTGGCACATGTCAACCAACTCATTATACCATGTCAACTATTGTGACGATTGCCCAATGACTAACCTCAACTGCACTAATGGTGACATTAACCACACTATAGGCAATTACTACCACCACAATCCGGAATACATCAACTAGTCTGATGTCCCAAGGTAACCACTATAGCAAGATATGTGTTTTCAGGTTGAACATGATGGCACATGTTGACTAGCAGGGTTAACTGGCCTAATTCAACTAGCATTGTAGTTCTCTTACATGACATGTCCTTCCTTCATGGCACTAGAGTGGCTTCTAGACACAGACACATAGTCACGTGACACACACACACACACGCATGCACGCACACATGCATGCACCCACCCACCCACACACACACACACACACACACACTCACAAAATGTGGCATATGTTCTATAAACATCATTTGCATTCCACCTATGTCAATTTTAGTGACATAGTAGTTATGTAGAGAAACCTACAACTTTCGTCCTCATTGGTGCCAAAATATAACGAAGACATTGCACAAATAACCCAATAAAGAAGATATAGATTTTAGCAGCAATCTTAAATTTCTTTTATTTTATGGAAATGGGAAAAGCCCAATATATGCAAATATTTATATGTATAGCTATTAAAAAGGGTATAAGCCTACCACAATAGAACAAAGAAGAGACTGTGGATTCAAGCTTCATCTTCTTGTGGGTATTCTTGGGGACTCTAAAAGGACCTCCACCATATATATCCTAGCCACTTCATCCGTATCGGTCAGAAATCCATACAAGATTGTCAAAAGTATGATTTGACAATCTTATATGTATATGCATGTGAGATGTTGTGTTGTATGGAAAAGCCCCTCTCATTGGAACAAATATAATGCGAGTATAATGCCTAAGTCAGGCATGTTGGTGGGCTATTTTCCAAAAGTTTAGGCATGACATTGATATTAGATTGCAAATTGCATTACCTCAAATCCTTAAGACTAGTGAGCTTGTGCATTATCTTTTGATGTAAATACATACATTACATGCAATCAATGTAAAATTCTTGGTATCATCATGTTTCGATCCATGTCCTTTCATGTGCAGAAATATAATTGCTCATCATTGATTATATTTTGATCCACCAATCTAGATCTCCTATGCCTTTCTAGATTTTAATTCATCATGATATCCATGCCAACATGTAATTCAAAACTATCACGTTGCATTATTTTCCAAGACAAGCACCATGGTGGCCTTGAGTTAAATTATATTGAGTCCTTGTGGACAATTGGGCTTTTGCATTAGAATTTGTTATTAATTCATGCATTACATGCAATCGATATGGAATCCTTGTTATCATCATATTTTACTTTCACATAATGGAGTCACCCATTTAGCATGTGCTATTGGCCCAAGTAGCCACATGGTGGATGATGGATAATTAAACTCAATGCACATACCTATTCTACATGTTGGATGATAGGTAACATGACACCTTTTTATCCATCATTGTTAGAACAAATTGATATTTTGGGCATAGCATATGGTCTAGACATTATTAAATGTAGGACAGTGTGTGAAGTTGTGTGAGCACTTCAGTAGGTGAGTCTAGTGACTTGGCAGTTAGGTATGTGAGGTTGGTGTGATGTGTGGATTTGGAGTGATCATAGGAGGTAACTGATTGAGCTAATCATGGAGATGATTGTGGATCTAGGATCTACCAACATGGAGGAAGTTGCCTATATATGTAACCACTCATGAATAAAGACTTGTTCATTGTGATTCATCATTTGCCTCATCGTCCACAATGTTCCAACATCTGGTATCAGAGCCTCTAGCCACCTCTATCCATGCCTACCTAGCCTATGCCACATGTCGACCTTCTTCCCCATTGCAAACATGAGCTTCCTCTTCCTCTCTTCTTCTACCTCGACCTTGTAGGAGCGAATTCTCCACATCTAATCGATAGATTTAGAAATGCTTCTAGCACAATGTTCCTATACTCAGGGCTCACCTTCCCACTGGAGGGATTGAATTGCATCTTAAAATGTGTTGATTTTTATTGTTTTTTGCATTAAATATGTACGTGTTATCCATCAAAGACATGCCGTGGGGATGCTGCAGGAAGTGTGTTGACAGAGCTCCTCCCTCTTGTGCCACTCCTTGTGGGAGCATTGCATAGTAACTCCTTTACTCATATCACTTGAGTGCCTACCGGATCATTGCAATAAAGTTTCCACCAAGAAGAAGGGGGTGAGAAAGAGAGAGGATAGGGGGAGGGAAGAAGGGAAAGGGATGGAGAAGGAGAAGAAGGTGAAGGGGAATCATGGCAAACACCAAAAGCAAACAAGAAGAGCAAGCAAACCTCAATCTCAACACATGAGCAAGAAGAGAGCTTGTATTTCTCAAAGGTTTCATACAATAATGAAGACCAAAGTCAACTACTTGGCCTTTTATATGTCACCTTTGGGAAGGGAGGGCCAAGCATATTCCTTGTACCACTCTCTCTCTTTTGTTACAACTATTTGGGCCCATATGGTGCCGAGGCATTATATGCTAATTCTCTCAACCTTCTCTCTGTCCTTAAATGGCTCGTGTGTTATCCATATATGGGCTCCAAATAGCTCTTGTGTTATCTTTGCCAATTTGGGTGATCCCGGCGACTACTTCGAAACTGGTCCATTTGTGTCTCAAAACCCATAGGGTTTGGATGGTCCAGATCCATTAGCATGCTCAATGGCTATTAGCATGTCCCCCTTCCTATTGCTGAGCCATCCTTAGATCAGCCACGATGCAGCAAGAGTGGAGAGGACCATCTAGAGTACTACATAGCTGTCCAATTACCATGGGGTGATCCCCATGAAATAAGGCTACTACTTCTAGAATTGGGTGGCACGCATGTACTCAAACGTGCAAATGTGATGGCCATAGAGATTTTGTACCCGATCGTACATGCGCGCAAGTCTTGGAATTGGGAGGGGCCAATGTCAGGGTCAAAGACAATCTGGTTGTTGAGATTATGAAGCTTGTCATTGAATGGATGACTTTGGGTGGAGAGATCTCAGAGTAGTAGGAGGATAATACGATTGAAGTTCACTGCTACCACCACTGAGGGGTTGGCTACCGAGCCGTGGATATCGTTGAATGACTAAAGGTAAAAGCAAAATCATTCTTGAGTCATTTCCTTGGGGAAGCTGTACTTAGAGAAGTTTTATACGATGTTGGGATCTTTCTTTTAGAGCTCTCAGAAGTGGGCCCAAGACCATCGTTGTTCCATGGGCATATAAAGGGGATGGATCTGCCACTTGAGGGGTACATTGTGATAGTAGCACCAAAACTGCTCCTTTTCCAAAAAGGGGAGGTGCTAGCAAGGTTGAAGGCTTGCATCCATGCTGATGATAGGAATACTAGGCACATCTAGAGCTAAGTTGTAGTCATCACATGTGCACTTCGGGTTGGCTTGCCTCCAGTTATGGAAGGACTAAGTGATAAATGTATTGAGGGGGTGAACATCCATTATTTTGTATAGGTGAAGGCAATAGACTTTGAGCTAGGCCGGACTCGGTGATTATTCGATATCATGACTCAAAGTTTAAGAGAATGGGGTGGGCGGCTAAGGTTTAGAGATCGGAGGGATGGACTAGAGATAGGCTAGCGAGCTGAAGATCTAGTGAGAAGTAAGATAATATAGCTAGAACAGGGCAGCAGTGGTTAGGATTTTGATGAAGGATGGTCAGGAGTGTGTTGGGCAGGAGAGGGTAAGATCGATGTGGAAGATGAGATTTTGTACACGAAGTGCATCGAAGTGCATCTGGGTTTTTTGGGGGATTGTGCGTGGGGATAGTGTGAAGGTGGTGAGCTATGTAGAGACCTTCCTATACATGGTAAATTCTTGCTCTGTCCTCCAGGCTAGAATCCTATGGGTGTCCAAAGGTGTGAAGATGCTTGTTTTTGGTCTACAAGACAATGGTGAGGGTTTTCTCCTGTGCGAGGAGGTCCTCAAGTGTCTAGATTTGTCAATTAGATCCCTCTTTGTGCCTTGCGTACATTTCCTCAACCTGTGTTGTCTCTTGGTCTTCCATGGTTTTGAGGTGATGGGGTTGCACTCGGATGAATCCTGAGCCTTTTGGGGTCAGCCGCCAATGTCTCTTCTTCTGTTGGAATGTCTCCTGTGGCTTCTTTGTTGGCTAGCCCATATCCGAAGGTCGGCAGCTGCTATTCCAACATGTGGTAAATTATGGGCATGTAAAGCATTGGGTTGCCTAGAACATTTTCATGTGTTTTGAGTTGCTCCCTCATCTAAGTGCAGAAATAATTTGCCCCATTTGTGACGACTTGCGGCACTACTAGTGTAGCGAGGATGTTCGACACTATAGACCGATGGTGGTCCATATGTTTGACCTATGTCAATAGCTAGAGCACTTTCACCGATTTATCCACTTCTGGAACTGTGAGCTTTGAGAAGTGGATGCAGCACTTGCTTTTCTTTCTATCGTAGTTGCTAATTTTGTTGAGGGGCTCATTTAAATTCTTCTTGTGCGTATACTTTTCCCTTACTTTTTCCGCAACTACTGGTAGGCTGAAGGCAATGCACACTACATCCACATTGAAGTGGTGGAAGTGGGGGGTCCCTGTTGCATCTCAGAGTACATAAGCCTACGAATTTGAATCGTAAGTGTGGATGAACTGGTCGAGTAGCTTCTTGTTAAGGTGGCAGGGTAGTAGGTCTGCGAGTGGCTTGAGATGTGTTATCACCAAGAATGCTTGCACCTTTGGATCCATCATGCTTGGAGTGCGGCTGCGTTGTGGTAATAGAGGGTATAATCTTGACCCATATACACGTATTTGGATTGGATAGCATAGTTGTTAAGTTGCTGGAGCTAGTATTCACTGAGCACAGAGTGTGCCAATGTCCTTAAGACTTTGTATTATCCCTGTGCTGGAGCTAGCATGCGCTTCTTGGATGATCGAGAAGATGAGGTGGCATCCACTTCTGATGGCTCTTGAGAAGTTTTTTGAGTATTGTTCTCCTCCTCGATTTGTAGTTCAGCTGCAGGTATGTTGGATAGCATCCTGATTGATCGTGAAGGCGTACGCTAGGACAGCCGATGGGCAATGGATTGGCAAGTGCTAAATTTGGGGGATGGAAAGTTCCCTTTCAAATTTGAAGAATTTGTTTTCAGAATCCATTGGGAAGAAGGAGGATAGGCATGTAACAAATGAGTCTATGGAGGAGGAAGAGGCAGAGGTCATTGAGATGGAGGCTAGTGGGTAGTGTGGAAGGGAGAAGGGAGCTGTGGGATTTTGGTAAAAAACTGACAAAGTGAGGTTGTTTTTGCTAAGGTAACAATCTGGAGGGATAAGGGGTCCTTTTATAATTTACAGTATCCCACCGACTCAAGGTATAGCGTTATGGCAACAATCTAGCAGGATGGATAACACAATGAGTTGAGGGGATGGAAGGATAGTGATGATCCGATAAGATGACTATATGGCACTAGTCGATGGCTCAGTAGTATGGCGATGATTCGATGGGATGGCCGTAAAGCGACGATCCGGTGGGATGACAGTAAGACAATGACCCAATGGCATGGTCGTAAGGCAACAATCTAGCGAGATGGTCGCAAGGCGATGGGGTGTCGGTTGGGCTAGTCAGAGTTGTTGAGGGGACTGTTGCATGCTGAGGGTGCTACCCAAGAGAGAAAATGGGGTAGACAGATTTGGTGATGCATAGACTCATGAGGTCAACATGCAAGGATGAAAAAATGTATTGGCCATATTCACCTATGCTGACCGTGAATTTGGTTGGGTGCATTGTGAATACCAAGGACTTGTGAGGTGCTAGTCCATGTGGGTGATATGCCTACCATACAAACTCACCTAGACCTAGACTTGATGGTCACACACCTAATGAAGGGCCGATTATGTGGAATGCAGTGGATTTGAATGCTGAATAGCAACATACCTCATCATCAGCCAAGTAGAGCATGTGTTGAGCTTGTGCATCATCTAGTTGTTAGGTGTGTATCGGTGCTACAATGTTCACATTGATGGACCTCCCTCGAAACAAGGCATGCAAGTTCTTGTGTGGATGTACCTGAAGTGCGGGAAGATTCTTGTGACACCACAGCCTTTGATTCGATAGCAAGAGTAGGTCCATGAGACACTGTAGGTGCTACCCCGAGTAATGTGACTTTTGATGGTGTTTGCATGGGCTTGGAGGAATGTTCTTGTGTAACTACCCTGCTTTTAGGGTTCGGTTCTTGTGTTGCTCCCTCAATGACCTTGGTGACTTTCTCCTTGAGTTGCACTATAGGTGGGATCATGATATTCCTTAGGCTCGCAAAATGGTCCATCATGTTGGGCTTGAGGGTAGGTTCTTGTGGGACTGCTTCAGGAGTTGACGCAGGTCCTTGTGCTACTACCTTATGAATCCTAGTGGGTTGAGGTTGTGTATTATGTGTTGTTGGAAGCATTGGTACCCAAATGTATCACTCACCTTGATAGCAACCTTGGGCTTTTAGGAGCTTTGTCACAACCCAACGCTTGTGAATCTTTTACTTGTGGAGTGTTGGAATTTGTCCTGGCGAGGTGATCAGCATCGTCAGGCCTTGCTTTTTTATGGAACCACCTATGTTGGTGTGGGGCAAGAAGAGGTCGAAAAACTTTCCCTAGCTTTTGGGCTTCCTAGGTTGGTGTCCTCTTTTGGAATAGCATTGTGCACAAAGGACGTATTTGTGCACTCATTGTTTGCAAAATCTATGGCAATCATTAGTTAGTTCTTCCACCGATACTTGGTTGATTGGAGTTATATGAGGTGGGGGCAGATGTGGGCTTGGTATGGGTGGTAGTAACAGAGCTTGTGCCCTAGATTGGCTATAGGGGCTCCTTGTGAATTCATCGGGTTGGGTGGGTCCATCAGGGCCAATTGGGGTTGCCTTGGCTGGTAGATTGGTTGGGGAAGGACCTTTGAAAATTTGCACTGACAGATGTCGTGGTCATGGATGATTTTTTCAAGATAGTTTCATTAAGACGCTAAACTTTTATATTGGCTTCGAAAGTTTGTATGCCCTACTAAAAATAGATGTTTGGAACATAATTTGCTAGAATTTGAAACTTTTATTCAAAAAATTTTAAAGTTTTGCCAAGATTTACATTTTTTCCTTCAAAATTCCAAAGAATATGTATAACAAATTACTACATTCTACTAATATTGTGAAACTAAAAAAATTATCTTGAAATTTTTTTCCAAGATTTGATATTAATATTTTATAAGCATAGCTTCAATAAAAACATCCCTGGTCACAGTTCCCCCATCTATAGGAATGCACACAATAGAGCGCTTGCCTTGCTCTGAGGTAGGGGAACTCATTTGAGGGGTCATTACCATTGCATACCCCACACCAAACATTGTCTCTTCTTGGAAATAAGTGGGGGTTACTCGGTGTTTCCTTGGAGGTTCTTACCTTCCACTGTTGGCTCAGTTGATTCACTAGCCTAGAGGCCAACTCGCCCATATCTAAACCATTAGACTCTTTATCCTCCTTCTTGGTAGGCTCCATATTGGAAGACCTTACCGATTGTGATACCTTAGATGGAGTTGTAGTTTTGTCCTTGACGTCCTTCTCCATCATATTAAATAGCTTATACGGATGGCTACCTTGCTGTATAGTTTGAAACGAGTGGGGTTCATAATCATTAAATGGTCAGCTTTGGGTCTGCCAATCCGATGACTAAGCATGGCAAAAGTCGCTCGTTATTCATCCTCTCATGTGGTTCGTATCAAGAATTGAGGTAACTCTAAATGTAGTAACCTATGAGTAACCTATGAGGGTGATCACCACATGCACCTGCGGTCTAGTAGGGTGTTTGCATCTAAACCAAAGTTGAAGGACAGTGCTTCCAAAGACATTATATCAAGACGAGTACCATCTTAGCATCAGCCCCATCTGGAAACTCAACTCTAAATTCATATTTTGTGCATGGCCCCTCACATGTGGATACTAATAGCTCAATGGAATCAATGAGTTTTGACAGAGAAATGGGTAAAAACCTGAATCCTAGGGCCTCTATGTCTCCCAACTCCAGTTTAGTTAGACACCCCGTTCTCCCACATCTTTAGTCATAGCCTCGTAGCTCAGGGAATCATTATCCAACATAATGGGGAGGTTAGGATGGTCTGACCCTGACATGGTAAATCCATTTGCCAAGCAAACCAAAGTTCCAAAGGAATCGCAAGGCCCTCCAACATCATCTATACCAGGAACCATGCAAAATATTCCTATTCCCACTGTATCGGTGAATCCTATGAGAGGGAGAAAATAGACTTTAGAGGGGACACATTACCACAAGTAATGGCTCCTCACCCCCCTCTGTATCCACCTTGGGGAGGTGGTGTTGTATGTAGAGTGATTATTTTTTAGAGGTTGTTTTTGGCCATGCTTTGGACCTAAGAATTTTTATACCAATTCCTTGAAGGGGGGGTAGGGGAGTAATGCCCCCCTAGGACTATCGTTGGCGGGTTCCAAGGGGGATAAGAGAAATGTAGGATGGCCATTTCTCTATGGACGTAGCCCACACTAGGTGAACCATGTATATCGGTATATCTCTTTCTATTCCATTCTATGCACTTTTTGTATTGTTTATTTTATGCATTATGCTTCTTGGATTGTTGCTCCATTATTGTGTTGCTCCTCGAAACTTGTATCATAGTGATTTTTTGAGCAAATCCCATTTGACTCATTTGGAATGATGTTCTAGGTTTGAGTGAAGGCAATGATGGAAGAAGGTAGGTTCAAAACTAAGAAGTTCAATGGCAAGAACTACCATCATTGGAAGATGAAAATTCAGGTTTATTTATATTAGGAAGACCTTTTCTTGCCTAGACGAGATCTTTTCTTGCCATTAGAATGACTTTTCTTGCCATTAGATGGGATCGCAAAGAAAATTATGAGAATGTCAGTCAAATACTAGGAGGTTTTTGATTGAAAGGTGCTAGGAATGATATGACTATGCATGGAAATGTTATTGGCTTTCATTCTTGAACAGAATACAACAATGGATTTGATGAGCACAATGGATGCATTCTATGAAAAACCATCATCTTCTAACAAAAGATATTTAAAAGGTATTTCTTATGAAGCATATATTCAATCTAAAGATATCAAAACGTGGGTCTATAACTGATCATTTGAATTAGTTCAATTCAAATGCAAGCCAACAAAGGTCTATAGGAGTAAACTTTGATCTTGAGGTTTGAGTTGTCTTGATTTCATGTTCATTGCCAAAAAGTTGGGAGGCTTGGTCATGGTTGTAAGTAGCTCTGTTTCTAGGTGAAACACTTTAAGTTTGATGATGTTGTTTTTATGCTTAGCGAGGAAAGGAAGAGAGGAAAGAGCCTAGGACATCGCAACAAGTCAAGAAGAAGAAAATCCAAATGCGAAGGGAACTTGGAGTGCTAGCATTACGAGAAGAAAGGACATGTGAAGAAAAGTTGTTGATTGCAAAAGAAAAAGGAAGGATATGGACAACAAGAGAATACACAGGAAGAAAAAGTAGCAGGTATTGTGTTGCAAGATGCCTTAATTCTTTCATTGGATACTATCATTGATGCATGGGTAGTGGACTCAGGAGCTTTATTTCATGCTAGAGCTCATAAAAAATATTTTCAAGACTATGTTCAAGGTGATTTTGGAGAAGTTCATTTAGTTGATGTTGAAGCATTGAAGGTTGTTGGAAATGGGAAGGTGCTGATTAAATTATATAATGGAAACCGATGGTTGCTAAAGGAGGTAAGGCATTCCTAATTTAAGAAAAAACTTAATTTTAGTAGGACAATTGGATGATGAAGGTTACACAACCACATTGGTAGGAAATTTGTGGAACGTCACTAAAGGGTCAATGGTAATATCAAAAGGACCCAAGGTAGGTACATTGTATTTATGTGTGGGTAATGCTTACTCCTCTATTGTTGTAGCTTCTACAGAATCAAATACATCATGGTGGCATCATAGGCTTGGACACATGAGTGAGAAGGGGATGTAGATTCTTCACTCAAGAAAGCTATTGTTATGTTTGAAGTTGGTTCAATTGGAGTTTTGTGAGAACTGTGTTTATGGAAAACAAAAGAGAGTTAGATTTATTAGAGTTGGAAAGCAAAAGTAGAGAGAAAAGTTAGAGCTTGTGCATATAGAGGAATGGGGTCCTATTGATGTATCCTCTTGTGTAGTCTCAACAGTGACTCACATGTCATGGGGATCTTGAAGGAATGCCAATGGAGCCTCAATTCCAAGCTACTCCTTGTGAGAAAAATACAAGGCACAAGCCCTCCACATGTGTCACTCAAGCGGCTCCCGGATTGTTGCAATGTGTTTCCACAAGAGAAAGAGGGAAGGGGGAGAAGGGAGAAGAGAGGAGAGAAGGGAGGGAGAAGGAGAAGGGAAGAGGAGAGTGAAGGGGGATGGAGTGGCAAACACAAAGGCACTACAAAGGAAATAAGAGAACACCGAAAGACACTCTTGAAGAGAAGAGGGAGCTTGTATTCCAAACTTGTGCATACAACAATGAAGATCAAAGTCAAGCATTTGGCCTTTTATACAAGTCACCTTTTGAGGGGAGGGCCAACCCTTTTCCTTTTAGCACTCTCCCTTTCTTTACATCAAAAGGCTCTTAGGTCCTTAGGATGCCAGCGCATATTGTTATCCTTTCCATCTCTCCCTACTAGTAGAAATAGCACTTGTATTAACCATATAAGAGCGCTTGGGATAGGCTTGGTGTTAGGAGGTGCTCCTAACTAGCTCCCAAATAGCACTTGTGTTAGCCTCACACTTCCAAGCCCTAAGCTATTTGGGACTCAAACCCCCTGTATCAGGCTCAAAAATTGGAGTGGCGAGGCCAATCTTGGGCTACTTGTGGCTTGACTCCTACGAGACACTTAACTACACTTTGCAGCTAAAACTTGCAACCTATGCCCGTTGCCTGCAATATTTGCCTTGGGGTATTTGGGGCTCAAACTCCCTGAGCTTGTATTGTACTCCTTCCATGGCTACAACCGTTGAAGTAAATCATGAAGTCTAATCACCTCTAATCACTGATTAGTCTACAGTGTCAGCGACTGTACTCTGTGGATGTTAACATGCCCCTCTTCCTATTGTTGAGCCTGGTAGAGAGCTCATCCTTGAGCTTTTAATTGCCAGCTCTAGCTCTTCAACCTTTGTTCAATACTCCTTTGCTTTGTTTAGGGCCATTTGCCCTATGGCTTGGGCAGCAACCATCATTATTTGGTTGTCGCGAGCAAAGACCTGTGCCTAGAGGAGGGTTGCTTAGAGTTGTGAGGCATGTTCTTACCTCCTTTGTAGAATTGTTTGTGCCACCTGTGGGAGCTGCGCCATTGCTTCGAATAGAGAGCTGCTCAACTAACATGTGGCTGTAGCCACTTGGTGCCTGATAGTTGGGTGTGCTACAAAATTGTAGAGCCTCTATGAGGCTTGCCCATGGAGAGGAGAAGGTGCCAATGATGAAGGAAGTGGTCTCTTGAGGATGGTGGGCCATTGCTGAGGCCGAGACTTGTGGTACAGCAGGGGTTGCCGGAATAGCTTGGGCTCCTAGGTGGAGGGCAATTGTGATCTTTTCGTCACCTAGGAGGTCATCGATCAAGATGGGCTCTTGTTGAACCCTTTTTACCTTGTCCTAAGAATCCGGTCACTGGGGGTGTAGTTGATGGCTTAGGAATTCTTGCATTTGTCGATCCTCATACTATGCGAGAAACTGACTTGGGTCCGGTTGTGCAAGATAGCTAGCCGAAGTGGCACTGGGCTCTATTCTTGCTCGCTTGGGCTTGACCTCTGGTTCTTCTTTCTCTATTTGTGCCAGTCCCATGGTGGACTTTTTGGCCAACCCATCGCCGATAGGCGGATGCTACTGCAACATGTGGTAAAGAATTGACATGTAGATCATCGGGTTGCCGATGACCTCTCCATGTGTTTTGAGGTCCTACCTCATTTGATTGCAGAATTAATCTACCCAATTCATGACCTGGGGTTCTACCAGCTGCAATAAAATATTTAGCACGATTGACTGGTGGTGGTCAGTGTGCCTTACTTGCTTCGACCACTGCAGAGCCCTTGCTAGTGTTTCCACCTCTGGCTTGATAATTTATGTGAAGTGGATGAGCCCTTTTCTTTTCTTGCAATCATAGTGGAATATTTTGCTAAGGGCCTTGTGCATCTTCTTCTTCATTGCATACTTGTCATTCGCTAACGACCAACAGGCCTAGGGCAGCTCGTACCATGTCCTAATTGAGGTGGTAGTAGTGGGGAGTGCCCGTTGCATCTTGAAGGATGCCCACATTTGTAATGGAGTTGTAGGCCTAGAGGAACTCTCCCAAGAGCCTCGTGTTCAAGTGGCACAGAAGGTGATCTACCACCTCGCCCAGGCCTATCACCCTGCTAGTGCAGCTTTCACTACTTGATCCTTTAGTGCCGCATAAGTTGATGATCTGTGGTAGTGGAGGGTATAATCATGTCCCTCATAGGCACAACGAGAGTGGATGGTGCATGCATCTAGTTCTTCAAGCTAGGCCTCCCCAAGCAGTGAGTGCATTATAGCGCATGATTTTGTACTCTCCTTGGGTGGGAGCCAAGGTGCGCTTTCTTGATGTCCTTGAGGGGGGCATGCCTACTATTGTCAGACCCTTTTTGGTGGCCTATCACGTAGACAATTCCTCCTCTTATAAAGCTTCGATTGTCAATTCGGAGAGCATGCGGATTGTGGTTGAGGGCATACTTTGTGAGTCAAAGAGATCGGTGGCTTGTAGAATAGGAGGTTGGGGGTGGAGTCCAAGCTCCATCTTGAACTCAAAGAATTCATTTTCAAGATCCATGGGGAAGAATGAGGGCAATCAAGTGATGAGGGAATCAGTGGAAGAGGAAGAGTTTGAGGACATAAACTAATTGCTAGATGGCTGTGTGGAAGAGGACAAGGGGCCATGAGAATTCTAACATAATTTTGGCAGAGTTTGGAGGAAACTACTATGGCGACAACCCATGGGATAGGGCTCCTTTATATAGATTTTGCTATCCCCACAATTTGCGAGATGGCGTAAGGCGACGGTTGACGGGATTTGTGGATGGTGACGATTGATGGGATAGGATTATGGTAGCAATCAGTGAGATTTGTGGATAGCGATGGTCGTCAAGATCTGTGGATGGCGACAGTTGGTGAGATCGGTGGATGGTGACGGTTGGCGAGATCTGTCGATGGTGATGGTTGGTGGGATATGGTTATGGCAGTGACCAACAGGATCTATCGATGGTGATGGTTGGCAGAATGTGTTGATCTGACAGTCGGTGGGGTATGGTTATGGCAACAACTAGTAGGACCTATGGATGGCGATGGTCGACAGAATAGCGCTATAGCAACGACCGATGGGATCCTCTCTTGGGGGAGTAAGGAAAGGGGAAAAAAAGGGGGGAAATGGGGAAGGTGGGAGAGAGAAAGGGAAGGATGGGGTGTACGGATGAGGAGTGGGGTAGACTTTGAGGTCAGCATGCAAGATTGCAAAAAAATGCAAAAGCGACATATTGACCCTAATCACCTAATGTTGACCATGTATGTGCAAGGCAGTGACTTGTGGGCTGCGGGTGCATCGGGTGATATGCCTACTGTAGTGACTCACCTAGATCTGGACTCGATGATCATTTAAAATGCGGTGTTGACGAATGTTGCGATATTGCATAGCGTGTTAAAATCCATGTAGAGAATGTGCCCATCTTTTGTCTTACCTTGGATGCCAAAGGTACACTGGTGTTCTAACGAGTTCTTGTGGGATGGTCCTTTGTCACAAGAGAAGCGGGTTCTTGTGTGACTGCCTTTGGCATAGACACTTGTTCTTGTGAGTCGAACAGAACCATTGGAGATGGTATGTTCACAACTACCCTTGAGGGTTCACCTTTGGGTTTCGAGGGAGGTTATTGTGTAGCACCTGCATTGTAGGGGTCGGTTCTTGTGTTGCTCATTTACTGCCTTGGGCGACTTTCATGTTGAGTTGTACGATTTGTGGTAATAAGGCACGTTTAGGATTCTAGGGCTTGTTTGCTGTAGTCAGTTCGTCAATAGGTTCTTGTGGTTCTGCGTCCAGGGTCGACACAGGTTCTTGTGTTGCTACCTTCGCAACCCTTGTAGTTTGTGACTTAACCTTCGGCACCCAAAGGACCAGCTTGCCTCGGTCTTCTAAGAGTATGGTGGGGGCCCAGCACTTGGGGGGATGCTACGATTGAGGAGGTGGATTGGAGCCTAGAGTCCAAAGCACGGGATGGCATCATGTCCTTCTTCTTAGCACAAATTGAGCACAAATTCTTTTAACAAATATGTCTC
This sequence comes from Dipteris shenzhenensis, assembly GCF_047967505.1. NCBI lineage: Eukaryota > Viridiplantae > Streptophyta > Polypodiopsida > Gleicheniales > Dipteridaceae > Dipteris > Dipteris shenzhenensis. The sequence continues at coordinate 36,708,941 of NC_141622.1, forward strand.
TAGAGCAGTTAGGGACTCATGTGTTTCTTTGATTCCTTCTGGTCATCGATTCTGGTTGAAGTAGCATTGAGCAGAGAATAGCCTCTTATACTTGGTATTCATGGATTTCTTGAGTAGGGGATGATAATGTTGGAAAAATGGGCAATAGCACCGGGTTGCCACTGCGGTTGGCACTCTACTCCTTTGGGGGTTGGCCTTTTTTCACGGGGTTGCTGTTTGGAGGGTTGGATCCTCATGTCTGCCCTCCGGTAGAACTTCTTTGTCTTGGGCCAGCGTGTTGAGATATCAAGCTCCACTCGTGATATGCCAGGGTAACCATTGTGCATTTATGTCACCAACTTGTTAGCTACAGATGCAGTTGGTACACCACCCATGAATAATAGTTGGATGACAGCTATCTTTATGTACTCTAGTTAGTGGCTCAGTTAGTATGCCACCTAAGTTAGCTGAGTTTGGTTTGAGACCCACATATAGGGTTCACCTATTCCTTTTGTACTAAAAGAGAGTTCTTTTGGCTTTCACAACTAAGAAGAGGAAAACTATTTTCAGCCTCCACCTTTGTGTGTATTCCCCCATTGTGTATGTGAGAAAGCTACAAGTGAGACTCCTTACTTCTCTTCCACTCTCTTCACACAGCGAGGTTGCAGCCGAAGGAGCAGGGATTGGTTCTCACAACGGGATTACCGCAGGTCTACCACCATTTGTGCGACAAGCTGTCTGGGCTCGCCAGTCGATTTGACAGTTTCTTGCATAACACCAGGTCCTTCCCAATATGATCTGCTTGTTAGTTGCTTCTGTGGGGAGAACATAAAAGCATATTTCTACTGCTTGTCGGGCAACTGTTAGACTTAAGTTCACAAAACCCAAGGTGCTTATGAGTTGGCCATTGATAGCCCTTACTGAAGCAATGGTGAGGTTTAGGGGTACCTGTAGCTTTTTCCATATCTCATGGGAGATGAAGTTATGGCTCGCTCGATCCACAAGTGCTCTAATGCGCATGCGCGGGCCCTACAGTTGAACGTGCAACCTAGCTGGTTCTATCGTTAGTTCATCCACTAGTCCTGGCTGCTCAAGCATTGCCTTAAGTAGTGTCATTTGGTTACGCTATCTGAGCTTAGCTTTACATGCTTTGGCTTCTTTCATGGCCTGGCATTTCATCCTGGCTACCTCATCCTTGAGTTCTTTTTCCCTATGGATGGCCTGAAGGGTAGGCACTATGAGTGGTCCGTAGTATCTTTTTAATTTGCTCCTGTTAAGGTAGCCATCCATTTCTATTCAATCAAGGGTGGCTATTTGGCACACCCCTTGTGGAGTGATCTCAACCACATGGTAGGGACCCATACCTCGGTACTTGACCTTGCGCTTGGTATTGCAAACGTTGTAGAGGAGTGCCAAATATCCCTCTACAAAATCTTTGTTCTTAAGGTTGCAGTTGAACCAATTTTTGCATCGAGCCTTCTCCACCAAGAGGCAGTAGGCTACACTCAACCTTGTCGAGTCTTCTATCCTAGCAACGTCAACTAACCATTCTTCCAATGCATTCTCTGTAAGCCTTTCTTTGATAATAAGATGGAGGCTAGGCACTACATACTCCATCGGCATCACTGCCTCCATCCCGAAGGCTAGGCTAAAGGGGTTATAGTGCATGGCCACCTTGTAGGAATTTCTATAGGCCCAGAACACTGCAATGAGCTTACGCTCCCAGTCAGTATGACTAGCCTCTATTGTATAAGTTATGATCTTCTAGCAAGTTTTATTCGAGCTCTCAGCCAAGCCATTCACCCTAGGATAGTATGGCATTGACTTCCTGTGTATGATCATGAATTCACTAGTCAATATTGCTATCGTTTCGTTGAGGAAATGAGTTCCTTGATCACTAACTAGCTCTAAGGGACATCCGAACCACGTGATAACTTGTTCATATAAGAATTTGGTGGTGGATCTCCCATCTGCCTTCATGGTGGCTCTCCCTTCTATCCACTTCGTGAAGTAACCTATGGCCAAGATGATGTATCTAGCCCCGGTTCCTTTAGTGGACTTATGGGTCCAATAAAATCGATGCCCCATTTCTCAAAGGGCTGATCGGTGAAGATTCTGGTTAAGGGCATCATATCCACTTGATATGGGATTTGCACATGTTGGATGAATTCGACTGCATCTCCGAAGAGAGTCAACCACTAAAGGCCAACCTGGAGCACCTTATGTGCTATAACATCAGTGGGCAAAATGCCCCCCTGTAATTCCAAAGTGGGCTTCCTCGTGCACCTCAATGTATTCGTGCTTGCACACACATCTTCACATGATGCCATCCTTACCCATGCGGTATAGTTGGCTTGCAATTAGCTGATATGGCGATGCATCCTTAATGACTTTGTGGGCTCTATCTTTCTTAAGAGCTTGGCCCAGGGGTAGGTCGTTGGCCAGGTAGTGACTGATCTCAACAGCCCCCCATTCAAGTATGATGTCAATGAAGAAGAGGGAAGCATCAAGGAGGTCATCTTCGACTCCTGTTTTGGGGCCTTGCCATTTGGGATTCTTGATAGGTGGTCGGCTAGGACATGGCTATTCCCCTTATGTGCAGTGACTGTGAAGTCGAAATCCAAGAGGATTAGCATCCACCTAGTGATGCATCCCATCATGCATGGCCTATTGACCAAGTATAACAATGCTTGGTGTTCCACAAAGAAGCCAAACTTGTTGGCTAACTAGTGCCTAAACTTCTTGACTACATAGACCATGGCCAGACCTCCCTCTTGGTTGTTGTGTAGTTGACCTTGGCCTCATTCAATTGATGACTTGCAAAGTACACCGAGTAGTCCAGGTTATGCTCCCTTGGTTGGGCTAGCACACACCCGATAGCAAAATTGGAAGCATCGATATGGACGTGGAATATTAGATCTCAGGTGCTCTTAACACCGGTGCGATGGCTAGGGCTAGTTTGAGGGTTTCATAGGATTTTTGGCATTTCTCGGTCCACTCAAAGGATACTAGCAGCTTGTATAATGGGCAGGCTATTTTTGCATAGAACAAGATGAACCTTATGTAGTAGCCCGTGTGGCCAGTAAATCATTGGACTCCCTTGGCATTGGTGGGGGGTGGTAATTCCAAGATGAGTTTGATTTTGTTGTGGTCCATATAGATTCCATTCTGGGACACTATGTGGCCGAGAATTACACCATGTTTGACCCAGAATTGGCACTTAAGAGGGTTCAGGGATATGCGATATAATCGGCACTTCTCCAGGGTGAGTCTGAGGTATTTCAGGTGATCATCCCATGTTGAGTTCATGCATATGTCATCCAAGAATACTTCCACAAAGTCTTTTAAGTACTCCTTGAAGACCATGATCATCATCCATTGGAAGGTGACAGGTGCATTGGTCGACCCAAATATCATTACTCTAGCCCCATACACTCCACTCAGTTGTGAAGGCTATTTTATGTTGATCCTATGGGGCGATGGACACTTGGTTGTAACTAGAGAATCCGTCTAGGAAGCTATAGGCTTCCTTTCAGGCTACCCTTTCCAAATCCATGCATACTCTAATTTTTCCATTCTTCTTTAGGACTATCACAATGGGTGACACCTAGTCCATATGCTCGATCTCATAGATGAATCCCACATCTATGAGTATCTAGATATCCTCCCTCACTATGAGTATCATAGGGTAGGGGCATTGACGTACCAGCCTACGTCCAGCATGGGATTATGTGCTGCACTACTTTAGTGGGAACCCCTTTCATATCGGTGTATTTTCAGGCCATGCAGTCCTTGTATTCTCATAGGAGAGCTATCAAACCCTTCTCCTCATTAGGGGTGAGATCATCAGCAATGAATACAGGTTGGGGGTCCTGCCCTTCTGGATCAGATTTACCTCCTTGATCGACCATCATATCCTTGGGAGCAACCGTCTTCTCGAGATCTCTTGGTCTGTTGGTATAAGATCTTGCAATCCTCAATCGTGTAGGCCTTGTAGTGGGCTAGTACCTGTCGTAGGTCTTTCTTCTCTTCAACCTCCTCCTCTATTTCTATAGGAGAAGTGGTCCTTTTGGCCTTAGCCGATCTTTTGGATAAAGGGATTTTTGGATTTTTGGACCTGAAGGGGGCTCTTTCATTGCACTTATAGAGCCAACAGGAGAGGTTATCTTGCTCAGCCTGTCTCCCCAATTGGAAGAAAACTCATGGTGAGCAGTCGTGGCACCTACATATGATAGCCAATGGAGCTCTGATTTGACCCTTACTATCCCTTTGCTCACCTCACGGGGTCTAAGCATATTAAAAACTCTAAGAGGGACTACCGGGGTCATTCCCTCGAGCTCAGGGGTAGTGATCTGGAACCCTATTCTCTTTGGAGCATTAATGTTGGCTAAGATGCTCGGGAAGAGGTGCATACTAGAATTCATCGGACACTTTTTCATCCTTTTCCCTTTCACAAGGTTGGAATAGCTTCAGGGATGTCGTTTAGACAGTTGTGTCAGATTCTGTCGCAAAAAGGTGTCCTGACAATAGTGGGCCTTGTAGGTGCACAAGTCCACTCACATGATTTGTTCCTCGTGCTGCAAATAGATGTTATCGGTATGCCAGTTGTGTACGAGCTCGGACATTCATAAGAAGGGTCTGACTAGCATAGCCTCATATCTCGGCTTTGTGATCCCTTCAAGAAATAATGGGGCAAGTGGAGGTGGTGTGCCCCCCCTTCCTAGGGCATTCACCAAGATGCACATTACCTCATCAGTTAACATTGTTTGGGCAGCTGGCAGAGGTAGTGCCATTGTGGGCCTAACGGGACTGTGCTAGCCCTAATGGTGGAATCCATGTAGTTGCTGGTACTAGCATGGGAATGGATGCGCCAAGGCCTACATTCATTGGAGCAATAAGTATGGATGGAAACGGCTGTACTTCAGGAGGGAGTGGGTCATGGAGCATGGGCAAGGTGGTTTCATGCAATGGGTGATAGGGTGGAACCTGTGGAGCCACATAGTTGACGAAAGTTGGTGGCACATGGATGGTTGGTGGGGGTTCATAAGATGACCCTACTTGAAAGCCTCTCACATCCCCTTGGCTAGGGTCTTGCCCTTGGAGGTCCCTCATCCATGGATCTTCATCATTCATGCGTTCCCATTGAGAGTGTCTTGTGAAGGAGGAAGGTCCTAGTTCCACAAAAGTGGTTTCAGTCCCTGTCTACATTTTGGGAGTTGGACGTTGCTGACCTTCCCTTCTCGTAGACATGCCGGCAAAGGGGTTCTCCATGTCTATCGAACCTGTTCAACCTAAACATCGACCTCTTAACCTGGATGCTACAAAAGGAATGGGAGAGTTGGGAGCAGCCACATTAGTAAAGGGGGATTTGGAAGCTCTTGGACCCAAGGGGTCATGCATTACCTCGTCCAAGCTCTCCATCTCGTTGGAGCTAGATGGATCCTCCTGTCGGGGTCCTATTATGGAGTGGGAGCTAGGAATCAAGCTTCCAGATCGGGCAGCTAGGGTGAAAGGTGGGCTAAGCATAGCTCAAAGCACTATCTTCAGGAGCGGGACCCTTGACAAAATTATTCTAGACCACAAGTGCATGTATGAGACCTCTAACTAGGCACACTCAGGCTGAACTAGAGTTCTATTTTTTTAAAAATATTGCTTTGGGATTACCCCAGAGTTATCCCCACGAACATAGGGATAGCACTATGGTGACAGTCATAGGGATAGGGTAACATGCCGATCGATGGGATACCAGTATATCAACGGGGTGGGAAAGTCCCTAACGCATCAGTTGGCAAGACAGGTAGTGGCACGTGTTCGATAGGATAGGATGCAGGTGGTATCAAGGATGAGCTTAAGACAATAGTCATAGGGATAATGGGGTCAGCAAGATAATGCCCAATGCACCAGTGGATAGAATAATAATAGCAATGGGTGTGGGGATAGCAAAATGGCAATGGTCATGGGGATGAGCTTACCATGCCAGTCAGTGGAATATATAGATTGGTAGGATACAAATATGAAGATAGATGTGAGGATAACTTATGGGCATAGATCGGTGGGATAATATTATAGCAACAGTCATGGGGATAGATGCTATGACCACGAGTCAATGGCTATCAAACCGGCGGGATAATTAACTCTTTGACACACATTTAATTAGGGCGGTAAGTTAGACCATGGTCAAAAGTTAGGTCAGGGGGATAGCGCTATGGCAACGGGTCAATGAAGTTTGATCGATGGAATACAGCTATGGCAACGGTTTGCAGGATAGCACTAAGCTGCCGACCCATGGTGGAGATAGAAAAGTGCTATGTCATTGACTAGTTTTTGATGATTTTTGAAGGATTTTGAGTTTTTGTTCAAGTTTTTCTATGCTAGGGTGATGCTATACTACCTAGTCTACCTACTCAATGAAAAAAACTTGAAAGAAAAATAACTTTTGAATGCCAAAATGCAAGATTTCTTGAGGGGTGAGTTACCACACAAAACAACTTTGAAATTTAGCATGATTCATCATTCTTGGTTGTTTTTTGTGAGTTTTGACATCATACACTCCTTAGCAATCTTTCAAATATCTTCCTACCAAGTCAAAACACTAAAAAACATTAAAAACAAGCTTCAAATGATAAAAAAGACTCTCCAATAGAAAATGATAGTTCTCCTCACTTTTTTGTCCAAACTCACACTTCTGCACTCTTTCCTCTCCTACAAATCCTCTAATAGAGCTCCAAGTTAAGCTTGAAGCCTTGTACAATGGGCAGATTATGAAAGAAAGAAAGTGCAATGCAAAAGCATACCTCCATTCCCCGAAAGCGGTCCTAAAATGTGTAGTCTTTGTCATATCTAAGGCCCTAAAAAGAGTCAATGGACATAGAAGATAGTTCTTGGCCTAACCAACAAGGGAGCTATATGTTGGCTCTAGGAGAGGCATCAGGGGGCTGATTCATAGCCACAGAGGCTGCCTCAGACTCCAAAGAGAAAACTTCTAGCTTCTCCTTTCATATTTGAGAAGTCACTCTTCAAATTTTTAGAAGTTGATACTTTTGTGGTTCTTCATGATGTAAGGGCTATTATAGCCACAACAGACATCTCTAGTGATTTTTTTTTTATGTATTACATGTTATAAGGCAATACAGACACATTACTTTTCTGCCTCAAAAAGAAAAAAAAAAGTGGTCTTGATGGTGACTCGCGTGTCGTGGGGATCTTGAATGAATGCCGATGGAGCCTCCACTCCAAGCTACTCCTTATGAGAGCAATGCAAGACACGAGCTATCTATATGTGTCATGCAAGTGGCTCCCAGATTGTTGTAATGTGTTTCCATGAGAGAAAGAGGGAAGGGGGAGAAGGGAGAAGAGAGGAGACAAGGGAGGGAGAAGGAGAAGGGAAGAGGAGAGTGAAGGGGGATGGAGTGGCAAACACAAAGGCACTACAAACGAAACAAGAGAGCACCCAAAGACACTCTTGAAGAGAAGAGGGAGCTTGTATTCCAAACTTGTGCATACAACAATGAAGACCAAAGTCAACCATTTGGCCTTTTATACAAGTCACCTTTTGAAGGGAGGGCCAACCCTTTTCCTTCTAGCACTCTCCATTTCTTTACATTAAAATGCTCTAGGGCCCATAGGGTGCCAGGGCATATTGTTATCCTTTCCATCTCTCCCTACTAGTGGAAATATCGCTTGCGTTAACCATATAAGAGCACTTTGGACAAGCTTGGTGTTAGGAGGTGCTCTTAGCCGCGACTCCCAAATAGCACTTGTGTTAGCCTTGCGCCTCCAAACCCTAAGCTATTTGGGACTCAAACCCCTGTACAAGGCTCAAAACATGGAGTGGTGAGACCGATCTTGTGCTACTTGTAGCTTGACTCTCGCAAGATACTTAACCATACTTTGTAGCTAGAACCTGAAACATGTGCCCATTGCTTGCAATCTTTGACCTTGGGGTATTTGGGGCTCAAACTCCTTGAGCTTGTACTATATGCCTTCCATGGCTACAACCATTGAAGTAAATCATGAGGCTTAATCACCTCTAATCACTAACTACCCTACATTCGGCAACTGTACTCCATTGATGTTAACACATCTCTTGGTGGTGCTCTCTATTATGTTACTTTTATTGATGATGGAACTAGATAAAAATTACATTCAAAGAAAATATGACGTCTTTGAAAATTTTAAGAAATGGAAAGCTTTGGCTGAGAATGAGGCAGGAAAGAAGCTAAAGCCTCTCAGATATTCTTGGGGGGGTAACTTCTCATAAATCCTATATTTTATGTGTGAGCAAGTATGTATTGAAAATACCCATTAAAAATACCCATATTCTTTCATTTTTGTATTTTCGCATGTAATTGATTAACCGCACCTTGCATGTGTACATTTTCTAATCTTAAAATTTAGGCACCGTTCCTTAAACCTACATAAATAAATTACATTAACTTGCTATTTAATAAATCCCCTCATCCATGTAAATGGAATGTCAGTCCCCCTATTAGAAAAATACCCCTCCATGCACTAACATGTTATGTTAAATGTTCTATGAGAGACCCCCTTGGGCAAATATTATAATGGAGGTGAATACTACAGTAAAGATTTTGATAGTTATTATACATACAATGGAATTTGTAGAGAGATGACAACTCCAATAATGCCACAAGAAGATCCTATGTCAGAGAGGATGAACAGAACAATCATAAAGCATGCAAGGAGCATGAGACTACACATAGGGTTGCCCTTATAGCTTTGGGCTAAAGCAGTGAATGCAATTGTTTACTTGATAAACAGATCGCCTTCAAGTTTCATGGATGGTGGCATTCTAAAAGAGGCATGGATAGGTAAAAAGTTTAATTATTATTTTCTGAAGGTTTTTGGTTGTGAAGCATTAGTCCATGTTGATAAGTAATTGAGAACACAGCTTGAGACAAACTCCAAGAAGTTCATCTTTATTAGATATGGAGGTAGTAAGTTTGCTTATTGCATGTGGGATTATGAAAGTAACAAAATCATTAGGAGCAAAGATGTTGCATTCAATGAGATTGTTATATATAAAGATCACATGCAAAAAAGGAGAAAGAAAATGCAGACACAAAATACACAACTCTTGATAAAATCACAAGTGATGAAATTCCAAAGGTTGCAAAAAATGAGAATGTGCAGTGGTAGCAAGAACTTCAAATTCCTCCAGGTGCACTTAAAAGGTCTGCAAGAGTAAGTAGACCACCTGATCAATTTTCTCCTTCTTTCGCTTATGTTTTGTTGATTGATTCTAGTGAGCCATAAATGTATGGAGAAGTAATGTAGGTAGAATCAAAAAAGGAGTGGGAGCAAGGCATGAAAGAGAAAATGGACTCTTTGCTACAAAGCTAGACTTGGGATTTTGTTCGCTTGCCTGTGGGAGAAAAAACATTGTGGAATAAATGGGTTTACAGGATGGAGGGAAAAGGAGGTACATGGCAAGGCTTGTCATTGTAAAGGGGTTTGCATAGAAGAAAGGTATAGACTTTGATTAAATATTCTCTCTTATTATTAAAATAACTTCAATCGAAATTATTTTGAGTCTTGTGGCTATAGAAGTCCTGTATCTTGATAAATTATGTGTGAAGATGGCTTTTCTTCATAGGGGTCTAGAGTAAGAGATTTATATGAAGCAGCCACAGGATATGAGGTCAAAGGAAAGGAGAAATCGGTATGCAAGTTCAAGAAAAGCATGTATGGATTAAAGCAAACTCCAAGGTAGTGGTATTTGAAGTTTGACAGGTTTATGGTAGAACAGGGTTTTAGTAGATGTCATTCAGACTATTGTGTTTATTCTAAAAAACTAAACAATAGAAGATACGTGATCTTGTTATTGTATGTTGATGACATGGCTCAAACATGCACGATATAAATGTGCTCAAGAGGAAGTTGGAAAATAGATTTGCAATAAAGGATTTGGGGAGGATTTGGGTGCTGCAAAGAATATCCTAGGCATGAGAATAACTAGAGATAGGGAAAATTGGAAATTGACATTTTCTCAAAGTGAATATACTGAAAAAGTGAATATATTGAAATTGATGTTGTCTCAAAGTGAATATATTGAAAAGGTATTGGAAAGGTTTGAAATGCAGAATGCAAAACCTATTTCTTCTACAAAGCAAAGGGCCAACTGGTAGGAGTAGTATTGATAGGTATTAAAATCAAGGCCTTTGATCTCACCTACCATGTATGGTTTGTGGTTATGTATTTCCATGACCAACCGAATGGTTATGACATTATACTAGAAAGACCCTTCATGTGGATTGTAGGATTGGGGTCCTCAAATCAAATATACTTATGCAAGGATAAATAGATCATGAGGGTCAACAGTAGGTCAACCTTCAACCCTAGAAATCCTATCCCGTGTTCGGTAACTTATTCATAGCCAAGTCTTCTTGACACTACTCAACGGACTACTTCTATAGACATGTTCTAGGCTTGTAGCTAAAATGATGTAGGAGAGGACCAGGATGAACATTGGTATGCTCCACTGCTAGAATGCGAGTTCTCCCACAATTGGATGCACATCCTCGCAACTATAGACTCACTCAAGAAACGAGGAACATAGATGGCTGCTTATGATTCCCCTTGAACATGATTAATATATTAAGGGCACTTGAGGGAGGAATGGGGGTGAGGAAGCTTAAGTTTGCTGAACTCCACTGGTTAAAATATGCCACATTGTTATGGAGAACCACGAGTTCTCCTCCAACTAGAGGGCTAAGTTAGATAGCCTAAAGGACCCATTAGGTTGTATGAAGGTAGAAGAAGTGCCTCCACAAAAGGTTAAGTCCTCATCAAGAGCCAAGCCCCTGATGACAAGGTCCCTAAAGCCAATAACAAAAATGCTTCTCCTAAGGAGAAACAATCCAATTTGAAGGGCTTGGAGGATGACGAAGAAGAAGATGTTGATCTATGCCAAGTCCATAAGCATTTTAAGTCCTACAAGGTCCAAGACCATAGAATACTATTAGAGAAAGCTAAGAGAAGGGCCAAGGAGGGAAACCAACATGGTTATGATGGTTTGGTTAAGGCTAAAAAGTAAACCTTGGATCCAGGGATGAAGACCCTAAACCCATCTACATAGTAGATGACCTCACAGTCAAATAGGAAGAGGACCTAATTTCCCTCCTTTGAGAATATGAAGATTGCTTTGTCTCTAGAAGTACACGAATATGAAGGGTGTCTCTCTCGAGGTCATTCAACACACCATCCCTATAAGGTAGGATTTTTTTTCTTGAGCATAGAAAAAGTTTCACTTCATATTAGAATCAAAAGTTATATCTTTGTACATAGACCACCTTAAACCAAAAAGTTGTAGAAATGTGTAGAAGTACATAACAAGTGGTAGAAAACCACCAAAAGGGGTAACAAGGGAGATAGCCATAGATGTTGAACATATCAGCCTATAGAAGCTAGTGAGAAGAAATATCAGAGGTATCCTCAGAGTCCCAATCAAGGTCATCTTCAGAAGTGTCTTCAAAACTTGATTTTTCATCAGATAAAGAATCATCAGCATCAGTAACAGTGGTGGAGTGTGAGTCCTATTTCTTTGGGAGGCTCTCAAAAAATTCTAGTTTAGTGCTAACAACATCAAATCGGACTGCATCAAGAGGATCTCTATTGTGCCTAGCCATAGGGCAGCTATGCATGTGTTCATCCAAATCATTTTTGATATTGGTAAAGTCTTCTTTGTACTTGGCAATCAACCCTTCAATTCTCCTTTTTTCTTGTCCCACCAAACAAGGTGTGACATGAAGTTGGGGGTAATAAACTTCACGCACCTCTTCACTTCCTGCAGCATTCGAACTGACTGCTAAAGATACTTATCATTGAGAATGAGACATTAGAAAGAAGCTTTTATGCCAAGATACCACACCACACTTTCCTCCCTTAGATGAGAATGAAGATGGTAACATCCCAAGTGATGTTGTAGTCAAGCATAGGGAGAAGGAAAGGATCAGCAGAGGCCATAATCTCAGCGAGCCGGTCTGCACCAAAGAGAAGAGCGATACGTTGTTGAAAGAAGATCTTGCAGCTCAACATGACATGAACTGATATATATCGAGGAGTTTGAAGGGGCTGATTAGGTCGGATGGGTAGATTCCGAGGAAACATTGCACCTCCTTCATAGACACCTTTATACTTAGCTCAAAACACTCTACAAACTGTCATTAGACACAGAGGCCTATAACTTTCAGTAGAGACATGATATCAAAGATTCAAGTACACAAAGATATGCGTCTTGAGATGGGCTTCGCGCTGATATAAGTTTCATTGAAAACAGACAGACGGTTGAAGAGATATGGACAGTTTACTGGAAGGGGGTAAAAACTGTCATGAAAACAAACTATCAAACACAGAGACTCATAACTTTTTGTAGCAGTATCTGATTATATAGAAACATGCGCCTTGAAGAGAGCTTCGCGCTAATATAAATTTCATTACAATCGGACAACCGAGCAGAAAGTTATGAGCAAAACACTAACAGGGGGTTAAACTGTCATGAAAACTACCCTCCACCCAGGCTAATTTCGCCTGAGCAGGATTGAGCAGGATGCTCCCTCAAGACTCCACTTTCATCAACGATCTAGCCCTCATAGATTTTGCCTAATAGAGGGGAAGAAGTTTGCATAGTGGCTCGGGAAACAAATGGACCATGTGTGCATAGTGAGCAGCCGAATAGAAAGAACTTTTAAGGCTTTGAAAGAAAGAAAAGGGAAGAGACACTCAAGAGAGAGAGAGAACCTGAAGTGACCTCCATTACAAATAGAGTGAGAATCCACCTCAACACTATAAACACAAGGGAGAAGAAGAGGTTTCATACATAGAAGAGAGAGCGGAAACTCCAAGACTACTCATAGAGAGAGAATAAACTAGAGAGAGAAGGACTCAAGAGTCTACATAAGAGAATATCTACAAGAGGAAGAGAAGGCTCATGGAAGAGGCTTGGGGAGACTAGAACTACAGCAACATAAGGCCCAATGGTGGAAGAGATTGATGAACAAGGGAGAGGAGGGCTCCTTTTATAGAGATTTTATCACCCTCCTTCACCCATTTACAATTGCTGCTTGTAGATTCTTTTCCCCATCAACCACATAAGCACGTATGTCACCATCCATGTCCTTTTTGGCTACTCTTGCCATGTGTCCCATCAAAAGATGCTCAAGACTCTTAAAATATTGAGAAAGTCAAGAGTCTCCTCACATGGAGCCCATAGGGACCCTCTCTTTTCCACATGTCCACATCCTTCTTATTCCACATAGGAGTTCTAGAAGGATTCCTCTTGACTTCACACTCCTCCACATGCCTTCCACACGCTTGGCATGTGGCCTCTCTTATATTATTGGAACACATGGACATGAGCCCACCTCTTTATATGACTCACTCTTCCTATTTTCTAAAAAACTCATAATATCCCATACACAAATAACTCTCACCCCATACCAAGGTATTTATAATTCATACCTATGGTATTTACAATGAGCCATTCCACTCATCCTCTCAATCCCATACAATATCATAGAAAATAGAAATAAGTGAGAGCCACTAGGCTATCACTTGATACTCAAACTCTTATCAAACATAGAGAAAAACAATACCAATGCCAAATTAAAAATATCAATTTTTGGCGTCACATCTTTTCCCCCCCCACCAGCAGATCCTCTCTAGTACAGAGAGGGTCTGCTGGCCCTCAAGGTGGTCGAGCATAGAAGAATTTAAGGCGATACTCATTGGTGCATTCGGGTATCACCATGCCATCAACGTCCTCAAGCTGATAGGTTCCATTTGTGACATTCATATACATCCTTATGGAGGCGTGGCCAAAAGTAACCAATCTCTGCTTCTGTTGTGGAGTTAACCCTCGAGGCAACATGCCTTCTTCCACATATTTCTGAATATCTTGTAGTTTTGGCCATCCAGTGTCTACCCGAAAAACCACCCCCCGGTCTGGCACTTCAATGGCTTTAGCTAACTCATCTGCCCTTTGATTTTCTTTTCTGTTTATATGAACAAACTTGCAAAAATCGAAGCGACTACATTGTGCCACAGCCTTTTGATTAAGCTCCTGCAAATGAGGACTTCTTGTCTTGTAATGCCCTTGCATTTGCTTTATAATAAGCTGAGAATCTCCTCTTACTTCCAATTCTTTAACTAGACTTTGAAGACAACCCTCCAAACCAAGAATCAAAGCATTATACTCAGCTGCATTGTTAGTTGTGATACCTGGAAGCTCTTGTCCTCTTGCCCATACCTCTTGACCTTCAAGATTCATCAAGACTATCCCCTCGGCTCCTTGTTGGCATGAAGGACTAAAAGCCGCATCAAAATACAAAACAAAAGCTGTTGGTGGTGTATCCCTTTCATCTTTAATGTTCTCCTTACATTTCTTTTCTTCTCCTAGATCCTCCCGCCCTGTGAGCAAATCTGCCATAGTGGACCTAGTGGTATTTTCAGTGAAGAGAAAGAGAACTCTTGAAGCTCTGACAACCATTTTGCAAATCTCCCCCTAGGATTAGGCTTGCGAACTAGATATGCTAATACAGACTGAGAGGTAAGGAAGAAAAATGGTCGAGGTAATAAATAGGAGCGAAAACTTCTGACGGAAAACACCAAAGAGAGAGCTTGCTGCTCCATTTCTTCATACCTTGTTTCCACATCTGTAAGCTATCGGTTGGCATAATAGATGGGTTGCATTCTACCTACCTCTCCTTTTTGTAGCAATACAGCACCAACTGAATGCAAAGATACACTTGGATTTACATAAAAGTCTTGAGACCAATCAGGGGGCTTTAATATTGGGCCCTTACTCATGGCCTCCTTAAGTTGCTGGAAAGACTCTTGTTGCTCCACACCCCATTGGAAAGAAACTCCTTTTCTTGTCAACAAGTTCATGGGATGCACTATCTCTGTGAAATTATCACAAAAGCGTTGATAATACTTGCTCTTTCCTAGAATTCTGCGAACACCAGTGACACTCTCAGGACTTGGCAATGCCATGATTGCTTGAACCTTGTCAGGATCCATTTGCAAGCCTTCTTGAGACACAATATGCCCCAACAAGACTACTTTTGTTTGAGCCAAATGACACTTGCTAGGATTTAGACACCCTTTTGCTTCATCAATCCTAGCTAAGGCCATCTTTAACTTCTCCATGTGATCTATGCACCAAGAATAAATGCAAAAATCATCCAAAAACACCCTTATGAACTTTCCCAAGTAAGGCTCAAGAACTTGACTCATGAACCTTGAAATGTAGCTGGTGCATTGGTCAACCCAAAAGGCATCACTCGGTAAGCAAAAACTCCCCAAGGTGTGACAAATGATGTTTTCTTTTGATCTTCCTCCCGAATACGAATTTGAAAGTACCCAGAATACCCATCACATACAGAATACATCTCATGCCCTGCCACTTGGTCTAGTATTTCATCTTGGAATGGCAAAGGAAAATGATCCCTCTTAGTGCATGCATTCAAAGGACGAAACTTCACACAGACTCGCCACTTATTTCCTTTCTTTGGTGTGACAACTACAGGAGATATCCATTCTGAATCATCAACAGGAAAGATGAATCCCGCCTCAAGTAGTTGTGTTACCTCTTTCTTTAGTACCTCAGCTTGGATCACCCCCAATCGCCTTAAGCGTTGCACAACTGGCTTGCTTTCTGGCTTCAACTCAATCTTGTGCTCCACAAGAACGACTAGTCGAACCTGTGAATAGCTTGTTGCAAAGGGACATGGAAAATCATCTAGCATATCCAAGTACTGGAGCTTCTCACTACCTGATAGAGAATCACCAAGAAGCTCTTCATTGCGTTGGCGTCGTTTAGTGTGCTCCACATCCTCCACATGAAGTGTCTCTACAGGATCTTCTTGCATCACCACCTTGTTCCTTCCTGACTCATCCCGATCAGCACCAAGACAAAGACCAAAGGCCACTCCTTCCACCTCACCCTCTGAGTTGGACTCCTCGGAGCTACACGAGCCGGCCTGCACCAAAGAGAAGAGCGATACGTTGTTGAAAGAAGATCTTGCCGCTCAACATGACATGAACTGATATATATCGAGGAGTTTGAAGGGGCTGATTAGGTCGGATGGGTAGATTCCGAGGAAACATTGCACCTCCTTCATAGACACCTTTATACTTAGCTCAAAACACTCTACAAACTATCATTAGACACAAAGGCCTATAACTTTCAGTAGAGACATGATATCAAAGATTCAAGTACACAAGAGATGCGCCTTGAGATGGGCTTCGCGCTGATATAAGTTTCATTGAAAACAGACAGACGGTTGAAGAGATATGGACAGTTTACTGGAAGGGGGTAAAAACTATCATGAAAACAGACTGTCAAACACAGAGACTCATAACTTTTTGTATCAGTATCTAATTCAAAATATTATTATATAGGAACATGCAGCTTGAAGAGAGCTTCGCGTTGATATAAATTTTATTATAATCGGATGATCGAGTAGAAAGTTATGAGCAAAACACTAACAGGGGGTCAAACTGTCGTGAAAACTACCCTCCACCCAGGCTAATTTCGCCTGAGCAGGATGCTCCCTCAAGACTCCACCTTCATCAACGATCCACCTCTTATAGATTTTGCCTAGAAGAGGGGAAGAAGTTTGCATAGTGGCTCGGGAAACAAATGGACCATGTATGCACAGTGAGCAGCCGAATAGAAAGAACTTTTAAGGCTTTGAAAGAAAGAAAAGGGAAGAGACACTCAAGAGAGAGAGAGAACCTGAAGTGACCTTCATTACAAATAGAGTGAGAATCCACCTCAACACTACAAACACAAGGGAGGAGAAGAGGTTTCATACATTCAAGAGGGAGCGGAAGCTCCAAGACTACTCATAGAGAGAGAATAAACTAGAGAGAGAAGGACTCAAGAGTCTACATAAGAGAATATCTACAAGAGGAAGAGAAGGCTCATGGAAGAGGCTTGGGGAGACTAGAACTACAGCAAGATAAGGCCCAATGGTGGAAGAGATTAATGAACAAGGGAGAGGAGGGCTCCTTTTATAGAGATTTTATCACCCTCCTTCACCCATTTACAATTGCTGCCTGTAGATTCTTTTCACCATCAACCACATAAGCACGTATGTCACCATCCATGTCCTTTTTGGCTACTCTTGCCATGTGTCCCATCAAAACATGCTCAAGACTCTTAAAATATTGAGAAAGTCAAGAGTCTCCTCACATGGAGCCCATAGGGACCCTCTCTTTTCCACATGTCCACATCCTTCTTATTCCACATAGGAGTTCTAGAAGGATTCCTCTTGACTTCACACTCCTCCACATGCCTTCCACACGCTTGGCATGTGGCCTCTCTTATATTATTGGAACACATGGACATGAGCCCACCTCTTTATATGACTCACTCTTCCTATTTTCTAAAAAACTCATAATATCCCATACACAAATAACTCTCACCCCATACCAAGGTATTTATAATTCATACCTATGGTATTTACAATGAGCCATTCCACTCATCCTCTCAATCCCATACAATATCATATAAAATAGAAATAAGTGAGAGCCACTAGGCTATCACTTAATACTCAAACTCTTATCAAACATAGAGAAAAACAATACCAATGCCAAATTAAAAATATCAATTTTTGGCGTCACACAAGGAAATAGATGTTAGCAGAAAAATCAATTTGATTAAATTAGAAATTGTTCCTTCAAACCCAAATGTACCAAAGAACATTGCCTCTTATTTAAGTCCAAGTGTCTTGCTTTGTCTTTGTAGCATCATGTGAAAAGGATGGCTTTCTAGTTGATAGGTTTGCCCATTTCTAACTATATAAACTTCCAAACTCTTCTAGCTTGGGGACAAGCAATCAAAATATGAAAGATGTCTTCATTCAAGGAAGTGCATCTCATGAATTTCCCATCTCCCTTGCCAATCCTCAAAGCTCTAGCATTTTTCCAAGCAGCCATGTGTAAAATCAACCATAATAAATCAGACATTGTATCAGGGACACATTTCAACCAAATGCATCTGAATCTGGCTTTCCATTTAATAATCCTATAGATTCCATCTAGCATTTAAGACATTAAAGATATCATCAATGTCACCAATAGGAGGGATAGGGAAAAAAGAAGAGCTCCCAACCCAACTAAACTCCCTACTATAGACTAGGAAGGTTCCACCCTTCCACTATGTGTCTCCTTCCCATAGTTGAATTCTATTCATGACAAGGTCTTGATGGTGGTTGTTTTCCCTTATTATCTCAGCCCAAGTCTTCCATCTATACTCTTCTCTGTTCCAAAACTTCCCCCAACTCTGCAACCCTTTCTTGAATTTAAAAAAGCCATTAAGAACAACTCCTCCGAGAGAACAGAGCTTCGACAAATTGTTGAGACCCACATAGAGCCTAACGACATAAAAGCTCCTTTTCCTGAGAACACAATTTGACATTTGATTTCCTCAAAAGCCTTCCATAAGGACTGCTAGATTTGGATTCCTTTAGCTTTGTACAGCTCAAGGTTGTAGATAGCAAATAGGGTAGGATAGTTTTTCCACTTGGGAGCTCTTAGAGGTCGAAGGTGATGGACATTTTTTAGAAGAAGTTGAGCCTAGTCCCCTTGTGGATGGAGAATATCTTTAATGACCCAAGTGGCAGGAAGTTTTCTAGTAGCTAGCTCCATATCTAGGATCCCTAGACCATCTTCTTCTTTACGTTTTATGTAGAAGCTCTATCTAACCTTTGCTATCTTTTTACTCCCACCCAAAGAAAGATCTGCATGGTCTGATAAATCTATCAAGACCTTCCTTGGAAGGGGACCAAAAGGTTAGGTAGAAAATAGAAATGGAATAAATAAAATGATTAAGAACAAGACTTCTACCAGCTAAGTTAGCATAGAAGCCTCTCCATTTCTCTACATATTTCTAGAATCTATCCACGAACAAGTGCCAACTCTACTTCATTGAAATATCAAACCCCAAATGTATCCCCAACAGTCTAAAAACAGTACCTTGCTTGATTCTATGACATCCCAAATCCTCTAGGGCTTCATGCTCTTCTCTTGTTAAAGTGGCATATCCAATATTAGTGTGGTTGATCTTGGATCCTGAGGCCTTGCAAAAAGTTTCCAAAGAGTCCATAACCCTTTTGATATCTTGCTCATTTTTCCTAGGTGTAAGGTTGGTGTCATCTGCAAATTGCTAGCAAATCAACTATTTCTAGAAGAGAGCTCTATACCTCTCAGGCCTCCAATTTTAATATGACTCTGAAGAAGCCACCCCAAAGATTTAACAGCTATAGCAAACAAAAGAGGAGCTATTTGGCAACCGTGTCTAATGGATATTTTAAGAGCAAATGTTTGACTCATATCTCCATTTACACATATCTTTGCTAAAGGATTAGTAAGCATAAGCTTTATGAAAGAAATAAATTGTTGGCCAAGGCCCATGTCTATTAGAGCTTGAATAACAAGTCCCATTCCAATCTATCATAAGCCTTGTCAAAATCAACCTTGAGGAAAAAAATATCGTGTTTAGTCTCCTTTTTATACTCACAACCCTCCCAAATGTTTATGGCCTCTAGCAGGTGTCTCCCTTTGATGAAGCCTTTCTGTTCTTGTAGGATCCAAGTATCCATTCTGTTTTAAATTATGAGTGCATGTGATTTGGAAAAATTCTTGTAACTACAATTAAGCATAGTTAGAGGTCTCCAATTTTTGAGCTCCTCTTTAACTCCATCCTTAGGAATCAGCTTAATGACACCACCATTAACATGAGGGGGAAGGCCTCATTTCTAACACTCTTGCCATTGATGCAGAAGGTATGGTTGTTAGTGGTGTCTCCAAAAGACTAGAAAACACCTACACATATCCACTCCTGGCAATGGGCATGCCAAGTTTGGTAACTAATGTTAGAAAGAGAAAAAGACAATACAAAACATGCAAAGAGCTAAGACAACTGTTTATAGAGTAGAAATGTTACTAATAGTTGTATTTCAGTAAATCACAACAACCACCCTAATGCAGGAGATGAAGATCAACTTATAACATCATCCGACTTCAGTCGGGTGTAACAGTCAGAAATAGACATAGCTCAAAACATGATGTGGTGGATAAGGCCACTACTAATGGCTATTTGGGAATGCCAGGGTTGGGGACTTAAGTCTGACTAATGTTAGAAAGAGAAAAAGACAATACAAAACATGCAAAGAGCTGAGACAATTGTTTATAGAGTAGAAATGTTACTAATAGTTGTATTTCAGTAGATCACAACAACAACCCTGATGCAAGAGATGAAGATCAACTTATAACATCATCTGACTTCAGTCGGGTAATAGTCAAAAATAGACATAGCTCAAAACATGATGTGGTGGATAAGGCCACTACTAATGGCCATTAGGGATAGATATAACTATTCCTACAGTCACAAAATTATCCACTACTTACTAATGTAACTTCCACTTACTAGGGGTCTGTTAACCCTCCTTGGGTGAGGTCCACGTGGGTGGAGAGGTCACCCTCAACAACTGTCACACCCGATGGTAAAACCTTTTGCAAAAAAGTGGAAGACTCGAACCCTTACTAGAAATAGTCCATCAAATGGACCTTGATGGTGTGGGTTGAGTTCAAGTCTATTACTACTGCCTTAGCAGCAATTGGGTCTGCTTCCTCTATATCTTCCCTATTTCATTCAGCTCTAGTTCCTCCTCAAGGGTTGTCTGTGCCTCTTCAAAATCTACACTAGGGTCTAAGGCCTGGTTGGGTGTAGCTATGATTTTTGCATCCTTGAAGGTGGCATGCTTTGCAGATAACTCTATGGACTGCTGTTGCATCTGGCTTCTCAGGTTCTATTGTCAATTCAAAATTTTTTTTCTTAGCATCCATTGGCATCTGACTCTGTTTTGCACCCTATGATGTAGCTCTAAGCATTTTCAATTCCTATTCCATGATTTCATAAGCGTAAGCAGTAGATGCAAATGCCTCATAAGGTCGATGTGCAATAACGAACAAGCATTTTTTAAGATTGGACCATAGGTCCTGAGATGTCTTTGCCAGCTGTGATTTCATATTTGTGAGATCGGAGGAGCTGAAAAAAATATCATCAACTTCCTCTGCCATTTCTTTGAGTTTCTGATCAACTCTTTCCAAGGAATTTATCCGTTCCTTAAGTATAAGATTCTCAATGTTTAAGTTGGAATGGGTTGCACCCATTCGATCCCCAACTACAGAAAAAAAATATGCCTTCATTTCTTCCAACCAAGTCATGATGGTGGATAGGCATTCTTTTTGGACTCTGACTTGGGCAATGAGTTTGGAGACTTGCTTCTCTTGCATAGTTCTGTACTAGGCATATTCCCTCTTGACTTCCTCTAGCTCTAATTGTGTGCATGTATCTTTTTTAGCATGTCGGCCTACTTCAGCGTGTATTCATGTCCATCCTTCTTATCCTCTCTTAATTCTTGTACTTGATGCTTTAGCTACAGTCGTATTTTCCTTTGTTGATCACCATAGTCCTGTAAAACTCTGAGTGCATGTCTTGGCTCCATGCTCGCATGTAATCCTTCTATATTCAGATTCTTCATATTCTATTTTAGTGATGGTTGTAAGTTGGTCATGTTGTGGACAAGGGAGAATTCTTCAAAGGAGCTTCTGGAAGGCATTGTAAGTAGTATGCTGGCAATGTTATCTTTTGGTTTGCTCCAGTTCTCTGGCTTTTGAAGCACAGATTTGGATCGAAGATTTAACTTGATCTTCTTGGAAGATTTTGGCTCTGTAGGTGTGGCTATCAACTCTTCTTTTGTGAGAGGAGTAGATCCCACAGATGTTTCGCTAAGGATTGGCCATAGATAGCCATCATGGCTTCCTCCTTGAAGTATTGGGCATCTTCGAGCCCTTGTAGCATGTCTCTCTTTGCCTTGTCCTCCTCAAGCCTTTTATCGTTCTTTGTTTTTATGCGCTCTTCCTTGTAGTGATGGACTACCTCCAGGGCCTTTCTATCAATCTGACTAGAAAACTCGAATAATGTTGTAATGAATGGCCCTATCTTGGATGCCCTCAAGTCTATTCTAGTGATCTTGCTCATCAGGTGTGAGTGCAACAGATGTGTCCCTGAAATTTTTATTTCCTTCTTAGCTGCTTTAAGCATAGCATAGGAATCTCTGCTCATAGTATTAGTCTTGACGAGCAACTGCATCCATTCGAGATACTAAACAAATTGTTGTGGTCTCCTCCAATATTGAACATTATTGATGAAAAAGTAGTTCTTTTGTGTCTCCGAGGGGCCAAACTCCTTCTGCATGTCAAAGTCGACATCTACTTCTTCTATGGTGGAATTGGTGGTTCATCATCTGATTCTATCTCCTCCAGATCTGGGATGTCTACAATCTTCTCTGCAGTGTTATGAGTGAGTCCCTAATAGTTCATAGAAAATCTCCTCCTTGCTACCCCAAAGCAAATGGCCAAGCTAAAAGCTCTAATAAAACCTTATTTTTCATGATGACGAGCACAATGGAGGCTAGCCAAAGAGACTGGGAACATAAGCTCATTGCTAAGTTATGGGCATACCACACTACATACAATTGCATGCCCTTTATCCTTACCTTTGAGGTAGAGGTGGTGATGCCCATGGAGTTCATAGTACTGTGATGCCAAAAATTGATATTTTTTATTTGGCATTGGTATTTCGTTTCTTTATGTTTGATAAGAGTTTGAGTATCAAGCGATAGCCTAGCAGCTCTCACTTATTTCTATTTTCTAAGATATTGTATGGGATTGAGAGGATGAGTGGAATAGATCATTGTAAATACCACGTGCATGAATGATAAATACCTTGGTATAGGGTGAGAGTTATTTGTGTATGGGATATTATGGGGTTTTTAGAAAATAGAAAGAGTGAGTCATATAAAGAGGTCGGCTCATGTCCATGTGTTCCAACAATATAAGAGAGGCCACATGCCAAGCGTGTGGAAGGCATGTGGAGGAGTGCGAAGTCAAGAGGAATCCTTCTAGAATTCCTATGTGGAATAAGGAGGATGTGGACATATGGAAAAGAGAGGGTCCCTATGGGCTCCATGTGGGAAGACTCTTGACTTTCTCAATATTTTAAGAATCTTGAGCATCTTTTGATGGGACACATGGCAAGAGTAGCCAAAAAAGACATGGATGGTGACATACGAGCTTATGTGATTGATGGGGAAAGGAATCTACAGGCAGCAATTGTGAATGGGTGAAGGAGGGTGACAAAATCTCTATAAAAGAAGCCCTCCTCTCCCTTGTTCAATATCTCTTCCACCATTAGGCCTCATGTTGTTGTAGATCTAGTCTCCTCAAGCCTCTTCCATGAGCCTTCTCTGCCTCTTGTAGATATTCTCTTATGTAGACTCTTGACTCCATCTCTCTCTAGTTTATACTCTCTCTATGAGTAGTCTTGGAGCTTTCGCTCCCTCTTATACATATGAAACCTCTTCTTCTCCCTTGTGTTTATATTATTTTAAGTTGCATTGGAGTGGAGTCTCACTCTATTGACAATGAAGATCACCTCGTATTCCCTCTCTTGAGTCTCTCTTCCATTTTCTTTCTTTTAAGGCCTTAAAAGTTCTTTCTATTCGGCCGCTCATTGCATGCACATGGTCCATCTATTTCCCGAGCCACCAAGGGAGTTACTTACCCACTTCTAGGAAAAATCTATGAGTGGTGGATCGTTGATGAAGGTAGATTCTTGAGGGAGCATTTTGCTCAGGCAAAAATAGCATGGGTGGAGGGCAGTTTTTATGACAGTTTGACCCCTATTAGTTTTTCTCTCATAACTTTTTGCTCGGTAGTATGATTTGATAAAACTTATATCAATGTGAAGCTCTCTTCAAGACGCATGTCTATATGTGATTAGACCTTGAATCAGATACTACAGCAAAAAGTTATGAGTCTCTATGTTTGATAGTCTATTTTCGTTATAGTTTTTACCCCAGTCGAGTAAACCGCCCATAACTTTCTAGTCGCTTCTTTGTTTCTTACAAATAGTATATCAGCACGAAGCTCTTTTCAAGACGCATGTCTCTATGTTATTAGACCTTGAATCAAATACTACATAAAAAAGTTATGTCTCTGTGTCTGATAGTCTGTTTTCATGAAAGTTTTTACCCCCTTCTAGTAAACTGCCTATAACTTTTTGGCTGCTTCTTTATTTCTTACAAAACTTATATCAGCACAAAGCCCATCTCAAGGCATATCTCTATATGTGTTTGAGTCTTTGATATCATGTCTTTACTAAAAGTTACAGGCCTCTGTGTCTAATGACAGTTTTTAGAGTGTTTTCAACTAATTGTAAAGGTATCTATGAAGGAGGTGCAATGTTTCCTCAGAACCTACCCATCCAGCCCAATCAGCCTCTTCAAACTCCTCGATTCTTGCTCTTCTTCATCAACCTTTTCTATAAATGATTGTGAAATTAGTGTGCCTATCTCTTGTGTGTTTGTGGTCTTCCATTCTGATTCCTCATCAAAGATTACATCTTTGGAGATAATGACCTTTCGGTTGATGGGATCATACAACTTGTATGCTTTGCTTTCTTCACTCTAGCCAACCATGATGCATTTATGTGACTTTGCATCCAATTTCTTGTGATGATCATCATGTATGTGGGCATATGCTATGCAATGAAATATGCAGAGGTTTCCAATGTGTGGCTTGTGTCCAGTGAATGCTTTATAAGGTGTCATACCTTGTATCAATTCGGTAAGAAGCCGATTAAGTAAATAGTTTGCAATGGCTATTGCTTCTACCCAATACTAATTTGAAAGATGCTTCTCACTAAGCATTGCCTAGCACTATCTGCTAAAATCCCATTCTTCCTTTCAGCTCTCGCATTCTACTGAGGAGTATCTACACAAGTGAATTGTCTTTGAATGCCATAACTTCTACAAAAGTTCATGAATGCTGAAGACATGTGTTCATCTTTTCTATTTGATCTCATGACTTTGATCTTTCTGCCTATCTGGTTTTCTACCATGGCTTTGAATTCTTGAAATCTAGAAAACACTTTAGATTTCTCTTTTAGAAAGTAGATCCAACAATATCTATTGTAGTCATTAATAAAAGTCAAGTAGTAAAGTGAACCATTGATGCTGCGGGTCAAGGCATAACCCCATACATTTATATGTATCAAATCAAGAATACCTTGTGCTTGAGGTGCTTTTGCCGAAATTGGTTCACTTTTGTTCACGAAGCAGCATGCTTCGCAAACTTTTCCAAGAAATTGTAGCTTAGGAATCCCAATTGCCATATTTTGATTCTTGAGATCTAACAAGTACTTGAAATTGACATGACCATATCTCTTATGCCATTTTGCAGATAGTGGCATCTGTTGTAGTTGAGCTGACATGGCATGCTTATCTAGTACTATAGCTAGCATTTTTTACAAGCATTCTTCCTTGACACCTTTTGCTACTAGCTAACATCTTCTGAATTTATCTCTAATAGTGCATTCATCTCTATCGAAGATGACTTGAAAATTGTGTTATGTCATTTGACCTACTGACAAGAGGTTCTTGCTGAGCTTTGAAACATAGAGCACATCTTTCACCAATCCTTTTGTACCAACAGTGAAATTGTTCATAGGGATAACACCTATCCCTTGAACTGGATTCGGTGTATTATCTATTATGTAGATGACATTCTTTTGACCTTATAATAGCTTCATTTCTGTAAACCATTCTTGATGATTTGTCATGTGAGATGATGCACCGCTGTCGATGTACCAAGGATCTTGATCTACTTGGTCAACTTGATAGCTGAAATTCTCTTTTAGATTGAAATCAGTGTATAGGTACACTGTATCAGTTTATTTCATTTCCTCATTTGCAAGAAACATATTCTCATGTTCATTTGCAAAATGACTGTGACTAGAATGTCCACCACGATGATTTTCTCTTCTATGGAATTTCCCCTTGATTACTACTGGATTGACCGTCGTGGTCGAACTGCTTCTTGCAGCAATCTCTTTCATAGTGTCCAAACTTGTGATAGTAGTTGCACTGGATGTCTGACACATTTGTGGATGCATTGCCTCATCCTTGGAATCTTCCTTGATTGGAATGATTTCCTCTTTGCTAATTCTAATGTTGCTGAGGATGATGCTGATGCTTATGCTCACTTTACTAATGACTCTATTGCTGATGATGACCACTTTTTTAGAATGATCTATCTCTACCTCTACATTTGTCTGAAGTTGTAAATGCTTGATCATTAAAATGACCTTTGAGTTCTTGAATGGCCTGAGTCCTGATTTCTTCACCAAGTAAGAATTTGGAGCTCTTCCAATGTTAGAATTTGTCATTGGATGGCAATACTCTGGACTAGATTATCGTATCCCTCTCCTATTCCATTCAAGACTAAGACTTGCATCTCCATATATCTAATTTCCAAGGTGCCTTGACCATTCATAGCTCATACAAGTACAGGAGCGGGTTCTTTTATTAATTGGTCATATAAATCCTATGAGATAAGAACATGGCTTGCTCCAAGGTCCATGAAAGCTTTAGTGGAGTGGATCATGTCTCCACAAACCTAACAATCAATTTGCAACATAGCCAAGGCAATGGTTGTTGAGAGTTCATGCTCAACATCATGTGATCATGTGTACATAGCACTAACCCAATAGAGTGCTATAAAGAAAAGGGTTAGATTCCCTAACCCTAACCCTAAATGGGTTATATATATTCTACATTTTTAACTAAATCTAGTGTACAGTTAGTCATTTGTGGTGTGCTCTATAGCTATGATCTCTCTCCTCATCTCCACTTTTTCCTCTCCCCTCTTCATATTTTGTCATGGTATCAGAGCTCCCTTGCCTTCCATTGAGGCATTGCGATCCTTGAGAGTATGAGAGAGTGATTGAGAGTTCTTTGTGAGACTCAATTTCCGTTGAGATTTTCGTGAATCTCATCCATTTCCATCCATAGATTTCCATTCATTCCAAAAGAAAATTTCCATCTATTCCATTAAGTGAGAGAGAGAGAGAGAGTTTTCTGTCATTGCATGTGAGTAATCTAGGGGTTAAAGGCCACTGTACCTTAACCTCGATTATGTACAATACTTAAACACATATATATATGGATGACATAGAAGATTAGGGTGTTCTGCACCTACCAAAACTTGTGTGACTCTCTCTTTTGGCTCTCCCTCTCTCTCTCTCTCTCTCTCACCTTCTTCCATTCTGCTTCCGTTGTTGAGATGTCTCAACTGGTATCAAAGTGTGGGTGTTCTAACTGAGCCCTAGTGTGATCTTGAAGCCCAAAGTCTACTGCTACAGCTCTATGAGAGGAAGGATAAGCTCCATTGGGTGTCTTTCTTGCATCCTAATGTGTAGAGACCTTATAGAAACCTTTGGAAAGTTCTCTTAGTGATTTTTTGCAAGCCAGCAGGTGGTTTTGGAGGCAAAAAGATAGTCTATTTTAGACTTGAGAGTCTTTCGATGAAGATATCTTTCTTTAGAGGCTGCATCTCGCTCTAAGATCTAAAGCAAAGTTATAGAAGACTTCTAGTACTTCATTTTTCGTTTTTACATCTCTGTCATCCGAGTTCTCAGTGAAAAGTTATAGCTCCTGCAAAAGTTGACGAAATTCAATTTCTTGCACGGATTTCGTGTGTTGGATCCATATTGGCCACCATATGTAGTTCAGACACTCCCAATGGATTCAGAGCAATACAAAACTTCTACCTATGAAGCTATTTCCGATTACGTGAAGTTCTGAAGCTATAGTGAAGCTCTATTTACTCCAACGTCTTCATTCTAGCATTTCCTGTGTGAGTGAAAACTCAACATCCGAGCCTCCATTTGCAAAGCTGTCTGTACCCTTGGATCCGCGACTTCTTGAAACATATGTCTACAAAGCTACTTACTATTCTGTGAAGAATCGAGGGCGTTGTGATTCTCTGTGTTTTTTCGATGTCTCTTTGAAGGAAATTTCTCAAAGTTTCCAAGACCACCTCATTGATTGCCATATGGCATTTTGGCTAAGGGTAAGTTTCCTAAGGTTTATTTTTGCAAAGAAATGCAAGGGATGAGATTTTGGAGTTGTGGTAGAAGAGAGATATTTGCAGATTGTATTGCTGAGTTCGATTATGCAGTGATGCACATGTTTTGAGACATCCCAAGTTTTATTTTCATGAGCGTTCATTGTCGTGGAGCCATGATTTCTTGGATATACCTTATGCAGATCACTCTACTTGCAGTCTGAGCCATGTGTGCTCATTTGTGGTTTGCATTGGGTTGTAGGGATGCTTTACAGGCCATTTGGATGCATTGTGATCCTTGTTGCATGTGCTGATAGGCCCAGATTGCCTTGTGGGATGGAAGTTTAGCACACAGATGCTATTTTATGCTGAGGGACAGCTTTGACATATTGCACGGGATGTAGAGGTTGTGCTATGATCTCTTGGATGAGACATTATTGATGCTTATGCCCATCGATAGTGTTTATGCTTGAGGCATTTGGCTCTTGTTGGCATTATATTTGCCATTGTTTTATCATTGTGGATTGATATTTTCTTTTGGGCCAAATTTGCTCATATAAATGCATAGTATATGCACATGAGTCAGATGCATTTTGATGCTTTGAGCCTTGAGTTTTCGTGACACTATCCTTCATTATGGCAGACATATTGGGTGCACCTAGTATTTGGTGTGACGACCAGTCTCTCTTGTGGAGCACAAGATTGAGTTGAAGCTAGAAAGCAAGCCAGTCGTGCAACGCTTAAGGCGATTGGGGGTGATCCAAGCTGAGGCACTAAAGAAAGAGGTAACACAACTACTTGAAGTGGGATTCATCTTTCCTGTTGATGATTCAGAATGGATATCTCCTTTAGTTGTCACACCAAAGAAAGGAAATAAGTGGCGGGTTTGTGTGGACTTTCGTCCTTTGAATGCATGCACTAAGAGGGATCATTTTTCTTTGCCATTCCAAGATGAAATACTAGACCAAGTAGCAGGGCATGAGATGTATTCTGTATGTGATGGGTATTCTGGGTACTTTCAAATTCGTATTTGGGAGGAAGATCAAAAGAAAACATCATTTGTCACACCTTGGGGAGTTTTTGCTTATAGAGTGATGCCTTTTGGGTTGACCAATGCACCAGCTACATTTCAATGAGCCTTACTTGGGAAAGTTCATAAGGTGTTTTTGGATGATTTTTGCATTTATTCTCGGTGCATAAATCACATGGAGAAGTTAAAGATGGCCTTAGCTAGGATTGATGAAGCAAAGGGTTGTCTAAATCCTAGCAAGTGTCATTTGGGTCAAACAAAAGTAGTCTTGTTGGGGCATATTGTGTCTGAAGAAGGCCTGCAAATGGATCCTGACAATGTTCAAGCAATCACGGCATTGCCAAGTCCTGAGAGTGTCACTGGTGTTCGCAGAATTCTAGGAAAGAGCAAGTATTACCAATGCTTTTGTGATGATTTCATAGAGATAGTGCATCCCATAAACTTGTTGACAAGAAAAGGACTTTCTTTCCAATGGGGTGTGGAGCAACAAGAGTCTTTTTAGCAACTTAAAGAGGCCATGAGTAAGGGCCCAATAATGAAGCCCCCTAATTGGTCTCAAGACTTTTATGTAAATCCAAGTATATCTTTGCATTCAATTGGTGCTGTATTGCTACAAAAAGGGGAGGCAAGTAGAATGCAACCCATCTATTATGCCAGCCGACAGCTTACAGAGGTGGAAACAAGGTATGAAGAAATGGAGCAGCAAGCCCTCTCTTTGGTGTTTTTAGTCAGAAAGCTTCGCTCCTATTTATTACCTCGGTCATTTTTCTTCCTTACCTCTCAGTCTATATTAGCATATCTAGTTCACAAGCCTAATCCTGGGGAGAGATTTGCAAAATGGTTGTCAGAGCTTCAAGAGTCCTCTTTCTCTTTTGTCACTGAAAATACCACTAGGCCCACTATGGTAGATTTGCTCACAGGACGACAAGATCTAAGAGAATAAAAGAAATATAAGGAGGACATTAATTATGAAAGGGAGACACCACCAACAGCTTTTGTCTTGTATTTTGATGGGGCTTTTAGTCCTTAATGCCAACAAGGAGCCAGGGGGATAGTCTTGATGAATTCTGAAGGTTAAGAGGTGTGGGTAAGAGGACAAGAGCTTCCAGGTATCACAACTAACAATGCAGCTGAGTATAATGCTTTCATTCTTGGTTTGGAGGGTTGTCTTCAAAGTCAAGTTAAAGAAAGAGGAGACTATCAGCTTATTATAAAGCAAATGCAAGGGCATTACAAGACAAGAAGTCCTCATTTGAAGGAGCTTAATCAGAAGGCTATGGCACTATGTAGTCAGTTTGATTTTTGCAAGTTTGTTCATATAAATAGAAAAGAAAATCAAAGGGCAGATGAGTTAGCTACTCAAGCCATTGTAGTACAAGACCAGGGGGTGGTTTCTTTGGTAGACACTAGATGGCCAGAATTGCAAGATGTTCAACAATATGTGAAACAAGGCATGATTCCTCGAGGGTTAACTCCACAACAGAAGTAGAGATTGGTTACTTTTGGCCACACCTCCATAAGGATGCATATGAATGTCACCAATGGAACCTATCAGCTTGAGGATGTTGATGGCATGGTGATACCCAGATGCACCAATGAGTATCACCTTAAATACTTCTATGCTCGACCACCTTGAGGGCTAGCAGACCCTCTCGGTCACTAGAGAGGGTCTCCTAGGGGGGAAAACATGTGACTCCAAAAATTGATATTTTTTATTTGGCATTCGTAATGTTTTCTTCTATGTTTGAGAAGAGTTTGAGTATCAAGTGATAGCCTAGCGGCTCTCACTTATTTCTATTTTCTAAGATATTGTATGGGATTGAGAGGATGAGTGGAATGGGTCATTGTAAATACCATGTGCATGAATGATAAATACCTTGGTATGGGGTGAGAGTTATTTGTGTATGGGATATTATCGGGTTTTTAGAAAATAGGAAGAGTGAGTCATATAAAGAGGTGGGCTCATGTCCATGTGTTCCAATAATATAAGAGAGGCCACATGCCAAGCATGTGGAAGGCATGTGGAGGAGTATGGAGTCAAGAGGAATCCTTCTAGAATTCCTATGTGAAATAAGGAGGATGTGGACATATGGAAAAGAGAGCATCCCCATGGGCTCCATGTGGGGAGACTCTTGACTATCTCAATATTTTAAGAGTCTTGAGCATCTTTTGATGGGACACATGGCAAGAGTAGCCAAAAAAGACATGGATGGTGACATACGGGCTTATGTGATTGATGGGGAAAGGAATCTATAGGCAGCAATTGTAAATGGGTAAAGGAGGGTGATAAAATCTTTATAAAAGGAGCCGTCCTCTCCCTTGTTCAACATCTCTTCCACCATTAGCCATCATGTTGCTGTAGCTTTAGTCTCTTGAAGCCTCTTCCATGAGCCTTCTCTCCCTCTTGTAGATATTCTCTTATGTAGACTCTTGAGTCCATCTCTCTCTAGTTCATTCTCTCTCTATGAGTAGTCTTGGAGTTTCGCCTCTCTCTTGTATGTATGAAACCTCTTCTTCTCCCTTGTGTTTGTAGTATTTTGAGTTGCATTGGAGTGGAGTCTCACTCTATTGGTAATGAAGGTCACTTCAGGTTCTCTCTCTTGAGTGTCTCTTTCCTTTTTCCATTGTTTTCTCTTCCAAAGTGCTCAAAAGTGTTGTTTATTTGGCCACTCATTGCACATACATGATTTATCTATTTCCCAAGCCACAAAGAGAGCTCTTCCTTCCCTCTTAGGCGACCTCTATGGGACTTGGATCGTTGATGAATTCTAAGTATAGAGGTAGTATTCTCCCAAGTCGGCACCAGTAGAAGGAGTAAGTGTTTTTCATGATAATTTGACCCCTTGCCAGTATTTTGCTCATAACTTTTCACTCAATGGTCCAATTTAGACAAAACTTATATTAATGTGAAGCTCTCTTCAAGGAGCATCATCTTATTTCTTTAGTTATTATATTAGATGTCAAACCAATAATCTATGACTCTGTGTGTGTGACTATTTCTTTTTCAGATAGTTTTTACTCCCGTCCAGTAAACTGCCCATATCTTTCCAACCGCTTCTCTGTTTCTTACGAAACTTATATCAGAGCAAAGCCCATTTCAAGGCGCATCTCAATATGTGTTTGAATATTTGATATCATGTCTCTTCTGAGAGTTATGGGTCTCTGTGTCTTATAATATTTTGGAGAGTGTTTTGATGTAATTGTAAAGATATCCATGAAGGAGGTGCAATGTTTCCCTGGAACCTACCCATACGACCCAATAATCCCCTTCAAACTCCTTGATATATATTATTTCATGTCATGTTGAGCTGCAAGATCTTCTTTTAACAACGTATTGCTCTTCTCTTTGGTGTAGACTAGCTTGTTGAGATTATGGCCTCCATTGATCCTTTCCTTCTCCCTATGCTTGAGTACAACATCACTTGGGATGTTACCATCTTCATTCTCATCTAAGGGAGGATAGTATGGTGTGGTCTCTTGGTATAAAAGCTTCTTTTTAATGTCCCTTTTCTAGTGATTAATATCTCTATCACTCAGTTCAAAAGCAATAGGAAGTGAAGAGGTGCGTGAAGTTATTACCCCCAACTTCATGTCACAACATGTAAATGGGTCTACAAGATGAAGGTAGGGCTACTATAGAGGTAATGCATAAATTTGGGTAGTAAGGCCCCACCATACTTCTACCACTTATCCCATTGGCCGTCCCTAGGCACAAGAGTCTTGCCTTCACAAGCAACATGAATGGAGGCCAAAACACATAAGGCATCATCAAGCAGTAGAATAGCAATAGGACCACAAGAACCTACCTTTACAAAGGAGGCAGTACCACAAGAACCTATTGCCCTCTCATCCAAATAAAGGACCACTCCAACAAAGTAAAAGATGACATCAATGTTTCCTAGAATTCTTATGCTATAAGAGAGGACATCATCACTGACCACAGTAGGCCTACAAGAACATATTCCTAAAAGGGGACTGCATTGCAACACAAGTCATAATCTCAGGTAATTGGTGAGCCTTCCCAAGTACAAACACTCAGACTCTACCCCTACTTTTAATTCCACTTCAACATCTAGCTCAATAGTACCACTAGAACCTACTCTTAAAATGAGAGTAATGCCATAAGAACCTATCCTTGCACTCACTCTAAAGGCACTAGCTTCGAAGACAACAATGCACACAGGAGCCCCACAAAACAACATGAGCTGCCAGGCTCCCAAGGCCTCATGTCCACACTACTTCCAATCCATGCTCATGCTATGACTATGCTAGTCATCATCAACGAGCTAACAGCACCATTTATTCACAACTCCAAGGCACCATTGCCATCCTACTCACAAGAACTCTCAACACATACCCAGCTTGGAAGGATGCAAGGTAGCACAAGCACCCACATCCTTGATTTTATTTTGCAGGTCTAGGTAATCATAGAACCTCCAAGGGATACATGAAAATAAAGAGCCATCACCATCGAGTTCCAGGTCTTAGGTGAAAATAGCACCCTCCTAATGGTCGTATTTCAATTCATGCATTGCACACCATATCAAGTGAATTCGCACCTCTTGAGTCAGCTTAGGTGACTAACTACAAAAGGATGCACACTTCAAGTTTTAGGGTCCCTTAGTCATCTCTGCTACCACACTCAACACCAGGTATGCCATGTAAGCCACAAAAAATTAGTTGCAATGCCTTCCAAATTCATTCATAAGTCCATAGGTGAAATCTAGGAAGGTCTAGATTCTAGTCAAACCTTGAATAGGCTAGACAAATGAACTTGCTACATTTTAGGTTGACACAGTGATTGCTAAAGCAGAGACTAATAACGTGAGGACCCATATGATAAGGCTAACACTGTATCTCGTAGCAGTAGCTATACAACGTGATGTGACTAAAGTAACATTATGTGGTAAATGCTAATGCAATGTTGCAACTTTAACAAATAATGCTGCCCATTGCAATATAAAATTAGGGAAATTTCGGGCTCATTTTGCGGCCCTACAAGAATTTCACTTGAAAATATTCTCTTAAAAAGGTGGGCATGGATAATTGTTTGTAAATTAGCTCAAAACTTATTAGACTTGGCATATTTAGAACCTAGTCTTTGAGAGATTTCCAATAGTGCATACCATGATGGGGTTTGGACATGGGGATAGAAAGATACATGAAAGATTACTTTCTTCTAGGAATCTTTTTACACAACACTAGAAGATTCCTAGAAGAAAGGAATATTTTTGCATCTTTCCATGCCCATGTCCAAACCCCATCATGGTATATAGCATTGGAGACCTCTCAAAGAGTAGGATTTAAATATGCCAAGTTTGACAAGTTTTGAGATAATTTGTAAAATATTATCCATGCTCACCTTTTTTGAGAGAATATTCCTTACAAGTTATGACACTAACCCACTGCTATAATAATGCAAACTCATTGTGTTAGTATATTTTCTATATAATCATCTAGCCCAACCCCCAGTCGTGTTGTATTGGCAATTGTACTAAAACTTTGCCAAAATTCATGTAGAATTTCCCCAACATCTTGCAACCCACTTCCTGAGATCTGTCCTATATTTCCGACTCCTCATGCTACCTAAACACCACTTAACTCTTAATTATTAAAGAATTACTCTTTGGCTTTGAGAAAAACATCCCCAACATAGAAGCGTCCTCCTTCTTTCCACCTTCTCTAATGCCCTCCATCTTTCGCACCATTTTCCTCCCTATCCTCTCTCAAATGGGTCCATGACATGACAAAGCCGCACAAGATTTCTCCTCCCACCCCACTAAGAAGCGCCATATCACATATGTGGACACCATTGAGAACTACACAAAGCATGGGTTTCAAAGCACTAATTTCCCACCTCTCAATGTCAACTGGCTACACAAACTTGGGGGTCATTATTCTCTCTCAGTTTCACTGCAGCAAAATTGATTTATGGTTGCACTACCACAATGCTGCCAGTTATTCAGGCCCTTAGTGACCTTGAGGTGGCTTCCTATGCCCAGGACATCAGCCTATAGCCAAAGCATATTACCTCGCTTGCTCCTTGAATCTAAAGATGGTAGATCAATTCGTTGAGAACTTCAACAATGCCACTAGAACTACCTCCTAGGAAGATGTAGCTGGCAATCTGCAACACTATCAGTTCACAGTAAATACATTTGCTTGGACTTAAATTGTCTCCTAGTTCTCAATATACCCTTTGTATAGCTACACCAATGGAGAAAAGATTGATGGGTCTAGTCAATTATTCCACCAGGAAGCACAGGGGTAGCATACCCATTGAGGCAATCTCGAATTCCACCATTGCCAAGGCCACCAAGTGGTCAATCTCCTAACCCATATTGCTTTCATAGAGCACCTCAATGCTATAAAACCCAAGCTACTCTCTCAACTATACTAGCCCAACCTTACCAATTGGGTAGAATATTTCTACAACAAGATCTCTATTGTATGTGGCCATGCCCAGTATAAAGTCAACAACCCAATGTTGTTTGTGCCCAGCATGGCTCAATTGTCCAAACCCAAATGCCAATGGACACCTATGACAATGCAACAAAGTATTGCTCCTTACTATCAGCTATAGCATGATCAAGGCTTACCCCCACAAAGTTGATGCCTTCTTCAAAGAAAACGATCAAAGAATAGCTTAGCCGCCATCCTTAGAAACCCAAGCTAAGCTCGATGCTAAGCTACAAGTGGCCAACAAAGCACTCCAAAAGGTAGGAGATGAGGCCTCAAAAAAAAGAAGGAATGGAAATAGGGGTAGAGCAACATTACCCAAATTGTGGTGAGGACACCCCCTACAAAAACACACCTCTTCCACAACTCCCAAGTCCTGATCTCTCCCCTTGATCCATCAAGTGCAGGCCAAGGAAATAAGTTTGAGTCCCTCTAAGCCATCAACATATCCACCAAAGAGATCCTCAAGCCATGTCCAGGGCAAAGAAAAGGCGGCAGCAAAAGTCATAGGTCCAACAACAACAACAATAGCAATAACAGATATTGGCTAGAGATAGTGGGTGGCCTAGATGGAGGCACTTGCCTATTGCATATTCACTGACTATTCCTCTCCCAAGTTGTACCTCATGGAAACCAACAGGGATAGCTCAAATATGGAAAGGCAGTTTATGGATGCCAAGGCGGCCCAAACCATCCTCACCAGGAAGTAGGAGTATGCTAGGAAACAGGCCTTCAATGCACATGTAGCTCATCTTCAAAGAGATAATAAATAGGAGCAACTAGACAAAGAACGAGCGAAGCACAAAATGGTCAAGGCTATGGGACTAGAGTCATTAGAGAGACTTCGAGCCTTTCACAGGAAGCTTCAAGAAATGGAGCTCCCCCATCACCACAGAATGATCATGGGATACCTTGGTTGTGCAATATGAGACACTTTAACAGTAGGCCATCATGGATCAAAAGCAAGTAGAGGTGATCAAAGCTCAAAATATGGCTACAAAGAATTAATTGGAACAACATGCCCACCAAATTGAGAAAATCAATGTCCTCTTCCATCAAAATAATGAGCAAAATATTAGACTCCAAGAGCAAATCTAGAGTAGACAAGCCACTACGGTAC
Source organism: Dipteris shenzhenensis (assembly GCF_047967505.1). Classification (NCBI taxonomy): domain Eukaryota; kingdom Viridiplantae; phylum Streptophyta; class Polypodiopsida; order Gleicheniales; family Dipteridaceae; genus Dipteris; species Dipteris shenzhenensis. The sequence continues at coordinate 36,745,528 of NC_141622.1, forward strand.
TCCACCAATAGCTCCTATGAGCATCAACACATGCCACCACACTCATACTTGCACCATGCATAGTTGAAGACACCTTCAACTACTACTCTGACACACTCGCCACCTCCACCACCTAGCACCATATTAACTTCTCCAACCCCCTCCTCTTTGTCACATTCCACCTCCTCTTGTGTCATACTTCTTCCTATGCCCACCATATTATATCCATGGCCCACTTCCATGCGGGTGTTGTTTTAGAGGATGACTCAGACATCCTCACACTCAATACCCACCCAATTATTTTTAATTTTATGGCTTGGTGTCACATCCTTTGGGATTAGGCCTATCTTAGAACTTTTGAAGCACTGCGCCTTACAAGACATACCCCACAATTCCCATTCCTTGACCGAAGGTCTTGAGTGATGTAGCAATATGGCCAGCAAGAAGCCAAATATGTATCTAGATCCCTTTCCTTGTACAATAGTATACAATATAAGCCTATTAGCATAATAGTTCATGTAATAGGTTTGTGGAAGTCATACTGAAAATGCTCCAAATTGGCTTCAGCCTGTTTGATGATTTGCATGTTTCTTACCCAACTGATATCCAAGAATCAAACACTGACACTACATGGGCACTTTTTGATTGTACTTGCCCTTGCCCCAAGACTACCACCCACGTCCCCACATCAACCGCAAATCCCACTTCTACTACTACAAGTGCCTCTGGCCCACTCAAACAGCCATCCATTTCATAGCACGCCACCACCACACACTTACAAGGCATAATATTGTAAGAGTTTATTGGCCTAGATGGTCCAAAAGATCTGGGCACAATGGCATGGTACATATCTTAAATCCATGCTCTTTGTGGATATCGATGGTCTTGATGACAAAAAAGATTCTGAGGAGATAAATGAGAATCCAATAGTAGAAGAGGACACCTTACCACCACTGGAACCTTTTTGACCACAACACGTAGTACTTGATGGATGACATCCTTCAAGGTGTCTGAAGACATCTCCGATGTCAATAGCTAGGATGGGAAGATATAAAGTTTCTCGCTCAATTAAAAGGATTTAATGGAATTCCATACCTTCACCAAGATCCTACAAAAAAAAGCTTTTGCAAATGGCACAGGGACCACCCTCGATAGACACGTGGTGGCTATATCCACCCAGATATTAACAAGATGCCAACTACTGACAATGAAGTGGGGCTCCAACCTAAATTGAGGCTCCTATTTCTAAAGAATAAGGTGTTTTGGCAAATGTACTACTTGGCCAGGCAAGACCGATGAGCCAACCTCACTTACATATGTTGGATGTGAAGGACTTTGATGCCCTAAAGGCCTCATATCCCAACATCATCTAAAGGTGGCTACCTCCTATGCTATCACTACAAAAATGGAGAAGTTCAATGCCACTTTTGCTATATTCCTCGATCTAGCCACCGCAACCATGCACTTGTTTTACTCTACTACTAATATTTTTGCTAAGGGACATCCTTGCAAACAAGCCCATAATGGAAAAAAAACTTCAATGTGTCCATTAAAAAATAGCCTTTGATCTCAACACCAAACTACAAGTAATGAGGTGGTCCTTACGGGTCAAAAATCTTCATGGTCACTACATCCAAATGTTCAAAGACATGTGCGACACACACTTCTAGCCACCTCTCCATCCATTTTGCCTCATATCCCAAAGATTCCTCAACAACCATAGGATAATGAAAAATGCCCTCAAATCCCACAATATTCACCATGTTCAATCAACAAATGGATTGTGAAGAAGAAGGGGGTATGTTAACTGCCAAGGTTAATATGTTTTGCAAGATAGTGTAAATAATAGGGAGAGTATGGAAGGAAGACAATAGAAATCTACCTTGGAGCCCAAGTTCCTTGTAAAAACAAGAAAGAGAGAGAGGGAGAGGTAAGAAATAATAGGGTTGGCCCTCCCTTCAAAACATGGAATGTATAAAAGGCTAAAGGTTTGACTTTGGTCTTCATTGTTGTATGCACACATTTGGTAAGAAATAATAGGGTTGGACCTCCCTTCAAAAGGTGGAATGTATACAAGGCCAAAGGTTTGACTTTGTTCTGTTGAGAGTTCACGCTCAACATCATGTGATCATGTGTGCATAGCACCATCACGTGATCATATGTGCATAGCACTAACCTTATAGAGTGCTATAAAGGAAAGGGTTAGATCCCCTAACCCTAACCCTAAAAGGATTTGTATATATTCTATTTTTTCAACTAATTCTAGTGTACAGTTAGTCATTTGTGGTGTGCTCTCTAGCTGTGCCCTCTCTCCTCATCTCCACTCTTCTCCTCTCCCCTCTTCATATTTTGTCATGGTATCAGAGCTTCCTTGTCTTCCACTGAGACATTGAGATTCTTGAGAGTGTGAGATTGAGAGGTAGTCTTTCATTCCATTCACTTCCGTTGAGTGAAGGATTTCCGTTCATTGAAAGAGAGAAATTTCCTTCTCATTGAGAAGAATTTCCGTCTATGGAGAGAGAGATTCTTGGATTCCTTGAGAGATTTCCGTTCAGAATGAAAGTGAGAGTTTAGTGAACACTGAGTTTTTTTTTGAAGCATTCCAAAGGTTTCATTCTTCTTCACCTTGTGAGCGAGAGCTTTGCTTCCCTGCAATACGGGCTACTCTAGACAAAGAAAGCCTTTTCTACTTCAACGACGACTAAGAAAGACTGCAAGTTCCTACAAGCATCAACTAAGAGAGTGGCTTCCAGCAGAGATAGCAGCAAACGACTGCAACTTCCTCTCCAATGCATACAAGCTTTCGAAGGTAAGCCAATGCTCCCCTGCATTCCAGCCTCTCCAACACATTGCTTTTGCCTCCATTAGCCGCCAAGTTCTAAGGCAAGCCTCGCACAACGAACTTCAACGACCTCTAAGTCTTGTAGACAACAGAAAAAGGTGAGTCAACGACTGTGTAAACATCAGCTCTACCTACGGGCTAGGCTCCTACGACAGCCCACAGCAAGGCGGCTCAACAGATCGCCATCGGCCTACGGTACCTACAGCCAGCCCATCGACGGCTCACCAAGACAACCCTGCTGTTGTCTTCATGAACAACAGCCTCCACGGCCCTCCGGACTCAAAGCTCACACTAGCAGCGACTCCTACTCTGGATTGCAACGACCGCCGACAAACGAGCCCTCTAAGTTCTCTCAGCAGCTCTGCAACCACCTCGACGCTATACCTCGCCTCCAGCGCATCGCCTCTTCCAACATCGTCTCCAGTCGACCAAACAGCTCGCGGCTCTTCAGAAGGCTCCCGCCAAGCCTACAGTGCACTGCCACAACGCCAGTCCATAGCGCGGCTTCATTCACCGTGCTCTCCAATGAACTCCATCGACGGAGAAGACGACGGAATCTCCAAGATTCCATCAAAATCTTGGATAGATTTTGGTGCCTCGTGTTCTGACACGTGGCAGATAGAGTTTTTGCCATGTGGCAACCTTATCCACAATGCCACATCATTAGCACCACGTCAGTTGACACATCACCATTGCCACATCATCCCACGTCAGCACCGGCAGCCACATCAGTAGGCCACGTCACTTTGCCACATCAGTAGACATGTCACCATTGCCACATCACCCCACGTCAGCTCTACCACGTCAGCACCGGCAGCCACATCAGCAGGCCACATCACTATGCCACATCAGCAAACACGTCACTTGTGCCATGTCACCAGGCCACGTCACCAGGCCACATCATCAGGCCATGTCACTAGGCCACATCATGAAGCCACATCACCAGGCCATGTCATCAGGCACGTCACCAGGCCACATCACCAAGCCATGTCATCAGGCCACATCACCATGCCACATCATCACTACCACGTCATTTTGCCACATCAGCAGTGCCACCTCAGCACTGACCCCTGCAGGCACAGTCCCTTGCCAGGCACACTATGCACACACTGCATGTGCACACTCCTGCCACCTCAGTACAGAGCTTCACTGGCACGCCTCTTGCTAAGCACAGTGCCACATCATCACTGCATGTGACTCACAGTGACACATCATCATTGAGCACCATTTGCACTCCTTTTGCCCCTCCACCTAGATCAAGTCATATCTCTTGATCCAGGAAGAATTTGAGGGTGCTCCAAAAAGGAAAGTCACTCGGTTTTTTGTGCTCTACGTGCTTGTTACATCACGTGCACATTTTGGTGCAAGTTACACTCACATTTGTGCCTCGTCGACAAAACCACTTCCTTCACGCACATTTGCCTCTACATCGACGCATCTGACCCAGCACTTAAAAAGAACAAAAGAAAAGAAATTATTTGCTGCTCTTTCATCGATCGACGGTTGGTTTAGATCTAGATCAGAGTAGACTAGATCGCCATAGAGGGGACGCTTTGAATTTCCCCAAGTTGCCAATCTAAGCCATGCCCGAAATTCCCGACTAGTACCTACTCGGAGTCAGTCCATACGCTCACATCCGATTTCACATCATTACATTACCTAAAACCTTACGTTCATCAGTTCAGTGAGCAGACTTCAGAGTTCAGAGCATTGCAGATTGATTCAGTGGGCAGATATCACTTGATTTCACACACACATGCCACCATTGTAAAGCCTATTCGGCTATGTCACGGCATTGTGCACATCATTTTCAGCCTTGTAAAGCCTCTTGGCTATTCCCGGCATCATTGCCACAAGCCTTGTAACACAGATCAGATCTTATATATTGCAGTTCTATCTTCACCGACGGTACAGAGATTTCACTTGGCATCTTCATTGTATTTGCAGTTGATTCATACAGAGTTTTCCAGGACACTTTTGAGTACATTGTTTGCACCATGTCGACTAGCAACCTCAATCTGGAGGCATCTGCTAAGTTAGACAACTCCAATTACGATACATGGAAATACCAAATGGAGACCATTCTTGTGCTTCAGGACAAATGGGAGTATGTCGATGGATCTATACCTAGACCATTGGCCGATCCAACCACCAGTAGCTCTACTCCATCTGTTGTCACAGCACTAGCAACGGGATCTACATCTACACAAACAGTTTTCGCACACCAATAGCAGATCCTACCATTGCCCGAGCTCAAGCAGAATGGGATAAGAAAGACAAGTATGCCTATCACCTGATCAAGCAGAATGTGCAAGATGTCATGCTAGGACAGCTCAACACAGTCAAGACATCAAAAGAAGCATGGGATATGTTCGTAGCTCTCTACGAGTCCAAGAACACATCCAGGATTCTCACCCTAAGAAACCAGATCAACCAGAGTTTCCGCAACAGCAGTGAAACCGGTCATGCTTATGTACTCCGCATCAAAGACTACAATAATCAACTTGCAGTAGTAGGAGAGACTATGAATCCCACAGAAATGGTTCAAGTAATCCTGAATCGACTAGGAGAAGGATATGAGAATCTAGTCCAGAGTATTGCCATCCAACGGCAAATTCCAACACTAGAAGAACTTCAATCAGTTCTACTTGGTGAAGAACTCAGGACTCATGCCATTCAAGCACATAAAGGTCATTCTAATGATCATGCATTCATAGCTTTAGACAGAAGCAGAGGCAAAGGCAAAAACAGAGGTAGATCATATCAGAAAAGTGGTCATCATCAACAAAATCAAAGTCAGAATCAGCATGAGCATGAGCATCATCCTCAGCAACATCAAAATCAGCAAAGAGGAAATCATTCCAATCGAAAAAGATTTCAAGGACGAGGGAATGCATCCACCAATGTGTCAAACATCCAGTGTAACTACTGTCACAAGTTTGGACACTATGAAAGACATTGCCGCAAGAAGCAGTACGACCAAGGCGGTCAATCCAGCAATAATCAAGGGAATTCTCGAGGAAGAGGAAATCATCGTGGTGGACATTCTAGTCACAGTCATTTTGCAAATGAACATGAAAATATGTTTCTTGCAAGTGAGGAATTGCATCAGACTGATACAATGCACCTAGACACTGATTTCAATCCCAAAGAGGATTTCAGCTATCAAGTCGACCAAGTGGAACAGGATCCTTGGTACATCGACAGCGGTGCATCATCTCATATGACAAATCATCAGGAATGGTTCACAGAAATGAAGCCATTAGAAGGTCAAAATAATTTCATCTACACAGTAGACAATACACCGAATCCAGTTCAAGGGACAGGTGTTATCCCTATGAACAATTTCACTGGTACAAAAGGATTAGTCAAAGATGTGCTCTATGTTTCGAAGCTCAGCAAGAACCTTTTGTCAGTAGGTCAAATGACGGAACACAACTACAAAGTCATCTTTGACGGTGCTGAATGCACTATCAGAGACAAATCCAAAAGAGGTCAGCTAGTAGCAAAAGGTGTCAAGGAAGGACGCTTATACAGGATGCTAGCTACAGTACCAGATAAGCATGCCATGTCAGCTCAAATGCAATAGATGCCACTATCTGCAAAATGGCACAAGAGATATGGTCATGTCAACTTCAAGTACTTGTTAGATCTCAGGAATCAAAATATGGCAATTGGGATTCCGAAGCTACAGTTTCTTGGAAAAGATTGTGAAGCATGCTGCTTCGGCAAACAAAAGCGAACCAACTTTGTCAGAAGTACCTCTCGTGCACGAGGTATTCTTGATTTGATTCATACAGATGTATGGGGTTATGCCCAGACCCGCAGCATCAATGGTTCACTTTATTACTTGACCTTCATCGATGACTACAGCAGATATTGTTGGGTCTACTTTCTGAAAGAGAAATCTGAAGTGTTTGCCAGATTTCAAGAATTCAAAGCCATGGTAGAAAACCAAACAGGCAGAAAGATCAAGGTCATGAGATCAGACAGAGGAGGTGAATACATGTCTTTAGCAGTCATGAACTTTTGCAAAAATCACGGCATTCGAAGACAATTCACATGTGCAGATACTCCTCAACAAAATGCAAGAGCTGAAAGGAAGAATGGAACTTTAGCAGACAGTGCTAGAGCAATGCTTAGTGAAAATCATCTTTCGAATCAGTATTGGGCAGAAGCAATAGCTACAGTTAACTACTTGCTTAAGCGGCTTCCTACCAAACCGATACAAGGTATGACTCCTTATGAGGCATTCACTGGACACAAGCCATGCATTGGGCATCTCTGCATATTTGGTTGCATAGCATATGCCCACATACATGATGATCATCGCGGGAAATTGGATGCGAAGTCACGCAAATGCATCATGGTTGGCTACAGTGAAGAAAGCAAAGCATACAAATTGTATGATCCCATCAACCGCAAAGTCATTATCTCCAGAGATGTAATCTTCGATGAGGAATCAGAATGGAAAACCTCACCTACACAAGAGATAGAAACATCGACTTCACAGTCATCTACAGAATAGGTTGATGAAGAAGAGCAAGAATTGCCAGCAACACCCCAAGCAGCACCACAGCAGCTCAGACGGTCTACTAGGGAAAGCAGACCACCAGCCAGATTGACATCTGCTCAGAAAGGCAAAGCAATTCAGGTGGAAACTACCAACTACGCTCTTATGATTACCATCATGGCTACAGAAGAGCTAGTGTACTTCGAAGACGCAGTAGACAAGCCCGAATGGCAAACTGCTATGAATGAAGAAATCGACAATTTGTATAAAAATAACACTTGGGAATTATGCGACCTTCCACCAGGAAAGAAGGCCATAGCCAACAAATGGGTATACAAAGTGAAGTACAATCTAGATGGCAGTATTCAGAGATACAAAGCCAGATTAGTTGCAAAAGGATTTGCACAACAATATGGTCAAGATTATTATGAGACTTATGCTCCAGTAGCAAAGATGGATTCCATACGGTTCTTGATATCACTAGCGACACTCAGTAAATGGAATGTGTATCAGCTCGATGTCAAGAATGCATTTCTCAATGGTTATCTAGACGAGGAAGTCTACATGCAACAACCAGCTGGTTATGTTGAACGAGGAAAGGAGAACAAGGTTTGCCATCTGAAGAAAAGTCTCTACGGCTTAAAACAAGCACCCAGAAGTTGGTACAGCAGAATTGACAAGTATTTTGCTGATCTGGGATACATGAAGTCCAATGCAGATCATACTCTCTACTACAAAGTTCAAGGGGAAGATATTACTATTGCACTTTTGTACGTAGATGATCTGATTGTGACAGGAAGCAAGGATAGCTGCATCAGAAAACTAAAACAAGACTTATCTGCAGAGTTTGACATGAAATATCTTGGACTTATGCACTATTGTCTTGGAATTGAGTTCTGGAGAGATTCAGATAGCACATTCATGAGTCAACTCAAGTATGTTGACAGTCTCCTGAAGAAGTTTCATATGGCAGATTGCAAGATTGCAGCCACTCCCATGGAACAGATTTTGAAACTTACTAAAGATTCAGAAAAGCCTACAGTCAATGACAGATACTACAGGCAACTCATTGGATCTCTTATATATCTGACAATCACACGGCCAGATATTTGTTATGCAGTAAGCTCACTAGCACAGTTTATGGCAAATCCAAAACAGTCTCACTGGAATGTAGCCAAAAGAGTCTTGAGATACATCAGAGGTACAAGACAGTTTGGGATAGAATACAGAGGAAGTCATCCACAATTGCATGGATACTGTGACAGTGACTATGCTGGAGATCATGAGACTAGGAGATCGACACAGGGATATGCATTTTTCCTTGGTCAAGGTGCTATATCATGGTTGTCAAACAAACAGCCGATTGTTTCTTTGTCTTCGACTGAAGCAGAATATAGAGCACTCACTACAAGTGCATGTGAGGCTATATGGCTCAGAAGACTATTGTCAAAAACAGATTACTTTGATGAGTCAAAGCCAACAACAATATACTGTGATAATCAATCGGCTCAAGCATTGGCCAAAAATCCAGTATATCACTCCAGGACAAAGCACATTGATGTTACTTGGTGACATCACACTGCAGCATTGTGATAGCAAGGAAAATGTTGCAGACACCTTTACCAAACCACTCGGTAAAGAGCTATTCGAGAAACACCGACTAGCTCTTGGTTTAATGCAGAGGAAGGACATTCCCATTAAAGGGGTGTGATGGAATGTAATGTTCAGTCCTTCTTCGATTCCCCAGAATCATCATCTTGAGGGAAGGCCTACTTCATGATGTTGATCTTGAGGGAAGGTGTTGAGAGTTCATGCTCAACATCATGTGATCATGTGTGCATAGCACCATCACGTGATCATATGTGCATAGCACTAACCTTATAGAGTGCTATAAAGGAAAGGGTTAGATCCCCTAACCCTAACCCTAAAAGGGTTTGTATATATTCTATTTTTTCAACTAATTCTAGTGTACAGTTAGTCATTTGTGGTGTGCTCTCTAGCTGTGCCCTCTCTCCTCATCTCCACTCTTCTCCTCTCCCCTCTTCATATTTTGTCATGTTCTTCATTGTTGTATGCACACATTTGGTAATACAAGCTATCTTTCTCTTCCATGAGTTCTCTTGAGTATTCTCATGTTTCCTATCATAGTGCCTATGTGATATCCACTCCCTCTTTCTCTTCTTCATTCCCCCCTCCCTTCCCTTTCACCTTTCTTCTCCCTTCTCCACTTTCCCTCCTCGCACCACAATAATCCAAAACCTTCTTTCATGACACAAGTGTACGGAGAGTGTATGATGAGCCTTTTGCATTGCTCCTCACCATGAAAGTCAAGAGGGAGTGTCCTTGGCATATTGTTGAGATTTCCCATGACATGTGAGTCACCACTAAGACCACACAAGGCCATATCCTCCCACTATGATACCACCACTCCACTACTATCAAACTGTGGGGGACCACACCTATAGACCTCTCCTAGAAGGAGGTGGTGCTAGTGTTTAGAATCTGTGGCTAAAATGTAAGCTCTTGAATTAGAAGAAGATGCATTCCCCATCCCACCACAACCCTTTGTAACTCCTGGAAAAGTATCAGATAGTAAGGTTGTTGTCATGCCAAATCACCAACAACCTTCATCGATTGATAGAACGTTTTGCTACTAACACTTGAAGAAGCAAGCTTCAAGGTTTCATAGCTTTGGTGAATCACTTGAGCCCCGAGACATTTTTAGTGCCATGAAGCTAGACCAGTGAGCTATTACGCTTTCTTCAAAGGATGGTTGCTTCCAATCCCACCCCCTAGTTGTCATCACTTGATCACTTCCTTTTCCACTAAGTGATTGCTTAAGGACCTTAGCGCACGATCTGGGCTGTTTCCCTCTTGACTTTGGATCTTAGCACCAGAAGTCTATCTATACAAACTCATGGCCTGTATTCGAAGTTTTCTTAGGGTTGGTCAAGCTTTGGGCCACCCTAGCCCATTGAGTGCTCTAACTCAACATTGTGCATGTTCCATCTCACTATGGTCTAGCTTATGGGAAGGTGCCTTGGGGGTGAACAGGGCTCGCTTATGAGTACGAACCTACGTGCCGTGGGGGTGAACAGGGCTCACTTATGAGTACGAACCTACACAGCTGACTTCTACATCTTTGAGGGGGCTCTGGATAGGAAATCTTCTTTATGGGGATGCAAAATCATGACTGTCATCTCCAAGGTGAGCAAATACTCATCTAGAATATTGAGATAGCACTATGATCCAAACCACCCAAAACCCTACTGAAAGGGTTGCTAGAATGTGGCCTCATACCTAGAAACTAAGAGAACAAACTACCTAAATCTAGCTTCTTCTTTAAGGAGGGTGAATCCTAAAGGTGAGAGGAAGAGGACTACAATTGAGAGAGAGAATCTACTACCCAGAGGGAGAGACTCAGTCATGCCCTTGCTTGGGGGCTTTGGTTTAGGGCTGAGTCTCGAGGAGATATTGGAGGAGGAAGAAGAAATCCATGTTGTTGCAACACGGAGAGGAGAAGAGGAAGGAAGAAAAGAGGTGGCAAGCTGATGGGTGGTGAGAGTGACTCTAGCAAGGGGTGGGTGGGGGTGAGGAGGAGGAGATAAGGGGGGGGAGATCCGAGGGGAGGGGGAACTCATAGTAGGGTGGTGTTTGCTTCCAGGTCAATAGACACTGAGGGGCCACTAGAATCCTAATACTGATCCAAACAAGGAAAGGCTATGGGGTGGCTGGAGTAGTAGTCACTAGGACTGAGGGGCCACTAGAATCCTGCTACTATGCCATCTCCTAAGTGCTCTAAACCCCTACCACCACTGAGAAATATTATTGAACATCATTGAAGGTCTCCTCCTCCCAGGTTTGACTACAAGATACTTGGGCATCCCCTGACTGTTTCCCTTGAGACTATAAAGGTGTCTCACACTGTACGTATGCATGCTCCTAGATCCTAGATCTCCACCTAAAGTCCTTGAAGGTTTGCTTGTTGTGCTCTTTGCACTCCACGTCCCTCTTAAGGGATTCAACCAAGGGGACTAAATCTCCATCCTCTATCTCGATCCATGCTACACTCTCTCGGCAAGTAGCCTCTACTCCTGTGAAGGCTATGAAGGAGTCTTGGCCACACCCTATCCACAATCTTGAGCCAAGTACCCCATCTAGCTACATTGTAGGCATTGGCCTAGGAGCCTAGAGATTTCAATACGCTATATAAACTCTCCACCATTAAGGGTCTCAAGAGGTATCTCCTCTGGAAGGGACTCAAGGCTCTCCAATATCAACCTAAGTCTAGTGACTCCATCATGTGCTACCACTAATGCTATTGTTTGAGGTGGTGTCTCCACCACCATGACAAAATCTCTCCCAATTGAGTGAAGGATGGTATGATACTCCTTTGGAGCCCCAAGAAATAGAGCATGACCAAAAATCAAGGCACATGGTGGGCCATATCCATGTCATCAATAGTGAGCCCATGATGTTAGGGAATGAAGTAAGCCACCTAACAAGAGAGGGTTGCACTCAACAAGGGTCCTTGTGGTGTCAGGGTAAATTCAATTGGATAAGGAAAGGCCCCCCTCCCATCAGTGGGGTAACCTCTTATATGTGCACTATTGAGTGCTAAACTCACATGGATCCAATCTTGCACCTAGCTCCTCATAGGTATGAGTGTGTCTATCCGGCCCATGATTGCTATGTCTTGAAGTGACTCAATTGGTTTCTTTACACGCTTCTTATATTTTGGGGAGAGAAGAACCTTCATGGTTTGGGGAGTTGATGATGCTGCCATTGAGATCCTCTAGCTAGAAAAATAGTCACCGCCAACAATATGTTCTCAAAAAAACAAACACAAATTCTTCACTACTGAAAGGAGGAGAAAAAGGAGGAAAAAAGATAAAGATAAATAGGGGCAAGTTCCCTCCAAATTGTTTTTGGAAGGGCTAGCACACCAAAGCACCAAAATAGCCCAAAAAGGCATGGGCCTCCAACACCTAATCTTAACAAGAAGATAAGGGCTACTCATAAGAAGAGTGAATAGCACCATCAAAGAAATAAAATGGAAACCTTTCTCCAAATCTACATAAAGCTACAAGGATGGAGTTACAAGGCTTGGTGTGCTCCACCCCAACGATGTAGCCACCAAGTGGAACTAGTTCTGAGGGGGGGCTAAAAAATGTCATTAGTGGGAGAGAGAGAGAGAGAGAGAGAGAGAGAGAGGCATAGAGAGAGAGAGAGAGAGAGAGAGAGTTAGAGAGAGAGTCAGAGAGAGAGAGAGAGAGGGAGGGAGAGAGGCAACGGGGGAGAGAGAGAGAGAGAGAGAGAGAGAGAGAGAGAGAGAGAGAGAGAGAGAGAGAGAGTTCTCCCATTCCAAAATCAAATGCAAGAAATTTCTTAAAATAAGAAAGATTGGGATGCAAGATTGGATTCTACCTTGTGGGATTCTTGGATAGCTTTCAAGGTCATTACCAACATGACTCCATTTTGATTGGTATAATTTTTGTAGGTACTTGTTTTGATGAAGTTTATATTATCAATTTTGAGTATTGGAGTAGAAATGGTAAGTCTAGAAGAGTCCGTAGAATTTCCAAAAACCATGTTTTATAGCTCAAAGATCATTGCGTTCTCAATAGATATATTGCATCATCTAGAAAAGGTAAAAAGAATGGGTGAATCACAATAAAAATTTCAACATATTTCAAGAGGGGGACTCGGTCCTACAATCTTTCTAGAAATTTTTCCAAAGAGATTAATCTCAGATACGATTGACCGTTTTGAATAGTTTGGGATTTGATAGGCCATGGAAGTTTTCAAATTGCAGATCTACAAGGCAATGTGTTTCAAAAACTAGTCAATAGATTAAAACCACTGGTGGGAAGAAGGGTGTGACATAACCTACTCGATGGCCATAGTCGACTGTATTTTCATGATAGGATGGGGCACTTTTTTTCATATTTACTTGAATGACTACTAGAATGTGTGGAGTTTTCAAACTAGATGTTTGAGTTTCCATGCATTTCAAAACACTAGCTACTTTGATCCTTACTTATCCTTACTTTTGATTCTAAGGTGCAAGCTATCATTTCTACAATCCTACCATCTATCATGCAAGGTGCCATCAAGATGTTACTTAGTGCAAAGATCCTTGGTGAAAGAGCTATAAGATCAAGGGAAGGGGGTAGTACATACCTTTTCACCACTTTCAATTTTGAGTATTTTATGTACCCAACACCAGTCCTATTTCATAGGAACTCTTTTTTGACCTTGGCAAATCTAGCGGGCTTTCCTAAAGAGGATTTTGTGCCCACCTTTGATGAAGTGACTAGTATTCCTTTTGACAAGGTGTCTTCCATTTTAGGTGGATGAGTACTTCCCCTAGTGGTTGGACATGGTATCATGATTCCCTTCAAAGCATAGTAGGACATTCTTCTGATTGGAATGTAAGGTTCGCCTTCTAAGTCTCTATGCCCCCAGCAATCGAAGGACTGTGTCCTTCTCTAGAAGGAACTTCTCTCTTGGACCCCAATGGCTAATTTATGGGTTATTGGATTTAACTTAAACATGGTGGAGTTCCCTTCAGATAAGAAGATAGGTAGACCATGAGGCATTCATTCTTTGAAGAGAGCAGCCTAGGATGCCATCTTATTTCAATTTAGTGGTAGAGATGCATGGTTGGGTATGTGTTTCAAACTCCGTCAGATTTGTTGTTGTTCTTGTGGTCAAACAAGAGACTACTTTTTATTGAACCCATATCAGATCTAGATACACCGGCCAAAGATGATGCCAGGTTTCATATTTGGCAGCATATTCCATTATTATTGAACCCAAATATGAGGGTCTCACTAGATGTGCCTTTCACCAATATGGAATTCTGGCTTTCACTTCTCTCTCTCTCTCTCTCTCTCTCTCTCTCTCTCTCTCTCTCTCTCTCTCTCTCACCAAGGGATTAGGGTTGGCCCTTCCTTCCAAAGGTGACATGTATAAAAGGCCAAGTGGTTGACTTTGGTATTCATTGTTGGATGCACAAATTTGGAATACAAGCTCCCTCTTCTCTTCCAAGAGTGTTTTTGGGTGTTCTCTTGTTTCCTTTGTCATGCCTTTGTGTTTGCCACTCCATCCCCCTTCATCCTCCTCTTCTCCTACCATTCTCCCTCTCTTCTCCCATCTCCCCTTTCCCTTTTTCTCTCATGGAAACACATTGCAACAATCTGGGAGCCTCTTGGGGGACACTTGTGCGGATGGATTGTGCTTTGCATTGCTCTCGCAAGGAGTACCTTGGAGTGGAGGCTGCATCAACATTCCTTGAAGATCCCCACGACACTTGAGTCACCATTGAGACTACACATCTTTGGTGTCATTGCTGGGGAGTTCAAGGTATGCTTTTGCATTGCACTTGCCTTCTCTCATCATCTACCCATTGCTCATTGTTTCAAGACTAACTTGGAGCTTTGAGTTGTAGGAGAGGAATGAGTGAAGAAGTGTGTGTTTGGATGAAAAAAGAAGAAGCTGCCATTTTATTTTTGGAAAGCATTTTGGATCATTTGAAGCGTGTTTTTAGTGTTCTTTAGTGTTTTGAGTTGGTAGGAAGATAGTTTGGAAGATTTCTAAGGAGTTTATGGTGTCAAAACTCACAAAAAACAACCAAGAATGATGAATCATGCTGAAAATCGAAGTGGTTTTAAGTGTTGATAGTCACCTCTTTAAGAAATCTCTCATTTTGCATTCAAATGATGTTTTTCTTTCTTGTTTTTTGCATTGGGTAGGTAGATTAGTTATTTTGGCATCCCCCATCACCAAAAAACTTGAACATAAACTCCAAAATTATCAAGAATCATCAAAAACCATTCGGTGACACTACAAGTTCCTATCCCCACGAGTCGTCGCCTTAGCGCTATCCCCATAGTCATCCCCTTAGCTCTATCCCACCGGTCACACTTGTGTTAACCCATTGGCTTAGCCCTATCCCCATGACTTGACACATGTCAGTACCTAACCCGCCACCCTAATTAATTACTGTCAGTCAGCTATCCCACCAGTCAAACATGCATTGACCTGATGCCATAAGGCTATCCCGTCGGTCATTGCCTTAGCTCTATCCCCACGTGTCGTTGCTTTAGCTCAATCCAATTGGTCAAATCGGCATTGGATCATTACTTTAGCTCTATCCCGTCGATCTTACCTTAGCTCTATCCCCACAGGTCATTGCTTTAGCTCTATCCCGCCGGTAGTTGCTTTAACTCTATCCCACCAACCTGCTATCCTACCGGTCATTGCCTTAGCTCTATCTCTCCGACCTGCTATCCCTCCAATCGTTGCCTTAGGTCTATCCCCATGTGCATAGAGATAGCTCTGGGAACACAAAAAACATGAAAAAGCACATGAAAATTCAAACCGAAGCATCAAGAAATGATGAAATTGGCATGCAAATTGCAAGTTGCCACCCCTTGACCCCGCATTGCGGCGTATGTAATTTAGAATTGGGGCCTCAATTGTGCCAATGAACACATGATCTCAAGATTAGGAAGAGTCCTACAAGCTCACCCTGAGCCTAAAGACAGTGCCTTAAATACCATCTTGTTGACCTCCATACCTAGCTTGGCATCCTCAGGGTCAGGAAGCTCAAAAGTCGGTTCTCACTCATTGCAAGAGCCACCACTAGGTGAATTATCTAGCTCGGAAGAGTCCCTATAGGATGAATACATAAGTGAACCCTCCAATGTTAGAGCCTCAATAGCTCTGAACTCCATCCCCGATGATCTCTACTCTCCTACCCCATCTACAACAGCAGCTAGATTAAGGGAAATATTTTCCAACATCATGGGAAGGTTTGGATTGACAGACCCAACTGACCTGCTGAACCCATTTGCTTGATAGACTAGAGCACCAAAAGAGCCTCAAGTGGCTGTCCCAACCACTGATGTCAAAAGCAATACTCAGAGAGCCAAGTCCCATGATACCTAATGGCAATCAACCCCCATTGTACCAATTCTTTGATGATAGACAATCCTATGGGAAGGTGACTTAGAAGATCATTCGCGCTAAGATAAACCGTATCCAGAGCATCTTCCTGAACTCGCATGACGCAGCTCATCCATTCTTCGAAATCTCTCTCCTGCTACAGGAGATCCTCTATATCCAATTCTGTTGCTACTTGCTGGGGCTCAGTCTCCTCCTCCGGAACAGGGCTGGCCGCATCCGCCAGAAAACTTTGATGCATATAGCTATCCCCGTAATGCCTTCCACATCGATGGTGAAGATAGGAACCAAGTCCGGGTTTGCTTTGAGAAAGGCTTCCTCCTCATCATCCTCCAATCCGTCGGATGGACAAAAGCACAGTAGAGACTAATCCACCTTCACAACCACCCTCATCCACATTTAAATCAAGTGAATAGCACCATCACAAGGTAAAGGCATTCATTCAACATCCTTGTCTCTTTACATTCAATTCATACACTGGCCACATTTCCTTCGGAAGCCTAACAGCCTCAGAAAGACTCAATGGGCTACACACCTCAACACAAGCTCTCCTACTGGCTGAGATCAAACTCAGAAAACACACAAAGGACACATGAAGCATGAATTCATCTCTGCAAGCACACTTCACAACTACAATTATTCACTATGCACAACCACTTAAGGCCTTCACCCATCTCACATACAAGCCATTTGCTATCTATGAGCTCTCATCAAAATTCTTTGAGTTTGAAGTGAACCAAGCTCTCCTACAATAGCTTGCTATCCTTTGAGTTCATCACTACCATTATTTCATCTTCTTTCCTGCCTTCACCTTTATCCACTGAATTGCCAACAACCTATTGGCAATACTATTGACCACCCACAAGCTTCCAGAGGGATTCATGAAGTTTGAGATGTGCTAAGCTTCCGTATCATAGCTTGCTATCCCTCTTCACACTATGATAGTCCTTCACAGCTTCTCCAAGCTCCCTCAAACAAGGTCTCCACAGTAGCTCCTGACCCTGTCTTCTATCATCGGTAGTTCTCCAAGCCTTAGTGTAGTAGAAATGCCACCCCTATCATCTGTAGCTTATTTCTTGCTCTCGCTATTAGTTCCTCTTCTCTATCACCCAAGCTTACATAGTCGTATTGCAGCCATGCTACTTCTCCTCTGCATCATAGAGATCTCGGTTCTGCTGCCCAAACTCCCATAGCATAAGTAGCACTCACCCTCTTTAGAAAACTTGTCCCTGAATTCGCAAAGTTTATGGTCCTCTCAAACTCCATGATTGAGACCCCTCCGTTGAGATGCAAACACCTAGATCCAAAGGCTCATCCTGTGAGGCAACGGCTCACCCTTCCAAACTCCAGCGGCTCTTCTATCCTCTCCCACCAAGCTTCCCTCAAAGCACAGCCCCTCAGATGCGTACCAAAGCTCTAGCCTCCCAGCAGCTGTCCCCCCAAGTCCCGAAGCTCCCAGTCACCTTCTCCCTAACTCAACGCCACCCACCTTCTGCCTGCAGTCGTGATGCCTCTACACAAGCAGTCGCCCTCTGGCCAGCAGCCTCCTCCTGAACTCCTTTCTTGTCGTCGCGATCCTTGACCTCCCTCCCTCAGATCCTCCTCCTACACATCGCACCTCCCTTAGCGACCCCTAGCTCCTGAAAGATCCCCAGTCCTTCTTTCCTTCCCGCAATCCTCGCCACCTCGCCATCCAGAAGCTCCTCACCTTGTCCTCACGTAGCCACCTTTGAATGGATACCTTTTTGACATGAGCCACATCAACATTTGCCTTTTTACCACTCTCTCAATCCTTCACAAAAATTATACCAAGGCCATTAATGCCCAAAATCCCAACCATAGGCACACCAATGCATGCCACAAGCACTAGCATCTAATTGCCCACCGACTATCCACATATGATGAACTCCCGATTCAATGGATTTACAAGACAACCACAATCAACACTGTCACAATCTGGATACCACGCTCTGGAGTGCCTGCTGCAACCACACTGTTTTTTATCATCTCCCAAAAGTCCCCATAGAGGTATCTTCCATCTCAAGAAAATAGATACATCAGTGTAGAGTTCTTTATGAGATTTGTCCATTTATCCACACACCGTCTGCCATATTCATCATCTCGGCCAACACAGGTCGTACCGCATCCGCCAAAGGTGCCACCACTCCCATTGTGACCTATACTTTCTTCTTTCCTCTCTACACTGAAATGACGTTCTGCTCCCAATTTTGCTTAACTTTTGCTTACCGCAACCAAGGCCTACCCAAGAGGACGCTATACTCTGGTGTTGCGGCTTCCATGTTGAGCACCATGAAGGACACCATGAATGATATGCCCGCCACCTCCAGAACAATGGCCCGTAAGACTCTGAGTGGTCGAACCCGGCATTGATCACCCATGTAGACTAAGAATGGCGCCGGTGTTAGATATGCTCAATGCCCCACCCTCCTGGTAACCACCAGTGGTCCAAGGTGCTCAAGTTGTAAGGCCCCCATATAAGGAGAAGCCATGTGTGAGCCCGGGACACTAGATGGGTCCTGACTTGCATGTCAGGTGAGGTCTATCAATGAGACTGTTGATGGTAGAAAGGTGATTGTGTGGGAGCCCCTTATTCTTGCTGGGGCCTGGGGGCCAGCTGGCCCCCAGTTGGGGGGTCCCAGGGGGGCCAGCGGCCCCCCTAGGGGGGGTTCGAGGTCGGGAGCCCCCGAGGCGATGGTATAGGGAATATTCCCTAAATATTCCATGGACGACTAGTCATTTTGATAGGCTAGGTCGACTCCACTGACTACGTTGATCCGACTGCCACCCTCATAGCTATAAAGATGCGACCTCCCCAATCCATTGTATCAGATCAGTTCAGATGACATCAAATCTTCTAGCTAGTAGCTCTTCACCTAGTATCTGTCTAGATTGCCATCTAAGCTCCACTGTGGGAGCGCACGGGTGGATGGAGCCATCATTTGTACTACATCAATATTGAAGGAAAAGTTTGTTCCTCTCCATTTTGCTATGTACTCTCTATTCTTTGTTCAGTTTCTATTCCGCTGCGCCGTGTAATTTAACATGGTATCAGAGCCCAGGCGGCTCTAAGGATCGAAGAATAGAAGAGAGGCGAGGGCTTCAACAGCATACGGAGTGATGGCAATAGGAAGCAGCTCAACAAGAAGCAGCTCGAGTTCAGCAGCTACTGCTGCACCAACAATCCAGGTGTTGAGGATTCGCCCGCCAGCCTTCATTGAAGGCAAACTAGATGGTACGAACTACACTCTGTGGAAGTTTAAAATTACTGCTATTATGGATTCATATGAGCTTCTGGAGACAGTACTGGGGACTGACCCAGAACCACAAGGAACCCCCGAACCAGCAAATACAGGGAGTACGATACGTCCTAATGCCGACCTACAAGCTTGGAAATGTAGGAACGTAGATGCTCTGTGTGCCCTGGTTACAAGTACTACTAATAGTGTTTTGACCTTAATTCAGCATACATCTAAGGCAACTGTGGCCTGGAACATATTGAAGAGTCAGTATGAGACACAAAATCAGAAAAGGATCCAGAACCTGGAGAATCAGCTCGCAGCTGAGAAGTTTAATGAAGGAGAGACAACAGAGGTGTTCATAACCCGAATCAAAAATCTACGTGACCAGATGGCTACTGCTGGGATACAAAAGACTAGCGAAGCGCTAGCTCGGCGGTGTCTCCGGATATGTCAGAAGAAGTTTTAGGGAGAATGCTTCTATTGCAAGAAGAAGGGCCATATGATTGCAGATTGCCGGGTCAAGAAAGCAGATGAAAAGAATGGTATCCTAAAGTAGACAGATAAGGGGAAAGAGACAGTGAACACAGTGGAAGCAGAGTTGGATCTATTTCTAGCCATTGAGGAAGAGTGTTCCTCAGTTCAAGAAGCAACAACCACTGATTCATGGGTGTTTAGTGGTGCCTCCCGTCACATGACCTACAAGAAGGGTCTATATTGTTCCATGCAGCCTCTATAGGAACCCATCACCATGACGGTTGGTAATAATGCAAAATGCCCTGTTGAGGGTACAGGTATGATTTCATTTGTTTCTGTGAATGGAGATGTTAAGAAACTATCTAATGTGCTGTATGTTCTACAAATCAAGAGAAATTTGCTATCAGTTGCTTCCATAACTGACCTTGACCATGAGGTGAGGTTCAACAAGACAGGAGCAAAAATTCTGGATAGTGCAAGCAATCTTGTTGGCAGAGGAGTAAGGAGGAACAACCTGTATGAGCTAAGTGCTCTTACAGCCACCGTTGGAGTGGGCACAAGAAGACTTTGGCATGAAAGATTCGGCCACATCAGATTTGCAGTGCTGAAGGAGATGCAGAAGCAAGGTATGGTTGCTCACTTACCTGCAGACACAGAAATCAAAGAACCGTGTGAAGCTTGCATGATGGGTAAGAAATAGAGAAAGGCACTCCCATAAGAAAGCAAGAATAGAGCAAACGCTCCTCTAGAGTTGGTGCATGTTGACTTGTGCGATAAGATGCCTACATAGGCCTTGGGGGGATCTTCCTATTTTTTATTGATTGTCGACGACTATAGTAAGAAGATGTGGGTGTACTTTCTTCACGAAAAGGCTCAAGCTTTTGGTAAATTTAAAGAATGGCTACAGCTTGTTGAAAATGAAATAGGGAGAAAAGTGAAGAAAATCAGATCGGATGGTGCTGGTGAGTTTGTTTCTATAGAGTTTGGAGATTTTTGCAAGAGCAAATGGATCAAGTGACAAACGACAACATCACATACGCCTCAACCAAAATTCAGTTGTTGAACACCGAATGCAGACCACAGTGGAGATGGGGAGGTGTATGTTGAAAGGTGCTCGACTGCCAAACCACTTTTGGGTTGAGGCTCTCAATACTGTGATTTACATCCTTAATCGTAGCTATACAATCCCACTTCAGAACGTTTGGGTGTGAATGCTATGCGCATGTACCAGACAAAGAGAGAAACAAGCTACAACCAAAAAGCACCAAATGTATCTTCTTAGGCTATTGTGATGAGAAGAAAGCCTATAAGTTGTATGACCAAGAGGCAAAGAAGATCATAGTGAGCTGCGATGTGGTGTTCAGGGAGCAACCACATGTAGTGGAGGCAGAGAAGAGCTCTTCCACTTTATCATCAAGCGAAGAGGTAATTCACTATGGACCTGTCCCAAGAGCTATAAAGGAGGAGGAAATATCATATGATGAAGGTATAAGTCACCAACCTATTGTTACACCACCAGAAAAGCCATTGCCGTAATGGGTAAGGCAACTCTATGACCATGATAACTAGATGCCTATGTCTGTTGAGTAGCATGCAGATGGACCAAGGCAGTCTCAGAGAATCGAGGAGCAAAGGAGGGCTTCTACTCACATAGTCAATATGGCCTTGATGGCTGAGATTATTGCAGAAGTAAAGGAGCCTGCGTGTTTGGAGGAAGCACTTGCAGACCAAGATTGGAAAAATGCTATGCAAGTAGAATATGATAGCATCATGAAGAATGAAACCTGGGAGCTGGTAGATCGACCACCTAACAGAAAGGTTATTGGCACCAAGTGGGTTTGGAAGGTAAAGTATAACGCTGATGGGACTTTGGAAAAGTACAAAGCAAGATTGGTTGATTGGTTGCACAAAAATTTTCATAGGTTGAAGGGTTTGATTTTCAGGAATCTTTCGCTCCGACTGCCAGAATGACCACTATTCGCACAGTACTATCGGTGTCTACTCATAAAAAGTGGCCAGTTTATCAAATGGATGTTAAATCAGCATTCTTGAATGGTGACCTCAAGGAGGAGGTGTACGTGGCTCAGCCACCTAGGTTTGAGGCACCCCATTCTGAGAACAAGGTATGTAAGCTGAAGAAGGCTCTGTATAGGCTGAAACAGGCCCCAAGAGCATGGTACCAACAGATAGACAAATTCTTTCATAAATTAAACTTCAAAAGATGTGCCTCAGATGCTAACTTGTACGTGTATAGGAAAGGTGGAAAAACTACTATTATTGTTCTATATGTGGATGATCTCCTTATTACAGGTGACTATGAACACATTAAACTACTATTATTGTTCTATATGTGGATGATCTCCTTATTACAGGTGACTATGAACACATTAAACTTCAAAAGATGTGCCTCAGATGCTAACTTGTACGTGTACAGGAAAGGTGGAAAAACTACTATTATTGTTCTATATGTGGATGATCTCCTTATTACAGTAGACTAGAAAGGCATTGAGCACGGAGTTTGAGATGGCAGACTTGGGCTTGATGCACTACTGTTTGGGGATTGAAGTCTGGCAAGAACCAGGCAAGATCTTCATCTCTGAGCAAAAATATGCAAGGGAGATCTTGAAGGCATTTGGTATGTCTGAGTGCAAGGAGATAGCTACACCTATGGAGGTAAATGCGAGGTTGTCTATGGAGGATGTAGATTTTGACATTTTCTTCTTGGTTTTACTCTTTGCGAATTTGCAGTTCTTGGTCCTCCCGTGCAGTAACTCCCCCACTCCCACTGCTTGTGCCATGACCCCACAAGTGTTGTCTGTGTCTGATCCACTTTGGCCAATGCCATCCGCAAATCTCGTGATAGCCCCGAAATGAAGTAGTCATTGAGTACCTCCTGAGCAGGGCTTTGGATGCATAACCTTCCACATCCTGACCTCCTTGCTCCAAGCGCCACAATCTATCCAGAGTTTGCAGAATCATTTTTTCTCGACAAAACCATCTCAAGAATGCATCGCGGGCCGCATCATATGTGGTGAAATGGTTCACTGCATACTCTGCCAACCAGTGTGCCACCTTGCTCGATAAAGTTGACTCAAAAACCGCCTCTTGTCACAGCGGTACCACAACTCCCAGATTGTTGATCTCATACACCTTTTCAAATAGCTGAACATGCGCATCGGGGTCATCCGACTTTCGCCCCACAAACTTGGCATACTTAACATGACCCGCCGTAATCACAGGAGCCGCCGCAGCCATCCTAGCACCTCCAACATTTGGTGCCCCTCCAGACGGCCTTCCTTGATCAAAGAGATTGTGAGAAGCCGCATGCCAAAACTGTAGTTGGAGATGAAGATGCACTCAGCACCCAGCATGCATGAAGCAAGACCCATACCCACAGCCTTGGCGGTGAAACTGACTGAGCAGGTGGACTCTGATGCCAATCGACCCCTCCCCAATCTTCTTGCGGACTAATTTCTCCATGCTCAAGATCGTTGTTATGCCGTCGTGCTCAAGATCGCTGTTATGCTGCCGCAGCCGCGTCATCGGTGTCAAGGAATCAAGAGGTCCTTGCAAGCATGTGGGCATGCATGCTTACTGGGAAGATAACAATCGCAAAATTCAATACCACGACCATCGGCGGATGAGGTTCTTCACTGGAATTTCTGCACTCGCTCAACCGTAAGCAGGGTGTTAAGGGTTGGGGATCGCATCCAATGGAGCTCATCTTGAAATCCATGGATGTGCCTCCTTAGCACAGTAATCTCCTCCCGAATCTCCTTCGAAGTGAGTGTGAAACCTCCATGTGAAGTGCCTCCGCAATGACGGCAAGGAGCGGATGACATGAGCATGTGCCCAAAAAGACTTTGCCGAAATGGAATCAATTGCCAAATCGTGAATTCCTTGTGTGATGGTAAGAATGCGCATCGTGATCGCCAATGTGTAACATCATAAATGCGCGTAGACGCTACGGGAAACAAAAGACAAATGATACACGTAACATCCACGAGAACAGAATATAGATATGCAAGAGATGACAAAACACCAAATATCACTATATTCCGAAGTAATATTTTGCATAACAGCTGTGTACAGAATGACATCGGAATGCTAGTAATAGCATGCACATAGTACTGTCTGACGATTAGAGAAATGGTCGTTGAAGACCCAACCATCTCGAGATCCAAACCACCAACCCTTGCAACTAACCTACCCTCGCACACCCCTTTTGGTCACTACTACTAACTGACATGGCTATGCAATAACATATCCACAGATACCTTGTCAAGTTTACGAACTATTCAACACTTGATGCCAAGTGGGTAGATGAGGAGTTCTTTCTAGAATAGCCTCAAGTTTTACAGTTGTATCAAGAAGCTTTTCAACTGAGGGCAACTAATTAGAATCTGACCTTTTGGTGCTTCTCCCAAGAAATAAAGAAGGATCTTTATTAGATTGACTCTAATCAAAGAATGCAAACTTTGGCTAACTAGGATAAGTTTTGTTGTTTTTACTTTTGCTTTGGATTGGTAAAAGAGAACTGCGAGGATGCCCACAAGGGACTAGATTAGTCCAAAAATGTCTTAGGAATGCATACATTTCGCTAATCTTTAATGGGTTAAAGTGTTGGTGTTTGTGTAGGACTTGGAAGAGTGCTAAAAGGTTCATAAATGATGGAGCAAGTCCCAAAAAGTAGGTCCCACAAGGCAAAAGCACCAAGAAGATGGTGCCATTAATGTGGGCCCCACCAGTTTCTAAAAAGGGTATAAAAGATGCCCCAAGGTTGGAAAAAGCAGGAAATTTGTAAAACGTAGCTTTAGAAAAATAGTTCTAGCTTTTTGCTAAGGCAAGTCTAAAAGAAGAGCCTTAGAGCTCTTAGATTCATTCAAGAGTTGTAATCATCTTCATGCTCTTCTCAGAGCTAGTTGTACAAAGCTATTTTCTATTGCAAAAATATAGATGTTAGAGGGGGGCTAGCCCCTCTTTTTGGGCCCTAGTGATGTGTATTGTCTTCTTCTCTCTCTCCTAGTTTCCTTCCCTTGCTGTGTGAATTCCTCCTCTTGCACTTCCACGCCTTTCCTATTGTCATGTGATCCATTCCAACATCAGAATCCCACCCCATTTTGCACGTGAGAGTTGTTCAGAGACAAAGAGGACTTGTTGTGAATTTTGTTCTAGCCACAAAAATGGCACTTTGCTACTACGATTAGGGTTTCCAACCTTCCAAAGTTCTTGAGGTCTGTTGTGATTTGATGCAAGAGGTCAAGACTCTGGTATGAATTAATCTAGGAAGACAAGTCTTGGCTATGAAATGCCCACCATACCTTCTAGTAACTAAAATTTGGTTGCAAGAGAGGTTATTGGGAGCCCCTAGTTTTGTTTTCACTACCCTATATATATATATATATATATATATATATATATATACATGTATATGTATATGTACATGTATATGTATATGTATATGTATATGTATATGTATATGTATATGTATATGTATATGTATATGTATATGTATATGTATGTATGTATGTATGTAAAAGAGTCTCTAAAACTCCCACAAGGTTATCAAAGACAAAGCCTACATATAAGAGAAATCCAAATTTGAGATGCTTAGCTTACGTGCCATGCTCATCAAGCATTCATCTAGGACTAAACTTAATGGTGGGAATGGAAACCAACCCATGCATACAAATTTCAAGGATAATACTAGATGGCAGAGCCCTTTAAGTGATTCTTATATGTTAATTGCCCCCTGTTGACTCTGTGCCAACATGAACTTATGTAGAAAGAGAATGTGATACAACTTTGTGTTACAACTTTGTGATACAACTTTGTGTAACAACTTCTACATACGACTTCTACATGTAGAAAGAGAATGTGTTACAACTTTGTGTTACAACTTCTACATGTAGAAAGAGAATGTGTTACAACTTCTATAGGTAGAAAGAGAATGTGTTACAACTTTGTGTTACAACTTTGTGTTACAACTTTGTGATACAACTTCTACATGTAGAAAGAGAATGTGTTACAACTTTGTAATACAACTTTGTGATACAACTTTGTGTTACAAATTTGTGTTACAATTCCTACATGCAGAGAGAGAAGCTCTCCAACTTGTATAAATACCCCATACTGGAATGAAGCCCACACTCTTTGGGGCATTGTGTTGAGTCTACTTTGGTATTCCAAGCATTTGTCTCAAGTGTCCATGCTTCCTTGCACTCCACATCCAAAAGCATGTCCTAACCTTGCAACTCCTTCTCCCCTCTCCTCCAACCTTGCAACCCATCCTCTCCCTCTCCTCCTCCCTGCTCCTCCTTCCTCCTCCTCCTCCCTCCTCCTCCTCCTCCTCCTCTCTCCTCCTCCTCCCTCCTCCTCCTCCCTCCTCTCACTTCTTTTCCCCATGCTCTTACATCTTCTTCCTCTCCCACTCCTATGCTCCCCCTAAACCCTTCGTTTCTCAACCCTTAAACTCCATGATCTATGAGGGAGACGAGTTCTCCACCATGTACTCTACCCTGAAGCTTGGATCCTCCTTCTAACCCTGGAACCTCCTAAACCCTGGAACTCCTTTTGAACCCTGGAACTCCATCTGAACCCTGGAACCTCCTTTGGAACCCTGGAACCTCATTCTAACCCTAAGATATCTACCCCAAGCATCAACCTTGGGTTACTACCTTAAGAAATTTTCTTTATTTCTTAAATAGAAGCCACTTGAGAAACAATCAAGCTAGGTAGTGGACACGAATGTGTAGAGCTTGCAATTTCGATCATTTCACCCTTTTGAAGAAGAGCAAACCGATCTATCTATAACAAGTTATGGCTCAGGAAGAGTTAAGGGTTATACCCTAAACCTAAACCCTAGACCTAAACTCATTTCCTATAAAACCCCACTCCACCCCCTCATTCTTCATCTTTCACTTTTTGCTTCCATTCTCTTCTTCATTCCGAGCCCTATGCAAGACACTCCTCCCTCTGCATCGACCACCACTTTACTCCCATCCTCACATTGTAAGTGACTTTGAGCCCATCTCGCAATGATAACCTAGCCATCCACCCACCGTCCATTGTTCTTCAACAATCCCGTTACATCGAGAAAGACTTGGAGAGCACTCAGGTGACCACCTCTTCCTCCCTTTGGATTTCCGTCGGTCAAGTCTTTTTCTCTTCTTTTTTTTCCCCCTCCCATTTCCACCACCCCCTCCCCCCCTCCATCTCCACCACCACCACCCCCTCCCCCCTCCATCTCCAACACCACCACCTCCTCCCCCCTCCCCCCCTCCATCTTCACCACCACCACTCCCTCCCCCCTTCCATCTTCACCACCACCACCACCTCCCTCTTTCCCTCCCCCTTTCTCTCTCTCTCTTTCCCTCCCCCTCCCCCTCCATCCCCACCACCCTCTCCCCCCCTCCCCCTCCCATTTCCACCACCCCCTCCCCCTTTTCCCCCTCCATCTCCACCACCCCCTTCCCCCCTCCCCCTCCCCCTCCCATTTTCCTCCCCCTTCCCCCTCCCCCCTCCATTTCCACCACCCCCTCCCCCCTCCATCTCCACCTCCCCCTCCCCCTCCCCCCTCCATTTCCACCTCCCCCCTCCCTCTCCCCCTTCCCCATCCACCTCCCCCTCCTTCTCCCCCCTCCATCTCCACCACCCCCTCCCCTTTCCCCTCCCCCCTCCATCTCCATCTCCCCA